>NW_022681454.1:90766409-91966409 GCF_009764315.1 Trachypithecus francoisi
TGTGTTAGTTAATCAGTTCCATTAGACCCTCTGCCTTATCGCAAGGACAGAGGGCTTTCCGTATCCTGAGCTCTTGCTCTAGTGTACCAGAAAAATTGGATCGATCACACATGGACTTTGAGGATGGGTGCAAAGTTTTTTATGGAGTATGAAAGTAGCTATCAGAAGATGTATGGGAAGGCAGAAGGAGGATGCAATGAGAAGGTGGTCTTCCTTTGGAGTCAGCTGCTTAGCAGCCAGGCTCTCCTCCTCCGACCACCCTCGGCCAAATTCCCCTTAATGTCCACGTTATTCCACCATCAATGGCATGCCTGTGTCTGTCAGTGCGTTCTTCTACCAGTGTGTTCCTCTCGATGTCCAGCCACCTGTGTCTGTGCCCACTAAGGTCTCAGGGTTTTTATAGGCACAGAATGGGGTATGAGTGGGCGAGAGTAGTCTTGGAAAATTCAACATTGGGTGCAAAAACAGGAGTACCTTTCCTCACTTAGGTCCATGGGCACAAGCCCAAGGGTGGAGCCCTCACCAGGGACCCCACTTTTCTCTACCCAGCACTTTCTTGCCCCCTTCCTGTATCAGCATTGGTTAGTGACAATAGAGGGAAGACGGAATTTTTCTAAATGAAATTGGGTGTGGTATGTAAGTAGATTTTAGAGATTGAAAAAATAAAATATTCACTACATAAAATGTGTACTCCTGTTTTTAATATTGTATTCTGCTTAGACAAAGGAGATTATATTTGTCTTTGAGAGTAAGCAATGCTTAATTACTTATGTAGTGCTAATATTGTTTTAAGATAATCTAGTAAGACTTCCAGTTTAAGTATAAATAAGTAGCTAAAAAAGAAAAGCTTCAGTTCTTATAAGAGAAAAAGGCTGAACATGCAGCAAATTAATGGCATTTTGTCAAACTATCAAATAATAGATATTATAAGACAAATGGCCTTCCCAAAGTAAGACACCTTCAGGGAGAGACAGGAGCTGAGCATTTACTATCTTAGGAACAAAATCACTTGATGCCTGTGACAGTTAATATTGAGTGTCAACTTGATTTCATTGAAGGATGCGAAGTATTGTGCTTATGTGTGTCCGTGAGTGTGTTGCCAAAGGAGATTAACATTTGAGTCAGTGGACTGGAAAAGGCAGATTCATCCTCAATCTGGGCAGAAGCTAATCAGCTGCCAATGCAGCCAGAATAAAAGCAGGCAGAAGAACATGGAAAGACTAGACTTATGGCTTACATCTTTCTCCTGTGCTGGATGCTTCCTGCCCTCAAACGTCAGATTCCAAGGTCTTCAGCTTTGGGACTTGGACTGGTTTCCATGCTCCTCAACTTGCAGACAGCCTATTGTGAGAGCTTACCTTGTGATTGTCTGAGTCAATACTCCTTAATAAACTCTCCTTTATATATACATCTATCCTATTATTTTTTTCCTCTAGAGAACCCTAATACAATATCATATCATCTTAAAATGACATTAAACTAAAAATTTTGATAAATTTCAGAGGATAAGTGTGGGCTGGTATGAGAGAGAGAAACTCCTGGAGGATGCAATCATAGGGTTAGTTCCCACACTTTTAGAGGCTTTTGCTCCGAGAAACTCCAGGCTGTCACAAAGAAGATGAAGAAGGTTACTAATAAAAGTCATCTACTGAGAATGGCCATCCAGATCCATCTCCCTCACTTATCTCTGGAGGGAAAAGAATAACTTGAAGATACATGTCAAGTCCTATCTCAGTTGGAAGAAGGGAACTTGAGCAAACTCCAGTTACACTGCCGGCATTAGTTTGCTAGGGCTGCCATGAAATATATCACAGACTGTGTGGCTATAACAATATAAATTTATTTTCTAACAGGTCTGAAAACTAAAATTTGAAGATCAAGGCATCTACAGGTTTTGTTTCTTCTGCAGCCTCTTCCCTTGGCTTGTAGATGGCTGCCTTCTTGCTGTGTCCTCACATGGACTTTTCTCTGTGTGTTCACAGTCTTGGTGGTGCTTCTTTGTGTGTCCTAATATTCTTTTGTTATAGACACCAGTCAGACTGAATTAGGGCCCACCGTAACACTTCATTTTAACCTAAACATGTCTTTAAAGGCTCTGGTTTCAAATACTGTCACTTGCAGAGATACTAGGGCTTAAGGTGTCAAAATTTGAATTGTGTGTGATACAATTCAGCTACAACACTATATCACCTAAAAGAAAAAGGTAAAAGTATTAGTTTGCAAGGAAGGACACCTCAAACAAATAGACTGAGAACATTGGAAGACATCATCAGAGCTGAGAACAAAATAGGGGAAGGATTTAAAAAGCTATACCTGTGAAGGTAGAACAGAAACATTTGTGAATGTCATACTAAGATACAGGCTCACTGTGTACGTTAGTGTCTGAGACTTATTCATAACATTACCATATGCTCCCCTCGCCTGCATGCTACCAGCACATTAATAGGCCTCTAGCAATAATGCCAAGAGTTTTTAGCTAGGTGATCTGTAAAAGGCACACTTTTTCTGAGGAGAGGTAGAAAGGGAAGATTCAGAATCAGAAGTAGAGAAACAAACAAGGTCACTATATGAATCTGGGGTCTCTAGCACCCATAGCAACACCATACTTTAAAAATAGCACAGACTTTGACTAGGTTAGCATAAATCCCCACTTTAGAGGTCCATTACCTCAGTATTCACTGACCCATACAACATATCCAGCTTTCAACAGCAACAACAACAAAAAAAGCCTGCAAAGAATGCCAAAAAGTAAATAAAAAATAATTAGAAAAAATAAAGGAATTGTTACCATCAGACTATGAAACAAATATTGATATTATCAGACAGATTTTAAAATAACTATGATTAATGTGTTAAGGTTCTATGGAAAAGATAGTAAAACACGCTAGATGAGATAGGTAATTTTAGCACAAAGATGGAATCTATAAGAAATAATTAGAAATATTAGAAATTGAAAATGCTGTAACAGGCATAAAAATGCCTTCAATGAGCTCATCAGTAGACCCAAGCAGCCAAGGAAAGAGTAAGTAAACTTGAAAATAGGGCTGTAGAAATTAGACAAATTGAGATGTAAAGCAAAAAATTGTTTTGAAAAAGCAAAGTATATATTCTGCAATATAATCTCCAATGATGTAGCACATATAGTTGAAAACCAAATGGAAAAGAAAATGAGAACACAGAAATCATCTCTGAAGAAATAGTGACTTTAAAATTTCCAAAATAAGTAACAGACAGCAACCCAGAACTTCAGGCTCAGAGAACACCAAAGAAAACAAATACTAATGAAAGAAGAAAATGAGCTAGGCATATTATTTCCAAACTGCAAAAATAAATAAATAAATAGAAAAATAAATAAATAAATAAATGACAAAATCTTGAAGGCAATTGAGGGGTGGTTTGAGGGAGAGTGGGGCCACTGCACCAACAAGGGAAAGATATAAGAATTATGGCAGACTTCTCATTAGAAATCAGGCAAACAAGAAAAAAATGGTGTAAGGTCTTCAAAGTTAAAAAAAAAAGTGGTCAATTTAGACTTCTATATCCAGAAAAATTATCTTCAAAGGTAAAAGATAAATAAACACTTTCTTAGGCAAAGAAAATCTGATTTCATTGACAACGGACCTAAGCTCCAAGATAGTTTGTAAGAAGATGTTCAGAGTGCTATCAGCAAGATGGCAGAATAAGAAGTCCCTAGCTAGTACAGCCCAACACAAACAATAATCTAACAGCCACTGATGGAAAAAAGTACCTTTCTGGGAGCTTTCAGATCCAGGGAGGATATTATAAAACCTCAGTGAGGCAAAATTCCAGGGAGAGCTGCTTTAAGAAGGCAGGCCCAACCTTCATGGTAGGCTCACCAAACATGAGGTCAGCTGTAGACCAAGAACAGCCCACCCCTCTGTGGACTTTGTTTGAGCCCTACTTGGCTACAGTCCTGCAACTAGCCCTGTCAATGAAGAAAACTATGAAAAGTTATGCTTGTCTATGTCCCAGTAAGAGGTCCACTAGTAATGGACTTGACCATGGATTCTAAAGCAGCCCTTTAATATGGCTCAAGGCCTACTCTGCTGGTCCAGAGTAAATCCTTCTTTCACAGGGATCTGGTAGGATACACACTGTTTACAAGCCTGACAACTGGTCCTGACTGCAAATACTGAAGTGATACTGTAATCTGGCTCCAGCCTTGCTCTCCTCCCACCCAGGGATCCAGCAATGCCTGTACAAGTCCTTGGGAGCAATCTTGTTGACCTCAGTCCTAGTTATAAACTACAAAGTGGTCCCAGCTGTGGAGCTTGAAGCAGCCGTAATAATACTAGCCCCATTTGGCCGTGATCTGGGGTAGCACTAACCCCCCACACAAGGAAATTGACAGGCAATATGCTCATCTGAGCCCCTGGTGTAGATCCACTGACCAGGTTTTGACTACAGACTCTGAAATAGCCTTTTAACTTTATTGCTGGTCTAGTCAGTCATGCCAACTCAGGAACCAGATAGGTGCCACGCTTGTTCTCATACCTGGTAACAGGATCACTGTCTGTGGACTCAACTACAGACACAAAAGAGACCCAGTCACATAGTTCCAGCCCTACTGAATAGTGGTTCCAAAGGCAGTTCAATTCAACTGAATCAGGAAAATAATTCATTATCCAAATGAGAAATTCAACAAAGAGAGATATGCCAAAAACACAACACAACAAAACAAAAAACCAGAAATCTTGGAGCTGAATAACTCAATGAATAAAATAGATAAACAATTGAGAGATTCAAACTCAGATTAGATCAATCAGAAGAATAAATTTCTGAACTTGAAGACAAGTCTTTTAAAATAACCCATTCAGAGGAAAAAACAAGTAAAAAATGCATTAGTCTATTCTCACACTGTTATAAAGAATACCAGAGACTGGGTAATTTATAAAGGAAAGGGGTTTAATTGACTCACAGTTCCACATGGCATGGAAGCCTCAGGAAACTTACAATCATGGTAGAAGATGAAGGAGAAGCCACCTTCTTCACAAGGTGGCAGGAGAGAAAGTGAAGGGAGAAAGAGCTCCTTATAAAATCATCAGGTCTCATGAGAACTCACTGTCACAAGAAAAGCATGGGGGAAACCACCACCATGATCCAATCACCACCCAGCAGGTTCCTCCCCTGATAAGTGGGAATTACAATTTGGAATACAATTTGATATGAGATTTTGGTGGAGACACAACCAAACCATATCATTATTTCTCATTCATTTGTGAAGAATAGCTTTTCTTGATGCAGTATTATTGACTGAGATTTTTTTCTCTCAACACCTTGAGTAGAGCATCCCAGTCTCTCCTGGCCCACAAGAGATTGCTGAGCAATCTGCTGATAGTCTTACAGGGATTCCTTTATATACATGACCTGATGCTTTTCTATTGCAGCTTTTAGAATTCTATATGTTTTTGACTTTTGGCCAATTGATTATAATGTGCCTCAGAGAGGATCACTTTGGGTAAAATTTCACTGGGAGCATTTGAGCCTCCTGAATTTGGAAGAATATCTCTTCCAATGCTTGGAAAGTTTTCAGCTTCTATTTTGTTAAATAGATGTTTTGTGCCTTTCTTAATCATTTTTTTCTTTCAGCATTTCTGTAATACAAATATTTGTTTACTTAATGATGTACCATAAGTTCTGCAGACTTTTTCTATTCATTTTTTTTTAAATTTTTCCTCTGAATGGGTTATTTTAAAAGACTTGTCTTCAAGTTCAGAAATTTATTCTTCTGACTGATCTAATCTGAGTTTGAATCAATTGTTTATCTATTTTATTCATTGAGTTATTCAGCTCCAAGATTTCTGGTTTTTTGTTTTGTTGTGTTGTGTTTTTGGCATATCTCTCTTTGTTGAATTTCTCATTTGGATAATGAATTATTTTCCTGATTCAGTTGAATTGAACTGCCTTTGGAACCACTATTCAGTAGGGCTGGAACTATGCAACTGGGTCTGTTTTGTGTCTGCAGTTGAGTCCACAGACAGTGATCCTGTTACCAGGTGTAAGAACAAGCATAGCACCTATCTGATTCCTGAGTTGGCATGACTGACTAGACCAGCAATAAAGTTAAAAGGCTATTTCAGAGTCTGTAGTCAGATCACTTTTGTTATGCTTTAGTGAAGAGACTGGAGACATTGTGCCCCTGCCCTAGAGATCTGTGGAGCTTTGCACTTGAGAGAGATGATATGAAATTGTAACTCATGTTTAAAAGGGAAACAGAACATACAGTTTGAAAAATTTGTAGCCTGACCATGTGGTAGAAAAGACAAACTTATTTTTCTGGGGAGAAATTTAAACCAGTTGCAGAAATTTGCATAAGTAACAAGAATCCTAATGGTAATAGCCAAGACAATGGGGAATATGTCTCCAGGGCATGGCAGAGACCTTCATGGCAGCCCTTCTTATGACAGACCCAGAGGTGGAGGAAGAAAAAATGGTTTTGTGGACCACGCCCAGGGCTCCAATGTTGTATGCAGTCTTGAAACTTGGTGCCCTGCATCTTCACTGCTCTAGCTCCAGCCATGGCAAAAAGGGGTTGTGGTACAGCTCAAACCATTGCTGCAGAGGGTGCAAGCCCCAAGCCTTGGTGGCTTACACATGGTGTTGGTGCACAGAAGTAAAGAATTGAGGTTTGGGAACCTCTGCATAGATTTCAGAGAATGTATGGAAACACCTTGATGTCCAGGCAGAAGTCTGCTGCAGGGGTGGAACCCTCATGGAGAACCCTCTACTAGGGCAGTGCAGAAAGGAAATGTGGGGTCAAAGTCCCCACAGAGTTCCCACTGGGGTATTGCATAGTGGATCTGTGAGAAGAGGGCCACTGTCTTCCAGACCCCAGAACAGTAAATCCACTGAAAGTTGCACCATGGACCTGGAAAAGCCACAGGCACTCAACATCAGCCCATGAAAGCAGCCACAGAGGCTAAACCCTGCAAAATCACAGGGGTGGAGCTGCCTATGGCCTTGGAAGCCCACCCTTTGCATTACCCTGGATGTAAGACATGGAGTTGAAGGAGCTTTGGAGCTTTAAGACTTAATGACAGCCCTGCTGTATTTTGGACTTGCATGGGGCTTTGTTTTGGCCACTTTCTTCTATTTGGAATTGGAGCACTTATCCAATGCCTGTATCCCCATTGTATCTTGAAATCAACTAACTTGCTTTTGATTTTACATGCTTCTAGGTAGAAGGGACTTGCCTTGTCTCACATGAGACTTTGGACTTGGACTTTTTGGTTAATGCTGGAATGAATTAAGACTTTGGTGTGCTATTGGGAGGCATAATTGTGTTTTGAAATGTGAGAATGTGAGATTTGGTTGGGGCCAGGGGCAGAATGATATGGTTTGGCTGTGTTTACACCCAAATCTCATCTCAAATTGTAATCCAAACTGTAATTCCCACGTGTCAGGGGGAGGGAGCTGGTGGAAGGTAACTGGATCATGGCGGCAGTTTCTCTTATGCTGTTCTTGTGACAGTGAGTGAATTCTTACAAGATCTAATGGTTTATAAGAGACTCTTCCCCACTTCATGCACTCTCTCTCCTGCCACCTTGTGAAGAAGGTGCTTACTTCTCCTTCAATTTCCACCATAATTGTAAGTTGCCTGAGACCTCCCCAGCCATGCAGAGCAGTGAGTCAATTAAACCTCTTTTCTTTATAAATTAATCAGTCTCAGGTATTCTTTATAGCAATGTGATAATAAACTAATACAAATACTTTCCCAGTAAAGCAAACACGAAATAATTCATCACCAATAGACCAGCCTTATAAGAAGTGCTTAAGAAAGTGGTATAACTGGAAATGAAAGTACAGTCATAACTATCATGAAAACACATGACAGTATACAACTCAGCAATAGAGGCAAATTCATATATCAAACTCAGAATACCTTAATGATTTAATGTTGCTATATAAATTTCTCAATCCTCTAGCATGAAAATTTGAAGTCAAAATGGTCAAAAACAACAACTACAGTTAATGGCTATGAAACACATAATAGATAAATAAGTAATTAAGCCAGCAAGTATATAAATTTTGGGGTGAGGGAAGGAAGTGTAGATTATTTTATGTAACCAAAGTTAAGTTGCTATCACCTTAAAATAGTATAACTACAAGAATCAATGGAGGGAAGTGTAGATTATTTTATGTAACCAAAGTTAAGTTGCTATCACCTTAAAATAGTATAACTACAAGACTCTTTATGTTAGGCCTATGGTAACCAAACACAAAAAAAGAAATTACAGCTCCACACCTATGAGGAAAATATTAATAAATAAAACAAAGCTTAGACCCTCAGAAAACCATAAAACGAAACACATCAACAAGAGAGGAGGGAAGAAACAAAGGATTTACAAAATAACCAGAACCAAGCGCAAGACAAGAATGCCCACTTTCACGATTTTTATTCAACATAGTATTGAAAGTTCTAACTAGAGCAATTAGATAAGAAAAAGATATAAAAGACATCCAAATTGGAAAGATGGAACTCAGTGTCTGGTTTGCAGATAACATAATCTTACATGTAAAAAATCCTGAAGACTCCACCAACAAACTTCTAGAATCAATAAATAAATTCAGTGAAGTTGCAAGTTACAAAATAAACACACAGCAGCTTTTTAATAGCTCATATTAAAGTATCTGAAAAAGAAATCAAGTAAACAATCCATTTGCAATACATACAAAAATATATATCTAGGAATAAATTTAATCAAGGAGGTAAAATATGTCTATAATGAAAACAATAAAACATTGATGAAAGAATTTAAAGAGGATGCAAATAAATGGAAAGATATTTTGTCTTCATTGGTTGGAAGGATTAGTATTTTTAAAACAGTCATACTACCCAAAGTAAACTACCACTTTGATGAAATCCTGATGAAAATATCAAAGACATTCTTCACAGAAATAGAAAAAAATCCTAAAATTTATAGGGAACCATAAAATACCCCAAATATTTAATACTGACAAAGAAAATTGGATGCATCATAATTCCTGACTTTAAAATATACTACCAAACCATAGAAATCCATAAAATATGGTACTGCAATAAATACAAACACATAGCTCTGTGGACCAGAATAGAACTAAATTCACATGCCTATAAACAACTTATTTTGACAAAGGTGCCAAGAACAGACGTGGAGGAAAAGATAGACTTTTAATTAATTGCTGCTGGAAAAATTGGTTATCTACATTCAGAATAATAAGATAATTTTACTATCTGTGCCATATACAAAAATCAATTCAAAATGGATTACAGACTGAAATATAAGACCCGGAACTATAAAAGTACTAGCAGAAAATATAGGGAAAGATATTTTGCAACATTGAGACTGGAAAAGATTTTTAAATAAGACCTTAAAAGCACAGGCACAAAAGTGAAAATACACATATGGAAATACCTCAAACTAAAAAGGCTTTTTACAGTAAAACAAACTATTCACAGGGTTAAGAGACAATCTACATGATGCGAGAAAATATTTAAAAGGCTATACACCTGAAAAAGGATAAATACTCAGAATAATAATAAATGTAAACAACTCAAGGTAAAAAAACAAAACCTCATTCAAAAATGGCAAAAAAAAGACCTTTATAGACATTTTTTAAATAAAAAAAAGAGTAACCAAAACAAAACAAAATAATAACAATAATAAAAAAAACATGGTTAACAGGTATATGGGAAAAATACTCAACATCATTAAGAAAAGTGTGTTACTTTCACACCATGGCAAAGTTGAAAATTCATAAAATCATAACTCAAAACCGTTGTGAGACAGGAGCTGCGTGTATAAAATGCATTGCCAAAGGTAAGGAAACACTCAAATCCAGAATACTGTAATACTTAAATGATGGTATGTAACTCATTTTCAACTCTACTTAAGCTTAAAAAATATTAAATATAATAATAATCATTAGTTAATAGATACATAGATATGTAACTCATGACATGAAAAACATTAAAAGTGGCATGGGAGTAAAATAACTGTTTTGCATGCAATTTAAGTTATCAGCTTCAAATTTAATAATAATTATCTTTTTGGTACATAATATTTGTATAATTATTGAGTACATGTAATATTTTCATAGTGCAAGCAATGCATATTTATCAAATCAGAATTTTTAGGATATAAATACATTTTTAGGACACAATATATTGACATCCAGATCCATCCATGCTGCTGCAAATGAAAGGATTTTACTCTTGTATATTTTAAAATAATATTTTATTTCATATCTATATGCCCCAGATAGTGTACTTGAGTATTGGTGGCAAGCTGGCTGGGACTGTCAGGAGGTCCCTTGGTGGTGTGCACATGTTGTAGTACTGATGAGGGGGGTGGAAGAAACTCCAGACTCCCAGTCAGCACACTTGGGTTCCAGTAGTAGTGGTAATGAGCAGGGTAGGCCTGTCCTTAGGTCCCCGATAGTTCATGTGGGCACCAGTGATGGTGGATGGGGTGTGTTCATCCCCAGACTCCTGGAGAATGTGTTTGGGCACTGGCAGTGGCAGTGGATAGGTGGACCTGTCCTTAGGCCTCTCAGTGGTGTTCAAAGTTCCAGCTATGGCAGGTGGAGCAGGTTGATACCTAATCTCCCAGATAGCTGGCTCAATTTGTGGTGGTGTTGGTAGTGACAGTGATCAATGGCAGGCCTGTCCTCAAACACTGAGATGGCAGCTGGGTGAGCTAATTCCAGCCTCTCTGGTATGTGCAATTTCACCATCACCCTGCTGCTTGTAAGTGGGCCAAGTTGCTGTTAGTGGCATCAGACCCAAGCAGCCTGTTCTGTAGCTCAGGGAAGCATGCATTTCAGTTCTCTTTGTGCTGGGACCATCCTCAACAGTGTACTGTGCCACTCATTCCCTGGGGTGTAGATCACTACATGAGCTAGAATACTGGAGACGCTGCCAGCAATGCTGGGTCCAGCCAGCACTGCAATACCGCAGTCCTCTAGTTCTCATGTCTAGGTGAACATGAAGGGATGTCAGTAGGGCTCTGAGAATGTGGTGATGCAGGCTCTGTTGGGCCCCAGGGAAAGATGTAGTCTGGTGGGGACTGGACTCTCA
This sequence comes from Trachypithecus francoisi, assembly GCF_009764315.1. NCBI lineage: Eukaryota > Metazoa > Chordata > Mammalia > Primates > Cercopithecidae > Trachypithecus > Trachypithecus francoisi. The sequence goes on from NW_022681454.1 coordinate 90,777,490, forward strand.
AAATTGTGGTGTGCTACAGCTTCTTGGGTGGGCAGAGGAGAGTGTGTGACCTAGTGCTAATACCCTTCCTAGAATAATACCATTACTTGGACCCTAGGTAGCTCCCTATGCTAGTCTCAGGACCCACAAAGGCTGAGGGACTCTTCATGGCTAGAATTGCAGGAGTCAGTGATGGGAATGTGAACCACTGTGGAACCCTCTTGCCTTTTCTCTAACTGGGGCGTTTCTTCTGGTTTTGAGCCAATGCTTGCCAGGCAACTTGTTTTACTTCCCTCTCCTCCCATGCTACAGAAGCTTTCTGTCATTTCCTTGCTAAATTCTAGTGATATCTTTTTTTTTTTTTTTTTTTTTTTGAGACGGAGTCTCGCTCTGTCGCCCAGGCTGGAGTGCAGTGGCCAGATCTCAGCTCACTGCAAGCTCCGCCTCCCGGGTTTACGCCATTCTCCTGCCTCAGCCTCCCCGAGTAGCTGGGACTACAGGCGCCCGCCACCTCGCCCGGCTAGTTTTTTGTATTTTTTAGTAGAGACGGGGTTTCACCGTGTTAGCCAGGATGGTCTCGATCTCCTGACCTCGTGATCCGCCCATCTCGGCCTCCCAAAATGCTGGGATTACAGGCTTGAGCCACCGCGCCCGGCCTTCTAGTGATATCTTTTAGATGCTCTATTCAGCAGGTGATTATCTACTCATTGTTTTGGTCTTCCTCTGTGAGAGAAGCAGGTGTCTCTAGTTAGCCATATTGAAACCTTACTTCCTATAAGACACTTTATATAAGCCTCATAATAATCACAACTGAAGTCAAAAGATATATAGAAGGTCTGGTGGGATAATAATTTTATAAAATTCAACTACAGGTGACCTACCAGAGACATTTCCTGTTTAAGGTTGCACATAGGCTGAATGTGAATGAAAAGATATGCCACACAAATGAAAACAAAGAGAATAGTGGTATTCACACTTACCAAACAAAAATACTTTAAGTCAAAAACTGTCTCTAGAATCCAACAAGGTTATTGAAGGTAATGATAAAAGAGTCAATTTATCAAAAAATATAACCTCTGTCAAGATATATGTACCCAGGATTATAACACCTAAATAGATAAAATGTCAATACAATAACATTATGGAACTTGAATACACAACTTTCAATATTGGACCGATTATCCAGACAGGAAATCAATAAGGAAACATTGGATTTGAACTACACTGTAGACCAAAACGATCTAAGAGACACATATAGAATATTGCATCCAACAACAGAAAACACACTCTTCTCAAGAACACCCAGAACATTCAAATATTTAAGAAATCCAAAATCACATCAAGTATGCAACTGGAAATCAACAACAGGAAGAAAATTGGAATATTCACAAATATGAAGAAAGTAAATAATACCCTCATGAAAAATCAATGAATCAAAAAAGAAATCAAAAGAAATAATCTTGAGACAAATAAAAATGAAATGTCACATAACTTATAGAATGTAGCAAAATTAGTTCTAAGAAGTGCTACAGTGACAAAAGTTTACTTTGTTAAAAAAATTCAAACAAACAATTTAACTTTATACTTCACAAAATTAGAAAAAGAATATACTAAATTGAGATGTAGTAAATAGGAGAAATTAACAAAGATTAGAATTAAAAATGTTAGAGTCTAGAAAAATAAGAAATGACCAATAAAACTCAGAACTCGTTTTTTTAAAAGATAAAATTAACAAAATTTTAGAATAAGAGAAAAAGAGAAACAAAATCCTAAATAAAAGAAAAGATATAACTGATACGACAGTGATATAAAGGATCCCCTTCAGTGATCTTATGAATGGATAACTTCAAATAAGTGGATAAATTCATAGAAATATATAATCTAACAACACCAAATCATGAAGAAATAGAAAGACTGAACATAGCAATAATGAGTAAGGATATTAAATCAGTAATCAAAAATCTTCCAACAACAAAAACAGAACTACATGGCTTCATTGGATTATTTTACAAAATATTTAAAGTTGAATTAATACCAATTCCAATAATTCTAAAAATTTTCAAAAAAAAATTAAAAAGGAGGGAATACTTCAAAAGTCAGTTTACAAGGCCAACATTACCTTGACAGAAAAACTATACAAAGATACTACAAGAAAAAAAACTTTCGGTCCTGATAAATATAGATGCAATACTGCACAACAAAAATACAAGCAGACTGAGTTCAACAACATTATTCCTTATACATTTATATATTGTGATTAATTGGGGATCATTCCAGGGATGCAAAAATGATTCTGGATACACAAATCAATCAATATGAAACATCAGATTAACATAATTAAGGAAAAAATAATTCGTTTATCTCAATAGATGCATACAAATACATTTAACAGAATACAACATTCTTTCATCTCTCACCAAATTAGGTACAAAAGGAATGTGTCTCAACACAATACATCATATATGACAAGCCAACAGTTAACATTAGATTTAATGGTGAAAAGATTAATGCTATACTTCTAACATCAGGAACACAAGAATAACCCCTCTGGCCCCTTTAATCAACATAGTACTGGAAGTTCTAATCAGAGCAATTAGAAAAGGAATTGAAAGAAAATACATCCAAATTGGGGGGAAAAGTAATATTGTCCCTGCAGAAAACATCATCTTATATGTAGAAAACACCAAAGACTATTAAATAAACTTTTAGAATGAATAAACCAATATAGTAAAGTTATAGAATACTAAATGAACATATTCATTAAGTTAAATTTTTATCCCCTATTAACAAACACTTAAAAAAATAGAGAAGAATCCACTTTACAATAGTGTCAAAAGGAATTGAGTACTTAGGAACAAATTTAACCAGGAATATAAATTATTTGTACCATGATAACTATTAAACAATGAAAGAAATTGAAGAAGACCCAAATAAGTGGAAAGCTATCCTGTGTTTCTGGATTGGAAGGGCTAATGTTAAAACGTTCATGCTATCCAGAACAATCAGCAGATTCCATTCTATTCCTATCAAAATTCCAATAATATTTTTCAAAGAAATAGAAAAAAAATACTAAAATTCATATGAAACCACAAAAGGTGCTGTAGCCAGAGCAATCTTTAGTGAAAAGAACAAAACTGAAAATATCACACTCCCTGGCTTCAAAATACACTACAAAACTACTGTAATCAAAACAGAATGATACTGTCAGGAAAAAAGACAGAGTCCTGTGGAACATAATAGAGAACCCAGGAATACACCTACTGTCCTTTGACCTTTGTCAAATGTGCTGAGAAAACAAGATGGAGAAAGGACAGTCTCTTTAACAAAAGGTTTTGAAAAAAAATGGATAGCCACCGGCAGAAGAATACAATTGTACCCTTATTTCACACCATATAAAATATCGACTTAAAAATCAATTTAAATAATTAAATATAAAACCTAAAACTGTAAAAGTACTAGAATAATAAATAGCAGAAAGATCCTTGACAATAGTGTGGTCAATAATGTTTTGGAAATGGCTCAAAATGGCAACAAAAACAAAATAGACAAATTGGATTCCTCTAAACTAAAAAGTTTATTCATAGCAAAGGAAACAATCAGTAACTTATGGAATAAGAACAAAAACAATTACAAACCATATATCTGACTAGGGGTGGATCCTTCATAAATAGTATAACAAGAAAACAAGTAACCTTATTTTTAAATATACAAAGGACATGAATAAACAGTTGTGAGAAGAAAACATATTCATGACCAAAAGTATATGAAAAATTGCTCAGGATCATGAATTATCAGGAAAACACAAATTCAAACCATAATGGCTAATATGGTTTGGATCTATGTCCCTACCCAAATCTCATGTTCAATTGCAATCTTCAGTGTTGGAGGTGGGGCCTGGTAGAAGGTGATTGGATCATAGGAGTGGATCCTTATTGAATAGTTTAGAATCATCCTTTTAGTGCTGTTCTCATTACAGCGATCTCACCATATCTAGTTATTTAAAAGCATGTACCTTGCCCTCCTCCCTCCCAATTCTCTCTTGCTCCTGCTCCAGACATGTAAGATGCACCTGCTTTCCCTTCATTTTCTGCCCTAATTGGAACTTTCCTGAGGCCACCCAAGAAGCCAAGCAGATGCCAGAATCACGTTTCCTGTACAATCTGAAGAAACCATGGGCCGATGAAACCTCTTTTCTTTATAAATTACCCAGTCTCAGACATTTCTTTATAGAAGTGTGAGAACAAATTAGTACAGAAAATTTGCACAAGAATTGGGGTATTGCTATAAAGATATCTGAAAATGTGGATGCAGCTTTGGAACTGGGTAATGGACAGAGGTAACAGTTTTAAGGGCTCAGAAGAAGCCAGGAAGATGAGGGGAAGTATGGAAACTCCTAGAGATTTGTTGACTGATTGTGATCAAAATGCTGAGAGTGATGTGGACAATGAAGTCAAAGCTGATGAGATCTCAGATAAAAATAAGGAATTTATTGGGAACTAGAGCAAAGGTAACTTTTGTTGTACGTCAGCAAAAAACCTGGCAGCATTGTGCTCCCACTCTAGGGAACTATGAAACTTCCAACTTCTCCAACTTCAGATTAGTGATTTAGGGTAGCTGGTGTAAGAAATTTCTAAACAGCAAAATGTTCAAGATGTTGCCTGACTGTTTCTATCAACCTATGTTCATAGTGTGAGCAAACAAATGATGTAAAACAGGAAGTTACTCTAAAGGGAAACCAGAGTGTTAAAGTTTGAAAAATTTGCAGCCCAGTTATGTAGTAAAATACAAAAGCCCATTTTCAGGGGAGAAATTCAAGCAGGCTGCAAAAATTTGCATAAGTTAAAAGGAGCCAAGTGGGGAAAAGGCCTTGAAAGCATTTTTGAGACCTTCATGGCAACCCCTCCCATGACAGGCTTGGAGACCTAGGAGGGAAGAATGGTGTTTTGAAACAGGCCCTGGGTCCTGCTGCTCTGCACAGCCTTGGGACACTGCTCCTGGCATCCCAGATGCTCCAGTTCCAGCCATGTTTCAAAAGGACCTTGGTGCAGGTCATGCCGCTGCTTCAGATAGTGCAAATCATAAGCCTTCATGGCTTTTACATGGTGTGAAGCCTGTAGTTCAGAGTATAATAGTTCAGGGTTGGGGGGCCTCCACCTAGATTTCAGAGGATGTATAGAGAAGTCTGGATGTCCATGCAGAAGCCTGCTATAGGGGCAGAGCCCTCAAGGAGAACCACTACTAGTTGGTGTGGAGGGGAAATGTGGGGTTGGAGCCACCACACAAAGTCTCTACTTGGATACTGCCTAGTGGAGCTGTGAGCAGAGGACTATCATTCTCCAGACTCCAGAATAATAGAACCACTAGCAACTTCTACCTTGTATTTCCTGAGACTGGGTAATTTATAAGGAAAATAGTTTAATTGACTCACAGTTTCACATGGCTGAGGAGGCCTCAGGAAACGTCCAATCATGGTAGAAGGCACCTCTTCTCAGGGTAGCAGGAAAGAAAATGAATGAAACTGGAGGAAATGCCAGACACTTATAAAACCATCAGACCTCATGAGACTCACTCACTATTATGAGAACTGCATGGAAGAAACTGCCTCCCTGATTTGATTACCTCACCTTGACATGTAGGGATAATGAGGATTAAAAGTCAAAAGGAGATTTGGGTGGGGATACAGCCAGATCTTGTCCTTCCACTCCTGGCCCCTCCAAAATCTCATGTCCTCACTTTTCAAAACACAATCATGTCTTTCCAACAGTCCCGCAATACTTAGCTCATTCTAGCATTCACCAAAATTTCAAGTACAAAGTTTCATCTTAGATAACAGAAGTCCCTACTGCCTACAATCCTGCAAAATCAAAAGCAAGTTAAGTACTTCCTAGATACAATTTGGTTACAGGCACTGGGTAAATACATCACTTGAAATTGGAAAAATTAACCAAAACAACAGGACTATAGGCCCAATGCATGTCCAAAATGCAATAGGGCAGACATTAAACCTTATAGCTCCAAAATGATCTTTGACTCCATGTCGCACATCAGGTCATGCTGATGCAAGAGGTGGGCTCCCACGGCCTTGGACAGTTTTGCTGAAGTGGTTTTGCAGGGTAACACCCCCATCCTGGCTTCTTTCACAGGCTGGCTGAGTGTCTGTGACTTTTCCAGATGCATTGTGCAATCTGTTGGTGGATCTAATATTCTGGAGTCTGCAGCATGGTGTCCCTCTTCTCCACTAGCCACACTAGGCAGTGCACCCTTGGGTTCTCTGTGTGGGGCACATTTCCCTTCTGAACTGCCCTAGCAGAACTTCTCCATGAGGGCTCTGCACCCAAGGGAGACTTCTGCCTGGACATCCAGGCATTTTTATATATCCTCTGAAATCTAAGTGGAGGTTCCCAAACTTCAATTCTTGAATTCTGTGCATCCACAGGCCCAACACAATATGAAAGTCACAAACACTAGGAGCATGCACCCTCTGAAGCAATGGCCTGAGTTGTACATTGGCTCGTTTAGCCACAGCTGGAAGGCAGGGCACCAATTCCCAAGACTGCACAAAGTGACAAGGCTCTGGGATCAGCCCATAAAACCATTTTTTCCTCCTAAGCCTCCAGGCCTGTGATGGAGGGGCTGCCCTGAAGGTTTCTGACTTGCCCTGGAGACATTTTCCCCATTGTCTTGGTGATTAACATTCTACTCCTTATTCCTTATGTACATTTCTACAGCAGGCATAAATTTCTGCCCAGGAAATGGGGTTCTATTTTCTATTGCATTGTGAAGCTGCAAATTTTCCAAAGTTTTATGCTCTGCTTTTTTTGAATGCTTTGCCGCTTAGAAATTTCTTCTACCAGATATTCTAAATTATCTCTCTTGGGTTCAAATTTCCACAAATCTCTAGGGCAGGCATAAAATGTCTCCAATCTCTTTGCTAAAGCATAGCAAGACTCACCTTTGCACCAGTTCCCAAGAAGTTCCTCATCTCTGTCTGAGACCACCTCAGCCTGGACTTTATTGTCCATATCACTATCAGCATTTTGATCAAAATCATTCTATAAGCCTCCAGGAAGTTCCAAACATTCCCACATCTTTCTGATTTCTCCTGAGTCCTCCAAACTGTTCCAACCTCTGACTGTTAACCAGTTCCGAAGTCACATCCACATTTTTAGGTATCTTTACAGCAATGCCCCAATACCTTGGTACCAATTTATGTATTTGGCTCTTCTCACAATGCTTGAAGAAATACCCAAGACTGAGTAATTTATAATGAAAAGAGATATAATTGACTCACAGGGCCAAGAAGCTGGGGAGGCCTCTGGAAACTTACAATCATGCAGGAAGGCACCTCTTCACAGGCAAAAGGAGAGAGAATGAGTGCAAATAGCGTAAATGCCAGATACTTAAAAAATGATCAGATTTCATGAGACTCACTCAATATCACAAGAACAGCATGGGGCAAAATGCCTCCATGATCTGATTACCTCCACCTGGTCCTACCCTTGACACATGGGGATTATGGAGATTACATTCAAGGTGAGATTTTGGATAAGGACACATCCAAACCATATCACACCCACAGACCGGAAGAGCTATAGACACACAACATTCATCCAAGGAGCAGTTGCAGACACTGTACCCTCCAAAGCCACAGGGGCAGATCTTTCCAAGGCATTGGGAGCCAACCCTTTGCATCAATGTGTCCTGAATGTGAGACATGGAGTCAAAGTACATTATTTCAGAGCTTTAATGTTTAATGCCTGCCCTTCTGGGTTCCAGGCTTGCATGGGGTCTGTAGTTCTTTTCTTTTGTCCAATTTCTATTTTTTTTTGAAGGAGAGTATTTACCCAATGACTATACCTCCATTGTATTTTGGAAGTAGCTAACTTGTTTTTTTGTTTGTTTGTTTAATTTTACAGGCTCATAGGCAGAAGGGACTACCCTTTCATCAGATAAAATTTTGAACTTTGGACTTTTGAGTTAATGCTGGAATGAGTAAAGATTCTGGGGGCTGTTGTGAAAGGACAATTTCATGTTGTAATGTGAGGAAATGAGATTTGGGAGCAACCAGGTGCAAAATGCTATGGTTTAAATCTATGTCCACACTCAGTGTCATGTGCAATTCTAATCTTCATCCTTGGAGGTGGTGCCTGGCGGGAGATGATTGGATGACATGGACAGATGCATCTTGAATGGTTTACCACCATCCCTTTTTGTGGGATATCCCTTTGTGATATAGTTCTCATGAGATCTGGTTGTTTAAAAGTGTGTAGCACCTCCCCCCAACAACTTCACTCCTGCTCCAGCAATGTAAGACATGCCTGGTTGCCCTTTGCCTTCTTCCATTATTGTACGTTTCCTGAGGTCTCCCTAGAAACTGAGCAGATGCCAGAATATCAGAATCATGCTTCCTATGCAGCCTGTGGAACCATGACCCAATTAAACCTCTTTTCTTTATAAATTATTAGTCTCAGGTATTTTTTATAGCAGTAAGAGAACAGACTAATACAATGGTTTATCACCTCACATCTGTTAGAGTGTGTATTATTAAAAAAGGCAGAAAGTGTTGTTGAGGATGTAGAGAATAGAGAATACTTATATACTATTGGTTATGATGTAAATTGGTATACACATTATAGAAAACAATATAAAGAATGCTGAAAAAGTTAAAAATAGAACTACCTTATGAGTCAGCAATCCCACTTTTGAATATATATTCAAAAGAAATAAAATAATGATCTGATAGAGAGATATGCAATTTGCAATCCCATATTTATTGAGGCATTATTCACAGTAGCCGAGCTATGGACACAACCCATGTGTCTACTTGTAGGTAAAATTGTAAGATGTGTGCATGTGTGTGGGGGGGGGGCAGTGGGGGGGACAGCAGTGTACATCTAAAAATATGTATATGATGGAATCTTATTCAATCTAAAAAGAAGAAGAAAATTCTGCTATTTGCAATAATGTATATTAATCTGGAGCACAGAATGCTAAGTGAAATAAACTTAAGTGAAACAAATCAGAAAGGAAGAAATGTACTGTATGATCTCACTTACATGTGGAATCTAAACAATTGGAAGTCATAGAAACATAGAGTAGAAGTGTGGTTACCAAGGGCTGAGGAAATAGAGAGACATGGGTCAAATGACGCAAACTTTCACTTATCAAATGAGTAAGTTCTGGAGACCTAATAAATAGCATGGTGACCATAGATAATGACAATGTATTGTATGCTTGAAATTTCCTAAGAAAAATCTTAACTTTTCTCACTACAGTCACACACACAGAAAACAGGAAAGTTAATTACATGAGGTGATTAATATGTTAACTAGCTTGATTGTGATAATTATTTCACAATGCATACATATATATCAAAACATCACACTGTGCACCTTAAATATATTTATTTATTTATCATATCTCAATAAAGATGGATAAAAATGAAGTAATTAAGGCAGAAGTAATAGAATCTGATCAGAAACAGATTACACAAAGATATGAAGATATAAAATATTGATTGAATATAAAATATGTTTTTCTTACATTAATTGCTCTAAAAGGTAGCTGACTATTTAAAACAATAACAATATGTTGGTTGTTTTATAGCATATACAACAATGTGAAGAGAAATACGTTTTAACTATACTCCAAATTCTTATGGAGCAACTAGCTACTGCTATTCCTAAAATGCCAACAATAAGAACATATTTCCTTGACTTGATTAGTTAATATAATTTATAATTTGCTTGACTTGATTTTGAAAGCTTTATCCCATTAGTTCCTTCCCATAGCATGTTCTTATTCTAATTAGATCTTTCACAATGTGGTTATACAAGTGTGACTCTTCTTGAAATAACACATTCCCACTTGCACAGAGTGAACATTGTTTGACATGCCACAATTCACAGAGGGTTCCTAAAGAAGCCACTCCTTGAATCCCTATGTCATTTCTAGTAAGGGTAGTTTAGCCATTTCTTTCAATCAAATACACAGAGCACTTTATTTACAACACATAAACAAGTTAGGTTCACTAAAATTATTTTAAAAGGGTATTATACAATATAGATTTTAAATATATTTTAATTGTTATATTGATCATTTAAAACTGGTTGCAATCCTTTCTTTCCCCCATTCAGTTAGCACACATCTTGATTAATTTGTGCTTTATTGAGAACATAATTATAAAGTAATTATGAAAACTTAAAATGTCATTAACTTTGTCCTCCATGGATTTAGCAACCTAATAAGACTCATCTAAATTCTTGAACTTTCCTTTAAAATCAGCCAACACATTAAAAAAACTAAAACTTATACACACAAGTTTTAATTGTGAGACATTCATTCTGCTCTTAAAATCATTTTCTCAAAATTATCCTATTGGTTTATTAGTTTGTCAGGTTATATGTTTCTATAATCTCCAGTTTCATTAGACACAAAACTGAATATTTCTATTACATTTCTATAAGTTTTTTTTTTTTTTTTTTTTGAGACGGAGTCTTGTTCTGTCGCCCGGGCTGGAGTGCAGTGGCCGGATCTCAGCTCACTGCAAGCTCCGCCTCCCGGGTTCACACCATTCTCCTGCCTCAGCCTCCCGAGTAGCTGGGACTACAGGCGCCCGCCACCTCGCCCGGCTAGCTTTTTGTATTTTTTTAGTAGAGACGGGGTTTCACCGTGTTAGCCAGGATGGTCTCAAACTCCTGACCTCGTGATCCGCCCGTCTCGGCCTCCCAAAGTGCTGGGATTACAGGCTTGAGCCACCGCGCCCGGCCAATCATTTTCTCAAAATATCCTATTGGTTTATTAGTTTGTCAGGTTATATGTTTCTATAATCTCCAGTTTCATTAGACACAAAACTGAATATTTCTATTACATTTCTATAAGTTTTTAATGTATAGGTATTTATTGAATATGCCTACATTTATAGTGTACACACACACACACACCATCCCCTCGCCCACCACACACAAACACACACACACACATCATTAAAATACTGAAGGGAATATAATATGTTCATGACTGAAGGGAGAAAAATTTAATCAATAGAAAAATTTGGAGAATATGCTTCTTCCTCATATATAATATTGGTTCTAATTTCAAGTTTTGGACCCACTTGCTTTTTTCGTCTTCAATGTTTATTTTGCCTTCTGCATATTTTGCAGAATGGAAACAGAATCCTGAATGAAATAAGTTATGCAACTTTAGGGCAAAAATTAAGCAATTTTTTTGCTATGATTTTAATTAGTAGAAACTAATAGTGCCAGATTTCGATTTAATTATGGGTACTAAGGCATATTACTATTCATCTAGTTTTCAAAAATCATGAAATCTAGGCCAAAATATGAAAAACAGGAGAAAAGAAAATTGTCTTTGTTGAAATATGTAAGTAGTCATGACACAGAAACTAGGATCTAAGAAATTATTTGCCAAATAATTTAAATATGAACACAAGCAAGGGACCTGCTGAGAGAAGAGAAAAAAATATGCAACTATAGGAAATGATATTATGGTGATTTGTTTGTTTGTTTTTATAAATGTCATTTTTTAAAAAGCCAAGAGTGACAAGATTAACATCTGGAAACATACTAGGTGCTTGCATACACACAAACACCACACAACAAAACATGTCCACACATTTTATACATAGAGAGAAAGAGATGTAGGTTTTCATCCACAGTTCTGGCTCATCACTCCCATTGCCCTTGTTCCATTCTTTTTGTTATTATGTTGGATGTCTTATGCCTCAAGAGCAGGCTTCAGGAAACAGAATCTCTCTGACCTTCTCCTGTCCTTGTTTAACGTACCACAAGGCAGGATTCTAATTTTCCCTGCCTTTCTGATTGTGGATCTTAAGACCCTCACTCCAAAGAGGGTCTCTCCTCATACCCTGGAGAGGAAGAGCAATCATGAAGCTTCCATGAAAATCCAAGAGGACTGGGTCCAGAGAACTTCTGGATAGCTGAACACTTTGAGGTTTTTGGAGGCAGGTGGACCGAGGAAGAGCATAGAAGCTCTGCACTCCTTCCCCCATGCCACACTGTATACATCTCTTCATACGTATTCTTAAGTAATATCCTGCATCATAAACTGGTAAATGTAAGTAAGTGTTTCCTTGAATTCTGTGAGCTGCTTCAGCATATTAATTCAACCGAAGGAGAGTGTGGGAACCCTAAAGTGAAGTTAATCAATCAGAAGTTCTGGACTTGTGACTAGTGTCTGAAGTGGGTGAGGGGTATTCTTGGGGACGGATCCCTAAACCGGTGGGATGTGACACTCTCTCCAGATAGATAGTGTCAGAATTAAATTTGAAGGTACCCAGCTGGTGTTCACTGCTTGTTAGTGGGGAAAGCTTCCTAACACAGTGGGTCACAGAAGTCTGTGCTTATTGTGGTGTGAAAACAAAGGAGAACATAATATGAGAATTTTTCCAAAGCTAGCTATAACATTTATGCACTGTAGTTGTATATTTTTGGCAAATTTTACTGAAGTTATGGAGAGATTGAGAAGATTTATTTTGTCAAAATCAAACCATCTTTAAAAAGTGCATATATTTATGGGTGAAACATTATCTTCTTGTATAGCTTTGTGCTCCCTCTCTGCTTCCTCCCCATTTTATTTACTCTCTTTCCTTACTGTATTTTTTTTTTTTTTTTGCCCCGGGTTCTCCTTATATGTAAAGACTCCCTAATATGTTTCTCACACATGAGCCATTTAATTCAAGTCCTCTTCTTTTTGCCGTCTTTGACAGAGTCTACATTAATTTCAATAACTTTTAATTGTACATCCTGTCATGATGAGTTACTAACATTTTTAATGCCTACTATATTCTAGTAATTTACAAATGTCTTCATATTTTGATCCTCACAATAACATTACAAAGTATATACTTTAATCTCCAATTATAGTGAGAGATCAGAGAGCAAATATCCAAGATAATAGTAACTTATTCAAATTTAGTAACTGGTGAACCCAGTTTAAAATCAATCTAAATATCAAGCTCTTTTTCCATTACATCTATCTGTTTGACCCCAGGTCATCAAAGAATGATTAGCTCATATGCAATACCTCATGTTCAATAAGGCATAAAAGTATGTAATTCATTTTAGGATGATATCCATTAAAATGGTTTAAACAGAAAATAATTGTGGCACTTAATGGGGTAAATGTCAATTTTCTGAATAATTCATTTAAGTAGAAAAGCTCTTCCTCTGACAATGCCAGATAAATGAGATGTCTCTACATGTTACTGTCTGTTTTGTTTCTGCTTCTGTGCATGTTTCTGATCTCCAACTAGCACTTCATTATCGGATTCATTTTCATTTGCTAATGAAGCTTTTAGTACATTTAAGGACCTCAGGCAATTTAAAACTCGGTCATTTTGCTTCGTGCCAACTTATCTCCAAGTTTCCATTTCAAAGTGGCATCATTACAATTACTAATACTACAGCATAGTCTGCGCTTGGACTGGCATTAATTTTGGCACAAGCTCAGAAAGTTTTGTTTCTGACTGATTCTGAAAGGTACATTGATTTTGGCTTTATGTAGCCCCTCTTGGCATACCTTTTGTTTTTCTAATAACATTAATCTCAGCTGGGCTTGCAAGCTACTTAAATTCTTCTGGGAAGTTTTGCACTAACCTACAATTTAAACTGTATTTTATTTTTTAAAACTAAGTCTACAGATGCTTTGTAAGATGACATAAAATTTGTTTTTCCTCCAAAACCACCTTTTTCTGACAATATTTGAAATGGTTCCCATAATTTTTATTGCTCTGTCTTCTGCATACTTTAATATTAAGAGAGTTATATACAGATTTAATCAACCTATATGAAAGATGATAATACATTGAAAAATTAACTTCTAAAATTAAGAAAAAATTTGAAGAGGGTGGCTGGCAAGATGGTTGAATAGGAACAGCTACAGTCTATAGCTCCCAGTGAGATCAACACAGAAAAGGGTGATTTCTGTATTTCTAACTGCAGTACCTGGCTTATCTCATTGGGACTGGTTAGACAGTGGGTGCAGCCCACAGAGGGTGAGCCAAAGTAGGGTGGGGCATTGCCTCACCTGGGAAGTGCAAGGGATTGAGGAACTCCCTCCTCTAGCCAAGGGAAGCCATGAGGGACTGTGCCATGAGAAACAGTGCATTCCATTCCATGGTCTTCACAACCCACAGACCAGGCGATTCCCTTGGTTGCCTAAACCACCAGGGCCCTGGGTTTCAAGCATAAAACTGGGTGGTCATTTGGGCAGGCACCAAGTTAGCTGCAGGAGTCTTTTTTTCATACCCCAGTGTCACCTGGAATGCCAGTGAGTCAGAGCCATTCACTCTGGAAAGGGGGCTGAAGCCAGGGAGCCAAGTGGTCTAGCTCAGCGGATCCCACCCCCATGGAGCCCAGCAAGCTAAGATTCACTGGCTTGAAATTCTCAATGCCAGACAGCAGTCTGAAGTCAACCTGGAATGCTCGAGTTTGGTGGGGAGTGGGGTATCTGCCATTACTGAGGCTTGAATAGGTGGTTTTCCCCTCCCATTGTAAATAAAGTCACCAGAAAATTTGAACTGGGTGTAACCTACCACAGTTCGGCAAAGCCGCTGTAGCCAGACTGCCTCCCTAGATTCCTCCTGTCTGGGCAGGGCATCTCTGAAAGAAAGCCACCAGCCACAGTCAGAGGCTTACAAACAAAATTCCCATCCCCTTGAGACAGAGCACCTGGGGCAAGGGATGGCAGTGGGCGCAGCTTCAGCAGACTTAAACATTCCTGCCTACTAGCTCTAAAGAGAGCAGTGGTTCTCCCAACACAGCACTACAGCTCTTCTTAGGGACAGACTGCCTCCTCAAATGGGTCCCTAAACCCCATACCTCCTGATTGGGAGACACGTCCCAGCAGAGGTTGACAGACACCTCATACAGGAGAGCTCCAACTGGCATCTGGCCAGTGCCACTCTGGGACAAAGCTTCCAGAGGGAGAAACAGGCAGCAATCTTTGCTGTTCTACAGCATCTGCTGGTGATACCAATGTAAATGGGATCTGTAGTGGACGTACAGCAAGCTCCAGCAGACCTGCAACAGAGGGGCCTGACTGTTAAAAGGACTAACAAACAGAAAGGAATAGCATCAACATCAACGAAAAGGATGTCCACACAAAAACCCCATCTGAAGGTAACCAACATCAAAGACTAAAGGTAGATAAATCCACGAAGATGAGGAAAAATCAGGGCAAAAAGGCTAAAAATTCCAAAAACCGGAGCACCTCTTTTTTTTCCCAAAGGATGACAACTCCTCACCAGCAAGGGAACAAAACTGGATGGAGAATGAGTTGACGAAATGACAGAAGTAGGCTTCAGAAGGTGGGTAATAACAAACTCCTCCAAGCTAAAGGAGCATGTTCTAACTCAATGCAAGGAAGCTAAAAACCTTAAAAATGTTAGACAAATTGCTAACTAGAATAACTAGTTTAGAGAAGAACATAAATGACCTGATGGAACTGAAATACACAGCACAAGAACTTTGTGAAGCATATACAAGTATCAATAGCTGAATCGATCAAGTAGAATTAAGCATATCAGAGATTGAAGATCAACTTAATGAAATAAAGCATGAAGACAAGATTAGAGAAAAAATAATAAAAAGGAATGCACAAAGCCTCCAAGAAATATGGGACTATGCGAAAAGAACAAAACCTACATTTGATTGGTGTACCTGAAAGTGATGGGAAGAATAGAACCATGTTGGAAAATGCTCTTCAGGATATTATCCAGGAGAACTTCCCCAACTTAGCAAGAGAGGCCAACATTCAAATTCAGGAAATACAGAGAACACCACAAAGATACTCCTTGAGAAGAACAATCCCAAGACACATAATCATCAGCTTTGCCAAGGTTCTAATAAATAAAAAATGTTAAGGGCAGACAGAGAGAAAGGTCAGGTTATTCACAAAGGGAAGCCCATAAGACTGAGAGTAGATCTCTCTGCAGAAACCCTACAACCCAGAAGACAGTGGGGGCCAATATTCAACAGTCTTAAAAAAATAATTTTTAACCCAGGATTTCATATCCAGTGAAACTAAGCTTCATAAGTGAAAAAGAAAGAAAATTCTTCACAGATAAGCAAATGCTGAGAGATTTTGCCATCACCAGCCCTGCCTTACACAAGCTGCTGAAGGAAGCACTAAATATAGGAAGGAAAAACTGGTACCAGTCACTGTAAAAACATACCAAATTGTACAGACCATCAACACTATGAAGAAATTCCATCAACTAATGGGCAAAATAACCAGCTAGCATCATAATGACAGGATCAAATTCACACATGACAATATTAACCTTAAATGTAAATAGGCTAAATGCCCCGATTAAAAGACACACAATGGCAAATTGGATAAAGAGTCAAGGCCCATTAGTGTGCTGTATTCAGGAGACCCATCTCATGTGCACACATAGGCTCAAAATATAGGGATGGAGGAATATTTACCAAGGAAATGGAAATAAAAAAAAAAAAAGCAGGGATTGCAGTCCTAGTCTCTGATAAGACAGTCTTTGAACCAACAAAGATCAAAAAAGACAAAAAAGGACATTACATAATGGTAAAGGGATCAATGCAACAAGAAGAGTTCACTATCCTAAATATATATGCACCTGATACATGAGAACTCAGATTTATAAAGCAAGTTCTTAGAGACCTCAAAGAGACTAAGACTCCCACATGATAATAGTGAGAGACTGTAACACCCCACTTTCAATGTTAGACATATCAATGAGACAGAAAATTAATGAAGATATTCAGGACTTGAACTCAGTTCTAGACCAAGTGGACCTAATAGACATCTACAGAACTCTCCACACCAAATAATGGAATAAAGATTTTTCTCAGCACCACATCACACTTATTCTAAAATTGACTGAATAATCAGAAGTAAAACACTTCTCAGCAAATGCAAAAAACGGGCATCCTAACGATCTCTCAGACCATAGTGCAATCAGATTAGAACTCAAGATTAAGAAACTCACTCTAAACTGCACAACTACATGGAAATTGAACTAACTGCTCCTGAATGACTACTGGGTAAATAACAAAACAAGGCAGTAATAAATAAGTTCTTTGAAACCAATAAGAACAAAGACACAACATACCAAAATATCTGGGACACAGCTAAAGCAGTGATTAGAGGGAATTTTATAGCACCAAATGCCCACAGGAGAACATGGGAAAGATCTAAAATCAACACCCTAACATAACAATGAAAAGAACTAGAGAAGCTAGAGCGAACAAATTCAAAAGCTAGCAGAAGATAAGAAATAACTAAGATCAGAGGAGAACTGAAGGAGGTAGAGACATGGAAAACTCCAAAAAAATCAATGAATCCAGGAGCTGTTTTTTTTTTTTTTTTTGAAAAGATCAACAAAATAGATAGACCACTAGTCAGAATAATAAAGAAGAAAGAGAGAAGAATCAAATAGACACAACAAAAAATGATCAATGGGATGTCACCACTGATCCCACAGAAATACAAACTACCATCAGAGAATACTATGAACACTTCTATGCAAATAAGCTAGAAAATCTAGAAGAATGGATGAATTCCTGGACACACACACCCTTCCAAGATTAAACCCAGAAAAAGTCAAATCTCTGAATAGACCAACAAGAAGTTCTGGAATTGAGGCAGTAATTAATAGCCTACCAACCTAAAAAAGCCCAGGACCAGATGGATTCACAGCTGAATTCTACCAGAGTTACAAGGAGGAGCTGATAGCATTCCTTCTGAAACTATTCCAAACAATAGAAAAAAAAAAGGGACTCCTCCCTAACTCATTTTCACAGGCCCACAACATCCTGATATCAAAGCCTGGCACAGATACAACAAGAATAGAAAATTTCAGGCCAATATCCCTGATGAACATTGATGAGAAAAAATCCTCAGTAAAATACTGGCAAAAGGAATCCAGAAGCACATTAAAAAGCTTATCCACCATGATCAAGTTGGCTTCATTCCTGGAATGCAAGGCTGGTTCAACATACACAAATCCATAATGTAATCTATCACACAAACAGAACCAATGACAAAAACCAGATGATTATCTCAATAGATGCAGAAAAGTCCTTTGATAAAAATTCAACACCATTCATGCTAAAAAGTCTCAATAAACTAGATATTGATGGAACGTATTTCAAATTAACAAGAGCTAATTATGAGAAACCTACAGCCAATATCATACTGAATGGTTAAAAAATGGGAGCAATCCCTTTGAAAACCAGCACAAAACAAGGATGCCCTCTCTCACTGCTGCTATTCAACATAGCATTGGAAGTTCTGACCAGGGCCATCAGGTAAGAGAAAGAAATAAAGTGTATTCAAATAGAAAGAGAGGAAGTCAAATTGTCTCTGTTTGCAGATAACATGATTGTACATTTAGAAAACCCCATTGCCTCAGCTCAAAATCTCCTTAAGATTATAAGAAACTTCAGCAAAGTTTCAGGATTTAAAATCATTGTGCAAAAATCACAAGCATTCCTATACACCTATAATAGACAAATAGAGAACCAAATCATGAAGTAACTCCCATTCAAAATTGCTACAAAGAGAATAAAATACCTATGAATACAACTTACAGGGAATGTGAAGGACCTCTTCAAAGAGAACTACAAACCACTGCTCAAGGCAATAAGACAGGACACAAACAAATAGAAAAACATTCCATGCTCATGGATAGGAAGAATCGATGTCATGAAAATGGCCATACTGCCCAAAGTAATTTATAGATTCAATGCTATCCCCATCAAGAAACCATTGACTTTCTTCACAAAATTAGAAAAAACTACTTTATATTTCATATAGAACCCCAAAAAAGCCCATATAGCCAAGACAATCCTAAACGAAAGCAACAAAGCTGGAGGCATCATGCTACCTGACTTCAAACTATACTACAAGGTTACAGCAACCAGAACAGCATGGTTCTGGTACCAAAACAGATATATAGAACAATGGAACAGAACAGAGGTCTCAGAATTAGCACCACACATCTACAACCATCTGATCTTTGACAAACCTGACAAAAACAAGCAATGGGGAAAGATTCCCTATTTAATAAATGGTATTAGAAAAACTGGCTAGCTGTATGCAGAAAACTAAAACTAGAACCCTTCCTTACACCTTATACAAAAATTAACTCAAGATGGATTAAAGACCTTAATGTAAGACCTAAAACCATAAAAACCCAGAAGAAAAGCTAGGCAATACCATTCAGGACATAGGCAAAGATTTCATGACTAAAACACGAAAAGCAATGGCAACAAAAGTCAAAATTGACAAATGGGATGTAATTAAACTAGAGAGCTTCTGCAAAAGAAACTATCATCAGAGTGAACAGGCAACCTACAGAATGGGAGAAAATTTTTGCAATCTATCCATCTGACAAAGGCCTAATATCCAGAATCAAGCAGGAACTTAAACAAATTTACAAGAAAAAAGCAAACAACCCCATCAAAAAGTGGGCAAAGTATAATAACAGATACTTCCCAAAAGAAGACATTTATGTGGTCAATGAACACATTAAAAAGCTCATAATTACTGGTCATTAGAGGAATGCAAATCAAAACCACAATGAGATACCATCTCACGCCAGTCAGATAGCGATCATTAAAAAGTCAGGAAACCACAGATGCTAGAGAGGATGTGGAGATATAGGAACATGTGTATATGGTTGGCAGGAGTGTAAATTAGTTCAACCATTGTGGAAGATAGTGTGGCAATTCCTCAAGGATCTAGATCCAGAAATATCATTTGACCCAGCAATCCCATTACTAGTTATTTACCCAAAGGATTATAAATCATTCTACTATAAAAACACATGCACACATATGTTTATTGTAGGACTGTACACAATAGCAAAGACTTGGAACCAACCCAAATGTCCATCAATGACAGACTGAATAAAGAAAATGTGGCACATATATACCATGGAATACTGTCTAACCATAAACAAGGATGAGTTCACATCCTTTGCTGGGACATGGATGAAGCTGGAAACTATCATTCTCAGCAAACTAACACAGGAACAGAAAACCAAACACTGCATGTTCTTACTCATAAGTGGGAGTTAAACAGTGAGACACATGAACACAGGGAGGGGAACATCACACACTGAGGACTGTTGCAGGGTGGGGGGATGGGGAGGGACAGCATTAGGAGAAATATCTAATGTAGATGATGGATTGATGGGTGCAGCAAACCAACATGGCATGTGTATACTTATATAACAAACGTGCACGTTCTGCACATGTATCTCAGAACTTAAAGTATAATTAAAAAAAAAAAGTAAAGATTGAAAAGTGCTAGATGATTTGAAACAGGCATTCGAGCTAAATAAATAGGTATGTAGTTTCATTTCTAGCATTTTTTTCAACATTTTCCTGGATGAATTTTTTTGCAAGTTGACATTAGCACCTACAAATATTTTCAGGGAAAACAATGACTAACAATTGTTTAGGGAACACCTTGAGTACATTTTATCTACTAGTGATACAACCAAGATTCTCATTTGCAATGTTTAAGGGATATAGTAATTTACAGCATTAGTGCTGATGCTATTAATTTTCTGAAAGATTATTCATATTCTTGAGTTAAGTATGATTTTAAAATGTAAGTGCCTATCTATAATTTGGGCCACATGAAGCATCTGGAGATAGTGAAATGTTCATAAACTTTGATGACATATATTTCTGCTTTCAAATCATGCTTAGCCATCCATTTGACCTTCATGTAACTGTACAAACTCTACAATTCTCAGTTTTCTCACCTGTAAAAAAATACCTATTTTGAGAAATCACTTAAACAATTTAAGAGGTTTTTAAAAGCACCAAGTAGATTAACTAGTCAAATTTAGCACATGACAAATGGAAGCTGGCATCCTTACAAGCTGCTTAGACAACAATATCTTCATTTCTATTAAAGGAAAAGAAAATAAAGGAAAGAGAGAAAGGAAAGGAAGTGAAGAAAAAACAAGGGAAGAGAAGATATTTCCAAAATGCAAGGGTCTTTAAATTTTAAGGTCATTCCAATTTCATTACTTTGAAATAATTTCGTAAAATAGTTATTAGAAACTATTGTATAAATATTAATTGTTTCAGGGAAAATATACATTGTTTCCTGGGGAATAACAAAAATGAAAAAAAAAAAAAAGAAACACAAAGTGCAAATCAAAGAGTAAAATGTGTAGGCACAAAGATAAGCATGTGCACAAACAAATATTCAGAAAACTACTGAATGCATGCTGTTTGTAATTAATAAGACATAGAACCCTAATGTGTACACAAAATTTGCAGGGATGATAACTTTAGATTTTGATATAAATTCTACTTTCAGTATAAAATATCTGTCATAATCTATATCTACACACAGCAAATATTTCTTGAGGGCCTACTGTGTTCAGGCACTCCACTATTTGGGATTATATGACAGGGCATGAGGCAGACTTGCTTTTCAACCTGTTCTAGAGCAACAGCACATTGTACTACATTGAATAACGTAGAAGACATCTGCTTCAACGAGTCCGCATCCTGCACAATGTCACACCAGTGTCAAATAAATTTCTCCCATGCTAACAACATTCCTCCAAGAGTATATAAATAAATAATAGTCAAAGCAACATGGCACTGAGAATGACCTATTAAATCATAAATAGGTATGAGTAAATACTGTTATAAACTATGATAATTATTGATTTGTGATTTAAGGCTGATTTGGGGTTTTATTTTGAATTTTTAATCTCTTCAAGTCAAGAATATAGCACAAAAATTTCTCAAATCACAAATTGAAAGTTAAGAACTTTCATAAATATGAACAGTGCTCCAGAGCAAAGCCCCGTGCCACTTTGCAGGCACGTGGCAGAAGTTCTATCAGAATTATTTGACTGTGCCATTTTACTAAATCTGTTCGCTTTTTTTTTAATACTTAGCACTAAGGTATTTGTTAACATTAAATATATTGTACTTGTGTTATGTGCTAAGTAACACAAGTGTGATAGATTTTGTGTGAAAATTTTGAAAGTGTCTCATAGGACAATGAGTAGATTGTGATGAGAAGTGGAAACTAATATGAGTTCTTATTGAGTTCTTAGAGCAATTTTCAACTGGACCTGTCTAACCCAGCTTCACTCTATAGGCAATTTTTCCTTCTATGCCAAAGGCACCCAAGATGCTCATCTCCCTTGTTACTATGAGATGGTGGGTTATCACAGGAGATAGGCTCTGAAGAGAAGAATTTGATCAAGATGGCCTTAATGTTTCCCTCAGCTTGACCAAACTTTAGACATATTTCTTCCTGTCTATAGACTCCTGGCCATTTTTTTTCTTTAGAAAACTTGCAATGCAAATTATTTCCTGTTTCTTGAGATTTAAATGTTCTTTCAGACTCCTGCCAATTTTACAACCCAGGAATGTCTTTCTCAAGTACATGGAAGCCATCCCTTTGAAATGTAATCATCAAGAAAGATGGTGCCCCTATGTCCTATTTTCTGTGAGAAGGACAGGAGTTTAACTACACTAATCACTAACTAGCAAACACAGATGGCCTAATGACACTGGCCAACCTCCCACCTAATGTCTTCCAGTATCTGTCACTAGCTTACCCAACAGAGTTGAGCTTAGTAGTCTTCCTCCCTATTGCCATCATCCTGAATAAAATATTTGTTGCTCATCTAAGTTATCCCATGCAATTTTCTTCCACAGGCTAAAGAGTCTCTAGGGTACTGATGGTCCACACTTCAAACTTCATATTCTATAAGCATAGTAGTTGACAGTTGATAGTCTTTTCTTGTCTGTAATCAGAGGCAGAGCCTAAAGCTGAGGTATTCTCCACACAGCTTTCACTTTTAACTAAAAGCTTTTCATTCAAACCTTCTCTATCCTGAGTAGTCAGTCTTTTTCTTTTTTGCCCCCAACCAATACCTGGTCTAGCTTCAGGAAGTTATCATAGTTTTTTCAGGTATGCATCCAGTCTTTTTCTGGCCCTTGATAATGAAGCTGCTTTTGCAACAGTTATATGAGTGAGAAAATTATAACAGTAAGCTAAGCTAACCCACCCCCATCTTGCCTTTCCTTTCATTATTCCTGGGTTTTGGGGCCAAAGTAATTTTGGAAGACATTCAGGCTACAGTTTAAATGATAATAGGCCTTGCTCAAAACTCAACCACTTTTATAAAGCTAATAGGAGGCCATCAGGCTGAGCAGGGGGAGAGGACCCTGAGACCTGCTAATGTTCAGACTTTATTCCAGAGGTTGTAAGATATGCAACATCTTCAGTTGCTCCTGCAAAATAATACTACTATTGTAGATTGGCCTTTTAAGATATCTTTCCAGGTTATTTGCATGTCTGACATCCATGGCACCAGCTGGACTAACAACCCCGCTTCTGTGGCCCCACACTGATTTGGCTGGCAGAAGGACAACTTTAACCCCCTATGATTTTGTCTCTACCCCAACCATTCAGCAGCAAGCACCTGTTACCTGGCAACTCCCACCTCTTTCCCCAAATTGCTCTTGAACAACCCCTAACCTACGAGCTCTGAATGAGATGATTTGAGTATGAACTCCATCTCCCATATGGCGTGGCCGGCCTCATGTCTATTAAACTCTTTCTCTTACAGTGCTGTGCTCTTTCTTTACATAGTGGGCAGGAAGAACCCCTTGGGTGGTTACAATAAGTAATTGCTTCTTTTGAGCTCTTGATCTCCAAGAGATTGAGTCTCATCCATATTGGAGTAAGACTGGAAATGCTATACTTAGGGGTACAGGTGAAAAAACCAACAAGTGGCAGAGAAAACACTTTGAGATATAACCCTATAATTAAGGGGAAAAATAAACTCAAGGTGCTAGGAAAATGAGTAACGTTTAGCTTAGGAGAAATGAATTTAAAAGAAAAATAGAAGCTTAAGCAATCTTGTAAAATACCATTCTTAACAATCAATTATAACTAACAAGAGATGAAGAAAATATTTCCAGTTCATTCCACGTAGCACCACAACTCTAACAGTACTTTAACTTCCCCCGGGCTAGAAACCACAACATCTTTGTTACAGGACAGGTGTCCAGATCCAGACCCTAAGTGAGGGTTCTTGGATCTTGTGCAAAAAAGAATTCAGGGCAAGTCTGCAGTAAAAGCAAGTTTGTTAAGAAAATAAAGCAGTGAAAGTCCAACAACACCATAGACAGAGTAGGGTATTCCAGAAAGATGTTACAGGAAAGGGGTCCTGATTCAGACCCCAAAAGAGGGCTCTTTTTGTTGTTTTCTATAAAAGTTTTTATAGAAAAACTGAATACCCCTCAACTTTTGCTAATATTTTCACACACAGATTTTTTTACAATTAATTTTTCACAAACCTTTCATAACTTGCTCAAACCTTTAGCTTTATTCTATTTAACTGAAAACATTCTTTAACCCCTTAAACTTAGGCAAGAAATCCACCTTCCCATGCTTTCTTATAATCTTTCACCAAAAACACATTTCATTTCACTTACACGCCTTGCTTGTAGAACTGTTTCTTCAGCAGTCTCTGATACATGTTACACTGCTAACTCTTAGGGACTTTTACTTTTGGTGAAAAGCCTGGTTAGTAATTGATTTTGATTATGTACTATGTGTGAAGCCTAGCCTAGGACATACCAGGCAGAAGTGCAGATAGAGTCTGACATTTTCCAGTACAGATAGAGGGGCATGGTTAACTCCACATGTTCCTAGGCCTTACCTAGCTGTAAAGCAGGCAAGTCGTACAGTTACAAGTCATAGTGGCATTTTATGAGGAACCTTCTTTGCATAGCTAGGGAGCATGGCTAACTCCACATGTCCCTAGTCCTTATCTAGAATCTAATGCTCCAAAGTAGGTAAACTGAGCAATTTTCAAAAGTCAAAGAAACAGCTTATGACCTTACAGCATTTGTAAAACTTAATATCTGACCTGCATAATTTAGACCAACTGTCTTTATTTTACCAATAATCTTTAAAGCTATCTTTATTTCCCAAAAATTACTTAAGTCATGTGAACCGAAAGACATTACACTTTTTACTTTTCTGACAAAATATTTGATTTAAGCTCTTATTATTATTGAACCAATTAATTAAAGCTCTTTTATATTACACACATAATACATAAAAATACATAGACAGACAGAAGATAAATGATCATCCCCCATGCCGGGAATTTACTCCTGAACCCCAGCCACCATTGTGAAGGTGGAGACCAAGAGTAGGTACTGCCACATGGCTACAAGGTCAAGGTCCCAAGGACATGACTGACCAGAAAGAAACCTCATATAGTTTACACACCCATCCCCTGCCACGCCCCACCCCAACCCTGCCACACACAGAAAGAGAGAGAGAGAGAGAGGCTAGAAATCTGACTAGAAAGAAATTCCTACCCTTTTGCTGGCATGTGAAGCTTTTGTGTTCCCTTTCTTTGAGTGGCCCTAGTGACCAAGCGACTGGACCATAGCCCTGGGGGCCAAGCTGAAATATGAAGGAGAATTATCTCTTTCCATCTTGGCCAGAGTAAAATATCTGTGACAAAACATAGACATTAACGACTCTGCTTAGTATCCAGTATCAAACTGGCGAGGCTCAAACTTGCTCCATCATTGTTAATTCAACCTCCGACCAGGAGTTTCAATATGTGGTCTCTGGGCAAGATGGTTGCCCTGAGTAATAGAAAAGATGAAAAAGAGAAAAGAGAGAGGAAAGCATTGCATGCAGCAGGGTGGGGAATGTGAAATGCTCAGGGAGACCAGAGAAGGACCCACTCATTGCAGTGATACTGAAAAGTTCAGGCAGCTGCTGTAGTGAAAGGATTTTTTTTTCAGGGAGTCCCATTAGCTCTCAAGTTTACCCTTTTGGGGGAGGAAAAAGCTCCCCATGTCCCATGATCCTGTATATACCTAATCCTGTCACCCACAGCTGTCAGCAAAGAGTGCAAGGCAGATTATTCCAAAGAGAATAGCAATTAAAATCCTGTAGTGCCAAACACATTCTTAGCCAAAACGGACTTTACTGAGAAGGGCTTTTAACATTCAAAATCTTAGACTGTATTCTAACACTCCTAAGTCAGGCCTCTAACCCAAGCTCGCTCAGGCGTCCTTGCCTTTTATTGAGAGGATTCTTTAACCCTCTCTGTCTTAAGAGAGACACTAACTCACCTAAGTTGCCTAAGCTGGGCTGCTACCTCAACCTCATTCTTTACCCGAATATATGTACCCCACTTACCCAAAGTCAGCCAGTTGGTGCTCGCAGATTATTTCCCTTTGGATCCCGGGTCTCTTCAGTATAGCCCCTTCTGTGGTTCACCAGAAAGATGTTACAGGACCCCACCACTTACCCAAAGGTAGCCTTTGTGTCCCTTCTGTGGTTGCCAGAAAGATGTTACAGGTCCTGATGCAGACCCCAAGAGAAGGTTCTTAGATCTCGCGCAAGAGAGAATTCAGGGAGAGTCTGTAAAGTTAAAGCAAGTTTATTAGGAAAGCAAAGGAATGAAAGAATGGCCACTCCATAGACAGAGTAGCACCAAGGGCTGCCGGTTGAACATTCTTGATTATATGCTAAACAAGGGGTGGATTATTCATGCCTTCTGTTTTTAGACCACATAGGGTAACTTCCTGACATTGCCATGGCATTTATAAACTGTCCTGGTGCTGGTGGGAGTGTAGCAGTGAGGACGACCAGAGGTCCTTCTTGTGGCCATCTTGGTTTTAGTGGGTTTTAGCTGGCTTCTTTATGGCAATCCATTGTATCAGCAATGTCTTTTTGACCTGTATCTTTTTGACCTCCTATCTCCTCCTGTAACTTAGAATGCCTTAACCATCTGGGAATGCAGCCCAGTAAGTCTCAGACTTATTTTAACCAGCTCCTGTTCAACATGGAGTTGCTCTTGTTCAACATGGAGTTGCTCTTGTTCACATGCCTCTGACCTTGTCCTTCCCATTTCACTATATCTTGTTCTCATTTTCTATATCACCCCACTTTAAATCCCCAGACCTCTTAATCATAACTTCCTTAAAATTACTGTAAACTCTTACTTATTTATCTCTGTCCTCTTCTGACAAAATGTGACACTTGTTAAAGCAACTCTCTGGTACTCTTCAACCTGGACCCACATATTTTAACTGTTTGTATAAAACCTCATAACTATGCTAATTGGTTATGCGATCATTAACCTCCAGTGGGCCCTTAATGCTTGTCAGCTAGCCTACCATATTTCCCTAATCCTTTAACTCTTCCACTCTTTTTTTCTAGATCAGTGACTCTCATACTTAATCTGCATATAAATCACCTGAGGATCTTATTAAAAACACAGATTCTGATTCAATAGGTCTCTTGTGGGAGCGGTAATTCTAGAGTTTTAACGAGCTCCCAGGTGATGCTGTTGATTTGGGGACCCCACTCTGAGTGGCCTTCCTTTTTATTACATTAACTTGATGACCTTGTTCATATTTCACTGAGAATCAGGTAGAGCTTCCATAAGCTTTTCTTCTCTAAATCTACCAAGTACTTGCATCTGTAGTCAGAGGCCCTTAATTTCCCTCCTCCAGGAATAGAATTGTATGCTTCTAATTTTAAGGCCAAATCTACCTTTTATTCATTGGCTTCGACTCATCGTCTACTCAGAGCCACTGCTTCAGTAATTCACTTCTTTCATTTATGTGTACACAATTTTTCATTACACATACAGAATCATTCTCAAATACATAAGAAACCAGTACTTTATTTGAAAAAAAAACTTTCTTAATCTCACAGCCTCATTATTTACGTCTGTATTCCCCTGGTCTTCCCTTTAGAGAAAAATTCCTTGAAAGAGTTGACTATATATTCTTTTTCTACCTCTTCTCCCTTTCTTTTCTTTGAAATCTATGGCACTATGTTTTATAAATTTACTAAGGACAGCCACATTGCCAAATTCAATGACCAACTTTTATTACTTATTTCATTGGTCTATTAGTAGTGCTTGATATATTGATTTTTCCCTCCTTCTTAAGTATTTTCACTTGGCTCTAGGGCCAATTCTCTCTATTTCTTCTTGGTCTTCCTTTCTTGTTTCTTCTTACCTCTGCAACCTCTACATCAATGATTTTTAACATTTTTTTTGACTATACACTACAATTAACTGAGGATTTTTGTAGACAGATATCTGAGGTTTACTTCCAAAGAGTCATAAATAATTGATTTGGCATGGAACCTGGGCAAAGGTAGCTTTTCAATACCCCAGGTGTTTCTAACATGAGTTCAGGTTTGACAGGACTGCCCAGCCTCAATTTGGACCTCTTCATCATTTAGATTTACTCTAGGTGATGCCACTTTGAAAAGCAAAACACATTTCTTACCAAGTGTGCGAGTCCATCAGATATCAGGAGTACTGACTTACCAAGTAAAGAACATAGTGCATATTTGAAGGGTGGAAAATCTACAAATCGATTGAAGTTACTAAATTTTCATTGGTCTATTTGCAGAGGGAAGACAACTTTCTCAAATTATTATTATATTTATAAAGGCCATGACATATATTTATATATCAATATATCATAACTCAGGGATTAGTTCTTTGTGTTACAAATTCCAGATTTGTGAACAATATCCAAGGTTTTATTATTTCGAGTACCAGAACCAGTTAAAGAAATCCTATTAGTTTTGTTTCAATCTCAGAATGTACAGGTTTTTGTTTTATTTTGTTTGTTTGTTTTCAAACTATGGTGTGTGAAGTGCTTAATTATAATGGAAACAGGGGGAAGTGTCAGTTTTGGTTTCCTGAAGTATGATGGCTTTAAATGTCACCTATGTGTAAAATTTCCAGTCTGCACCTTTAACATAGACAATGCCTCTATTGCCTGCTCAGCATCTGCTACTGATTGTCTAACTGTCATTTCAAATTCAATATGTTCAAAACTGTTATGTGACCCCACCCTATTTTTCTAAGGTTGTCACTAGGTTAATAAACATACCTCTATTTTTCCAGGTGCTTAGACTGAAAATGTGAGGATTGCCTTTAGCTTCTCTCCTTTTCTCATAATCTACATCTAATCCACCAGAAAATCTTTTTCAGTTAATCTTTCAAAAATGAGAAAAATCTCACATGCTTTATCACCTCCACTGTCAGCACCTCACTCAATGCTCCATTGTGTCTCTTCTGAATTAATCATTCATTTGCTTCCTAGTGTTTCTCTTTATTTCTGTTACTGCTTCCTACGAAGTATTATACAGTATTTTCAATAGAATACAGCAACTCTTTTAACATGTAAGCCAGATCACATCTTTCTTCTGCTTATGTTGCTTAAATAACTTCCTGTATCAGAGCCATCCTTATGGTTATTCCTCACTCATCTTTTCTACTCTTACTTTGCCCATTTCAGTAGTGTCTTCTTCCTGTTCCTTGAACACTCTGAGCACCCTGCTGCTGCAAGCCTTTGTACTTTCATATTTACTCTTCTCTCCCCTTGAATACACAAGATATACATATACCTGACTTCTCAATTCCTTCAAATCTTTGTTCAAACGTCATCTTCTATGGAAAGTCCTTTTTGGGAACTATATTTAAAATCACAGCATTTCCTCCACCCCTCTTCTCTTTATCCTTCTTTTTTATTTTGCTTAATAGCATACATCACCATTTGATAGGCCATGTTAAAATTTGCTTATTTTGTTTCCTCCTCTCATACCCCACACTGAAATGTAAGCTCCATTGAAGGCAGGGACTTTTATTTTTGATGGCTGAATAGTACCTAAATTAGTACCTGGCACACAGTATGGTCTTAGAAAATGTTTATTAAGTGAATGGGTACCTTAGCCTATGGAGAGAAAATGAGCACCAATCTCAGTTTCTATGGGCCCCATATTAATTCAAAAGAAGGCTGCAAGAGACTTTCTACTTTTTTTGATTTGTTGTGTATTACTAAATTAAACTGCCATATGCAAGGAAGTATGAGGAATCCTTAAATCAGGGCCTCCCTGATCCCCCAATTCAAATCATAGCGTTAATACTACAGGCAACTTATTTACCTTTTGTAAATCACACAAACATGCAAATCCCCTTCTTCATGCCCAGTTCCCAGCACATACACACACTCATAGAAACACAGCGACTTCAATACTTTTGGCAGAGACCCACACTGAATTTTCAGATATAGAAGATAATAATGCAGAGAGGAATGAACACCAGTTTCTGGCCTTTCTTTCTCTTTAGAGTTCTTTTCATTTTCTAACTTCCAATATGCTAATTATGAGAGGCATCATATTTTATCCCCTTCGATATAGTTCAAAAATATTTTTCCTTAATACACACTGAAAAATGCTCCTATAGCACATGAGGTTTAAAAATTACTAGAGTGTATACTCAGTAATGAGATGGCTGGGTCAAATGGTGTTTCTAGTTCTAGATCCTTGAGGAATCGCCACACTGTCTTCCACAATGGTTGAACTAGTTTACAGTCCCACCAACAGTGTAAAAGTGTTCCTATTTCTCCACATCCTCTCCAACACCTGCTGTTTCCTGACTTTTCAATGATCACCATTCTAACTAGTGTGAGATGGTATCTCATTGTGGTTTTCATTTGCATTTCTCTAATGGCTAGTGATGATGAGCACCCAAAGGATTATAAATCAGGCTGCTATAAAGACACATTCACACGTATGTTTATTGTGGCACTATTCACAATAGCAAAGACTTGGAACCAACCCAAATGTCCATCAATGACAGACTGGATTAATAAAATGTGGAACATATACACCATGGAATACTATGCAGCCATAAAAAAGGATGAGTTCATTTCCTCTGTAGGGACATGGATGCAGCTGGAAACCATCATTCTCAGCAAACTATTGCAAGAACAGAAAACCAAACACCGCATGTTCTCACTCATAGGTGGAAATTGAACAATGAGAACAGTTGGACACAGGAAGGGGAACATCACACACTGGGGCCTGTGAAGGGATAGCATTAGGAGATATAACTAATGTAATTGATGAGTTAATGGCTGCAGCACACCAACATGGCACACGTATTCATATGTAACAAACCTGCAAGTTGTGCACATGGACCCTAGAACAGAAAGTATAATAATAATAAAAAATATTGTAGTGTACCCTGACTGGTTCTCTTCAGCATTTTCTGGAACTCCCATTTTGGAGGTGTGCTGCTGCCGTGTTGTGCCCTGCTTGAATTAAATTGCAAAACACTCCTGTTGGATGGGAATGTTTGGTCATACAGCTGAAGAGAATGTAATTCTTACATTAAAAGAGTGGAGGCAAAATGGTGGACAAACGTTCGGGTTTATGCTGAGGCCAAACATTTGAATGGTCTCCCTTCCAGATTTAAACGTGTCTTCACAGATCTGGTAGCAGCACTGACACCATCGTACATGTTAGGGGTGTGTGGTGACTCAAAGGAAAATTGTCCATCTTGGCAAAATGCTCTTCTCAGGGAGCATGGCAGCAGCTGGCTCCACTGATGGTGGAGTTTCCACCTATGAAGCCAAGGGTCAACCCGGGCAGCACTGACTCTAGCTCATTTAGTGCTGTGGGGCCTGGGTTTGGGAAAAAGGGTCAACGGTGAACCACTTTATTCCCAAGAAGATGATTCATTTTATGGCTAACAGCCTGCTTCACTTTCCTAAGGTGAGAAAAAGCAAGCTCATTGACATTCCTGCCCACAATACCTTCTGTTATGTCCATGTGGTTGGCTGGCATCAAATTGCCTCCTAGAGGAAATAAAAAACTAAAGTGTTTCTTCTGTTAAAGTTAACTGTTTTCTTTCCTACTTTATTTAGCTTTTTAGGCATTTTATTCCACCCTTATTTCTCATGCATATAGATGTATTAATTTATTTGAGAGAGATTTCAGGGTCATTAAAATTCATCTTTTGAAGGTCATGAACCTGCGCTGTTGAATCCATAGTTATGAAGGAGTCTGCCTTTAACCTTTCTAATACATAGTCCATAAACCCTATAATGGCATATAGTACACAGAAAATGCTTTATTCAGTTATATATTTGAAAAGTAATAATCACTGCTAGGACTGTTGGTAGTCCATCAAGAGAGACATTTTTTTAAGAGTGACTAATTCTACCTAATAATTTAAATAAGACTTATGTTCAGAATGACTGATAAAGATTAAGTAAATGCTACGCAATATTTTGTACAACATTGATGTTTTGTTCTAATCACACAGTTTAAGTGTGCATTTACCAAAGGGAGTGAGGAAGAAAGCATATTACCATTTTTAGATGTGAATCCATGTAAATTTTTATAAGCATTTTAATGCAGACATAAATATATATGTATACCAAAAGCAAATGCCACTAAATACCATTCTGGCTGCCAAAAAAGCTGTAGGCATGTACTATTGAAATTAAAAATTAGACTTTAACCTCTAATGTATTTTTAAACATAATTAAAACATAAGAAACCAGCTGGACTTATTATAGGTCCAAAACCTTCTGAGTTAAATAGCATGTGTTAAACAAAAGAATTCAATCATGCAGACATTTTTTAAAATTTTATTTTTCTGTAACCTTATTCAGTAATATTTAATTTCTAACAAATACAGATTGCCAGCTGTTAACATCCTTTTACTGCAAGATGAGAGTAAGAAATTTAATGCTGGTTGTTTTGTGTTTATGACTGTTGACCATAAATTACACACTGGTTATGGTGAATATTTG
This sequence comes from Trachypithecus francoisi, assembly GCF_009764315.1. NCBI lineage: Eukaryota > Metazoa > Chordata > Mammalia > Primates > Cercopithecidae > Trachypithecus > Trachypithecus francoisi. Next base: position 90,810,159 of record NW_022681454.1, read on the forward strand.
TTAGCATTTTTCTCCTATTTGAAAATTTGTTCCAAATAGGACAAACTGCCTAATTCCCTGTGAAACAGCATTAGTTGTTATTTTGAGAAACTACTTAATTTGCTCAAACATTCTCTAGAATCTCTATAAGCAACTAAGTAAAACCAGAATTGGGACACCAAGAAAGGATCTACAGTTCTTCAAACCCATGATCTTATCCCATTCTGGTCAAATCTAAAACAAGAAATTTTGAGACATAAAGGGGAAACAATTTTTTGAAATAATGATAAGAGTCTGGTATGCTTTAAACAATTTAGATAAATAAAGAAGTAATGCTGTCTAAAGAAGAAGAGTGGGAATGTTCCCAACGTAAAGAAAAGATAAAGGTTTGAGGTGACGGATATCCCAATTTCTTCTGATTTTATAATTACACACTGCATGTATGTATTAAAATATCACATGTGCCCCAAAAATATGTACAGCTCTTATGTTTCAATTTTAAAAAGATAGAAAAAATGTTAGAGTAATGCTATCATTAGTTAATTTGAGACAGCACTTTAAAACAAGAACAGACTTGGAGCAGGAGAAAATGAATCAACCTTAAACTAAGTCAAAGTTACTTCAATAGAACTTTGTTATATTTTGTATAGAATTTCCTAATGAATGTTGTTAATTGCAATCTTCTATATTACTAGACTAATCATCCTATTTAAAATAAACAGTTGAACCGATAGGATTAAGTGCTCACTTCTCTGAATGGACCTTAAGAAAAAGAAAGTGATAGTGTAGAAGATATAACTTCTGATGTCTCCTTTAGTCATAGAAAGTTGGAGCAATGGAGAACTGAGTTTAATCTGAAAAAGAAGGTAGAATATTGTTAGGTGGTAAAGGTACTACTAAGTTCTTAGTTGCATAACCCATTTTTTTTCTGATGTAAGATCAAAACAACTTGTTATATTTATATTAATAAGAAAATTTAACAGCATAATGTAAAAAACAGCATGGTAGTCTAAGGAAGTGGATTATAGTATATACCAGAATTAGAAATACAGCAAAGCATTTAGGGAGAACAGCATTCATTCAGAACTACTAGAAATGCTGTAGAATGATAGATGTATAGAGCAATGCAATTTTACGTGATTGTAGAAGCTGCTAAAACAATCTTGGTTTGGTTATTTCGTCATCTGGTGCTAAGTGTGAAGTCACTGGATAGGCAGTCAGAGTTTGGAAAGTGGGGAAGAGCAGTGTCAACTGGGGCTCCCAAGGAACAAGCTGGAACTTGCAGTTTATCTCTCATTGGAATGAATCCATCATGATCTCTGACTATCCCCTTGCCCTACTCACACAATGATTTGGAGGTTATAATGGAAGAAATTTCAAGAGGACTGGCCTTTGGAATCATTTGTTGCCCAAATCAACAAGATGATTCAGCAGCTCTGCAAAGACATGCACGATCTAATTCAACCTCCCAAGAATAAATATGGCCACTGCTTCCTTTCTGCCTTCCAAATTTCACACACACTTGTCTTGTGACAAATCTTAACCAGAAACATTCTTGGAAATGTAGGTCAGCTTCTCCAGATTGAAAAGCCACAGTGTCATAGAAATCTCAACAGGAGTCACAGTACCGTAAACAAACTTCCACTTTAAAAGTTCTTATGCCCTATATGGGTTATTTTCTTACAGAATCAAAATGTATTATAAGTTACATATCATGATTCTGGGCTCAAATAGCCCTAGGATCACTAGTAGATTTAATATAAATGAATTTAAAGGTTTTATTTACTCTGAGGTGTTTAGAATCACCAGTTGAGATGGTTCAGCATTATGGGCTGCATTCTCTACTGAAAAGTTCCTTGTTTTCTGTTACTTTTCTCAAAGAATCAAAATTCAAATAAACGATTTGCTTCTATTTTTTATCAGAAAATTTTAATAAGCAGAGAACCTCATTTGTTAGATGACAAACATATTATCTTTAGCCTTTTGCTTCTATTTTGGCAATTAGCTTCTTTTGTTGCTCTCCCATTGGCGTCTTATTTTTTATTTCCTTCCACAAAGAAAAGAAAAATAAGACAAGAATAAGAAAAAAAGAACTACAGGGCCTTTCTACCACATAGTCTTTATTGATCTGGTCTAACTGTATCATAGTTTTCTCTCATAAGCATCCAAATGTATCTCCGTTCCTAAAGAGATCAACGAATTTTAGCAAATAATTCTCATCCCTTCCCAATTGTACAATAAGCTCTTCAGTGCAAGTCTGCTCTTTTAGAACACTCCGGTTTAGATTGCTTCACTGATTGAACTTGCTTCTTTAACCTATATAAGACTTCTAAACAATTTAAATGAAGACAGATTTTCCTCAGAGGGAATCAGTGTCAGGAGAGAGAGTGATTTTCACTTTCCTTCCCTCCTCTTAGGAGCCAGCACTTGGGGCTATAAACCAGGAATGTTCATCTGAGCAGCATGTGTCCAAGATAGCAGGTCTGTGGCAAATGGGCAGGATGAGCTGATCCACTACTGTATTAGGGCCAAATGGCTTTCTACCAAGACACTATTATGTATGAGACAAGATCCTCTCCAAGGTCACTTCATGCTATTGACACACTTGGAAAAGGAATTTGGAATACTTAAATTCATTCAATCACGTTGCCTCATTAAAAAGGCAAAGCAGCTAAGGTCAATTAATATCAAAGTTGCTAACTAAACTTAACTCATAGTGAGGTCTGAAAATCTCACTTTTTTCTCCGATAAGGAATTAGTCCTAAAGAGCTCTGCTTTTAATATAAGTGAAAAATAGTATAGATCCTAAACAAACTTTAGGAACTAATTTTAGTCAAGGGACTAATGTGTGGCCCTCTGCCTCAAGAAATGTGTGATAATACTATCCTATAGACACACAAGTGTATGTGCATTCTGCAGATGTTGCATTAAGTTAAAGGAGCAAGAAATGTTTCATAGACTTTTGGTTTTGAATGAGTAGAAATGTCTATGCCAGTATACAATTCAGAAATTAATTTTCCTTTAGTACTAATAATTGATTCCAGTAAAATAAGATAGTTATATGGTAACTTTAAAAATAGAAAGAATTAGAGAGCAACTTTATATAAATATATTCCTGGTGATGATTGATTTTTTATATCATTTTATGTGCATTACAAAGGAAGTCATTTTTCTAGAATCTTTCGTATTTTTCTTACATCTTCCATTGAACATTTTTCTTATTCTCAGTATTTTCTTTTTTATACATCTTTTTATTTCTCTCTTATATGTACCAATATTTCTTTATTTCCCTTTAGAGCTCTGTAGATGAAATTTAACTCTTAGAATACATTTTTTTCTTTTTCTTTTTTCTTCCAGTACAGAAGGTATTATCTATCTAAGTACATTTCAAGGTCTACTATTATGTGACTATTTCCTTTTCCTCCTGTTTCCTATTCCCGACATAAAAGACAGCCATTCTGGCACAGATATAAAATTAGTTTTGCTCAATGGATTTCTTGTCATGCATGTGCACAAAGCTTCATTTACCTTCAATTTAGGTTTTTGTTTTCCTCTGGTGACTCATTTTCCTGCATCTGTGTTTATTCTATAACCTGTGGATAAGGCATGTTTCTCTGGCAGGGAGCTGGCTGAGCAGTTGCTGTAGGCTGCCATGTGTTAGCAATTTTTGAATGCAGTTCAGGTGTACTCCATCCTCTGCATCAGACATTACTGCTCTTTACATAATTCCTATGTGGTAGTCAGCTTAGATCTTGTTTGTTTATCTCAGCGATGTGTTGTCATTTTTATTGTTGTTAATTCATTTAGTATATCACAGATGCTTTTGTTATATTCCCAGTGGTAGATAGATGCAAGTCTTACTGATTGTGGTAAAATAGATCAGATATTTAGTTATGGTTTCCAGTTTGCCCCTTTTCCAATGGTAAATGTGGCTATAATGCTTTATTCTCTGTTTTTTTTTTTTTTTTTCTGATCTTTTGTAAAATTTACTCGTATATTTCAGTCTTTCTTACATAACAGTGGAAACTCATTCCAGCCACAAGCTTTTCTTTTTTTTTTTTTGAGACGGAGTCTTGCTCTGTCACCCGGACTGGAGTGCAGTGGCCAGATCTCAGCTCACTGCAAGCTCCGCCTCCCGGGTTTATGCCATTCTCCTGCCTCAGCCTCCCGAGTAGCTGGGACTACAGGCGCCAGCCACCTCGCCCGGCTAGCTTTTTTTGTATTTTTTAGTAGAGACGGGGTTTCACCGTGTTAGCCAGGATGGTCTCGAACTCCTGACCTCGTGATCCGCCCGTCTCGGCCTCCCAAAGTGCTGGGATTACAGGCTTGAGCCACCGCGCCCGGCCACAAGCTTTTCATAAACAGTTCACAGGCTATTGTTTTCAAATAGATTGCTACTTGAATGTCTTTGAGACATTTTTCCTTCTGAATAACTGCATTACGTTGCCTATTTTATAAATTAGTGTTGTTTAAATACTTGTTAAGACACGAGTCTTAGTTTCAGAGTTTATGTGGTTAAGGTGTAGGGTTAGTAGCCAGAGAGGAAAGCAGCTTATGCAATAAGAATTGGCACAGAAAAAAATTTATTGGGCAATTTTGGAGATTGCTTAAATCTTGTGTTTTTGATATTTGGGACAGCAAAGAAATTTCAAAATATTTAATTTTTGTATTTAAGCATAGATGGTTACCAAACAAGACCTTTCACATACTTAAAGAGAGAATTGCTAGCCAGTCATGGGGATTGTTTAATAACTCCCTTTCTTGGCAAGGCTATTTGATTCTGAGAGAAAATGGTTCATCACAAGTTATTCATTGCTTGGAAATACCTCAAAACAGCTTTAGGAAAGTAGATTTGCTTCAACTGTGAAACTGGGGAATTGCTTTTGTCCCACTGTGACCTCTCTTCCAATTTCAAAGCTTGTTCATCCTGTCACATGAACAATAACTTTTTAAAATCCCAGTGTCAAAACCATGGCTCTTCCTTGTGTATTAGGTGATGTTAATTGCTGTACTGAATAAACCCCAAAAAGTCCACAATGACTTAAAAATTGTATTACTTTCCTAGGGATACTGAGACAAAGTGCCACAAACTGAGTGGCTTAAAACAACACAGATTTATTATTTCACTGTTCTCGATGCTAGAAATTTGAAATCAAGGTATTGATAGGGTCATGCTTCCTCCAAAGCTTCTAGAGGAGGATTCTTTCTTGCCTCTTTCAGCTTCGGGTAGCCAGGTAGTCCTTGGTTTGTGGAAGTGTTACTCCAGTCTCTGGTTCCATATTTATGGCTGTCTTCCCACTGTGTCTGTCTTCATGTCTTTACATGATGTTCTCTTTGTGTGTCTATGTCTGTACTCAAATTTCCCACTTCTTATAAGGACATCAATCATATTGAATTAATGGCCTGCCATACTCCAGTATAACTGCATCTTAACTAATCACATTTACAACAGCCCTATATCCAAATAGATCACATTCTGAGGATTATGATTTCAACATGTCATTTTGGGGGAAACAATTTAACCCAAAAGATCACATTCTGAGGATTATGATTTCAACATGTCATTTTGGGGGAAACAATTTAACCCAAAACAAATACTAAGAAGTTTATTTCTTGCTAAGGTAAGCTGCTGTATAGGTAAAATAGGTTGACAGGGTTATTCTCCATACAGTCACTCAAGAACAGACTAACAGAAGCTCTGACATCATGAAAACAATGGTTTCCAATGTTGCCTTGGAATGTATAGCCATATCAGACTTCCAGAAAGAATAAAGAACATAGAGGGCAGTCTGGGCGCAGTGGTTTACGCCTGTAATCTCAGCACTTTGCGGCTGTAATCCCAGCTACTCGGGAGGCTGAGGCGGGACAATCGCTTAAAATCGGGAGGTGGAGGTTGCCGTGAGCTGAAATCAGGCCATTACACTCCAGCCTGGGCAACAAAAGCGAAACTCCGTCTCAACAAGACAAACAAACAAAAGAACGCAGAGGGCAAAGAGGGAAAGATTTTTACAGCCCAAATATGGAAATAGCACCCGAAACTCCTGTTCACAATGAATTGGCTAGAAAGATAAGGAAGCTTGGGAAATGAGGTTTAACTGTGTGTCCTTGATGAAAAGAAGAATATGGGTCTTTTTTGAGCAGAAAGGAATCTCTCACTCTTCTGTACAATTGCATTCTGGGCATTTTATGAGAGAAAAATGAACATTATCCTATATGATTGGGGTAACCATACTTCTGGATTCCCTAGGACTATCTTGATTTACGCTTATTGTCTCTGAACAATTATTAATAGCACTTCCATTCTTTCTATAAACTGACCTGATTTGATGATTTGGTTAATAATTTATATGTTCATCATATCAGATGAGAAGCCAAGGAGGAGAATTCTCCATTTTGTAAAATAATATATCAAATGTGCCTATTGAAAACAAGAAATCAACTTGCTGGGCTCCTCAAGGAAAAACATTTTGTTTAATATGTTTCCAATTCTACTAAAATGAGATTTGGCAAGATTTTGGACCATATGTCTTTAGTATTCTCTAAACTGGAATGACTAAAAAGGTGTTTAAAACATTTTAACAAAGTACGAATATATACCTGTCTAGAAAATGTGTCCTTTAAAATGAATTTCTAAGTCATCTGAAAAATAGTAGTGGCCCCTATATTACTGTCTTATCTATACTCAAAATAAATACGCCTTGGTGCTTTGTTAATAAAAGCTAGTGTTATCATTTTGTTTTGTTTGTGAGACAGGGTCTTGCTCTGTTGCCCAGGATGGAGTGCAGTGGTACTCTTACAGCTCACTAGCCTTGCGCTCCCAAACTAAAGCCATCCTCTCACCTCAGCCACCTAAGTAGCTGGGACCACACGTGTGTATGCACACCACCATGCCTAGCTATTTTTTTTCTAAATTTATTTTTTAATTAATTAATTAATTAATTAATATTTCTTTTTTGGTAGAGATGGGGTCTCCCTGGGCACAGGCTGGTCTTGAACTCCTGGCTCAAATGATCTTCCCACCTTGACCTCCCAAAGTGCTAGGTTTACAGAGATGACCCACTATACCCAGCCTAATAAAGTTTTTGATAGGTCATCATTTTATTGAATATTAAGGTAGAAAAAGACTTCCTAAGAAATCTGGTATCAAGCCCCTAGATTATTGCAATTCTGATTACATGTATTGAGTTTGGCTTTACTTTGTAAAAGCACATATTGAAGTGTTCTTAAGATTTTCCTTCTTTGGGCTGCTCTAACAAAATATCATAGAATGGGCAGAATATAAACAACAGAAATGTATTTCTCACACTTTTGGAGGCTGTGAGGTGCCAGATCAAGTTTCAGTGCCTGGTGGAAGTCCAACTTCCTTTTTCTTGTAACCTCATATGGTGGAGAGTGGGGTTGGGATTATTTCCCTGAGGTCTCTTTCATAAAGACATTAATTCCATTAATGAAGGATTTGGCCTCATGATTTAATGATGTACTGAAGGTTCCACCACCTAACAAGATCACATTAAGAATTTTAATTTTAAACTATGAATTTTAGGATACATAAGCATTCAGACCATAGCTTCATCCTTGGAATTTCTTCAGTCCTTCTGAGATTCCTCATGATCATGAAATGTTCTATATACTGTATTTAAGAAACCAAAGTATGCTCCTTCATTTTAAAAATAAATCCAAGTACAAAAAGACCTTGAAAGAACTCATTTATCTTTTGCTACACCTCTATAGAGTGCTTTCATAGCTCTGTCACCAATCTCTTGGTAAAAAAGAAGTCAAAACCTCTGGAATTTGAGCTTTAATTCTCTTGTAGATGATTCAGGAAAGCATGCTAAAAACCTTATAATAGATAATAAGATTAAAGTTAGTTTTCATAAGACAGCTGAATAATAAGGCATATATATATGTGTATGTGTGTATATATATGTGTGTGTGTGTATGCACTTGCCTGTATATAAATAATTCACATAAGAATTCAAGCATATGTGTCAAAGGAATGATTGGGAATATGTTTCCCATTAAACAATTTGCTGGTGTCAGTTCATTCAGGGATTTCATGGAAAGGTTTACAGTCATTGTGCATCCTTGCCAATATCTCTCCACTAACAATAAAACACAACTGAAAGACTTTGATTTATTCACTGGCTGCAAACAGAAATTTTCTGAATGTCCTCCGGAGTCTTATACAAGTCTCCTCTGGTATCATGCTGGGAAAAAAATCTTATTCCATTTATTTTACTATTGCTTGAAAATCTGAAATAGTTTTTCCTTGACAGGCATCCAAGAAAATAGGGACAGTATTTTGCACAATAACAATAATGCCACCAGTAGTTTCAAATGTAGTAGACTCAAAAATCCCTCTCTCATTACAATTATAGATATATCATCCAGTTAGTATCCTATAAATTTGGATCATAAAAATATCCTCAATACACATGCCAAAATATTTTCTTTAACAGGCATTTAGACAAGTTCTTGATTACAAAAAAAAAGGAAGGAAGAATAAAAGCAAGCAAGAATAGGAAAGAGAAAAAATCAAATAATTGAGGGAGAAGGGACAAATAATTACATGATTGATGATAACATTGCATTTTATGCTTTTGCTCTTAGCACTGTGAAAAAAAAGGTAGAATATTGAACCAGAGAAAAATGAATTTATATCTACAATTTCATTGACATGTATTCCACATCTACTGTAATAGCAATTAACATATTCTTCACTGATATAATTTTAAAGAGATTTTGAGTCATTAAGATGGGTAATTAGCACTCGATATTAATAGATATATTTGTAATCCAGGTATAGATAATTGTAACAGTCAGTTACTTAATAATCATTCCATTCAACACAAGTCTCCAGATTTTCTGAGCACATACTTTGGAAGCCCACTTTAGAAGATAAATTTCTCATTTCTAGTAGCCTAAGTGACTCTCACAGAGGTGCAATTTTTAAAGGATGTACATAGAATCAATTAAGATGTACCGAATGAGTAATGTGTATGATTTGAGTTCTAATGATAAATGAAAATAATTTTGGGCATTTGTTTGATAAATGTTTCACAAATGGATTTAAATGCCTTATATACTTTTTAAAAACACATATTATTAAGCAAATACTGAACAAAACGGTTTCATAAACCTTTGAAGAGGAAAGTGTCACCTTCAAAACCTTATTTTTAGATACTCTGAGCGTGAGTCACTGTTGAATTTTGTATCCGAGACCCCATGAGCAAAATTGGCTATAAACTTCATCTTATTTTTGTTATCTTTTCTCTTTCAGAAATATTTGTGAATGGTTCCCAAGTTATTCTTGTCTAAATTCACCATTCTCCTATACATATTCTGCCTCACAAATAAATTATAAATATGGCATTCATTTTTAACTCAGCCCTAATCAATACTGAAATTGTGTTACCATCACTGAATGGACACCTGCTTACTAGTATTGGTGTCAGTGGCATTACTTATATTTATTAAGCACCACTACTGTCCAGGAACTCTGCTGGGGGCATAGATGTGTGGTGGAAAAATTCTAGGATATATACTAGCCAGACAGACTTGGATTCTGAAGTTAGATTCTTCATTTACTAACTGTGTGCATGTTAAGTCACTGGGGTTTTCTTGAGATTCTTTGAAACTTAGTTTCCTCGTCTTTAACATATTTTAAATTCTACACAGATAGGAGAGTCTGAAGATAAATATAATGTACTACTTAAAGTGTATTCCATGAAGTAAATACGAAAATATTAGTTCTAGCTCATTCCTGCTTTCTACTTTTTTCTATTTTATCCATTTCTTTCCTTTTCGTGATTATATTGCAGAGGTTTATAGATTTTCTCACTTTTCTATTTATATATGTTTTATGAACTCAAGAAAAGCCAGAGAATGTTCATTCTATTTCAAGGACTTTACTCTCAAAGACATTTCTAAATTTCCTCCTGAATTGCCACTACTGTGTTTCTGTGGTCTACATTCAATGTTTGTTTTAATTTTGCACTTTCCATATTCCATGTGTGTTTACAGCATGAAGTTGTCCTCTCTTCCACTTTTTTTCTGTGCCCCAGATTTATGCTGAATTAAGTACTTTTTTGGAATTCATCGTCTACTTATCAAAGTGTTTTAGGCCATATTATCCAAGGAAAATTCCATGGCTTCCTAGTCAATGGAAATGACTAGCATTGCTTTCTTGTTCCAGTGGTTCCCCTGACTACATAGAAAAACTATGTTTGGCTTTTTCCTATTCCCTTCTGTGGGGTGCAAGTTGTAGTTAATTTTTAGAACATGTTCTCCCCAGTGGAACAATATAGTAAACATTTTTAAGGGTTGTAAAAAGTGCCTTAACATTTTTAATGACTATGTATATACAATGAGTTATAATTAAGACCATCTTGATCTATACAATTTTCTATTATTTGCTGTTACAAACATCACTAGATGTCTGTTAAGCTTATGCTAAATTTTTGCACATATTTAAGCATGTTAGTTGTCAATGGAGAAAGTTCTCATTTATTAAGGAGATAAGGAAATAAATATCCTTAATTAGATAAATTAGATTATATATTAAGTTAGATAAATTAGATACGTTTATCTAATTTAATATATTTTCAAATTTTTTTTTCCAGATTGTCTTTTGTCCCCTTGGTTGATTTTGTCTTTGTTGTTTTTGTGATTTGTTTTATTTAATGTACTCCTGTAGCAAATGTTTTTTATTCCTGTCTGTCAATATTTTCTGTAATATTCATTTTGGAATACTGTTAATGTCTTTTTCAACTAGGATTATTTACATTTTTATCACATATAGAGCTCTAGTAATATCATGACATAATTTTTAAAAATTATTTAAATATTAAGTCTATCCAAATTAATTTCATTGTATAGTATTAAGTGGAATCCTAAGTTTCCATGTATTAGCACAAGCATTTACTATTTTAAATTATCACACTGATTTCAAATGTAGCTTTGAGCAAATGTGCATGTATGTGTGTGTATATGTGTTTGTGTTCACATAAATATATGTCTCCTTTCAAATTGCTATGTTCTATTTATCTATTTCTTTTTATGCTAATTCTATACCGCTTAATTATTATATTTTTAAAATAATTTATATATAAACACACTTTACCTCATTAGTATTCATTTTCAACTTTGTCTTCACTGTATTCTTGTGTTATAGTAAACATTTAAATTTAAAAGTAGAGTTTTTATTTAGCTATTATATTTGAGAAAATTGATATTTTTACAGATGTTATACTATATCTTTCCATTTCCTCAAGTTCTCAGTATTCTTTATGTTTTTTTTTCCTTTAGAGTTTTAAGTTAATTTAATTTTTTTCTATGACATCTTCTAAAATTTCCCTCTTAGTACTTATTGATATTATATAGAAAACTATGAATTGTGAACACATGTAGTTGTTTTGCATCTATCAGGAGTCTGAATCCAGAGTCAAATTTGTAATAGCTATGACAAATGTATTATACTGCCTTTCTTCACCCTTGCGTAAATTGCAGACCAGCTTCCTCTAAACAGGGAAAATCTGACCAAAAACAACATCTGTACTTTCGCTACAGTTTCAAATCAAATATAAAAACAAAAAAACAAAACTTTAAACCTAAACACATTTTGATTTTGAGCAAATTATCTGACCATTCCGTGCTTCAGACTCTTCATCTGGAAAAGAACTTAAGGAAAGTGCCGAATTCTTAGTTTATTTAGTTGCGAAGACTAAAAGTGTCGTAAAGCAAAGCACATACATTTAAATGGCAATAATTGTTAATTTTGACATTGATATTATTATTAATATTGTTAAGAAAGTCAGAGGTCATTTTTATTTTGTGTTTAATTTTCCATTTGAATTCATTAAAACTTTTAATTTCAGGAGACAGAAACCTAACTTTCATAACCTCTACTCCAAAAAGCCATGGGGAATGGGATCAATAGCTTTAGTAAGATGCTTATCAATTATGTATAGAGGACAATGATCATAAAACAAGTTGGTAGCTTTTATTTGAACAATATTTTATTCATTTTCAAAATTATATAAAAATATAAATATATACATAATTGTATATAAATATACAATTATGTATTAAATAAAAACTTATTTCAGATTTTTATCTTTTACAACTTTCTACTTGTCTTCTGATATGCAAGGTGCTTTTTTTCTAATCTATTGAATTGAATTCTTAATTCACTTAATTATTTTTGAGATTAAAGTTATTTAAAATTACATTTGAATTTTTTGAATACAGTTATTATGGCAACTCATACGTTTAGATAGGAAGAGTTCTCAATACCATTATCACCATAAAAAGCTAAAATTGTAGTTATAATTTTCATTTTGAAGGAAGAAATGTTTAGAAACCTAACTTTTTACAATTTTTTTGAGTCATTTAAAAAGTAATCAGCTATTATTTCCAGATTTTATTGAATTCCTATTATAAATTTTGTCTATAATATCAATCTCTAGCAATACATTGGGGTATTGGGGCATGCTAAATTATTACCCAATGTTCCATCTGTAAACATATATTTAGCATTTTTAAAATACATTTTTTAAATCAAAATTTTTAAAATTTCAAATTTGTTCAGAATTCTAGTTATTCTGTAACTTTCTGAGAATTATTTGAATTTGAGCCTTGCAATCTTATGACAAGTCAAATAAACTTCCTCATCTTTGTGTATTCCCTCTTTGAAGGAAAGTTCTTTTGATATGATAATATCTACTTTAAATAGCCACTCACCAGTCTACACAAAACACATTCATTACAAACTGCATTACCTCCACATCATGACAACTAAAACTCTAAACTCCTTGTGATTGTGTAAAAGATAATAAATAGCTATAAGTTTTCTGTCTCAAGAATTGTCAGTCTTTATGTTAATCTCTACATGTTTTTCCTAACACTCTGAAATCCATACTATATAGTCAACATTTTACAAGTGGGATAATAATATATGCTAATTCCATATTATTAATCAGGTTGCTTATATTCATCCTCAGTCTAGCAATACAATTTGTGACTCAGAAACAAAACAAAACAAAATAAAGTACCTGCTAATTATGTAAAATTGAAACTAGAAAATGTTAAGTAGATAAACTCCCTCAAAAAATGTTGATGATATCCTGGGCTAAGCACTTTTAGTATTCTTTGCCATAAGTTTTTATTACTATAAAACATATAAATCTAAAATAATAAAGCCAGTGGTGAACAATTCAGCCTTCTGCTTTAACAAGTCATCAATAACATTTCTTCTTTCTTAAAAATGATAGTTCTCCTATTGGTGTTTGTGGATAATTACTCTAAATGACTTGGTGTTTGTGGATAATTACTCTAAATGACTTAATATTATATGATTTAATAGTTTCATGTTTTTATGATTTAATATTTTGAGTAGTTAGGAAGTTATAGACAGTAGTTAACCAACTAATATACCATCAAAGAGCTTTAAGTAGGTATTGGCATTCTAAAGCTGACTGTCCAGATATAAATACTTGTCTAGCTTACTGTCTCTATTCTACTAGATCTATTTTTGGTTTACATCCTTACTTTCTCTACCTCCCTCTCATTTTTCTTTTTCTGTCATCAGTTCTTTCTCCTTCATTCTTCCCTATGGAGGCCTAAGGAAATGAAGTAGATGATTAAACTTGGATGTATTTACTGAGTAAATTGTTATATTTTTCATTATTTATTTTTAAAAATAGGTGAGTGGAAAGAAGTTGGTATTTTCTTTTATAAAGAGGACCCAAAAAAGAGTTATCATTAGATGCTGTTTTCTGTAAATCATTGATTCTCTACAATCTCTATTAAGGAGTAAGTAATTAATATTCACTTTGCTATACCACCCCTTTTTGCATTTAAGTACATCTTGATGCAAATTCTTTCAAACTCAACTAAATTTTAGCAAAGTATTTTTGTGCTCTCCAAAATTCTTACAGTTGTTTTTCCTGTGCTATATAGTTAAGAATCATATTTTTCCCATTGTATTCATCAAATTATTCTGCCTTTTATGCAGATACTTTCCAGCTAGACTTAGGTAACAGTTGACAAGAAGCACAGCATATAAAATTCATTTATACAAGGCTTAAGTTGCTGTTACAATTGTTTCTTTGTTTCAAGACCTCCATGATTCCAAGTTTGCTCCTCCCCTTTTTCTGTATCATTAAACATTACCTCTCCCTGTAAAAATTGTTTACAGTTACCCTCAGGAGGTACTCTAGTAATTTTTAATACTAAAGGTTACTGCCTGGAGACATTGTTTCATAGGTAACAAAATATAAGCTAAGCTCCCATTGTTATGTGAAAGATATTCCTTTTTATTGTCCTCATCTTTTTTCCTCAAATGCACTACAAATTGCCTTTATATCATATCATTATAGAGCAGCTTCTTTGATGCAACTGACAGAATGAAATAAAAATCTTTTATATCTACAGATAGCTTTTGACTAAATTCAACTAAGGCAGTATTTCTTTATTAAATAATGCTTAAGATATTTTAATTAAAATATTTTAATATATATGCTTCTATGTTTTTTATAATTGCAACTGTATCACTTATTTCAGGAATCATAGTAAAATATTAAAATTATAGATCTATAGTTCCTTAATATAGAATACAGTATATTAAACCCTTTTTACGTATACTTCTTAAAGAATGCTTTTATTGTAATGCCATTCGTGTATCCAGAAATTTTGCTTTTTAGAAATGATTTTATATTCATTACTAAAGCTTAATCTAGACATACTGGGAAACCTATGTAAATGCGATTTAAATTTAATAATTGATTGGATAACTTCATTAGGAATATCCCTAAGGATCAAGGGCAAGAGGTATAAGGTAATTTTTAACAAATTATTCCTGTTTTTTCCAATTGATTTTTTTTTTGTGCCAGATAGTGTGTCAAGTTTTCCAGTAGTATATGTTGTATAAATATCTAATATAAAGCTGTGAGTCTTGTTTTTTGCTTCTATGATAGACTCTATTATCTGTGAGACATCCTCATGGGCTACTATACAGATAAGGTAAATTTCAGATTGAGTGTAATTTCTCTTCACTATCTGTAACTTTTTCTCATAACTGAGTTACAATTCGCCATAGTATGTGGTTATGCATACCCAGTTGAGTTGTCCTAGGATATCTCATAAATTCTTCTAGAGTATCCTAAGTACTCAGTTACTTATTCTAAAGCTCCTTTCAGAACTGAGTCTCTTCACTACAACCAACTGAACAGGTATATTGGAAAGTACTTGAAAATCCTCCTACAATACTGGACAAATTGGATCTATTTGTGGTTTTGCTTGCTGATGTACAAATTTGACTGTGGCAGATGCCTAGGGATTCACTGAGGTGGGAGTGTACCATGGCAGAAATAGATTGCTCATTTGCTTGATGGATAGACATAGAAAAGCAAGCAGTGTATGGAAGATTTCCCTAAAGGTGACTGTTGTTTATGGCTGTGGGTGTGAATGGAGGAATCAGTTTTTCTGGCTCAGTGACTTGGCTGCTGAATTGCAAGCAATAACTGCTATGCTGGGCAGAAGATTTAGAGATGCCATGTACCCTCTGCTTCTGTTCTTTTAACCAAGAAAGAATCCACTGAATCCAGAACAAAATACAAATTTATATTTCTGTAGTGACAATATGGCATAAATTAAGTCACCTGAAAAATGGAAAGTTTTCTATTAAGTGTGTAATAATAAATATCTTTGTGCCATAATGATAGTTTCTTATTCTTCCACTAAGTTTGGCTTCACCTTGAAGGCTTTCAAGGCATTTCTCCACGAAAGTTCTGCCACAAATCTATGAGGATTACAAATAGCTCATCTTAAGGAATCAATGTTTCTCATGAGGGCTACTTAATGGCCTAGAAATCATAGTAGTGGTATCACTTGACTCAGATATGATTGTTTACAAGATACTAGACTAATTTAATATAGATCTGTTCTACCGGTTCCTAGTTACTCAGGAAACTGTGGTAATGTGTGCTTTATACTTCATGCAAGGAGTTGTCTATCAATCCATCTGTCTTTTAAAAATTTGGAACATTAGAAAAATAAATTATATCTCATCTTCTCATCAAATCCCAGCCAACTCTTGATTTAGCAGTTTTAGATCTCTTGAGATGAAAAGATTTTAAATATTTCATTAAATGTACAAAATAATTGATAAAATTTTATTATTTCAAATGTTATTTTTCCAAAAGTATTTCAGATTTTGTTGTTATTACATACCATTCCCTTTTTCCACTGGTGATTCAATTAATTCATTTCTATTACCATCCTCTAGAAACGAGTAATCGCTTGATAGATGCCCTGAAGCAATTTGTGCCCACCTTTTAATAGCATATATTTTATTGAATACATGGTCCCTGGATTTTCTATTATTCAAATTATGTACACACATACCTTTTAGGCACTAAAGTGCTGGTAATTTATAGGTATAATTTTAAGTTAGATTTTATATATGACAACTCTATATGTGAAAGTGGTAAATGCATTGAGTTAAAAAATTTACAGTTAACTTGTTCCAGTCAGACTAGTCATGGAAGTAAGGAATATTTCATTTATATATATCAAAAATGAGATAATTATATGTTTTATATTTTATTAAATAGTAGACTAATAAAATAGTATCCTATAAAAAGAGATAAAACACTATTCTTTTCATGAAAATGTGCTTTGTGAAGGTTTCAGATAAGCTCTTCTTTGCATGGCTATAGGTATTAATAAAAATGTTTTTAGTATAAGAAAACTAATGCCTTTTACTTTAGGATTTATATATATTATGATATATGTATATTTATGATATGCATATATTCTTGTGTATGTGTTTCCAAATAACTAGAAAATTAGCTAGGTGCATACCTATTGTCTAAACATTTTACTATTGAATTAAAAATCCTATTGTTAAACTATGAAAATACATATTTTCACTTTGTGTTTTACTGCAAACTATTCTATAGAACTTCAAATTATGAAACTATAATCCAGTGCATGAAACCAATGTCATCTATATTGACAGAATTATATCAAGTGTAGAATTCAATTTAAATTAAGGTGAACTGTAAACTGTTGAGTGGTGAGGAAGATGCCTGTGATATCATTGTATTCCTCAAAATGTGCTATACATAATAAGCACATAATACATATTTTATGAACATATTGAATTTGGGATGATATTATGCACCTTTTCTTCCACAATAAACCATGTGATAGTAAATCTAAAGGGAAAAGTTAAAACAATTCACAAAATATGCCATGAAAATAAACTATGTTTGAATAAGATACTTAAAGTAGCATATATGCCATTGGTATAAATATCTAACATAGTTTGGCTCTGTGTCGCCACCCAAATCCCAACTGGAAATGTAATCCTCATGTGTCAGAGGAGGGGCATGGTGGGAGATTTATTTACAATATCTATATAATATTTATTACATATTTATATTGTATTTATTTGATTTGATTTATTTAAATTTTATTTATTTAATGTTATATATCTCATGTATATATTTATAATTCTGGGAATGGATTTTTCCCTTGTTTTTCTTATGATGGTGAGTCAGTTCTCATGACAGCTGATGGTTTTAAAGTTTGGCACCTCACCTCTCATTCTCTTTCTCCTGCCCCCATGTAAGATGTGCCTTGCTTCCCCTTTGCCTTCTGCCATGATTGTAAGTTTCCTGAAGCCTCCCCAGTCATGTGGAACTGTAAGTCAATTAAACCTCTTTCCCTTATAAATTACCCAGTCTAAGGTAGTCTTTTATAGCAATGTGAAAGTAGACTAATACAGAAAATTGGTACCAGAATCCGGGGGCACTGCAATGAAGATACCTGAAAACGAGGACGTGACTTTGAAACTGGGTAACAGGCAGAGGTTGGAACAGTTTGGAGGGTTCAGAAGAAGACAGGAAGATGTGAGAAAGTTTAGAACTTCCTAGAGACTTGTTGAATGATTTTGACCAAAATGCTCATAGTGATATAGAATGAGGTCCAGGCTGGGGTGGTCTCAGATGGAGATGAGGAACTTATTGGGAACTAGAGCAAAGGTCACTCTTGACACGCTTTAGCAAAGAGACTGGCAGCATTGTGCCCCTGCTCTAGAGATGTGTGGAACTTTGAATTTGAGAAAGTTGATTTAGGGTATCTGGCAGAAGAAGTTTCTAAGCCGCAAAATGTTCAAGATGCGACCTGGCTTTTTCCTAAAGCATACAGTCATGTGCTTTCATAAGTGTGCCAACTCAAAAAGAGATGGTCTGAAATTAGAATGCATGTTTAAAAGGGAAACGGAGCATAAAAGTTTATAAAAATTTATACCCTGACCATGTGGAAGAAAAGGAAAATTGATTTTCTTCCTTTTTAATATTTAATTTAATTTAATTTTAAGTTCTGGGATACATGTGCAGGACATGCAGGTTTGTTATATAGGTAAATGTGTGCCGTGGTGGTTTGCTGCATCTATCAATCCATCACCTAGGTATTAAGCCTCATGAGCATGAGCTGATTTTCCTGATGCTCTCTCTCCCTCCACCCACCAACAGGTCCCAGTGTGTGTTGTTTCCCTCCTTGTGTCCATGCGTTCTCATTGTTTAGCTCCCAATCATAACTGGGAACATGTGGTATTTGGTTTCCTCTTCCTGTGTTAGTTTGCTGAGGATAATGGCTTCCAGCTCCATCTATGTTGCTGCAAAGGACATGATCTCATTCCAATTTTTTGGCTGCATAGTATTCCATGGTTTTTGCGTACCACATTTTCTTTATCCAGTGTATCACTGATGGGCATTTGGGTTGATTCCGTGTCTTTGCTATTGTGACTAGTGCTACAATGAACATATGCATGCATGTGATTTTATACTAGAATGGTTTATATAACATTGGATATATACCCAGTAATGGGATTGCTGCGTCAAATGGTATTTCTGGTTCTAGGTCTTCGAGGAATCACTACACTGTCTTCCATAGTGTTTGAAATAATTTACATTCCCACCAACAGTGTAAAAGCATTCCTATTTCTCCAAAGCCTCACCAGTGTCTGTTGTTTCTTGACTTTTTAATAATCACCATTCTGACTGGCGTGAGATGGTATCTCATTGTGGATTTGATCTGCAATTTTTAATGACCAGTGATGTTGAGTTTTTATTCATGTTTTTTGGCCACATAAAAGTTTTCTTTTGAGAAGCTTCTGTTCACATCGTTTACCCACTTTTTAATGGGGTTGTTTGTATTTTTCTTGTAAGTTTGTTTAGGTCCCTTGTAGATTCTGGATACTAGACCTTTTTCAGATGGATAGATTGCAAAAATTTTCTCCCATTCTGCAGGTTGTCTATTCATTCTGATGATAGTTTCTTTTGCTGTGCAGAAACTCTCCAGTTTGATTATATCCCATTTGTCAGTTTTTGCTTTTGTTGCAATTGCTTTTGATGTTTTTGTCATAAAAATCTTTACCCATGCCTAAGTCCTGAATGGTATTGCCTAGATTTTCTTCTAGACTTTTTATAGTTTGGGGTTTCACATTTAAGTATTTAATCCATTTTGAGTTAATTTTTGTATAGGTGTGAGAAAGGGGTCCAGTTTCAATTTTCTCATATGGCTAGCCAGTTTTCTCAGCACCATTTACTATATAGGGAATACTTTCTCCATTGCTTCTTTTTGTCAGGTTTGTTGAAGATCAGATGGTCATAGATATGCGGTCTTGCAGTCTTATATCTGAGTTCTTTATTCTGTTCCATTGGTCTATGTGTGTGTTTTTATACCAGTACTATGCTGTTTTGGTTACTGTAGCCTTGTAGTATAGTTTGAAGTCAAGTATCACAATGCCACCAGCTTTGTTGTTTCTGCTTAGGATTATCTCGGCTACACGGGCTCTTTTTTGGTTCCATAGGAATTTTAAAGTAGTTTATTCTAATTCTGTGAAGAATGTTAATGGTAGTTTAATGGGAATAGATTGGATCCATAAATTACTTTGGACAATATGTCTATTTTCATGATATTTATTCTTCCCATCCATGAGTGTGAATGGTTTTTTGTCTGTGTCCTCTCTTATTTCCTTGAGCAGTGGTTTGTAGCTCTCCTTAAAGAGGTCCTTCACTTTCCTTGTTAACTGTATTCCTAGGTATTTTATTCTCTCTGTAGCAATCGTGAATGTGAGTTCATTCTTAGTTTGTCTCTCCGCTTGTCTATTGCTGGTGTACAGGTATGCTTGTGGTTTTTGCACATCAATTTTGTATCCTGTGACATTTCTGAAGTTGCTTATCAGCCTAAGGACCTTATGGGCTCAGACGATGGGGTTTTCTAGATATAGGATCATGTCATCTGTAAACAGAGACAATTTGGCTTCCTCTCTTCCTATTTGAATATGCTTTACTTCTTTCTCTTGCCTAATTGGCCTGACCAGAACTTCCAAACTTATGTTGAATAGGAGTGGTGAGAGAGGGCACCCTTGTCTTGTGCTGACTTCCAAGGGGAATGTTTCCAGCTTTTGCCCATTCAGTACGATATTGGTTGTGGGTGTGTCATAAATGGTTGATTATTTTGAGGTATGTTCTATCAATATCTAGTTTATTGAGAGTTTTTAATACGAAGGGATGTTGAATTTTATCAAAGGCCTTTTCCACATCTCTTGAGATAATTATGTGCTGTCTTTAGTTCTGTTTATGTGATGAATTACATTTATTGATTTGTATATGTTGAACCACCTTTGCATCCCAGGGATGAAGTCAGCTTGTTCATGGTGCATAAGCTTTTTGATGTGCTGCTGGAATCAGTTTGCCAATAATTTACTGAGAATTTTTACATCAATGTTCATCAGGGATATTGGTCGGAAGTTTTCTTTTTCTGTTGTATCTCTACCAGGTTTTGGTAACAGGATGATGCTGGTATCATAAAATGAATTAGAGATTAGAACTATTCCTGCTTTTCAATTGTTTGGAACAGTTTTAGAAGAAATGACACCAGCTCCTCCTTGTACCTTTGGTAGAATTCAGCTGTAAATTCATCCGGTCCTGAGATTTTTTTGGTTGATAGAGTGTTTATTACTACCTCAATTTGAGAACTTGTTATTGGTCTATTCACAGATTCAACTTCTTTCTGGCTTAGTCTTGGGAGGGTGAATGTGTCCAGGAATTTATCCATTTCTTCTAGGTTTTCTGGTTTGTTTGCACGAGATGTTTATAATATTCTCTGACGGCTGTTTGTATTTCTGTGGGATCAGTGGTGACATTCCCTTTATCATTTTTATTGCGTATATTTGATTCTTCTCTCTTTTGTTCTTTATTAGTATAGCTAGCAGTCTATCAATTTTGTTGATCTTTTCAAAAAACCAGCTCCTGGATTCATTGTTTTTGGTTTTGTTTTGTTTTTGTTTTTGTGTTTGAACCATGAAAAATGGATTTTCTAGGGAGAAAATAAAGCTACCTGCTGAAGAAATTTGAGTAAGAAAAGCTGAATGTAAATAGTCAAGACAATGGGGAAAATTTCTCCAGAGCATTTCAGAGATCTTCACGGCAACTCCTCCCATCATAGTCCTGGAAGCCTAGTAGGAAAATATGGTTTCGTGGGTCCAGGCCCCACTGCTCTATGCAGCCTTGAGACATGATACCCTGCATCCCAGGTGCTCCAGCTCCAGCCATCACTAAAAGGGTCTTACGTACAGCTTGGGTCGTTGCTTTGGAGGGTGTAAGCCTTAAGTCTTGGCAGCTTCCACAAGGTGTTCGGCCTGCAGGTTGCCAGAAGTCAAGAGTTAAGCTTTGGGAGCCTCTGCCTAGATTTCAGAGGATATATGGAAATGTCTGGATGCAGAAGTCTGCTGCAGAAGCAGAACCCTCATGGTGAACCTCTACTAGGGCAATGCAGAGGGGAAATGTGGTGTTGGAACCCTCACACAGAGTTCCCAACTGGGCACTGCCTAGTGGAGCTGTGAGAAGAGGGCCATTGTCCCCCAGATTCCAGAATGGTAGATCCACTCACAGCTTACACTGTGTGCCTGGAAAAGCTGCAGGTGCTGAATGTCAACGTGTGAAAGCAGCCAAGGGGGCTGTACCCTGCAGAGAGACATAAGTGGAGCTGCCTAAGGCTTTGCGAGCTCACATTTTGTGTCAGCATGCCTTGAATGTGAGACATGGAGTCAAAGGAGATTATTTCTGGACTTTAGGATTTTATGACTGCCCCACTGGGGTTTGGACTTGCATGGGGCCTGTGGCCCCTTTGTTTTGATCAACTTCTCCCATTTAGAATGGGAACATTTCCCCAGTACCTGCGAACCTGCTGTGTCTTAGAAGTAACTAACTTTTTTTTTTTTTTTTTTTAACAGGCTTACAGATGGAAGGGACTTGTCTCAGATGAGACTTTGGACTTGGACTTTCAAATTAATGCTGAAATGAGTTAAGACTTTGGGGTACTGTTGGAAGGAATGATTGGTTTTGAAATGTGAAAAGGACAGGAGATTTTGGAGGGGCCAAGAGTGGAATAATATGAGTTGTCTCTGTGTCCCCACCCAAATCTCATCTCTAATTGTAATCTCCACATGTCACGTGATGGACTTGGTGGGAGATCACTGAATCATGAGAGCAGATTTCTCCCTTGCTATTCTCATGATAATGAGTGAGCTCTCATGAGAGCTGATGGTTGTAAAATGTGTCACTTACCCCCTCACTCTCTCTCTCTCCTGCCACTATATAAGATGTGCCTTGCTTCCCCTTCACCTCTGCCATGATTATAAGTTTTCTCAAACCTTTCCAGCCACGCAGAACTGTGAGTCAGTTAAATCTCTTTCCTTTATAAATTAACCATTCTCAGGTAATTCTTTATAGCAGTGTGAAAACAGACAAATACAATATCTGATACAGGAAATAGAAGCAGAGCTTTCTACTGCAATCCCTTTTCCTAAAGCAGGAAGTAAGTCCATTCAGCTTAAGGAGTCAAGTCTGTCAATTACTTAGCTATAGTTCCAAATGTATATTGTCTACTTCTTTTGATCTTGTTGTATTATTGTATAACATTAATATGAGTTGATTAATTATTTTAAAAAGGAGACATTCTCAAGGAAGTAAAAGATCTTCCCAAATGTACTTGTGTAAAATTTCTGATACATAACTGTAAAGCGAGTGATGTCCACCTGAATTATTTTTCAAATGCATGTAGAGAGACAGAGAATAAATCAGACTGAATCTTTTCAATTAAATCTTTTAGCCACAGCAGAACTCAGGTCTATGAGTGATAGAAGGCCAATTCCAATTAGTACCTAAAGCAGATTTTTCCAAAATCTCTTCAGCAACCTTGCTTGTAAAGGACAGTCATTTAAGGGAAATAATTTACCATATTTTCACCATTAAGAGAAAGAAAGAAAGTATCCAGTGTCTGGGCCAAATGTTTTCTTTGAGAGTGTTGGTAACTTGCCACTCCATAAGGTAGAAAAAGTTGTCTCTGCCAAGAAATGATCACCACATTATGTTACAAACCATTCATTGGAAAGAGGCTAGAATCAATGAAGGTTTGGCCTTAGGGCTAAGGCTTATTCTCATCCTTCATAGTAATATAACTCAACTGTGCAGAACTACTTTTTATTTAGCTCTTTATGTTATTAAACATACATCTTGGACAACTTTCATCTTTAGACATGGTAAGAAGGGGTAGTCAAATAAACGTTTAGACTGACTAATGCGTTTGACAGACTCGGAGACTTCATAGTCAGCAGGGGAGTTATTCTGCCAAAAATCAAATGAATCAAAGAACTTGCCAAGGAACCAGCTAGCAGGGAGGGGGTTTGTGGGCAGCTGCCATAGAGCCCAAGTTTGCTCCTAGAAAATCTGTTCAAGAGCTTGGCATCTGGATGTTAGCTTGCCAGCTGCCAAGTGTGTGGCCACAGCTGTTAGTTTGGAGGGAGAAGTTGAAAGTACACAAGGGCCAAAGGAAAGAGTGGTCGAGAACACAAGAGACAACAAAGCCAAATAGATCTTAAATGCAAAGAGGTTTTTTTCTTGCTGTCTTAATATTTGACAACTTTTGAGAAGAGGTGGTCAGGCTTTTTCAAGTTTTTATAATGTACCATAGAAAAAAAGCACACAATTGAAACAAAATCTCCAATACCCTTTGAAAATAACACCTGTGGTATTTTAGCAAATCTAAAACTGTGTAGCAGGCAAAGATAGTTTGGTTGCTCTTTCTCTTTTTCTATAATCACAAAGGCTCTGGCTAATGTAATATAAACCTATAGCAGTTCAATGATCCTTTCCAGTGCTATGCTTATACCTTTCCTCTGAGGTTAAGCCCTAGAAGATAAACTTTTTTCATTATGTCATTCATACAAACAAAATCAATCCTTCAGAAGCCTCATTTTCACATATCTATTTTTTGTTCTAGAATTGTTACACAATAAGCATATTATTATTATTGTTAAGGGGCTTATATTAACAAAGGCATCTGCCTATTTCTGCGTCCGTCAATACCCTTGAGTTTTGAAGGAAAATATAGCAAAGTTTAGATTACTAAATCCAAAGTAGCCCCCTCTGTAATGTTTAAGGTAATAAAGATCAGAATCAGTCTCCCTTTGGAAACCCTTAATGATGTGTAGGAGCTTAAAATGTGTAGCAGATGTATCAGATTCTACTGCCAGACTTTGCTTCATTAGGTACCATGTCGTCTGAAAATAATCTGCATATCTTGGAGATGTTCACACTTTGGGCTCTCCTCTTAAAATGTAGTGAAGGTAACTACTCATCTGTAGAGTTCAGAAAAATTTAAGTTCACAGGAGAAATACAAGATCCAAAGCCAGATAATCCTGTCTAGCTTAATCAAGGACTACCCACTTCGGCCATTCAGATACACCATGATCAAAAACTTTCCCATAATGCCTTAGGAGACAACACACTCTCTTCTTTATAATGGTCTTTGTGAATATTTAAGCTAATATTTAAGAGCAATGTTTATTTTTAACAAAATAACATTTAGTTACTACTTGCTGCTTTAGGCCTATCATTTTTTCAACTTGCTAAATAATTTTTTTCCAGATGGACATCTGTACTTTTAGTTATTTTAAAAAACAAATTTACCTCTGAGAACAAGGAAAAATTAAATGAATAGAGTATTTGGGGAAGTTCAGATAGTCTAGAGAGTGAGGTAAGGTTACAAGTATCACAGGAAGATTAAAATAGTTTTGGTCTTCATGTGCTTAAGTAAAAAATAACAACAATAATTTACCGTGTACCTAGAATGCACAAAGCACTAGAGTTATCAAAATGAATAAGGCACTTCCTTTCCTTAATGTAATAAGTACTATGTTTGCAAAAATTATAATAATAAGATAGACTTAAATAGACACAAAGTTTTTTTTTTTTTTTTTTCAGAATCTCACTGTTGCCCAGTTGGAGTGCAGTGGTGCAATATTGGCTCACTGTAACCTCTGCCTCCAGGGTTCATGCTATTCTTGTGCCTCAGTCTCCCAACTAGCTGGGATTACATGTGTGCACCACCACACCTGGCTAATTTTTCTGTTTTAGTAGCGATAAGGTTTCACCATGTTGTCCAGGCTGGTCTGGCATTCCTGTTCTCAAGCGATACAACCACCTCAGCCTCCCAAAGTGCTAGGATTACAGGTGTGAACCACCACGCAGGCATGAGCTACCACACCTGGCCACACAAAGCATGTTTAAGTGAGGTTCTCATTTGAGGCTTAGAGTTATCCAGCGATCTGGATACTAATTCCATTTAGCCTGACATCAAATTTCATGAATCTATTTTATTGATGAAAATGAATTATACTTTCAAATCAGCTTTAATACAGTAATACCTTATATATCATACATCTTATGCCCATAAAGTGGTTTCATGGTGATAATTTAGGTGTGTTATTCTCAATTTGCTTGTAGCCCTGCATCAAAAATGATTTCTTTTCATGCCATATTAATGTTCAGATCCCAATTTACTCAGCATTTTGAATGCAACAATATTTTAAGAAAAACATTGTGTGGTATTCTCTCCCCCCACTCTCCTGCCCCCACCTCTACTTTTAAACTATGCATTAGCCCCTTAAGTGTTAAAAATATTTATTTGTCAAAGGGGAGATTAGGAGTTGTTAAAGAATGAAGGCATAGAGAAAGATGAGGTAATAGTTCACTTCTGGAATATGAAAACAGAAATTTGAAATAAGAAAATAGATTATTATCTTGACAAAGGAATGCCTAACAAATTTCTTTTTATTTTTTTCAATTTGCCAAGGTCCAAGTCTAAAAGATAAGATTTATTGAATTCTTCTATTAAAAACAACCCATTTTACTTCTAATAGCAAATTAAGCAAACACACTGCTCAATGCTAGAGGCAGATAGCAAATATTATATAAGCAGTGATAATTACAAATATCTAACAGTGGTTACAGCACAGCCTCTGCTTATTCACAGTAGACACTGGCTTTTCCAGGCAACCCTGGACTGTACTTGCTAAGTCAGAATTAACTCTTTTGTTTCTGGATGACAAGTAAATCCAACGGGTGTCAAAGAGGGGACTGGATGTTTGGGTGGCTCACAGGCTTTGGGAATATCACAGAAGTGGCTATTTGTCAAACTGTATGGAAGTATTTCAATATTTTATCAATTGGTAGATCATACTGTTGTGTGCCATTTGAAGGGAAGAAATAAGTAATACATATTAAATAAATGAATAAGATAATCTATTGCTTTGACAAAAATAAAGCATAGAAATGGCATAAGAGAGACTAATCATGAGCTTTAGATTTGAGTCTCTAAATTGGTGACATTTAAATTGAAATCTGGATGACAAGAAGGAAAAAGCACTGCAAAGCTGTTGGGAAGAACACTTTAGGGGATGCGGCCATCAGGTATATTATGAACCTTTTTTATTAATTTAAAAATTAAAATGAAAACCAGCATTAGAGCAGATATAGTCATAAGTTCCTTACCATTTAGTAATTAATATGAAAATAATATATAATGACAATGTTAGGGTAAAAGAAATGGAAAAAAGAACTGAAACAGAAAGAGAGTTGTCAACATGGGAAAGCTTAGGGAATTATGGTTATAAGTATAACATACTATAGGAAGTTGAAGTCAATCTAACTTCTCTATGATAAGTCATTAATTAAAAATTTTAAATTATATATATATATAATTTAACATTTTTAAAAAGGCCTTTGTTAGAAGAATTGTATGTGAATCAGATGCCTGATTTCCAAGATGCCAAGTATGAGCCTTTTGATTCATGAGTGTGTTTAAGCATGAGGTCGTTAATGTAACTGCAACCCCTTGTTTCATAGTCTCTTGAATTCATGCTCTTAAAAATGAATCTCTCATGGGGGGTGCCCAAGATGGCTGAATAGGAACAACTCCAGACTCCAGCTCCCAGTGTAAGTGACACGGAATATGGGTGATTTCTGAATTTTCAACTGAGGAAAGCAGCTCATTGCCAGCAACGTAACAAAGCTGGACAGAGAATGACTTTGATGAGTTGAGAGAAGAAGGCTTCAGTCAATCAAACTTCTCAGAGCTAAAGGGGGAACTACATACCCATGGCAAAGAAACTAAAAACCTTGAAAAAAGAATGGAAGAATGGATAACTAGAATGATCAATGCAAAGAAGACCATAAACGAACTGATAGAGATGAAAACCATGACACGAGAACTACATGACAAATGCACAAGCTTCAGTAACCGATTCAATCAACTGGAAGAAAGAGTATCAGTGATTGAGATCAAATGAATGAAATGAAGCAAGAAGAGAAATGTAGAGAAAAAAGAGTAACAAGAAATGAACAAAGCCTCCAAGAAATATGGGATTATGTGAAAAGACCAAATCTACATCTGATTGGTGTGCCTGAAAGTGACCGGGAAAATGGAAAAGAGTTGGAAAACACTCTGCAGGATATCATCCAGGAGAATTTCCCCAACCTAGTAAGGCAGACCAACATTCAAATTCAGGAAATACAGAGAACACCACAAAGATACTCCTTCAGAAGAGCAACTCCAAGACACATAATTGTCAGATTCACCAAAGTTGAAAGGAAGGAAAAAATGTTAAGGGCAGCCAGAGAGAAGGGTCGGGTTACACATAAAGGGCAGCCCATCAGACTAACAGCAGATCTCTGGGCAGAAACTCTACAAGCTAGAAGTGAGTGGGGGCCAATATTCAACGTTCTTAAAGAAAAGAATTTTCAACCCAGAATTTCATATCCAGCCAAACTAAGTTTCATCAGTGAAGGAGAAATAAAATCCTTTACAGACAAGCAAATGCTTAGAGATGTTGTCACCACCAGGCCAGCCCTACAAGAGATCCTGAAGGAAACACTAAACATGGAAAGGAAAACAAGCACCAGCCATTGCAAAAACATGCCAAAATGTAAAGACCATTGATGCTAGGAAGAAACTGCATCAACTAGCGAGCAAAATAAACAGCTAATATCATAATGACAGGATCAAGTTCACACATAACAATATTAACCTTAAATGTAAGCAGACTAAATGGTCCAATTAAAAGACACAGACTGGCAAACTGGATTAAGAGTCAAGACCCATCAGTTTGCTGTATTCAGGAGACCCATCTCACATGCAGAGACACAGATAGGCTCAAAATAAAGGGATGGAGGAATATCTACCAAGCAAATGGAAAACAAAAAAAAGCAGGGGTTGCAATCCTAGTCCCTGATAAAACAGACTTTAAACCATCAAAGATCAAAAGAGACAAAGAAGGACATTACATAATGGTAAAGGGATTAATTCATCAGGAAGAGCTAAGTATCCTAAATACATATGCACCCAATACAGGAGCACCCAGATTCATAAAGTAAGTCCTTAGAGACCTACAAAGAGACTTAGATTCTCATACAATAGTAACGGGAGATTTTAATACCCAACTGTCAACATTAGACAGATCAACCAGACAGAAAGCTAACAAGGATATCCAGGAATTAAACTCAACTCTGCTCCAAGCGGACTTAACAGACATCTACAGAACTCTCCACCAAAATCAACACAATATACATTCTTCTCAGCACCACATCGCACTTATTCCAAAATTGACCACATAGTTGGAAGTAAAGTACTCTTCAGCAAATGTAAAAGAACAGAAATCACAACAAACTGTCTCTCAGACCACAGTGCAATCAAACTAGAACTCAGGACTAAGAAACTCAATCAAAACCGCTTAACTACATGGAAACTGAACAACCTGTTCTTGAATGACTACTGGGTACCTAATAAAATGAAGGCAGAAATAAAGATGTTCTTTGAAACCAATGAGAACAAGGATACAACACACCAGAATCTCTGGGACACATTTAAAGCAGTGTGTAGAGGGAACTTTATAGCACTGAATGGCCACAAGAGAAAGGAGGAAAGATCTAAAATTGACACCCTAACATCAAAATTAAAATAACTAGAGAAGCAAGAGGAAACACATTCAAAAGCTAGCAGAACACAATAAATAACTTAGATCAGAGCAGAACTGAAGGAGATAGAGACACAAAAAGCTCTCCAAAAAATCAATTAATCCAGGAGCTGGTTTTTTGAAAAGATCAACAAAATTGATAGACTGCTAGGAAGACTAATAAAGAAGAAAAGAGAGAAGAATCAAATAGACACAATAAAAAATGATAAAGTGGATATCACTACCAACCCCAAAGAAATACAAACTACCATCAGAGAATACTATAAACACCTCTATGCAAATAAACTAGAAAACTTAGAAGATATGGATAATTTCCTGGACACTTACACTCTCCCAAGATGAAACCAGAAAGAAGTTGAATCCCTGAAGAGACCAATAGTAGGCTCTGAAATTGAGGCAATAATATAATAGACTACCAAAAAAAAAGTCCAGGACCAGATGGATTTACAGCTGAATTCTACCAGAGGTACAAGGAGGAACTGGTACCATTCCTTCTGAAACTATTTCAATCAATAGAAAAAGAGGGAATCCTCCCTCATTTTATGAGGCCAACATCATCCTGATACCGAAGCCTGGCAGAGAACAACAAAAAAAAAGAATTTTAGACCAATATCCCTGATGAACATCGGTGCAAAAATCCTCAATAAAATACTGGCAAACCGAATCCAACAGCACATCAAAAAGCTTATCCACCATGATCAAGGTGGCTTCATCCCTGGGATGCAAGGCTGGTTCAACATACACAAATCAACAAACGTAACCCAGCATATAAACAGAACCAAAGACAAAAACCACATGATTATCTCAATAGATGCAGAAAAGGCCTTTGACAAAATTCAACAGCCCTTCATGCTAAAAACTCTCAATAAATTTGGTATTGATGGAACATATCTCAAAATAATAAGAGCTATTTATGACAAACCCACAGGCAATATCATACTGAGTGGGCAAAAACTGGAAGCATTCCCTTTGAAAACTGGCACAAGACAGGGATGCCCTTTCTCACCACTCCTATTCAACATAGTGTTGGAAGCTCTGGCTAGGGCAATCAGGCAAGAGAAAGAAATCAAGGGTATTCAGTTAGGAAAAGAAGAAGTTAAATTGTCCCTGTTTGCAGATGACATGATTGTATATTTAGAAAACCCCATCGTCTCAGCCCAAAATCTCCTTAAACTGATAAGCAACTTCAGCAAAGTCTCAGGATACAAAATCAGTGCAAAAATCATAAGCATTCTTATACACCAGTAGCAGACAAACGGAGAGCCAAATCGTGAATGAACTCCCATTCGCAATAGCTTCAAAGAGAATAAAATACCTAGGAATCCAACTTACAAGGGATGTAAAGGACCTCTTCAAGGAGAACTACAAATCACTGCTCAGTGAAATAAAAGAGGACACAAACAAATGTAAGAACACTCAATGCTCATGGATAGGAAGAATCAATATCAGGAAAATGGCCATTCTCCCCAAGGTAATTTATAGATTCAGTGCCATACCCATTACACTACCAATGAGTTTCTTCACAGAATTGGAAAAAAACTGCTTTAAAGTTCATATGGAACCAAAAAAGAGCCCGCATTGCCAAGACAACCCTAAGTCAAAAGAACAAAGCTGGAGGCATCATGCTACCTGACATCAAACTATACTTCACGGCTACAGTAATCCAAACAGCATGGTACTGGTACCGAAACAGAGATATAGACCATTGGAACAGAACAGAGCCTTTGGATATAATAGCACACATCTACAGCCATCTGATCTTTGACACACCTGACAAAAACAAGAAATGGGGAAAGGATTCCCTATTTAATAAATGGTGCTGGGAAAATTGGCTAGCCATAAGTAGAAAGCTGAAACTGGATTGTTTCATTACTCCTTATATGAAAATTGATTCATGATGGACTAGAGACTTAAATGTTAGACCAAAAACCATAAAAACCCTAGAAGAAAACCTAGGTAATACCATTCAGAACATAGGCATGGGCAAGGACTTCATGTGTAAAATACCAAAAGCAACAGCAACAAAAGCCAAAATTGACAAATGGGATCTAATTAAACTAAAGAGCTTCTGCACAGCAAAAGAAACTACCATCAGAGTGAACAGGCAACCTACAGAATGGGAGAAAATTTTTGCAATCTACTCATCAGACAAAGGGCTAAAATCCAGAACCTACAAGGAACTCAAACAAATTTACAAGAAGAAAACAAGCAATCCCATCAAAAAGTGGGCAAAGGATATGAACAGGCATTTCTCAAAAGAAGACGTTCATACAACCAACAGACATATGAAAAAATGCTCATCATCAGTCACCATCAGAGAAATGCAAATCAAAACCACAGTGAGATACCATCTCACACCAGTTAGAATGGCAATCATTAAAAAATCTGGAAACAACATGTGCTGGAGAGGATGTGGAGAAATATGAACACTTTTACACTGTTGGTGGGACTGTAAATTAGTTCAACCATTGTGAAAAACAGTGTGGTGATTCCTCAAGGATCTAGAACTAGAAATACCATTTGATTCAGCCATCCCATTACTGGGTATATACCCAAAAGATTATAAACCATGATGCTCTGAAGACACATGCACACGTATGTTTATTGCAGCACTATTTACAATAGCAAAGACTTGGAATCAACCCAAATGTCCATCAGTGACAAACTGGATTAAGAAAATGTGGCACATATACACGATGGAATACTATGCAGCCATAAAAAAGGATGAGTTTGTGTCCTTTGTAGGGACATGGATGTAGCTGGAAACCATCATTCTCAACAAACTATCACAAGAACAGAAAACTAAACACTGCATGTTCTCACTCATAGGTAGGAATTGAACAATGAGATCACTTGGACACAGGAAGGGGAACATCACACACTAAGGCCTGTTGTGGGGAGGGGGGAGGGGGGAGGGGGGAGGGATAGCATTAGGAGATATAACTAATGTAAATGACGAGTTAATGGGTGCAGCACACCAACATGGCACATGTATACATATGTAACAAACCTGCACTTTGTGCACATGCACCCTAGAACTTAAAGTATTTAAAAAAAAAAAGAATCCTCTAACAGCAGTTTACTTTGGCCAAGCAAATGCAATGCAACAAAGACTGTAAATGTTTTTGCATACTGGGAATTTCTTTGCTGCTTTAATTTGAAGATCATCATGTGAACAAGTCCAGCTAGTCTGCTAAGAATAAGGGGCCGCTTGGAGCAAAGAAGCTCTCTGAGACAACCAGATTAAGCAGCCAGCCTACCACAGGTTTTTCTGAGCCAGCCACGAAGAGAAACAGAGAGAGAGAGAGAGTGAGTCTCCCTCTGTAACCCAGGCTGGAGTGCGTTGGTGAGATCTCGGCTCACTGTAACCTCTGCATCTCTGGTTCAAGCAAATTAACCGGGATTACAGGTGCCCAACAACACAACCAGTTAATTTTTGTAATTTTAGTAGAGATGAGGTTTTGCTGTGTTGGTCAGGGTTATCTCGAACTCCTGTTCTCAAGTGATCCACCCACCTTGACCTCCCAAAATGCTGGGATTACAGGCATGAGCCACCACGTTCGTATCAGTGTTTTTTATTTTAAGTCACTAAGCTTTGTGGTGGTTTCTTGCACAGCAAAAGCTGACAGCTACCTGGACAACGGAGAAAAAAGTGTGAGTAGCAAGTATTTCATATAAAAATGAAGCAGATAGTAACAAAACAAAAAAGTCTCTAGAAGCCTGGATCCTGAGGTAGTAACTACATCACTAACAAGAAAAACTGCTGATACATATAATGCACTTCAATTATAATTCAAGAAAAGTTATATAAGTAGTGTAGGTTTTGTGCCAGGCATTGTGCTAGGTATAAAAATAAATGCTCCTTCTGCAGTGAGTTCAGGGGTTAGGGATGAAACTCACACAGATGCAGCAGGTAGGGAGGGTGGTGAGGGGTTTACTGTTAAATTATTTAAACCTCATGTCAGTTTCCACAGACCAGGATCCACCAACTGTGGGTTTTTAAAAATTGTGAATTAAACCACATTTCTTTTTTCTCCTTTGAAAATAGTTATTTGTCTCCCAAATTAATTATATTATTATTAGCATATATGTAAATATTTGAAATGCTTACAAATTAGTCCTCTCCACAGAGTTTAGAAAAAGACAGCTTTTAGGAATGACCATGAGAGATTTTGGTGGCTAATGACTGAAAACATCATACCCATGATTTACCAGGTGTCTTTAACTCTCCTTTTACTCCTTTTACCCTTTCTTACCTTCTGCAACGGGAGACTGGCCAAAAGAATAAGTACGTCTTCATCACCTACTCTGTCCTCTCAAAGCGGACATTGGAACAGAATAAGAATGGCTGTAAACAACAACAACCTTTGTAAGGAATATAAACTGGCAATCTTTTTCTTTGTTATATGGCAATCTTCTTCTTTGTTATATGTTATATAAGAAAATGATACCGTTTTCTTCCTCAAAAAAATAAACTACGATCCTTCCTGGTCATGTTATTCTCTACCCAAAAACTCACACAGATTCCTCTTTGTAGTTCTACAAAGGCTTGTGAGGATATGGGTTACTCAAAAGCATGAGTAGGAAACCAAAGAGTTACTGTTTTCCACAGATGTTTTACCTTTCTCCCCTGCAGTTGCAGCTACTCCAATGGTACCAGGAACCATTAAGAGTCCAAACAGCATTTCTTCCCCTGTATCTGGCATACCCGTCTTATGCTCTACATCACCTCCCAAAGCTATTGTTCGCAGGTAGTTTACATTATTTAAGCCATCTATTTTTTCAAAGGTCTTATTTATTTTATAAATGTAGCACTAGGTTTTCATTTTGATGGATTAAACACACTCCAATAATTTGACTTTCTCATGGAATTCAATCAGAAGCGATTAGGCTTGTCACTTGCTTTTCTATTTTTTTTTAGCTGTATTTCTCTGAAGAAATACAGGTGTTTTGCCTTCTTTTTATCTTTATAGGCTTATAGTCATTCATGATCTGTTCCAAAAATTGAGTAAAAAAGCAAAACTTAAGTAAAATATTAGGAAACGGAATATTTTTAAATGTGCATACTTATCGGATGAAGACAAAATATATTGCTAATAAGGACTAACTGCAGACATAATTATAAAGAAATGAATTTTAAACGTTCATACTCTTTGTCCTATTTACCCTATCTCATTGGGCACTTCTCAAGTTCACAGGATCAGAATTATGCCCCCAATTTGCTTTGGGCTCCTCCGTGTGATGACTTATTGGATCCTATACTTTTAATTTCATTATAAACATTAAAATAATTTCCGTATAATTTTCCCACTAATTCCCATTTTTGTCAGGATCATTTCATGAAAAATATGCATGAGGTAATTTGAGGCAAGACACAGTTATTATTATCTATACTCTTCACTACTTTTTACCCAGTGCCTAACACTATACCCTGAATATATTAGGCCACTAATAAACACTTGTTGAATAATCATTTGATTCTTTTTGCATTTTAAATTTCCTACTTCCAGAAACAAAAGAAAGTTATATAAGTTCCTATGTGAAAAAGATTTTCAGTTGTAAGGAGCAAGGCTATTTACAATAGTTGCCCCAGCACACATCTCCAGAGGTCACTCTCCACACTGTGATCTATGGCTCCCCCATCTGTGGGGCCATCATGGTCAATTTGAAATTACTCTATTGCAATTTAAAGTCCCTTAAACTGCAAGCCATGATACTATTATTTATTGTAGAGACTGTAAAGAATTCTCAGTTATCAATACACAAAATTAGTTTCAAAAACATTTGAAAAGTTGAAATATATGAATACATATCTCACACAAGTGTCGGAAGAAAAGTAGGTCCTCACCAATGTTTGGGATTGAGAACTAGGAGTTCAGGGAGGGGTTTCAAGATGGCTGACGAGAGGCACCCATCACTCACCTCCTCCACAAGGAGACACCAAAATGGTGAGTAGATAATCAGACATTGCATAGAATGTCTAAGAGAAAATACTGGAATTCATCAGGGAAGTGACAAGGAACTTTTGAGGCACTGAAGGAGAATAAAGCAAAGCAGCCAGCCTTGGCAGGATTAGCTGAGGGCCAGGAGAAATTGCCTAGTGTGAGGAAACAGTAAGTAAGACCAGAATGTAGACCAGAGGACCACATTCCCATCATGGACTCCTGCAATCCTAGCCATGGAAGAGCCCTCAGCCATTAAGGGCCCTAAGATTAGTATAGGAAGCTGCTTGGAGTTTGCCCAAGGACATTGTTCCAGAGGGGGAGTTTGTGCTGGGTCCCATGCACTCTACCCAAAGACCTAAGCAGTTGTAGCACAGCACTATTTTGAGAGCCCAGTCACTACTAGATGTCATCCTCCCATAGAGTCCAACAACCCCTGCATGTCCACATTCCTAGAACCCCACTGACATCTGCTCACATCCATCCAGAGCGCCTCAGCATCATGATGCTGGTTATACTCAATGATGTGACTGAGTACCCAGCATTAGCCCATGAAGTGACCTAAATCCCCAAAAAAGGATGGTGCAGCATGCCAGAGAGGCTGCCCTAGGGACAAAAGGTGCCAAAGCCTCCCCAGAACCTGAAAGCCACCTACCTAGGGCTGTTGCCACTGACAGCAATATGCCTTGCAGCAGTAGAGCCAGTGAGCACTTACACCAGCACCTTCAGTGGGCCTGGGGATCACCCCACCCTCCCCACTGTTATAGAACCAACAGGTTTATATTCCCACTGTGCAGTAACAGACAGGTTATACTAAGACAGCAGAGTCTGTAGCAGAGAACGAATTTAATGATCACAGGGCACTGAGTGAGAGGGATGGGGGAGTCCCTCAAATCTGCCTCTCTAAAGAGTTCTGGGTTAGAGTTTTTACAGGGATTTTGGAGGGCAAGGGGCTGGAAAATTGGGTTGTTGATTGATTGGGACAAGGGGCATAAAGTCATCAGGATAGGGAAACTGCATTCTTTGGTGAGTCAGCTTATTATGGGGTCCCTCAGACCAGATGAGCCAGTGAGGTCCTTTAGACCAGCTGATGTAATAGTTTCATCAGTACATAAAACTTGAAGGAATGTCTCAAAGGGAAAACTTAATATTTCATACTATTCAAGTTGTTTTTTATGGGGCAATTAAGGGGAACTATAATCTTTAACATGATCTACATGATTCTAG
The DNA here is from genome assembly GCF_009764315.1 of Trachypithecus francoisi. Lineage (NCBI taxonomy): Eukaryota > Metazoa > Chordata > Mammalia > Primates > Cercopithecidae > Trachypithecus > Trachypithecus francoisi. The sequence goes on from NW_022681454.1 coordinate 90,846,694, forward strand.
GGCAATAGGCACCAAGTAACTATGAAGAAGCAGGTGACAGAGTAAGCTGATTTAATGATTAATACGAAATGAGCTGCAAGCTTGGTTTATTTTTGTTTATCCCCCTCCCTTCTTCCCTGATTAATTTCATAGAGTTTGTAGGGGTGGTTTTGCCACCACAGCTTGCACCTGTATGCACAATCATGGGACCTGACAATAGGCCCAGTTACCTGGCACCATGCTGCCAGGGCCCAGATATGCTGTCTGGGGGCCTAAGGATTGTCTCACCCTGTCTGCCATTTCTGGCACATGCACGAACTATAAAGGACCTTGGAAACAAACCCAACCCACCTGCCACAAGCACCCAAGCCTACTGTTTGGGGACTAGAAATTGCCTAACTCTTGCTCATCACAGCCTTACTCATGCATAGCATTGGGGGGCCTAAAGACAAACTCACCTCACTCAAAACCACCCCTGCAAGGGCCAGCATGTTGTCCAGAGACCAGATGATCAATCTATACTGCCTGTTGCTACCAGCACTCATGACACCTTGCCAGAGCCTTGCCAGAGAAGACAGTCCAGGTTGTCAGTGCATGCACACATTGACCAGGGGTCTGAGGATTGACTAGCTTAGCTCACAAAAGTCTGTTCCCTTGAGCACCACTGGGGGCATGAAGACAGGCTCATCTTGCCAGATATTACCCTAACAGTGCCTGTGTGTTATGTTGTTTTGGGTCTTGGAGATCAACCCATCCTGCATGGCACCATCCAGAAAATGCAAATAAAAACTACAGTAAGTTATCATTTTATCCCAGTTAGAACGGCTACTTCAAAAAGATGAAATATAACAAACACTGGTAAGGATGCATAGAAAAAGGAACTCTTACACATAGGTGAGAATGAAAATTAGTACAGCCATTATGGGAAAAACTATGGAGGTTTCTCAAAAAAATGAAAATAGAGTTATTATCCAATCTAGCAATCTCACTGTTGCATATTTTTCCAAAGGAAAGGAAATCAAATGAATACTTGCATCCCAATTTTTATTGTAGCACTATTCACAATAGCCAAGTAAAGCTCTTGTAAAAATGGAAGAAACATAAGTGTCCGCAAATGGATGAATGGATAAAGAAAATGTAGTATCTATACAAAATGGAATATTATTCAGCCATTTAAAAGAATGAAATTCTGTCATTTTCAACAACATGTGGATGGAACTGGAAGTCACTATGTTAAGTGAAATAAGCCAGGCACAGAAAAACAAATATTATATGTTTTCACTCATATGTGGGAGTTTAACACATATGGAGGTAGAGTGGAACAGTAGTTACCAGAGGTTAGGAAGGGTATGTGTCCAGGGTGGGAAGGGGATGAAGAAAGGTTGATTAATGGGAACAAACATATATTTACATAGAAGAACTAAGTTTTACTATTTGATAGCACAATAGAGTGACTATAGTTGATATGTTGTATGTTTTTAATTTTTTTTAACTTTTATATTAAGTTCAGGGGTACAAGAGTATGTTCTTTACATAGTTAAACTCGTGTCATAGGGGTTTGTTGTACAGATTATTTCATCACCCAGGTATTAAGCCTATTACCCCTTAGTTATTTTTCCTGACCCTCTTCCTCCTCCCACCCTCCACCCTCTGGAAGGCTCCAGTTTGTGTTGCTCACTATTTGTTCATGTGTTCTCATCATTTAGCTCCTACTTGTAAGTGAGAAAATGCAGTATTTGGTTTCCTGTTCCTGTGTTACTTTCCGAAGGATAAAGGCCCCCATGTTTCTGCACAGGACATAATCTTGATTGTTTTTTATGGCTGCATAGTATTTCATAGTATATTTATGCCATATTTTCTTTATCCAGTCTATCATTGATGGGCATTTAGGTTGATTCCATGTCTTTGTTATGGTGAATAGTGCTGCAATAAACATATGCGTGCATGTGTTTTTCTAACAGAATGATTTATATTCCTTTGGGTAAGGATTTCTGGGTCAAATGGTATTTGTGTCTTTAGATCTTTAATATTTTAAAATAACTAGAAAAGAATATTTGAAATGTTCCCAACACAAAGAAATGATAAATGTTTGAGGTGATGGATATCCTAAATACCCTGATTTGATCATTACACATTGTTTGCAGGTATCAAAATACCACTTGTGCTCCATAAGTATGTACAAATATGTACTAATAAAAACATTTTTATAAAACTGGAAGTTCACAAACCAAGAATACTCTCCCTGATCTCTAATGCTGAATGGTTTCTCATCTCTTTCTCTCCACACACTAGATTTGCTATTAATTCTCTCTGAAGACTGGCTTTTTCTGGTTTTCTCTAGTTCTGTTTCTCCAGGCATTCCAGCTTGAGTGTCAAAACTCACTCAAACATACATTTGAAAGTAGAAATTGTGTCAGGCATACACATTAACTGTGCCACAAAGCAGGATTAAGTATGCTGGTTTCTCAGCCAGAATTCTGGGAATTAAACAGTAATTTCAATGAGAAGAAGCATTAGATAGGAAGGAAATTCTAGGTGTTAATAGGACACAAGATACAGGCAAATTTCATCTCATTATCTTCCCCGATTACAAACCAGTAACTTCTTTTCTTTCTTTCTTTCTTTTTTTTTTTCCTCTGAGATGCAATCTCACCCTGTCACACAGGCTGGAGTGCAGTGGTGCGATCTCAGCTCACTGCAAGCTCCGCCCCCTGGGTTCACGCCATTAGCCTCCTGAGTAGCTGGGACTACAGGTGCCTCAGCTCAGCCTCCTGAGTAGCTGGGACTACAGGTGCCCGCCACCAAGCCCAGCTAATTTTTTTTTTTTTTTTTTGTATTTTTATTAGAGACGGAGTTTCACCGTGTTAGCCAGGATGGCCTTGATCTCCTGACCTCGTGATCCGCCTGCCTCAGCCTCCCAAAGTGCTGGGATTACAGGCGTGAGTCATTGTGCCTGGCCTTCTTTTAACAAGCTTATTTTGGAAAATAGGACCACTTATAAACAGAGTTTAGAAATATCCTTAACTCTTCTCAGAAATCTGTAACTAATTATTCTTTTATTCTGATTACACTTCTGAAAGCCTTTTCTTCCATTCCATTGCCATTAGACCTGTTCTTATTATCTTTTCTGAACTTTTAAAATAGCTTTCTAAAATGTACCCCACACTACAACAATTTGCTTCATCTCATTCTTATCAATACTTTAATAAGAAACACCGTATCTACATTTACGTCATCCCCCTGATAGAAATGTTCAGTGAACACTTCTTTCCTTTAAAATACAAAACCTCCAAACTTCACCATTTAGTTTTCCACAATGTAAATCAAAGTTACCTTGGATTGCCTTATTCTACATACTAACAAATACCTCATGCTCCAATCAAACTGGACTATGCTATTTCCAAATATATCCTGTATATTCAGCTCCATCGCTCGATTCATAGCAGATTTTCTTTTTAAAATGCCCTGTTTTCCTATTTGTATTAGTCTGTTCTCATGCCGCTACTAAAGACACACCTGAGACTGGGTAATTTCTGAAGGAAAGAGGTTTAATTGACTCACAGTTCCACTGCCTGGGGAGGCCCTGCAATCATGGCAGAAGGCAAAGGAGGAGCAATGCCATGTCTTGCATGGCAGCCGGCAAGAGGGAATGAGAACCAGGCAAAAGCAGAAACACCTTGTAAAACCATCAGATCTCTTGAGACCTGTTCACTACCATGAGAACAGTATGGGGGAAACTGTCCTCCTGATTCCCATATCTCCCTCTGGGTCCCTCCCACAACAAGTGGAAATTATGGGAGCTACAATTCAAGACGAAATTTGAGTGGGGTCACAGCTAAACCATATCGTTATTCAAATCTAAATCTCTGCTATAAAAATTATTTTCATCACTTAAAGTCCAAACCAAAGACCTTTGCTAAAGATATTCCTGATTGGTTGTGATCTCTTACTACTTTGATCTTCATATCAAGTTGCTCACACTTTGTGTGTAACATATATATTAACAGTATGCTAATAACACAGGAGCTTTCTATATTCCAAGTGTTGGTCTAAATATCTTTTTAATATATTTTCTCATCTAATGCTTATATCAAATAAATAATTTACATACTATAATTATACCCATTTTAAGGATGGGTAATTGTGGCTTAGAATGTTTAATTAATTGTCCCAAAGTCACCTAGCTAGCAAGTAGCTACATTTTCTAGTTACTCTATGTCTACCTTGTTATCAATTTTAAAAAATAGATTGAAAACTTGAGGTCAGCTTTTTATTTCTTGAAGTACCTAGCCCAGTATTGTAAATTGGTAAGCAAATAGATTAGATTAGCCGGATTAAATAACACCATGAAGAAAATGTCAACAGGTGACTTCAGCCTTTAATTTGTAAACATGGGCTGGTACAAGGTTTACTGGGAGATATTGGAAACTAGGTTTATATTTAGTTTGGCTTTTTGTGACTATGTTAAAACAACTATACTCATGAGTTGTGATATTACCCTGCTTTACAAGTGAGCAGTTTTTCCTATGTGAGCTGCAGTAGATAAACCAATTCATTTCTTTCCAAAGCACTATAAATAACAATATTCCAGTACATTCCTGTAAGAGAGAACATTTTTGGTTTGCCCTTACATGTGTTGTTTCACTATTTTGAGATGTATTCATTAAGACTAGTTTCAATTTTTGTTGAAAAAACATTTTCCATTAAATTGGATTTAAATCATAGAGACTAAAAAATTAAATCTTTAGAAAGAATATTTTCAAAACTAATTGGATATTTCAAGGCTATCCAATCATATAATTGAAGGGACAAATTTTCTTCTTGTTTGCTTAAATGCTGGTAGAATTTACTAAGGATTTACTATAATATTTGCTAAGATTAGATGAGCAGGTGTGGCCTACATTTCATTAATATTAGTGACCACCTGCAGCCTAAGAAAATGTTTTTTTTTTTTTTTTTTTTTGAGGCGGAGTCTCGCTCTGTCGCCCAGGCTGGAGTGCAGTGGCCGGATCTCAGCTCACTGCAAGCTCCGCCTCCCGGGTTTACGCCATTCTCCTGCCTCAGCCTCCCGAGTAGCTGGGACTACAGGCGCCCGCCACGTCGCCCGGCTAGTTTTTGTATTTTTAGTAGAGACGGGGTTTCACCGTGTTCGCCAGGATGGTCTCGATCTCCTGACCTCGTGATCCACCCGTCTCGGCCTCCCAAAGTGCTGGGATTACAGGCTTGAGCCACCGCGCCCGGCAGAAAATGTATTTTAACTTAAATGTCATTCAGTTGTATTTTTCAAACTTTTATTCCACCCAAATTCTCCATAGACCATCAGGGAAATGTGCTTACCATTAACCAATGTGGGAATTATTGCACAGCATATGTATAGGAACAGACTGAGGTAGTATCCTGATGTTCAGTTTGCTTGACTATATCCAGAGCAATACAAATCAAATTTAATTCCTAAATATTCGATTGGATCTACTTATGCAGGCAACAATTTAAAAAAAAAAAAGTAGACTGTGAGTATCCATCTGATTGATGGCCTATGTTTAACTTCTATCATAGTGAGCAAAAGTCAATCTGATCACCCAAATAAATATTCTGAGAGATATTAATTATACAGTATTAAGATTAGAATACTTTAGAGATCATCTGGTTAATCTGGTGAATACCTTCTCTTAATTTAGCAAATCCAATCTCAGAAAGATTGCATTTCACTCAAGTTTTTACTTGGAGTTAGTGGAAAAGTCAAGTTGAAACTTCATATTTCCTACCTCCAAAGAACTGCACTTTCCAGTTAGCAATTTTTGTGACCCAGGGTTAGGGCATCAAAGGTATGATTTTGAGGAAGGGATGGAGCCGTAGGGAAAAAGAAGAAATGCTTCAGTAAGGATATTGATGTGCTGTGATGTTTCAATGGGGACTTGACATTCTACTACCCATGATAAGCTACCTAAATATTTACATACAAGAGCCTAGGAAACTATCACAGGATATTATACATTAGTTCCATTTTCTCAAGGGTCATTTGCATTTCCATTCAGGTAATTTCCTCATCATAATGTGGTTATTATTTTTGCCGAGGTAAAACTAGATAATCTTTTTTGCATTAATATAAAACCATCATTTATTCAGTGATATGTTGGAGAAGGCTTATACCTGGATGAAGCAATTATTAAATTTTTTAAAAATTTTGTGTAGTTGATGTTAAATACAGCTATTACTAAATATTAAATTATATAAATGTATAGTGAAGTATGCTATAATATCATAGGGAATCAATACTTAAAACTATTCAGTCTCTATTTATTTTACTACATTTTACTTGGAATTTATTATTTAGTATTTACTATTACCTATTTTACTATTATTTTGAAATTATTTATGTCTACTGTACTGTATAGTAGAAATACCATACAACATACTGCTCTAGAAAAATCACTTTCCAACTTTTCATTTAATAAGTACATTTGGTAGCTTGGAATCAGTCACAGAATGAGTATTTACACCATGAAAATTAGATAACACTACAAAGCAAGGTTTGGTATACTGATTTTTCTTCTCCCAGAAGCCAACTTTTAAAAAAAACTTTTCCCAGCATACCACTGCTTAAAATCCACTTATGATTCACCTCATGCCTTAACAGTTACTTGAAACCTTAAATCTACAACCATTTGACCACTGCTACATTGACCACTAATGTATTTCAGTTTTCTAGCAGGTTGGGGCATGCTGTATATTCTTGCATAGGGTGTCATGGTATTCTGAACAGCATTGTTTCAGATCAAGAAACTCACTTTACAGACAAAGTGTAGCAGTGGGTCAACATTCACGGAATTCACTGTTCTCTTCAAGTTTCCTACCATCCTAAAAATGCTGGCTTGATAGAACAGTGGAATGGCCTTTTGAATAGTCAGTTACAGCATCAGCTACGTGGCAATGCTTCCATAATGGGAGCAAGGTTTTTTCTTTCTTTCTTTTCCTTTCTTTCTTTCTTTCTTTCTTTCTTTCTTTCTTTCTTTCTTTCTTTCTTCTTTCTTTCTTTCTTTTTTATTATACTTTAAGTTCTAGGGTACATGTGCATAACGTGCAGGTTTGTTACATATGTACACTTGTGCCATGTTGGTGTGCTGCACCCATCAACTCGTCAGCACCCATCAATTCATCATTTATATCATGTATAACTCCCAATGCAATCCCTGCCCCCTTCCCCCTCCCCATGATAGGCCCCAGTGTGTGATGTTCCCCTTCCCGAGTCCAAGTGATCTCATTGTTCAGTTCCCACCTATGAGTGAGAACATGCGGTGTTCGGTTTCCTGTTCTTGTGATAGTTTGCTAAGAATGATGGTTTCCAGCTGCATCCATGTCCCTACAAAGGACACAAACTCATCCTTTTTTATGGCTGCATAGTATTCCATGGTGTATATGTGCCACATTTTCTTAACCTAGTCTGTCACAGATGGACATTTGGGTTGATTCCAAGTCTTTGCTATTGTGAATAGTGCCGCAATAAACATACGTGTGCATGTGTCTTTATAGCAGCATGATTTACAATCCTTTGGGTATATACCCAGTAGTGGGATGGCTGAGTCATATGGTACATCTAGTTCTAGATCCTTGAGGAATCGCCATACTGTTTTCCATAATGGTTGAACTAGTTTACAATCCCACCAACAGTGTAAAAGTGTTCCTATTTCTCCATATCCTCTCCAACACCTGTTGTTAGAATGCTGTATATACTCTGCCTCAGTGTCCAAATATATGGTGCTATTTTTCCTGTTGCCAGAATTCATAGGTCTAGGAATCAAATAGTGGAAATGGGAGTGGCACTACTCACTGTTACCCCTGGTTACCCACAAGCAAAGTTTTTCCTTCCTGTTCCCATGACCTTATGCTCTGATGGTCTAGAGGTCTTAGTTTTAAGGCAAGGAATACTTCAACTCCAAGACACAATGATTCCCCTGAACTCGAATTTAAGACTGCCTCCTGGTCACTCTGAACTCCTCATGCCCTAAATCAACAGAAAAGGTGGGAGTTTCTATGCTGATGAGGGGATTGATGTTGACTACCAAAAAGAAATATACAACTACTCCACAATGGAGGTAAAGAAGAGTATGTACAAAATATTTGAGATCCCTTATGCATATCTTAGTATTACCATCAATGATTAAGGTCAAAGGAAAATTACAACAACCAAATCCAAACAGGAGTACTAATGACCTGGATCCTTCAGAAATGAAAGTTTGGGTCATATCTTCAAATAAAGAACACAGCCAGCTGAGGCACTTGCTGGACACAAAAGAATATAGAATAGGTAGTGGAACAAGGTAGTTATAAATTCCAGCTATGACCATATGACAACTTATTCAAGTAAGAGAAGTAATTATCATGAGTATCTTCCCATTTTGTTAAAATATGTGTACGTGTGTTTGTGTGTACATACATATGTAATCTTTGTTTTTTTTTTGCCCTCTTTTATTCCTTTATCATGTAGCATGAGCTGTATTAACTTTATATCACAGTATTTATTGATTTTACATGGTAGTATTTAAGTTATAAGATATCAAGAAGAGTAAATGTCACTCAAGAACTTTACCTACTGTCCTGAGGAAAGGGTTATTGCACTTTCAGTGGTACGCAGGATATTTGTAACATGTAGGAAAAATTATGACCTTGTTTTTTTATTTGGACATTAAGTATGGTTTAAGGACATGCTTATGGGTGTCAGCTAGATAAAGAAAGGACTTATGATACTTAATTTTGTATGTCAGCTTGACTGGTTCACCTGGTGCCCAGATATTTCATTAAACATTATTCTGTGTGTTTCTATGATGGTGATTCTGGATAGGATAAACAATTGGTAGACTGAGTAAAGCAGCTTACCCTCCCCCAAGTGGGTCGACCTCATCTAATTAGTTGAAGGCCTGATTAGAACAAAATAGCAAAAAGGCTGAGGAAGGAAAAATTATCTCTTTCTGCCTCATTGTGTTGAAATATGGACATTAGTCTTTTACCTTCAGACTTAAACTTGAACTGGAACTATAACATCAGCTCTCCTGGGTCTCCGGTTTACCAACTGTAGATCTTGGGATTTTCTCAGTCTCCATAATTGCATGAGCCAGTTCCTTATAATAAATATCTTTATGGATATATCTACTACTGGTTCTGTTTCTCCAGATAACCCAAACGAATTCAAATAGCTTGATACAATGGCAGGAAACTGGATTATAGAGATAGATGGACCAAAGTCCCCATTCTATGCCTATTCCTGCCAACTTGCAACCTGTTTTTTCTTAACCTCCCCAAAGTTGTCTATTTCTGTTTCTCAGTCAACATCAATCACCCTGGCCAGCATAGTAACTCCACATCTCCTGTTGACTCAGAGCACTGGTATATAATTAATAAATACTGGGACATCCTTGTCCCAAAACAACAATAACAATAAAACACCTCATTGTAACCCAGTCTGATGTTTATGAATTTGGAATTGAAGTCAGCCTTGTGTAAGTGCCGATAGGATTGAATTTGACTATATATTTGTCACAAATGTTACAACCATGCAAGCTGCAGTGACTAGTAAACCTAAGTAGCACAATGTGGATACCTCATAAAAACAAAAAGTGGAACAGACCCAAAGAGTCTTTGAGTCCATCTTGCAGATAGAGGCATAACTTTAGATTATCTTAATCAAAGTGAAAACACACTGCCAGCCTACTTCTCAAACACCATTCCTCCCACAAGTATGTTAAGCGTTTGCCCTCTAAATCCTCATGATGTTCTATCTCCATAGAGTCACCTATTTCCAGAAGCCTACACACTGTGACAACAGATTTATGAAAATGTCATTGAAATGTTTTTTTCACCAAAATCGTTACCATGGAGGTTCTTGTGAAGTTCTTAAGCCAGCCATTATTCAAGTGTAATATTGCATGTGTTTTTTAAAAAATAGGCCAGGTGATAAAGATGCAAATATTGAGTTTTTCTTAAGAAAAAATAAACTGCCACAGAAACACACTGCAGAGCACATTATATTTGAAAGGGTCTCTACACATTCAGCCAGAGAAGGTCTGATTTTACTAACTTACGTGGTCACTGGAATTATACTGGCAAGGAAAACGCTGTGTACACTCATGGGTAGGCCGGGCTCTAGCAATTTGATGTGATGATTTTCAGAATGAATGTATCAAGGCCTGGAAGAAAATGGGTAGAATTCTTTTAGGGCCCAACCTCACCCTGAAAAAGATAGAACAAAATGTCGGTAGAGGGAGGATGCAAGTGGCGATAAAATGGTTACGGAAATAACTTTTGTAATGGATAAATGTATGCTAAGTTCCTACTTATTTTTAATTCTTCAATCCTTGTAAAACAGAAAATATATCGGTGATTTATCTGAAAAAATATATATCTTCTCTTTTCTCCTAAAGCACCTTCTCATTTAGAGAGAGTCCTTATGTTTGAATTTTAGGCTATTGACCTAGAGATCCCTCCTGCCAGAGTATTCCTGCTGAATAACCTAATCTGAATCACTCAAGCAACCAGGCAAATAGGCCCATGTTAGTCTCACAGTCCATTTCAATTCAGGTCATGTAAGCAATCAATACAGAGTATAAAATAACAAGAACACACTTGGATACTTATCTCTGTATGCCTGAGTTACCACCTCCCAAACAACCTCAAATGGTGAGTCAACAATGACAAAATCATGACTTCTTACTATGCCTATTTATAAAATCATCTGTAGCTTTCATGACTCATGGTCCTATAGAGATGAACTAATAACCTGTATAGAGCATAACCCCCAGTTTGCAGAACTGGTATGCATTATTATAATTTATTTTCTTACTGATTACTGAATATGGATATATTTCCTAGAAATATTTATAAAATAAAAACATACTAATTTAGTAACATATAAATTTATTTAAATATGTTTGTAAAATAGGTATGCATTAATTTTTATTAAAACTAAAAATTTTATCTTAAGCATTAGATGGTTTCTTGTTTAGAATTAGTCTAATGTAGTGGTTTTTGAGACGTGAAAAGTGTTGTAAAGAGTCTTGTTGATTCTAGCTTCTGTCTTAACTGCAGTGTGGGCAATCACCTTTTGATCTTTTGTTTTTAATCTAAGACATGAACTCTTTGAATTATAGTGTAAACTTGAGATAGTATGCCAGCAATAAAACCACTTGAAATATCTTATAGAATGAAGGAATGCTATAAATACCCATCTACTCCAAAATCAGTCATTGGATTCTCCTTGGTAAACAAAAGCTGGAGCTGGAGTACAGAGAATAAGATAAATAACTGCTCTATGTCAATTTAAAGCTTTTAGGAGATCGCTGTATGTGGAAACTTCTGCATAGTGTTAAAATTCTGTGTGGATGTGTGTTTATCTCAATAACCAGTAAATGGTTTGTATAGAAATATTAGAGCATGAAAACTATGTTGTAGTGTTAAGTGTTCAGTTCTTATCTTTACTCTGTATTTATCAGTTTTGATATATTAGACAAAACATTTAGCACTTAGTGTCTTCATCAGTAAAATTACAATTTTTTTCTTTCCATTTTGGTATCTTTCAAAATTATCTATGTTAATGAATTAAATTTCAAATTCAAAGCTCTCAAACTGCTATACAAATGCCAACTCAAATTCTTCATTTACTGAGATGTTTCCACATCTACATTGATTGAGATCCCCACCATTGTATGTAAATTGTATTTAAATGTCTATCAGGGCATTTATTCTAGTTAAAAATTTCAGTTGTCACACTTTTTCTCCTTTTCAGCTCTGAATTTGATGAATAAAGTAAAACCCCATGTAGGAGGTATTGTTTAACTCTATGTTCAGTAGATTATATTTTAATAGATTTTTTTTCTAACAAAGTATGTGAGTGTAAGTTAAGAAGTGATATAGAAAAAGTTAATATATGAATGTTCTGAGCACCTACACATTTTAATAGAGATAAGAATTATCATAACAGGAGGTAAATTCAGTTTTCTTAACTACTAGATGTGCATAAACAATGATATTTACAAGAAATATGTAAACATATTCATGACTTTTTCACGCTGCCCTCATATTGGAAACTCATAAATGAGTTGCTGTATTCTAAAGTTTGTAAGTTAATACATTTTAAAATGACTTGCATTTTTTAGGATTGGTAAAAACTCAAACTGATATTGATAAATTCTGTGGCTGGAGATGGTAGATAAATAAGTCACAGGCCATTACACTAGTGAATACAATATCAATGCTAACCTTAAATGTAAATGAGCTAAATGCCCCCACTTAAATGGCATAGAGTGGTAATCTGGATAAAAAGAGAAGACCCAAGCCATCTGCTGTCTTCAAGAGACTCATCTTACATTTAACAATAACGACAGGCTCAAAGTAAAGGAATAGAGTAATATCTACCATCCAAATATAAAGCCAAAAAGAGCAGGAGTCAATATTCTTCTATCAGATAAAACAAATCTCAAACCAATAAAATTGAAGAAAGACAAAGACGAACATTAAATAATGACAGAAAGTGTAATCCAATAAGAAGAATTAACGATCCCAAATATATATGCACCCAACACCGAAGGAGCACCCAGATTCATAAAACAAGTTCTTCTTGGCCTACAAAAAGATGTATACAATCACAAAATAACAGTGGGACACTTCAACACATCAATGACAGCTATAACAGATCAACAAGGCAGAAAACTATTAACCAAACTTTAGACTTAAACTTGACACTTGACCAACTGGATCCATTAGAAATCTACAGAACATTCCACTGAACACTACAGAATATACATTCTTCTCATCTGCACATGGAACATATTCCAGGATTGACCATATGGTCAATTATAAAGCAAGTCTCAATGAATTCAAAAAAAATTGAAATCACAACAAGCACACTCTCAGACCACAGTGACATTAAAACAGATTTCAGTATCAAGAAGATCTATAAAGATTACACAAATTCATGGAAATCAAACAAATTGCTCCTGAATAACTCAGCTAAACATCGAAATTAAGACAAAAAACAAAAATTATTTGAAATTAATGAAAACAGAAATACAATATATAAAAATCACTGAGATGCAACTAAAGCAGTGATAAAGTGTTTAGTGCTAAATCTCTTCATGAACAAGGTAGAGAAATCTAAAATTACAATCTGACATTGAACGTAGAGAACCTACAAAAAAAAAAAAGAAAGAATGAACCATCCCCAAAGTTAGCAGAAAAAAATAACTAAAATACAGAAGAAATGAATGAAATTGAGATACAAATATTCATTGAAAAGTCAATGAAATTGAGTTGGTTCCTCAAAAGTAAACAAGAGTGATACACTGGTAGCTATACTAACAAATAAAAAAAGACAATATCCAAACAAGTAAAATAAAAAATAATAAACATGACTTTACAACTGATTTCACATTACAACTGATTTCACATACAAAAGATTCTCAGAGAATAATAGGAACAACTCTATGCATGCAAATGTCAAAATCTAGAGGAAATGGATAAATTCCTAAAAACGTACAATCCTCCAAGACTGAATCATGAAGAGATTGAAATTCTGAATCAGCCAATATTAAGCTCTGAAATTTAATTGGTAATACAAAACCTACTCACCAATAAAAGCCCTGGATGAGATGGTTTCACAGCCAAATTCTACCAGCAGTAGAAAGAAGAGCTTGTACTGATTCTATTGAAATTATTCCAAAAAATCAAGAAGGAGGGGATCCTACCAAACTCATTCTATGAAACATGCAACAGTCTAATACCAAAATCTGGCAATGACACGACAAAAAATGAAACTTCAGACCAATACTCCTGATGAATAAAGACACAAAAATCCTGAACAAAGTACTAGCAAACTGAGTCCTTCAGCACATCAAAAAGTTAATACATCATAATCAAGCAGGTTTTATTCCTGGGATGCAAGTCTCATTCAACATACACAAATCAATAAGTATGATTCACCACATAAAGATAACTAAAAACAAAAACCATATGATCATCTCAATAGATGCAGAAAAAATGTGATAAAATCCAAAATCCCTTCATGATAAAACTTATCAACAGATGAGGCACTGAAGTAGCATACCTCAAAATGGTAACAGCCAATTATTAAAAAATCCATGGCCATATCCCTGATGAACATCGATGCAAAAATCCTCAATAAAATATGGGCAAATTGAATCCAACAGCACATTAAAAAGCTTATCCATCACAATCAAGTTGGCTTCATCCCCGGGATGCAAGGCTGGTTCAACATATGCAAATCAATAAACGTAATCCATCACATAAACAGAGCCAATGACAAAAACCACATGATTATCTCAATAGACGCAGAGAAGGCCTTTGACAAAATTCAACAGCCTTTCTAAAACTCTCAATAACTAAAGCTCTCAATAAACTAGGTATCACCGGAACATATCTAAACATAATAAGAGCTATTTATGATAAACCCACAGCCAGTATCATACTGAATGGGCAAAAACTGGAAGCATTCCCTTTGAAAACCAGTGAAAGACAAGGATGCCCTCTCTCACCCCTCCTATTCAACATAATATTGGAAGTTCTGGCCAGGGCAATCAGACAAGAGAAAGCAATAAATGGTATTCAAATAGGAAGAGAGGAAGTCAAATTGTCTCTTTTTGCAGAGGATATCATTGTGTATTTAGAAAATCCCATCATCTCAGCCCAAAATCTTATTAAGCTGATAAGCAACTTCAGCAAAGTCTCAGGATTCAAAATCAATGTGCAAAAATCACAAGCATTCCTATACACCAATAACAAACAGAGAGCCAAATCATGAGTGACGTCCCATTCAAAATTGCTACTAAGAGAAAAAAATACCTAGGAATCCAACTTACAAGGGGTGTGAAGGACCTCCTCAGGGAGAACTACAAACCACTGCACAATGAAATAAGAGAGGACACAAACAAATGCAAAAACATTCCATGCTCAGGGATAGGAAGAGTCAATATCGTGAAAATGGCCTTACTGCCCAAAATAATTTATAGATTCAATGCTATCCCCATCAAGCTACCACTGACCTTCTTCACAGAGTTGGAAAAAACTACTTTAAACTTCATATGGAACCAAAAAAGAGCCCACATAGCCAAGACAATCTTGAGCAAGAAGAACAAAGCTGGAGGCATCACGCTACCTGACTTCAAATATTACTACAAGGTTACAGTAACCAAAACAGCATGTTACTGGTACCAAAACAGATATACGGACCAACAGAACAGAATGGAGCCCTCAGAAATAACACCACACAACCACCACCATCTGATCTTTTACAAACCTGACACACACCAGCAATGGGGAAAAGATTCCCTGTTTAATAAACGGTGTTGGGAAAACTGGCTAATCATATGCAGAAAACTGAAACTGGATCCTTTCCTTACACCTTATACAAAAATTAATTCAAGATGGATTAAAGACTTAAATGTTAGACCTAGGACCATAAAAATCCCAGAAGAAAACCCAGGCAATGTCATTCAGGACATAGACAAGGATGAAGACTTTATGTCTAAAACACGAAAAGCAATGGTAACAAAAGCCAAAATTGATAAGTGATGGGTAAGTAAACTAAAGAGCTTCTGCACAGCAAAAGAAACTATCATCAGAGTGAACAGGCAACCTACAGAATGGGAGAAAGTTTTTGCAATCTATCCATCTGACAAAGGGCTAATATCCAGAATCTACAAAGAACTCAAACAAATTTACAAGAAAAAAACAAACAACCCCATCAAAAAGTGGGCAAAGGATATGAACAGACATTTCTCAAAAGAAGACATTCATACAGCCAACAGACACATGAAAAAATGCTCATTATCACTGGCCATCAGAGAAATGCAAATCAAAACCACAATGAGATACCATCTCACACCAGTTAGAATGGCAATCATTAAAAAGTCAGGAAACAACAGGTGCTGGAGAGGATGTGGAGAAATAGGAACACTTTTACACTGTTGGTGGGATTGTAAACTAGTTCAACCATTATGGAAAACAGTATGGCGATTCCTCAAGGATCTAGATCTAGATGTACCATATGACCCAGCCCTGCCACTACTGGGTATATACGCAAAGGATTATAAATCATGCTGCTATAAAGACACATGCACACGTATGTTTATTGCGGCACTATTCACAATAGCAAAGACTTGGAATCAACCCAAATGTCCATCTGTGACAGACTGGGTTAAGAAAATGTGCCACATATACACCATGGAATACTATGAAGCCATAAAAAAGGATGAGTTTGTGTCCTTTGTAGGGACATGGATGCAGCTGGAAACCATCATTCTTAGCAAACTATCACAAGAACAGAAAACCAAACACCGCATGTTCTCACTCATAGGTGGGAACTGAACAATGAGATCACTTGGACTCGGGAAGGGGAACATCACACACTGGGGCCTATCATGGGGAGGGGGAAGGGGGCAGGGATTGCATTGGGGAGTTATACATGATATAAATGATGAATTGATGGGTGCTGATGAGTTGATGGGTGCAGCACACCAACATGGCACAAGTATACATATGTAACAAACCTGCACGTTATGCACATGTACCCTAGAACTTAAAGTATAATAATAAATAAATAAATAAATAAAAACACATACTGAAATATTTAAAGATAAAAAAAAAAAAAGAAGCGTAGAGAAAAAGGCAAAATTACCTATAAAGGGAATTCCATAAGACTAACAGCAGAATTCTCAGCAGATACCATATAAGCCAAAAAAGATTGGGGACTTACTTTTAGCCTTCATTATGAAACAAAATGCCAAACAAGAATTTAATATCCTTTTAAACTGAGCTTCAGATGTAAAGTATTTCTCAGACAAGTAAATGTTAAGGGAATTTGTCACCACCTGGTTAAACCTACCAGAATTCTAAAAGAATGAATGAAAAAAAGTCAGAATTCTAAAGAATGAAACAAAATGATGATACTTGCTACCACAAAAGCACACATAAGTACAAAGTCCACAGACCCTATAAAGCAAATATACTACTAAGATTACAAATCAACTAACTATCAACAACATGAGAGAAAGAAAACCTCACATATCAACATTAACCTTTACCATAAATGATGTAAATGCTCCACTTAAAAGCCGGCATGGCAAATCGGATAAAATAAATGATCTTCTGCTTTCTTCAAGAGACCCATCTCACATGTAATGGCAATCATAGGCTCAAACTACAGAGATGGAGAAAGAACTATCATGCAAATTGAAAACAAACAAAAGCCAGGGTCGCTATTTTTATATTACATAAAACTTACTTAAAACTAACAATAGTGAAAACGTACAAAAAAAGCATTATAAAATTCAACAAGTAGACATAACCATCATATATATATATATATATATATATATATATGCACCCAACATCAAAGCATCCTAATTTATAAACCGATTACCATTAGTCCTAAGAAAAGAGATAGAAAGCCACACAATAATCATAGGGATTTTAACACCACAGTGATAATGTTAGAGAGACCATTGATATAGAAAACTGACCCAGAAATTGTAGACTGAAGTGGAACACTTGACCAAATGGATTTAATGGACAGCTACAGCATACTCCACCCAATAACTACAGAATGTACCTTATTCTCATCCACATATGTAACATTCTCTAGGACTGACTACATGCTTGGCCATAAAGCAAGTCTCAATAAATTCAGAAAAATCAAAATTATACCACTCACCTTCTTTGAATACAGTGGGGTAAAATTAGAACTGAATACCAAGAGGAATTCTCAAAACCACAGAAATACATGGAACTTAAACAACTTGTTCCCAAATGGCTTTTGAATAAACAAAGACATTAAGACAGAAATTAAAAAAAGTTATTTGAAACAAATGAAAATAGAGAAACAACATGCCCAAATCTCTGAGATTCAGCAAGAGTAATGGTTAAGGGGAAAGTTTAGAGCACTATATGCCTACATCAAGAAAATAGAAAGATTTCAAATTAACAACCTAAAGTCACACTGAAGGGAGATATGAAAACAAGAACAAAGTAGACCCAAAGCTAGCAAAAGAAAATAAATAACTAAAATTAAAGCAGAACTAAATAAGATTGACACCAAAGAAAGAACTTATACAATGGATCAATAAAATAAGAAGTTGGCTATTGAAAAGGTAAACAGGACTGATAGACTACTAGTTAGATTAACAAAGAAAATAAAGAGAAAACCCAAATAAGCACCATCAAAAATGACAAAGGTGGATAAGCATGATCCACCACATAAACAGAATTAAAAGCAAAAAACCATGTGATAATCTCAATGGAAGCAAAAAAGGCATTCAATACAATACAATATCTCTTCATGATAAAAACCTTCAACAAACCAGGCATCAAGGGAGCATACTTCAAAATAATAACAGCCATTTATGACAAACTCACAGGAAACATCATATTGAACTGACAAAAATTGAAAACATTTTCCCAAAGAACTGGACAAAAACAAGGACATCTACTCTCACCACTTCTATTCAATATAGCAAGGTAGTTACTTGCCAGAGCAATCAGACAAGAAAAAGAAATAAAAGGCATCCAAATAGGAAAGAGGACATTAAATTATCTCTATTTGCTTACAGTATGATTCTATACCTAGAGAACTCTAAACCTCCCTCCAAAAGACTCCTAGATCTGATAAAGTACTTTAGTGAAGCTTCAGGATACAAAATCAGCATACAGAAATAACTAGCATTTCTATACATCAATACAGTTCAAGCTGAGAACCAAAAAAGGGTGCAATCCTACTTACAACAGCCATCAAAAAAAAAAAAAAAAAAAAAAACACCAAAATACCTAGGAATACATCTAACCAAGGAGGTGAAAGAGCTCTACAAGGAGAATTACAAAACACTGCTGAAATAAATTGATAGATGACACAAACAAATGGAAAAACATACCATGCTCATGGATTGGAAGAAGCGATATTGTTAAAATGCCCACACTGCCCAAAGCAAACTGCAGATTCAATGCAATTCCCATAAAATTACCAACATAATTTCTCACAGAATTAGTTAAATTTATTGTAAAATCCATATGGAACCAAAAAAGTGTCCAATAGTCAAGGCAAAGCAAAGGGAGCAAAGGAGCAGGCTTCATATTACTTCATTTCAAACTATACTTCTAGTTTCTAATAACCAAAACTGCATGGTACTATACAAAAATAAGCACACAGATCAATAGAACAGGATAGAGAACTCAGAAATAAAACCACATACCCACAACCAACTGATCTTTGACAGAGTCAACAAAAAGAAACAATGAGGAAAGGACACCTTTTCAATAAATTGTACTGGGAAAATTGGCCAGTCATATGCAGAAGAACAAAACTGGATCCCCATCTGTCACTATATACAAAAATTAACTCAAGATGTAGTAAAGATTTAAATGTAAGTCCTCAATCTATAAAAATCTTAGAAGAAAACCCAGGAAAAATTATTCTGGACATTTGCCTAGGCAAATAATTCATTACTAAGACCACAAAGGCAAATGCAACAAAAACAAAAATTGACAAATGGGACTTAATTACACTAAAAAGCTCTCTACACAACAAAAGAAACAATCAACAGAGTAAACAGACAACCTACTAAAAAGGAAGAAAATAATTTGCAAACTAGGCATCTGACAACAGATTCTTATCCAAAATCTGTAAGCAACTTAAACAAATAAAAATCAAATAACCCCATTAAAAAGTGGTCAAATAACATTAACACTACTTTTTCAAAAGAAGACACACAAGCAGCCAAAATATTTATGAAAAAATCCTCAACATCACTAATCTTCAGAGAAATGAAATTAAACCACAGTGAGATACCATCTCACATCAGTCAGAATGGCTATTAATAAATAGTCAAAAAACAACAGAGATTGGCAAGAATGCAAAGAAGAGGGAATGCTTGCACACTGGTGGTGGGAATATAAATTAGTTCAGCCTCTGTGGAAAGTAGATTGGAGATTCCTCAAACAATGAAAAATAGAACTACCTGTTACTGATATCTAAGTAATGGAAGAGATGTTATTCTACCAAAAGACACCTGAACTCATCTTTACTGCAGAACTACACACAACAGCAAAGTCGTGGAATCCACCTATGTACCCAACCATGGTGGACTGGATAAATAAAATTGGTACATACACACCATGGAATACCACACAGTCATAAGAAAGAATGAGATCATGTCCTTTGCAGGAACATGGAGGCAACTGGAGGTCATTATCACCATTGAATTAATGAAGAAACAGAAAATCAAATACTGCATGTTCTCCCTTAAAAGTGAGAGCTACAAAATGGGTACACACAGACAGAAAGACAGAAACAATAGACACTGTGGTCTCCAAAAGTGGGAAAAGAGGGAGGGAGGGGATTGAGGGTTGAAAAACTACCTATTAACTACTATATTCACTATTTGGGTGATGAGTTCAATAGCAACCCAAATCCCAGTATTGTGCAATATATCCACATAACAAAACTGCACATGTACCTTCTTGAAACTAAAATTTAAAAATTAGAATAAATTATCTGATTTTCACATTGATGTCATTTACAATAAGCACATTAAATGGGTTTACCTTATGTTATTTTAAAATTCTTCACATAACATTTTGATCAATACACTGGTATTCACAACTATAGTTCCCTTCGTTACATGTCAGTCATCGATATATCAATTTGGCTTATCTTTCAGCAAATATGATGTAATATTTTTGCTGATTAATAAAACAATAATTCTGAAGTCTCCTGCATTGTCTTCTAATTACCACTAGGAAAATATATGCAATCTCTTTTTTCTTTACATATTCTTTATTTCTATGTCAATTTTCAGATTCTTCTTGCCTAGGTCATGTTCAGCTTTTCACTTCCTAAGATGCATGCAGTCCATTGTCTTGTGCCTACTTCATGATTACATCTTGCTGTTCATTGTCAGGTATGTTTCAATCAGATAAGCAGAGTTACTGTTAATAATATGAGTAAAGTGTGCTTTTATAGGATTTTGAACTTGCTCAATTTTGAGGGCAAGTTAAGCAGCCTATTTAAAGCTGTTGATTCTGTGTTTGGTGCTGGATTTTGTCATTAGGTCGAACAGCAAGAAAAAAATTGGATGTGAAGTATGGAGAGCAAGGACAAACTAGCAGCTCTAATGATGTGGTGGAACCTCTGGGACAAATTAAAATCATCATCGGTTTCTCAACCTCCAGCCACCAAATTCACATGAGGAAAACATTAGCAACTTTCCCATGAAACCACACAGCTACAAGGCACAGGTATTAGAGAAAATGAAAGAGGAAAATCTGTATATACTACATACACAAGCTTCAGGCACAGCTATTGGCCCACACCAACAAATTGACCCAGCAGACCAGAGACAGTGTGGATGAATTGCAGCAGCGCTGTATCCAACATTAACTAGCTAAGCCTACCGATGGCTGCTGCTTCACTTCTGCCTTCCAAATATTGCAGAGAATTCTCCTGTGGAAAATCCTAACCTGGAGTCTCATACGGAACAGACTTCTAGGGAACAAAGTTCCACTTTAGCTTTGTTGACATAGTACAAATTCATTACATTATTCCAATGTATGTACATATTTCTGGTTCTCATACTTATAATCTACTGAGTTAAAGAAAACACATCCATTTTAATCTTAAGAGCTCTGCAATATGTAAAGATAACTGAACAGGCTGAATAAAAATAGGCTATAATTTATTATATTTTCTTAATTGCTTTAGGAAAATATAGTACATATAGAATGGCTTCAACATTATAATTAGTATTAGTAAGAATAAAATCTGCAGTCATCAATTAGTACTGCATTGAATGTTAAATAAGACTGTTAAAAAATTATAGCGTATACTGCTTTCTATATAATTATGATGAAACTCATTGTTTTCAGTAAGGACATATAATAAATCATTCTCAATTATATAGCATTTCAAAGTTTATATGCTGAGTTTCATGTGTTAGATTAATATGCTTTAGGTCCTTATGTTTTATATTAATTTAACTCAGGGTTATTATATACTTATTCAAGGTCAACCATCTGGTATATGGCTATAAAGAAACTTAAATTCAGATTTAAATATCGTTTGATTCTAACTACAGTGCTCTTTCAGCTGTAACACACACACACAAACATAAACACTCTTATGTTTAAATATGTATCTATATGCTTTGTGATTCAAGGTTACAAATTAAGTCTATGCATTGATCTACTTTATGCACAGATACTAATAAGATAATAATGAAAGGTTTTTAAAGGTATAAACCCATGACAATGAAGATCATGGGAAACAGATAATCATAAAATGAAATATTTCAAATATTTTCTGGAAGGTGACTATAAATGGAAGTGACTAAAGAAGGACATTAAATTTTCACAAATGAGAATGTGTGCAGGAAGGTTTTAACCAAAGAGGGAATTCCCCTCCTTGGAAGAATTCTAGACAAGTTCAAGGATGCAGGACAGGAGGGGATGCAAGCATAAGATGTAGGACTAAAAATTAGGGACTCAATTGCAACAGTATTTAAGAATCCCTTGTCTACATGCTCTATATCCAGCGTGCAACCAACATTCAATGTCAACTGTAGCAGAAAAGTCAGTCTCTAAGCATTAATCTTGGACAAACACAAAAACAAAATTATTTTCAAAATAAATTCAATATACTATTTTAGGAGAAACAGAGCAACTCAGGTAAGTGAAGCTTTCTTAATTGTGTTCTTTAAAGAAACACCAGCATAATGGCTTGTTAGCTGTTCAGTTGCCCTAGACCAATGTTGCAGGTAAGTAAGCTTTGCCTTGCATTGAGTGAATTACTGTTCTTCTCAATGATTCGTTTTAGATACAAATAGAAACAATGAATCAACACATATCTGATATATCTTCTGAAAACAGGAATTATAACGATAAACAAATTTTAAAAACCAAGAAAAAAAGAAAATCCTAAGATGATCTGATAATTTAAATATCTTAAAATTTCACTTTGAAAATATCAAGAAAAATGTATATCTATAAAAAATTAATATGAGAAAGAAAAAGAAAGCATTTAAAAAGACACTGGAAATTTATGCAATATTTTCATGAACTATGTATACAAAATGTGCTTAAATCAATTCACATAGCTGTATGATTTTAACAAAGTGAATATATCCTTGTAATGAGATAAAGATCAAAACATAGTATAATATCAACACCACAGATGCTTTTGTCATCATCATTTCCAGCCTCTTTCCCTCTTGTCAGCAAATAAAATTACTACACTCTTTAGTTTCGCTTATCAAAAAAAAAAAAAGTTACATGTATTTATACAGTAGGAAGTCTTTTGTGATTGGTTTCTTTTGCTCAACACTTTGTTTTTGTGATTATGTTGCTCAGTGATAATTTTGTTCACTTTCACTCTGAGTAATAGGTATATTTATTAATTCTACTCATGTCTGCATTGCTTCCAGTTTGGGACTATTATGAATAGTGTTGTTATAAACATCATTGAACTTGTCTTTCAGTGTACATGGGTCCACATTTCTGTTACATTTACACCTGGGAGGAGATTTGCTGCTTCAAACAGTATGCAGATGCTAAACAGTATGCAGATGCTAAACATTAGCAGATACTGCCAAATTATTTTCCAAAATGATTCTAATCATTTATACTCCCACCATTAGTTGCTCCACACCCTTGCCAACACTTGGTGTCAGTCTTTTTCATTTTTACAATATGAATAGGTGTTGAGTAGTATTACACTGGGATTTAAATTTGCACCTTCTTAGTGATTAATTAAATTTAGCATAAGTTTATTGGACATGTAAATGTTATATACTGTAACGTATTTAAGTCAGTATTTTTGCCATATTTCTTTGGAACTTTCTCTTTTTTTAGTAACTCATAGGAGTCTTATCAGTAAGTATACAGGATATGAGTTCTATGTCAGACAGAAGTATTGTAAATATCTTCTCCCAATGTGTGGCTTGAATTTCTATTCTTTCAATGTTGTCTTTGGAGGAACAGAAGCACTTGGTGTTTAATGTTGATAAATCTCAACTCCTATTTGTATTTTTTGTGTGCTTGTAAATAAATCATTATGTAATCTAATGCCATTAAGATATTTTTCTTGGTTTTCTAATAAAAACTGTAAGAATTAAAGAAACAGGAGAGAAACATGAAGGTTGGCTTTACAGTTATCAGGGACAGTTTTATTTTAAACAAACCTGAGAGGGGTTGCTGGCTGAGTTAGGTTAGAGCCACACTTTTCTTTTATTTTTTTTTTAATTAATTAATTTATTTATTTATTTATTTATTATACTTTAAGTTCTAGGGTACATGTGCATAACGTTTATATCATGTATAACTCCCCAATGCAGTCCCTCCCTCCTCCCCCCTCCCCATGATAGGCCCCAGTGTGGGATGTTCCCCTTCCCGAGTCCAAGTGATCTCATTGTTCAGTTCCCACCTATGAGTGAGAACATGCGGTGTTTGGTTTTCTCTTCTTGTGATAGTTTGCTAAGAATGATGGTTTCCAGCTGCATCCATGTTCCTACAAAGGACGCAAACTCATCCTTTTTGATGGCTGCATAGTATTCCATGGTGTATATGTGCCACATTTTCTTAATCCAGTCTGTCACAGATGGGCATTTGGGTTGATTCCAAGTCTTTGCTATTGTGAATAGTGCCGCAATAAACATACGTGTGCATGTGTCTTTGTAGTAGAGTAATTTATAATCCTTTGGGTATATACCCAGTAGTGGGATAGCTGGGTCATATGGTACATCTAGTTCTAGATCCTTGAGGAATCGCCATACTGTTTTCCATAATGGTTGAACTAGTTTACAATCCCACCAAGAGTGTAAAAGTGTTCCTATTTCTCCACATCCTCTCCAACATCTATTGTTTCCTGACTTCTTAATGATTGCCATTCTAACTGGTGTGAGATGGTATCTCATTGTGGTTTTGATTTGCATTTCTCTGATGGCGAGTGATGACGAGCATTTTTTCATGTGTCTGTTGGCTGTATGGATGTCTTCTTTTGAGAAATGTCTGTTCATATGCTTTCCCCATTTTTTGATGGGGTTGTTTGTTTTTTTCTTGTATATTTGTTTGAGTTCTTTGTAGATTCTGGATATAAGCCCTTTGTCAGATGAGTAGGTTGCAAAAATTTTCTCCCATTCTGTAGGATGCCTGTTCACTCTGATGGTAGTTTCCTTTGCTGTGCAAAAGCTCTTTAGTTTAATTAGATCCCATTTGTCAATTTTGGCTTTTGCTGCCGTTGCTTTTGGTGTTTTAGACATGAAGTCCTTGCCCATGCCTATGTCCTGAATGGTACTACCTAGATTTTCTTCTAGGGTTTTTATGGTATTAGGTCTAACATTTAAGTCTCTAATCCATCTTGAATTAATTTTTGTATAAGGGGTAAGGAAAGGATCCAGTTTCAGCTTTCTACTTATGGCTAGCCAATTTTCCCAGCAACATTTATTAAATAGGGAATCCTTTCCCCATTTCTTGTTTTCTCAGGTTTGTCAAAGATCAGATGGCTGTAGATGTGTGGTATTATTTCTGAGGACTCTGTTCTGTTCCATTGGTCTATTTCTCTGTTGTGGTACCAGTACCATGCTGTTTTGGTTACTGTAGCCTTGTAGTATTGTTGGAAGTCAGGTAGCGTGACGCCTCCAGCTTTGTCCTTTTGACCTAGGATTGTCTTGGCAATGCGGGCTCTTTTTTGGTTCCATATGAACTTTAAAGCCGTTTTTTCCAATTCTGTGAAGAAACTCATTGGTAGCTTGATGGGGATGGCATTGAATCTATAAATAACCTTGGGCAGTATGGCCATTTTCACGATATTGATTATTCCTATCCATGAGCATGGTATGTTCTTCCATTTTTTTGTGTCCTCTTTGATTTCACTGAGCAGTGGTTTGTAGTTCTCCTTGAAGAGGTCCTTTACATCTCTTGTAAGCTGGATTCCTAGGTATTTTATTCTCTTTGAAGCAATTGTGAATGGAAGTTCATTCCTGATTTGGCTCTCTGCTTGTCTGTTACTGGTGTATAAGAATGCTTGGGATTTTTGCACATTAATTTTGTATCCTGAGACTTTGCTGAAGTTGCTTATCAGCTTAAGGAGATTTTGGGCTGAGACGATGGGGTTTTCTAAATATACAATCATGTCATCTGCAAACAGGGACAATTTGACTTCTTCTTTTCCTAACTGGATACCCTTGATTTCTTTCTCTTGCCTGATTGCCCTAGCCAGAACTTCCAACACTATGTTGAATAGGAGTGGTGAAAGAGGGCATCCCTGTCTTGTGCCAGTTTTCAAAGGGAATTTTTCCAGTTTTTGCCCATTCAGTATGATATTAGCTGTGGGTTTGTCGTAAATAGCTCTTATTATTTTGAGGTACTTTCCATCAATACCGAATTTATTGAGCGTTTTTAGCATAAAGGGCTGTTGAATTTTGTCAAAAGCCTTTTCTGCATCTATTGAGATAATCATGTGGTTCTTGTCTTTGGTTCTGTTTATGCTGGATTACGTTTATTGATTTGCGAATGTTGAACCAGCCTTGCATCCCAGGGATGAAGCCCACTTGATCATGGTGGATAAGCTTTTTGATGTGCTGCTGAATCCGGTTTGCCAGTATTTTATTGAGAATTTTTGCATCGATGTTCATCCGGGATATTGGTCTAAAATTCTCTTTTTTTGTTGTGTCTCTGCCAGGCTTTGGTATCAGGATGATGTTGGCCTCATAAAATGAGTTAGGGAGGATTCCCTCTTTTTCTATTGATTGGAATAGTTTCAGAAGGAATGGTACCAGCTCCTCCTTGTACCTCTGGAAGAAATCAGCTGTGAATCCATCTGGTCGTGGACTTTTTTTCGTGGGTAGGCTATTAATTGTTGCCTCAATTTCAGAGCCTGTTATTGGTCTATTCAGGGATTCAACTTCTTTTTTTTTTTTTTTTTTTTGAAACGGAGTCTCGCTCTGTCGCCAGGCTGGAGTGCAGTGGCCGGATCTCAGCTCACTGCAAGCTCCGCCTCCCGGGTTTACGCCATTCTCTCGCCTCAGCCTCCCGAGTAGCTGGGACTACAGGCGCCCGTCATCTCGCCCGGCTAATTTTTTGTATATTTTTGTAGAGACGGGGTTTCACCGTGTTAGCCAGGATGGTCTCGATCTCCTGACCTCGTGATCCGCCCGTCTCGCCTCCCAAAGTGCTGGGATTACAGGCTTGAGCCACCGCGCCCGGCCCAGGGATTCAACTTCTTCCTGGTTCAGTCTTGGGAGAGTGTAAGTGTCCAGGAAATTATCCATTTCTTCTAGATTTTCTAGTTGATTTGCGTAGAGGCATTTATAGTATTCTCTGATGGTTGTTTGTATTTCTGTGGGGTCGGTGGTGATATCCCCTTTATCATTTTTTATTGCGTCTATTTGATTCCTCTCTTTTCTTCTATTAGTCTTGCTAGCGGTCTGTCAATTTTGTTGATCTTTTCAAAAAACCACTCCTGGATTCATTGATTTTTTGGAGGGTTTTTTGTGACTCTATCTCCTTCAGTTCTGCTCTGATCTTAGTTATTTCTTGCCTTCTGCTAGCTTTTGAATGTGTTTGCTCTTGCCTCTCTAGTTCTTTTATTGTGATGTTAAAGTGTCCATTTTAGAACTTTCCTGCTTTCTCTTGTGGGCATTTAGTGCTATAAATTTCCCTCTACACACTGCTTTAAATGTGTCCCAGAGATTCTGGTATGTTGTATCTTTGTTCTCATTGGTTTCAAAGAACATCTTTATTTCTGCTTTCATTTCGTTATGTACCCAGTAGTCATTCAGGAGCAGGTTGTTCAGTTTCCATGTAGTTGAGCGGTTTTGATTGAGTTTCTTAGTCCTGAGTTCTAGTTTGATTGCACTGTGGTCTGAGAGAGAGTTTGTTATAATTTCTCTTCTTTGATATTTGCTGAGGAGTGCTTTACTTCCAATTATGTGGTCAATTTTGGAATAAGTGCGATGTGGTGCTGAGAAGAATGTATATTCTGTTGATTTGGGGTGGAGAGTTCTATAGATGTCTATTAGGTCCGCTTGGTGCAGAGATGAGTTCAATTCCTGGATATCCTTGTTAACTTTCTGTCTCGTTGATCTGTCTAATGTTGACAGTGGAGTGTTGAAGTCTCCCATTATTATTGTATGGGAGTCTAAGTCTCTTTGTAGGTCTCTAAGGACTTGCTTTATGAATCTGGGTGCTCCTGTATTGGGTGCATATATATTTAGGATAGTTAGCTCTTCCTGTTGAATTGATCCCTTTACCATTATGTAATGGCCTTCTTTGTCTCTTTTGATCTTTGATGGTTTAAAGTCTGTTTCATCAGAGACTAGGATTGCAACCCCTGCTTTTTTTTGTTCTCCATTTGCTTGGTAGATCTTCCTCCATCCCTTTATTTTGAGCCTATGTATGTCTCTGCATGTGAGATGGGTCTCCTGAATACAGCAGACTGATGGGTCTTGACTCTTGATCCAGTTTGCCAGTCTGTGTCTTTTAATTGGAGCATTTAGTCCATTTACATTTAAGGTTAATATTGTTATGTGTGAACTTGATCCTGTCATTATGATATTAACTGGTTATTTTGCTCATTAGTTGATGCAGTTTCTTCCTAGCCTCGATGGTCTTTACATTTTGGCATGTTTTTGCAATGGCTGGTACCGGTTGTTCCTTTCCATGTTTAGGGCTTCCTTCAGGGTCTCTTGTAAGGCAGGCCTGGTGGTGACAAAATCTCTAAGCATTTGCTTATCTGTAAAGGATTTTATTTCTCCTTCACTGATGAAACTTAGTTTGGCTGGATATGAAATTCTGGGTTGAAAATTCTTTTCTTTAAGAACGTTGAATATTGGCCCCCACTCTCTCTGGCTTGTAGAGTTTCTGCCGAGAGATCTGCTGTTAATCTGATGGGCTTCCCTTTGTGGGTAACCCGACCTTTCTCTCTGGCTGCCCTTAAGATATTTTCCTTCATTTCAACTTTGGTGAATCTGGCAATGATGTGTCTTGGAGTTGCTCTTCTGGAGGAGTATCTTTGTGGCATTCTCTGTATTTCCTGAATTTGAATGTTGGCCTGCCCTACTGGGTTGGGGAAGTTCTCCTGGATGATATCCTGAAGAGTGTTTTCCAACTTGGTTCCATTTTCCCCCTCACTTTCAGGCACCCCAATCAGACGTAGATTTGGTCTTTTTACATAATCCCATACTTCTTGCAGGCTTTGTTCATTTCTTTTTCTTCTTTGTTCTTTTGGTTTCTCTTCTCGCTTCATTTCATTCATTTGATCCTCAATCGCTGATACTCTTTCTTCCAGTTGATCGAGTCGGTTACTGAAGCTTGTGCATTTGTCACGTATTTCTCGTGTCATGGTTTTCATCTCTGTCATTTCGTTTATGATCTTCTCTGCATTAATTAGTCTAGCTGTCAATTCTTCCACTTTGTTTTCAAGATTTTTAGTTTCTTTGCGCTGGGTACGTAATTACTCCTTTAGCTCTGAGAAGTTTGATGGGCTGAAGCCTTCTTCTCTCATCTCGTCAAAGTCATTCTCTGACCAACTTTGATCCGTTGCTGGCGATGGGCTGCGCTCCTTTGCAGGGGGAGATGCGCTCTTATTTTTTGAATTTCCAGCTTTTCTGCCCTGCTTCTTCCCTATCTTTGTGGTTTTATTTGTCTCTGGTCTTTGATGACGGTGATGTACTGATGGGGTTTTGGTGTAGGTGTCCTTCCTGTTTGATAGTTTTCTGTCTGACAGTCAGAAGGACTGTCTGTTGGTCTGTTGGAGATTGCTTGAGGTCCACTCCAGACCCTGTTTGCCTGGGTATCAGCAGCAGAGGTTGCCGAAGATAGAATATTGCTGAACAGCGAGTGTACCTGTCTGATTCTTCCTTTGGAAGTTTCCTCTCAGGGATGACTCCACCCTGTGAGGTGTGGGGTGTCAGACTGCCCCTAGTGGGGGATGTCTCCCAGCTAGGATACTCAGGGGTCAGGGACCCACCTGAGCAGGCAGTGTGTCCGTTCTCCGATCTCAACCTCCACGTTGGGAGATCCACGGCTCTCCCCAAAGCTGACAGACAGAGTTGTTCGCCTCTGCACCGGCCCCCGCTGCTTTCCCTATTGGACCTCAGCTGTGGGCTGTCCCCAGAGGTGGAGTCTACAGAGACAGGCAGGTTTCCTTGAGCTGCTGTGAGCTCCACCCAGTTCGAGCTTCCCAGTGGCTTTGTTTACCTACTTAAGCCTCAGCAATGGCGGGCGCCCCTCCCCCAGCCTCGCTGCTACCTTGCGGATAGATCGCCGCAGACTGCTGTGTTAGCAGTGAGGGAGGCTCCGTGGGCGTGGGACCCTCCCGGCCAGGTGTGGGATATATTCTCCTGGTGTGCCTGTTTCCTTAAAGTGCAGTATTGGGGTGGGAGTTACCCGATTTTCCAGGTGTTGTGTGTCTCAGTTCCCCTGGCTAGGAAAACGGATTTCCTTCCCCCTTGCGCTTCCAGGTGAGGCGATGCCTCGCCCTGCTTCAGCTCTCGCTGGTCAGGCTGCAGCAGCTGACCAGCACCGATTGTCCGGCACTCCCTAGAGAGATGACCCCAGTACCTCAGTTGAAAATGCAGAAATCACCGGTCTTCTGTGTCACTCGCGCTGGGAGTTGGAGACTGGAGCTGTTCCTATTCGGCCATCTTGCTCCGCCCCCTACACTTTTCTATAGACTAAGAGTTTTTAATGATTTGGTATGGGAGAGTTTATTAGAGGATTAGACTGCTTTTGCGTCTCTTGTTGTGTTTATCTGAGAGGGAGAGTTGGGTGTTTGTTCCCATACATCTTTCTGCAGCTGCAGGCATATCCCCCGGAATTTGCTTTTAGCTTCCCTACCTTAATGCACCTGACAGGAAAGGGGTGTTCTTATTAAGGTCCACTGTTTTACTGGTGCCCATTGTATGAGGGTGAAGTTTGGCAATAACCCAAGAGACTTTCCTCCTACTTTTCTCTGTGCCTGAGCTGTCTTATCTGTGTTTCACTGTCTGCTCTTTCTGTCTGCTTATAGTTAGAAGTGATTTCCTTAAAATGCATGAAGCTAGAAAGGGAGCCGGAACTTAAAGTGGTGGTGTTTGTCCAAGATGACAGTGCTCCTGCTCCGTCATTAAACATTATAGTTTACTTGTTACATTTGATTTGCAATATTTTCGTAACCATTTTTGCATGTGGTATTAAGTAAGGTCAATACTTTTTTTCATATAAATAGGTAATATTTTCAGCAATAATTATTGGCAAAACTGTCATTCTTCCATCACACTTCAGTGTTACCTTTGTCATAAGTCAAGAGACAGATATGTATGGGGGTCTTTTTTGACTCTCAGTTATTATTGGTCTTTTCTATGTTGGTACATATACTACATTCATTACTGTGTCTTTATACTAGGTTTTAACCTCTAACACTATGAATGCACTGAGTTTGCTATTCTACAAGATTGAATTGACTATTCAGATTTTACAAGTTTAAAATATAACTTCCATAATAATTTTTTAAATCAGTAGAAGCCTTGGAAGATAAAAGCAAAGGAATATGGTAGAATGGATAACTTAAAAATAAAATCTAAAAAGTCAAAAGAAATATACCAAATAAACTGGAATAAATTCCCTAAAATATAAATTTATGGAAAAATAAGACATGGGGAAGGCAGTTGGCAATCATAGAATAATTTTTTAGAAAAATTACTGGTATCTTAATGGAAATTCCAGGGAGCTCTACTTCCAACTCAAACTCTATTCCCATCTTTAGTATTTTCAATCAAGACCAGCTCAACCACCACTCATCTTGCTATTCTAAATATCTGAGATTAAAAACATTTTTTAAAGCTAAAGGAATAGCTCATTCTCCAATGGATTAAGGAGGACGTACATGGCAAAAAAAAAAAAAAAAAAAAAAGTATTTGATTTAGGATAAAGATATATCTTTATTCAAAGACTTAAGTATCTCAACACTTTAAAAATCAGGGTTTTAAGGTTTTGCAGTATTTTAACACATACGATTTCACTTGACTTAAAAACTGTGCTTCTTATCATGTACTAAATTACTTTCCTGAAATATAGAAGTAATATGAAGAAACAAGTTGCTAAACTATGTATTCAAAATGTGCAGAAAATTAAATGAGTTTTATGAGTGAATACTTTGCCAAAATTCTTAATATACAATTTTATATAATTTAAAGTAAGTCAGCTTCACAGTAGCACGGAAGCAAAGGTAATATTTTTGAAATCTGTGTTGTTTTTGTGGTTTGTATGTTTATTATATTTCTCTTAATAATAAGCCTCATGTGACACAGACAATGCTTTAATAAAATCTGTTTGAAAGTTCAAATTAACTTCCACATACTTATGTTAACAAATTAACGAATCTGTGAAAACTTTTAAGGTTCATTGCAGTGCCTCTTGATGTCATGGGGCTTCACATTTGAAGTATGCCCTAGTCAAGGGGTCTAGAGTATTTGATTTGGGGTGTTATTACAATGTAGTTTTTAAATTAATGTGTACTAGTTTCATGGCATAACTCTTCCAATGTTAGTTAACACTTCAAACTCATTAAGATATAATGATATATAAGTAACTATTGTTAGCCCTAATATTAATTCTCTGTTCTCAAGTAATTGAACCTAATAGCAGTGGCACAGGAAGAATTACAGATTTAATTTAGGTGATTTCTTAGTGAACATTTTATGCTAAGTACAATATAAACTACCTTGAATTGACCTAAGATGAATACAAATAATATGATATTAAAATAAATCATTTATTTGGAAAATGTTGATATTATAATTGTTCAAAGTATGGGGGTGGTGCTAATGTGCTTTTTCACAATTACTACCACTACACTCTATATTCAGACTGCTTTAAGTATGAAACATTTGCGGTCAGCATTTGTACTTCATCCTATTGCAGAACTTTCTGCCTAGTTCAGCTAAAACTGGGTTCTTGTCACATGACCAAAAAAGATTAGGTTCGTGGATACATAGAAGGGTGGGGAACAAAATTTATCGGGTGAAAAGAAAAAAGGAAAATAAAAAGCTCAGCAAAGTGAGATGGAGTCCCGCTAACAGGCCCTCCGCTTCACAGATTGAATCCCAGGTCATCACACGGGAACTGAAGAGGCCAGGATCCTCCCGGCTGCAAATGGCATGAAGTACCTGAGGCTCCACTCTATTCTCCCAGGCTATAGGTGGGCATTAATCAGAGAGAAACAGTCAGGAAAGGGTAGGCTTCATCTGGGAGTAGCAGTTTGATTTTTCAGCCTTCATGCTTTTTTAGGCTAGTAGGCAGGGTTTTGCCGTGGATCCTTGGCTGTCTCCTCGCTGTATCAGTCCTACGTGCTCTAGACTGCAGAGGTTATGAAGGAGTATGGACAAGAGAAGTCTAAAAAGGAGAAATTCTAACAGATTTATCCAAATTTTAAAAGATTCTTATGTTTTGGATAAAATATAACTATACTGTGGCATTTGATATTGGTTAAGAGAGCAAGGAGTCAGAGGAGGTACAGATGAAAAGAAAACAGTATTATTTGTTGATAACTTATTATATATGTAATTATGCCAAAGTTCTGTAGATTTCCTATCTCATTTAATGGTCATGAAAACCCTGGAAGATAGATGTTATTATTCCTGCTTCATAGTTAGAGAAACTGGCAGCCACAGTGTTAAGTAACTTGTCCAAGGGCACACAGATAGCAATTGGGCTGTGTGTGCAAACATCTGTTGTTTTTGCCAGTCTTGCATCTTTTCCTTCTATTTTTTTGGTAACTATTAATTAGTTTTCTTCTAGTGACCATGGCATCCTGGCTTCAATTCAGAGGATCTCAGTGAACTTCAGGGAGACTTGACACCTATCCCTGATAGTTTTGGAGGTGTATGTATGAATTGGATTTGGCCAATTTCAAACCCTGGCCAAAGTAATTGGTTCAGATATAGGGCCATGACCTAAGACAAAAGAATCTGTCTTCAGTTTGATATATCAAAAAATATGTTCTTTCTAACTCTAGTGAACTTGAAAATTAACTGGGACCTGTTAGCTCTTATCTAATGTAGCTTGCCAGAGAATTGTACCCAAATGGATGAAAGTAAGTTATCATAAGGAGAGAAACAATATTTATATGTAGCACTTGATTTCCTAGGTTGATGTGTCTAAAGTTTGACCACTAATGAAGTTCTATATCATTTCATTTTTTATATTTTTGCTTAAGCCAATTTGGGTTAGATTTTCTGTAAATGACAAGCGAAAGAGTCCTCAGAAGTCAACAAAGTTAGGATTCAAACCCAACTCTGTGTACTATTTGTGTGTACTTGCTACAATTGTCCATGTTAAATAACTTTAATTCCCACACACTAAGTAGATCTAATTATTATAAGCTGAATTAAAAGCAGACGAACATTTTCAGTAAAAAAGTTATAGTGTTCTAATTCAGTAAATATCCAAAAAATATTTAGAGAGACCTTTCACAGCAAATAGAAAGCGTGGTTCATATTTTGGAAGTTTGAGTTTACCATTTAATTAAAAGGATAGAAAATTTCCTAGGTTCATGGATCAGTGTAAAGAGATCTCTAGCTCTCCTGAAATTATATGCCAAAAATTATATATGTGTGTGTGTGTGTGTGTGTGTGTGTGTGTGTGTGTGCGCATTTCCCTGGGCTGAAATTAGTAGCTATTGTTTAAGCAATTCTTAAAAGTGTTCATGCTCCTCAACAAATTTAAAGACTATTAAATCAAAGCCTAGCTCATAATGTTGGTAATCAAGGAAGAGCTACTGATTACCTGAACCACTGATGTTTGCCTAGTTCCAGAGAAAGAATGGAATAGCTTTTGTACCTACTACTACTTACTGAGACATTACTGAAATCCACATTAGCAAAGTCCAACAAAAGAAAACAAAAAGTTACAGAAATATTTTAATAGATAGCAATAATTTTAAATACTATATCTAGATACTATACATGGAAATAAAAACTTTTATCGTATAAAATATATGTTTATCCATGTTATTCATGGGGCTGAGGGTACAGACACCTTCCTCTATTGAACTGCCAAAGCCTCAGCCAAGTGCAGTTACATAGAAGCAATATCAGACTCTAACTCTGCCAGGTTTTCAGCCATGGTCTTTGTTCCCTGGACTTACTGGGGCCCATTAGTGTAAATTCTACAGCTTGCCAATAGCATGTGCTTAGTTGGGGAATGGGGAAACCATTTTAATTTTCATTCCTGAGTCTTAACCATTTGATCCCATCATCTTTCATTACATTTTCTATAGAAAACAAAATCATATCTACCTTTCTCCCAACCTCTCATTCTTCTGTCTCCATTAGTGCTACTATTGAAAGATGTATCGGAATCTTTTTCCTGGAGAAACTGAGCACAAAATTCGGCATTATTAACTAGTTTTATTTGGCATCATTGACTGGTCTAGCTTCCTGATTCATTTAATTAAAGACCACAATAGGCACATTGAAATCCTAGCAACGAACATGCATTGAATAAATATTTATAAGCTGAAAGCGTGTTGAAATCCTAGCAATGAACGTGCGTTGAATAAATATACATATGTTTTAATTTTTTATTATTTTTATTATTATACTTTAAGTTCTAGGGTACATGTGCACAACGTGCAGGTTTGTTACATATGTGCTGCACCCATCAGCTCGTCAGCACCCATCAACTCGTCATTTACATCAGGTATAACTCCCAATGC
This sequence comes from Trachypithecus francoisi, assembly GCF_009764315.1. Lineage (NCBI taxonomy): Eukaryota > Metazoa > Chordata > Mammalia > Primates > Cercopithecidae > Trachypithecus > Trachypithecus francoisi. The sequence goes on from NW_022681454.1 coordinate 90,882,413, forward strand.
AATCCTTCCCCCCTCCCCTCTCCTCGTAATAGGCCCCGGTGTGTGATGTTCCCCTTCCTGAGTCCAAGTGATGTCAATGTTCAGCTCCCACCTATGAGTGAGAACGTGAGGTGTTTGGTTTTCTGTTCTTGTGATAGTTTGCTGAGAATGATGGTTTCCAGCTGCATCCACGTCCCTACAAAGAACACAAACTCATCCTTTTTTATGGATGCATAGTATTCCATGGTGTATATGTGCCACATTTTCTTAACCCAGTCTGTCACAGATGGACATTTGGGTTTATTCCAAGTCTTTGCTATTGTGAATAGTGCAGCAATGAACATACATGTACATGTGTCTTTATAGCAGCATGATTTATAATCCTTTGGGTATATACCCAGTAATGGGATGGCTGGGTCATAGGGTACTTCTAGATCTAGATCCTTGAGGAATTGCCATACTGTTTTCCATAATGGTTGAACTAGTTTACAATCCCACCAACAGTGATTTCTCCACATCCTCTCCAGCACCTGTTGTTTCCTCACTTTTAATGATTGCCATTCTAACTGGTGTGAGATGGTATCTCATTGTGATTTTGATTTAGATTTCTCTGATGGCCAGTGATGATGAGCATTTTTTCATGTGTCTGTTGGCCGTATACATGTCTTCTTTTGAGAAATGTCTGTTCATATCCTTTCCCCACTTTTTGATGGGGTTGTTTGTTTTTCTCTTGTAAATTTGTTTGAGTTCTTTGTAGGTTCTGGACATTAGCCCTTTGTCAGATGAGTAGAATGCAAACATTTTCTCCCATTCTGTAGGTTGCCTGTTCACTCTGATGGTAGTTTCTTTTGCTGTGCAGAAGCTCTTTAGTTTAATTAGATCCCATTTGTCAATTTTGGCTTTTGTTGCCGTTGCTTTTGGTGTTTTAGACATGAAGTCCTTGCCCATGCCTACGTCCTGAATGGTATTCCCTAGGTTTTCTTCTAGGGTTTTTATGGTATTAGGTCTAACATTTAAGTCTCTAATCCATCTTGAATTAATTTTCGTATAAGGAGTAAGGAAAGGATCCAGTCATGAATGAACTTCCATTCACAATTGCTTCAAAGAGAATATAATACCTAGGAATCCAACTTACTAGGGATGTAAAGGACCTCTTTAAGGGGAACTACAAACCACTGCTCAGTGAAATAAAAGAGGACACAAACAAATGGAAGAACATACCATGCTCATGGATAGGAAGAATCAATATCGTGAAAATGGCCATACTGTCCAAGGTAATTTATAGATTCAATGCCATCCCCATCAAGCTACCAATGAGTTTCTTCATAGAATTGGGAAAAACTACTTTAAAGTTCATATGGAACCAGAAAAGACCCCGCATTGCCAAGACAATCCTAAGTCAAAAGAACAAAGCTGGAGGCATCACGCTACCTGACTTCAAACTATACTACAAGGCTACAGTAATCAAAACAGCGTGGTACTGGTACCAAAGCAGAGATATAGATCAATGGAACAGAACAGAGTCCTCAGAAATAATACCACACACCTACAGCCATCTGATCTTTGACAAACCTGAGAGAAACAAGAAATGGGGAAAGGATTCCCTATTCAATAAATGGTGCTGGGAAAATTGGCTAGCCATAAGTAGAAAGCTGAAACTGGATCCTTTCCTTACTCCTTATACGAAAATTAATTCAAGATGGATTAGAGCATTGAATAAATATTTATGAGGTGAAAGGGTTATAGTAATAGAATGTCATGAAAGTGTTTCATTTTCATTCATCTATATATTACTTCATTTAGTTTTTGCAAATATTTATGTATTCATTCATTCATTAAAGAAAATTTATATTGAGTCCTTACTATGTGTTAAACAGTGCTCTAGGCATGAGACATAAAACATTAAAGTTAAACAGACTTCTAGCCCTCATGCTGCTTATATTCTAGGAAACACAAAAGGAAATTCGACGTGTAAAACACATACATTGCAAATTCTGGTAATAAACAGGGAAAATAAACTTAGAAAGAAAAATGTGTGGATGAAATTCCAACTAAAAAGAAAGGCTAAAGCCAAAGATCTGAGGTAGGAACAATCTCAGCCTATTCAGGAATTATCTACTATTCTAGTAGTTATGCATATTTTTCACCAAGGAAGAAAATGAGACTCATATAAATTGTATGATCTTGCTCAAGACCACACATTTTGTTGGTAAGACACCTAGAACCAGAGCTAAGAATGGTGACTGGTAACTCACAGCTCATGCAATGAAGATGGTTCTTTTTAATAAAAAGGTTACCCAGTGAGGCTCTATGAAGGAAACTTTGGCATTGACATAGTGGCTAAATACAGTTTAGGGACACACACTGTCTCTCCAATATCTCCTTAAGACAAAAGGTTTAATTTTATGCATTTTTGTATACACATGCATTAGTGTAATGTCTACTAAAAGACAATTAATATAAATCAAGGTAGCATTTAATTCTGAGATTTGGAGTTTGGCATCCTGTGTTCAAGGATATATCACTTAATAACAAAATACTCTTGGTAAATCACATTGTTATCCTGAGTCTTTATTTCCTTACTTTTAAAAAAATACAAAAACTTATACTTGTAATAAATAATAATGTGCCTATGAAAAGTTTTTATTAAATATCATATTCAGGGTATATATCATAACTATTAAACTATTATATTTTCACAGATGACGTTGTCTGAAAGCATAGGAAAAACACCCATATTGTCAATGCAATAGTATAATCCCAACTGGGCATGGTGAGTATAGTCCCTAAGTAGTCAATATTTTAAAGCACTTGAGGATAATGCAGGCTGTGCCTTTGAGAATATTAAGGAATTCTCCTTTTAAATATATGTGGTAACATCAGGGTAAAGAATGACAGAGAAGACAATAAAAACTAAAAGTAGAAAATTTAGAAAATTCACAAGTTCCTACATACATACAACATACCAAGACTGAACGAGAAGAAATCCAAAACCTGGACAGACCAATAACATGTAATGAGCTTGAAGCCATAATAAAAAATCTCCCAGTAAAGACAAGCCCAGGACCTGATGACTTCACTGTTGAATTCTATCAAACATTTAAGGAAGAACTAATACCAATTCTACTTAAACTCTTCTGAAAAATAGAGGAGGACATACTTCTAAACTCATTGTACGAGGCCAGTATCCAACACCAAAACCAAAGACACATTTAGAAAGAAAAATACAGGCCATATCTATGATGAATATTGTTGCAAAAAGCCTCAACAAAATACTAACAAACTGAATTCAACAATACATTAGAAAGATCATTCACCATGACCCTGGGAGTTTTATCCCTGGGATACAAGGATGATTCAATATATGCAAATCAATGAATGTGATACATCATATCATCAGAATAAAGGACAAAAATCATATGATCATTTCAATTGCTGCTGAAAAAGCATTCAATAAAATTTAACGTCCCTTCATGATAAGGAAGACACTCAAAAAACTGGGTATAGAAGAAACACAACTCAAGATAATAAAAGCCATATGTGAAACAGGAACAGCTCCAGTCTCCAACTCCCAGCGCGAGCGCCACAGAAGACCGGTGATTTCTGCATTTTCAACTGAGGTACTGGGGTCATCTCACTAGGGAGTGCCGGACAATCGGTGCTGGTCAGCTGCTGCAGCCTGACCAGCGAGAGCTGAAGCAGGGTGAGGCATCGCCTCACCTGGAAGCGCAAGGGGGAAGGAAATCCGTTTTCCTAGCCAGGGGAACTGAGACACACAACACCTGGAAAATCGGATAACTCCCACCCCAATACTGCGCTTTAAGGAAACAGGCACACCAGGAGAATATATCCCACACCTGGCTGGGAGGGTCCCATGCCCACGGAGCCTCCCTCACTGCTAACACAGCAGTCTGCGGCGATCTATCCGCAACGCAGCAGCGAGGCTGGGGGAGGGGCGCCCGCCATTGCTGAGGCTTAAGTAGGTAAACAAAGCCGCTGGGAAGCTTGAACTGGGTGGAGCTCACAGCAGCTCAAGGAAGCCTGCCTGTCTCTGTAGACTCCACCTCTGGGGAGAGTGCAGAGCTTAAGTCCAATAGGGGAAGCAGCGGGGGCAGGTGCAGACGCGAACTACTCTGACAGCTTTGGGGAGAGCCGTGGATCTCCTAACATGGAGGTTGAGATCTGAGAACGGACACACTGCCTGCTCAGGTGGGTCCCTGACCCCTGAGTATCCTAGCTGGGAGACATCCCCCACTAGGGGCAGTCTGACACCCCACACCACACAGGGTGGAGTCATCCCTGAGAGGAAACTTCCAAAGGAAGAATCAGACAGGTACACTCGCTGTTCAGCAATATTCTATCTTCGGCAACCTCTGCTGCTGATACCCAGGCAAACAGGGTCTGGAGTGGACCTCAAGCAATCTCCAACAGACCAACAGACAGTCCTTCTGACTGTCAGATGGAAACTATCAAACAGGAAAGACACCTATACCAAAACCCCATCAGTACGTCACCATCATCAAAGACCAGAGACATAAAACCACAAAGATGGGGAAGAAGCAGGGCAGAAAAGCTGGAAATTCAAAAATAAGAGCGCATCTCTCCCTGCAAAGGAGCGCAGCCCATCGCCAGCAACGGATCAAAGCTGGTCAGAGAATGACTTTGACGAGATGAGAGAAGAAGGCTTCAGTCCATCAAACTTCTCAGAGCTAAAGGAGGAATTACGTACCCAGCGCAAAGAAACTAAAAATCTTGAAAAAAGAGTGGAAGAATTGACAGCTAGACTAATTAATGCAGAGAAGATCATAAACGAAATGACAGAGATGAAAACCATGACACGAGAAATACGTGACAAATCCACAAGCTTCAGTAACCGACTCGATCAATTGGAAGAAAGAATATCAGCGATTGATCAAATGAATGAAATGAAGCAAGAAGAGAAACCAAAAGAAAAAAAAGAAAAAGAAATGAACAAAGCCTGCAAGAAGTATGGGATTATGTAAAAAGACCAAATCTACATCTGATTGGGGTGCCTGAAAGTGAGGGAAAATGGAACCAAGTTGGAAAACACTCTTCAGGATATCATCCAGGAGAACTTCCCCAACCTAGTAGGGCAGGCCAACATTCAAATTCAGGAAATACAGAGAACGCCACAAAGATACTCCTCCAGAAGAGCAACTCCAAGACACATCATTGCCAGATTCACCAAAGTTGAAATGAAGGAAAAATCTTAAGGGCAGCCAGAGAGAAAGGTCGGGTTACCCACAAAGGGAACCCATCAGACTAACAGCAGATCTCTCGGCAGAAACTCTACAAGCCAGAAGAGAGTGGGGGCCAATATTCAATTTCTTAAAGAAAAGATTTTCAACCCAGAATTTCATATCCAGCCAAACTAAGTTTCATCAGTGAAGGAGAAATAAAATCCTTTACAGGCAAGCAAATGCTTAGAGATTTTGTCACCACCAGGCCTGCCTTACAAGAGACCCTGAAGGAAGCCCTAAACATGGAAAGGAACAACCGGTACCAGCCATTGCAAAAACATGCCAAAATGTAAAGACCATCGAGGCTAGGAAGAAACTGCATCAACTAACGAGAAAATAACCAGTTAATATCATAATGACAGGATCAAGTTCACACATAACAATATTAACCTTAAATGTAAATGGACTAAATGTTCCAATTAAAAGACACAGACTGGCAAACTGGATAAAGAGTCAAGACCCATCAGTCTGCTGTATTCAGGAGACCCATCTCACATGCAGAGACATACATAGGCTCAAAATAAAGGGTGGAGGAAGATCTACCAACCAAATGGAGAACAAAAAAAGCAGGGGTTGCAATCCTAGTCTCTGATAAAACAGACTTTAAACCATCAAAGATCAAAAGAGACAAAGAAGGCCATTACATAATGGTAAAGGGATCAATTCAACAGGAAGAGCTAACTATCCTAAATATATATGCACCCAATACAGGAGCACCCAGATTCATAAAGCAAGTCCTTAGAGACCTACAAAGAGACTTAGACTCCCATACAATAACAATGGGAGACTTCAACACTCCACTGTCAACATTAGACAGATCAACGAGACAGAAAGTTAACAAGGATATCCAGGAATTGAACTCATCTCTGCACCAAGCGGACCTAATAGACATCTATAGAACTCTCCACCCCAAATCAACAGAATATACATTCTTTTCAGCACCACATCGCACTTATTCCAAAATTGACCACATAATTGGAAGTAAAGCACTCCTTAGCAAATGTACAAGAACAGAAATTATAAGAAACTGTCTCTCAGACCACAGTGCAATCAAACTAGAACTCAGGACTAAGACACTCAATTCAAACCGCTCAACTACATGGAAACTGAACAACCTGCTCCTCAATGACTACTGGGTACATAACGAAATGAACGCAGAAATAAAGATGTTCTTTGAAACCAATGAGAACAAAGATACAACATACCAGAATCTCTGGGACACATTTAAAGCAGTGTGTAGAGGGAAATTTATAGCACTAAATGCCCACAAGAGAAAGCAGGAAAGATCTAAAATTGACACTCTAACATCACAATTAAAAGAACTAGAGAGGCAAGAGCAAACACATTCAAAAGCTAGCAGAAGGCAAGAAATAACTAAGATCAGAGCAGAACTGAAGGAGATAGAGACACAAAACCCTCCAAAAAATCAATGAATCCAGGAGTTGGTTTTTTGAAAAGATCAACAAAATTGACAGACCACTAGCAAGACTATTAAAGAAGAAAAGAGAGAGGAATCAAATAGACACAATAAAAAATGATAAATGGGATATCACCACTGACCCTACAGAAATACAAACAACCATCAGAGAATACTATCAACACCTCTACGCAAATCAACTAGAAAATCTAGAAGAAATGGATAATTTCCTGGACACTTACACTCTCCCAAGACTAAACAGGAAGAAGTTGAATCCCTGAATAGACCAATAGCAGGCTCTGAAATTGAGGCAACAATTAATAGCTACCCACCAAAAAAGTCCAGGACCAGATGGATTCACAGCTGAATTCTACCAGAGGTACAAGGAGGAGCTGCTACCATCCTTCTGAAACTATTCCAATCAATAGAAAAAGAGGGAATCCTCCCTAACTCATTTTATGAGGCCAACATCATCCTGATACCAAAGCCTGGCAGAGACACAACAAAAAAAGAGAATTTAGACCAATATCCCTGATGAACATCGATGCAAAAATCTCAATAAAATACTGGCAAACGGATTCAGCAGCACATCAAAAAGCTTATCCACCATGATCAAGTGGGCTTCATCCCTGGGATGCAAGGCTGGTTCAACATTCGCAAATCAATAACGTAATCCAGCATATAAACAGAACCAAAGACAAGAACCACATGATTATCTCAATAGATGCAGAAAAGGCTTTTGACAAAATTCAACAGCCTTTATGCTAAAAACGCTCAATAAATTCGGTATTGATGGAACGTACCTCAAAATAATAAGAGCTATTTATGACAAACCCACAGCTAATATCATACTGAATGGGCAAAAACTGGAAAAATTCCCTTTGAAAACAGGCACAAGACAGGGATGCCCTCTCTCACCACTCCTATTCAACATAGTGTTGGAAGTTCTGGCTAGGGCAATCAGGCAAGAGAAAGAAATCAAGGGTATCCAGTTAGGAAAAGAAGAAATCAAATTGTCCCTGTTTGCAGATGACATGATGGTATATTTAGAAAACCCCATTGTCTCAGCCCAAAATCTCCTTAAGCTGATAAGCAACTTCAGCAAAGTCTCAGGATACAAATTAATGTGCAAAAATCACAAGCATTCTTATACACCAGTAACAGACAAGCAGAGAGCCAAATCAGGAATGAACTTCCATTCACAATGGCTTCAAAGAGAATAAAATACCTAGGAATCCAACTTACAAGGGATGTCAAGGACCTCTTCAAGGAGAACTACAAACCACTGCTCAGTGAAATCAAAGAGGACACAAACAAATAGAAGAACATACCATGCTCATGGATAGGAAGAATCAATATCGTGAAAATGGCCATACTGCCCAAAGTTATTTATAGTTTCAATGCCATCCCCATCAAGCTACCAATGAGTTTCTTCACAGAATTGGAAAAAACTGCTTTAAAGTTCATATGGAACCAAAAAAGAGCCCGCATTGCCAAGACAATCCTAAGTCAAAAGGACAAAGCTGGAGGCGTCACACTACCTGACTTCAAACTATACTACAAGGCTACAGTAACCAAAACAGCATGGTACTGGTACCACAACAGAGATATAGACCAATGGAACAGAACAGAGTCCTCAGAAATAATACCACACACCTACAGCCATCTGATCTTTGACAAACCTGAGAGAAACAAGAAATGGGGAAAGGATTCCCTATTTAATAAATGGTTCTGGGAAAATTGGCTAGCCATAAGTAGAAAGCTGAAACTGGATCCTTTCCTTACTCCTTATACGAAGATTAATTCAAGATGGATTAGAGACTTAAATGTTAGACCTAATACTATAAAAACCCTAGAAGAAAATCTAGGTAGTACCATTCAGGACATAGGCATGGGCAAGGACTTCATGTCTAAAACACCAAAAGCAACAGCAGCAAAAGCCAAAATTGACAAATGGGATCTCATTAAACTAAAGAGCTTTTGCACAGCAAAAGAAACTACCATCAGAGTGAACAGGCAACCTGCAGAATGGGAGAAAATTTTTGCAACTACTCATCTGACAAAGGGCTAATATCCAGAATCTACAAAGAACTCAAACAAATATACAAGAAAAAAACAACAACCCCATCAAAAAGTGGGCAAAGGATATGAACAGACATTTCTCAAAAGAAGACATCCATACAGCCAACAGACACATGAAAAATGCTCATCACACTGGCCATCAGAGTAATGCAAATCAAAACCACAATGAGATACCATCTCACACCAGTTAGAATGGCAATCATTAAGAAGTCAGGAAACAACAGGTGTTGGAGAGGATGTGGAGAAATAGGAACACTTTTACACTGTTGGTGGGATTGTAATCTAGTTTAACCATTATGGAAAACAGTATGGCAATTCCTCAAGGATCTAGAACTAGATGTACCATATGACCCAGCCATCCCACTACTAGGTATATACCCAAAGGATTATAAATTACTCTACTACAAAGACATATGCACACGTATGTTTATTGCGGCACTATTCACAATAGCAAAGACTTGGAATCAACCCAAATGTCCATCTGTGACAGACTGGATTAAGAAAATGTGGCACATATACACCATGGAATACTATGCAGCCATAAAAAAGGATGAGTTTGCGTCCTTTGTAGGGACATGGATGCAGCTGGAAACCATCATTCTTAGCAAACTATCACAAGAAGAGAAAACCAAACACCGCATGTTCTCACTCATAGGTGGGAACTGAACAATGAGATCACTTGGACTCGGAAGGGGAACATCACACACTGGGGCCTATCATGGGGAGGCGGGAGGAGGGAGGAATTGCATTGGGGAGTTATACATGATATAAATGATGAATTGATGGGTGCTGACGAATTGATGGGTGCAGCACACCAACACGGCATAAGTATACATATGTAACAAACCTGCACGTTATGCACATGTACCCTAGAACTTAAAGTATAATAAAAAAAAATTAAAAAAAAAGAAAAAATAAAAGCCATATGTGACAGACCCACAACTAGCATCATCTAAATAGGGAAAAACTAAAATCCTTTCCTCTAAGATCTGGAACAGGACAAGGATACCCACTTTCACCGCTGCTAGTCAACATAATACTGGAAGTCCTAGCCATAGGATTCAGATCAGAGAAAGAAATAAAGGGCAATCAAACTGGATTGGAAGAAGTCAAATTATCCTTGTTTGCAGCTGATATAATCTTATATTTAGAAAAGCCCAAAGATTCCACAAAAAATCTGTTAGAGCTGATAAATAAATTCAGCAAAGTTGCAGGATACAAAATTAACATACAAAAATCAGTAGCAATTCTATATGCCCATAGTAAACAATATGAAAAAAACATTTAAAGGGCAATCCTATTTAGAATAGCCACACATGAAATTAAATGCCTAGGAATTCACTTAGCCAAAAAAGAGAAAGAGGATGAGAGATCACCAGGTTAATGGGAGCTTGCAGAGTTAGAAAGGAGTCATTGAAAACAAATATTTCCATTGGTTTTATGTTAGGCAGGCCTGCCTCATCCCAGCAGCTGTCTGCTGAGTGACGGGCAGTTCTGCTCACTCCTCAGCCTCCCCAAGTGCTGCTCTGGCTCTAGAAGAGGATGCAGTGGACACTCCAGGGCTCACCGTGGCCTTTACTATCTCAGAGCATGGCGGCAAGACTACCCATGGCCAATGAAAACCTATAAAATACTGATGAAATAAATTGAAGAGGACACACAAAAAATGGAAAGATATTTCATATTGATAGATTGGAAAAAACAATATTGTTAAAATGTCCATACTACCTGTAGCAGTCTACAGATTCAATGAAATTCCTATTAATGTACTGATGACATTCTTCACAGAAATACAAAGAAACAGTCCTTAAACCTACACGGAACTGCAAAAACCCAAAACAGCCAAAGCCATCCTAAGCAAAAGTAACAAAACTGGAGAAATCACAATACCTGACTTTAAATTATTATACAGAATTATTGTAACAAAACCAGCATGGTACTGGCATAAAAACCGGCACGTTAACTAATGGAACAGAATAGAGAACACAGAAACAAATACACACACCTACAGTGAAATCATTTTTGACAAAGGTGCCAAGAACATATACAGGGGAGAAGACAGTCTTTTTAATAAATGGTGCTAGGAAAGCTGGATATCCATATGCTGAAAAATAAACCTAGACCCCTAACTCTCTATATACACAAAAATCAAAATGGATTAAAGACTTAAATCTAGGACTTCAAGCTATGAAACTACTACAAGAAAATATTAGGGAAAATCTCTAGGACATTGGTTGGGGGAAAACTTCTTTAAGCAATACGCACAAGCATAGGCAACCAAAACACAATGGACAAATGGGATTGCATCAAGTTAAAAAGCTTCTGCACAGCAAAGGATATGATCACAAAGTGAAGAGACAACACACAGAATAGGAAAACATATTTGCAAACTGCTCCTCTGACAAAGGATTAATATCCAAGATATATATGGAGTTCAGACAACTGTATAGGAAAAAAATCTAATTAAAAATGGGAAAACTTGCCAGGCACGGTGGCTCACACCTGTAATCCCGCACTTTGGGAGGCTGAGGTGGCTGGATCACGAGGTCAGGAGTTCAAGACCAGCCTGGCCAACATGGTGAAACCTCATTTGTGCTAAAAATACAAAAATAAGCCTGGCATGGCAGCACACACCTGTAATCCCAGCTACTTGAGAGGCTGAGGCAGGATAATTGCTTGAATCAGGGAGGCAGAGGTTGTGGTGAGCTGAGATCGCACCATTGCACTGCAGCCTGGGTGGCAAGGCAAGACTCTGTCTCAAAAAAAAAAAAAAAAAAAAGGGGACAATTTTAAATAGACATTTCTCTAAAGAGACATACAGGCAAAAAGACATATGAAACATCACTGATCATCAGAGAAATGCAGGTCAAAACTACAGTGAGATATCATCTCATCCCAGCTAAAGTGACTTTTATCTAAAATACAGGCAATAACAATTGCCAGCAAGGATGTGGAGAAAAGGAAACCCTCGTATACTGTTAGTGGGATTGTAAATTAGTACAACCAGTATGAAGCACAGTTTGGAGGTTTCTCAAAAAAGCCAACCATACAGATAAGGTATGAGCCAGCAAAATCATCATATTTAAGAGATATCCATACACTCATATGTTTGTTGGCGCACTGTTAATAGACAAGATGTGGAAGCAACCTAAGGGTCCCTCAACAGATGAGTGGATAAAGAAAATGTGGTACATATGCACAACGTAGTACTATTTAGCCATAAAAACAGATTCTGTCATTTGCAACAACATAGTTGGAACTAGAGATCATTACGCTAAGTGAAATAAGCCAGGCACAGAAAGACAAACATTGCGTGTTCTCAGTTATTCCTGGTATCTGAAAATCAGAACATTTGAATTCCTGGAAATGGAGAGTAGAATGACGGTTACCAAAGGCTGGTAAGGGTGGTTGCGGGGCTGGGGCAAAGGAGGTGCAGACAGTTAATGGGTGAAAAAATAATAGAAAGATTGAATAATACTTTTTTTTTTTTTTTTTTTTAAGAAAGATGACAGCTTTTTACCAGGGAAGCAGGCGTGCACACGCGTGGACCGCGCTCCTCGGAGCTGACCAGGCCCTTGTCTTCTCCCGTTTGTCAGAGGTGAGTCCTGGTACCCGACGTAGGAACTTGGTGGCCGCTGGGGAGGCTCTGATAGTTTGGCCTCTGCTGCTTCCCGGCTCAGGGCTTGCTCCTCTCAAGTAACCTGCCGGACACCATGTGCCGTGAGAGCCCCTGAGGAGGGGAAGCGCTGACCCAGCCTCCTCATGGCACGCTGCCCTCCCGCGCTCGGCACTTCACCTACTTCCTGGCTTGCCGTAGTCAGTGTCAATATTTACTCCACTGATTGGCACATTCAGTTCTGAAGGAATGCAAACTGCGTGGGTGCTCTGGAGACACTGTTCGCACTGTTTGTAAAACCAGATAGCGTTTTAGACTAAATTCGTGTCCAAACTGACACGCACGGAACTGGCCCCAGCTGCAGCTCCTGGATCCATCAGGTGAGGGAGCAGCTCTACCGGAAGAGCCGGTAAGTCCTGGGCAGGCTCCCGTCCTTGCTCGACAGGACGGTCTGGATGTGCTCATAAGTAGGCAGGTTGGTCAAGTCGCCCAGGCGGCCACTGCCGGCTTCCGTTGGAGCATCTTAGAAGCAGATCTCTTCACGTCTTCCAGCTTCACGTTGCGGATGAGTGTGCACAGCTCCTGTGGCAGCTTTCTGGAGCGGTTGGCCAGCATCTGCCTCCCCACATCCTCGAAGACCACAGGCCTGGTCTCCAGGTTCATCATAAGCATGGACGTCAGCTGCGCCTGGGCTCGCTCCAGCTCCATCGCGTCCAGGGTTCCGCCCATTAAAATAAACCTCTTCGTGCTGATTTTTACCATTTCTCGAACATGTCTCGGGTGGGCGCTGGCATGGATGCACAGGAGGCCAGTATCTTCGTAGCTGAGGTGGTAGGAGGTCGCGTTATACATCCAGTGGTGCCTGCTGAGCACGTTGAGTAGAGCCTGGAGAATATGCCCTTGCCGAGGCCGCCAGCCGAGAAGGAGCCGCCTCTGCCCATCATCATGTTCAACACAGCGAAGGAATGAAGTCCTCCTCCAGGAAGGAGGCGCTCTCAAGTCCGACGATGGTGTGTGAGCTCGGGGATGGGGGTTGGGCCCAGGCTGACGTCTCTTTCTAGCTTGGCAATCCCCACAGCGTACTGGGCCACGGATCTGCCAACATCCACGGCCTCTGCGCTCCTCCAGGCCGCTGGACCCAGCCTCAGACTTCCGAGTAGCTGGGACTACAGGCGCGCTCCACTGCGTCTGGCTAATTTTTGTATTTGGAGTAGAGATGGGGTTTCACCATGTTGACCAGGCTGAGCTGGAACTCCTGACCTCAGATGATCTGCCCACCTCAGCCTCCCAAAGTGCTGGAATTACAGGCATGAGTCACCATGCCCAGCCTGAAATATATTTTAAGTGAATATAGAATTTTAGAGTTTGCCAGTTCTTTCAGCACTGTAAGGCTGTCATTGTGTTTTCTGGCTTCCATGGCTTATGATGAAAAGTTGGCCATTACCTTTATGGTTATTCCTTGAAGGTAATGAGTCTATAGTTGATTTTATAATTTTTCTTTGTCATCAGTTTTTCGTAAGTTTACTTTTGGAAAATGCATAGAATATGAAAAGATCATCGTGAATAAATTCTAGCTCAACTTCTTGTGTGGGGTCTGGCATTATTCTAATTTCTCTTATCTCCAAGGTAAAACCAAAATTGAATCTCAAACTGAAAGTTTTGGTTGTTTACAAGTGCCCCTACTATTTTGGTAATTCCTGAGTTCCAATTTTTGTCTTTCCAGCCAAATGAGTCTTTTGCTCTCTTTGCTTAACATTTTATCCTCTAATTAACTGTGTTTTGCTTATATTCACAATAACTTGCCCTGGGCATATGCAGTTTAAGAATCAGTAAATGACTCGAAATTGCTGGAAGACTATTAGGCTCCATTCTCTATACAGTAATTTTCTTTTCTCCAATATTTTGACTCCTCAAATCATGGTTGCTTTGGCAGCCTTGAGCTCCAATTTTTGTCTGCAAAACCCACAGAGACTGCCACAGGCTCTAGAATGTTGTTTTCTGTTTGACATTTATGTCCAGTGTAGTGAATGAGCAAATGCACCCAGAGGAAATGTAAATCTCACCTCAATGTGTTTCTTCTCTACAGAAACTGTGCCCATCAAGACCTGGCTGCCTTGATTGCTCTATAATATCTGCAAACAGGTTTTTGTTTGTTTGTTTTTTTAGACGGAGTCTCTCGCACTGTTACCCAGGCAGAAATGCAATGGCACCATCTCGGCTCACTGCAACCTCTGCCTCCCGGGTTCAAGGGATTCTCCTGCCTCAGCCTCCCAAGTAGCTGGGATTAAGGCGCCGGCCACCACACCCAGCTAATTTTGTATTTTTAGTAGAGTTAGGGTTTCTCCATGTTGGTCAGGCTGATCTTGAACTCCTGACCTCAGGTGATCTGCCTGCCTCAGCCTCCCAAAGTGCTGGGATTACAGGCATGAGCCACCATGCCCGGCTTGCAAACAGGTTTTTAAAACATTTTTTAGTCTTATTTTTACAGCTCCTGTTAGTAGGATTGTTAGTCTGATATATTCAGTCATAGAAGCAGAAATACCCATAGCAAAATTTAAAGGCCAAACAACATTTGGGTATCTGTGCGTGTGCGTGCACACACACACACACACACACACACACACACACACACTCTCCCTACATGAGTTAATTATGAAACATATGATATCATGGAATAGACTTTAAGGCAAATTTACTCATATTTAGATGGATACTCGGGATTTTTATGGAACTTAATTGCTAAATGTAAAGTGTAGAACTGAGAATGTCATGTCAAAGTCATCTATTACAGGAGTTGTATGCCCTACTTTTTAAAAATATTTGTTATTCCTCCTTGTGAATTTGCTTCATTCTTCCACTTTTTAATGCAAGCCATCTGTCTTTGTTTGTGTGGCTATAAAGTAATACATGATACTGATATATATATATATATAGCTTCATTTGACTTATTGTTCTTCCAGCTGGAAAGTTCAAGACTGGGCACTGGTGAGGGCCTCAGATCCTTCCACTCATGGTGGCAGAAGTCAAAGGGAAGCCAGCATATGCTGGTATCATATGGTGAGAGAGGAACAAGAGGGAGAGGAGGGAGGTGCCAGGCTCTTTTTAACAACCAACTTTCAGGAGAACTAATAGAGCAAGAACTCACTCACTACAAAAGGATAACAAAAACTAATTGAGCAAGAACTTGCTCTTTACCAAGAGGATGGCACCAAGACATTCATGAGGGATATGTCCCTATGACCCAAACTCCTTGCATTAGGACATATCTTCAACATTGGGGCTCAAATTTCACCATGAGATTTGGTAGGACAAACATCCAAAGTATAGCACCATCTAATTTCTGATTACTTATACGTTTACTTCGCCAAAAGTTGGAGGCAGATTTCAAGTCCATTGACCTTATGTCTACAATACCTATCTCCAGCTGATTGAATTGAGGTCTGTACTCATTTTTAAATAATGTTAACTCTTAATGCTGACAAGATGTACCAAGCAAGCTTCCTGACACTCCTAATTTAATTATCATCCATATTATCTTCATTGCTCTCTTGTTTCAATGGATGGATTGTGTCTGCTCCTGCCTAATCGCCAGTGCCTCCATCCCTTCTCAAACACTTAACTACGGTACTTCAACAGTTTTCTTTTTTCTCTACTTCATCAATTTTCCATCTCAATTGAATCATTTAAATGGGATATTTGACCTTATTTATGTGGTTAATAATTAATAATAACCATGTTTTTCTCATCTCGAAGAATAAGTAATATATAAATTTAAGAAACTTCAAACATCTTTTTACTTCTCCCTCTAGATACTGCATCCATTTATCTTGAAGTCTTTATGGCAATACTGCTGAAAGTATTGTCTATACATACATTCTCTCATTTTCTCTAGAATCTGCCTCATTTAGAATTTGCCCTGTCCAATTCATTGAAACTGCCCATGTCAAGGTCACCAATGATAGTCTCTAATTATTAATAAATGTGTTGATCGTTTAATTTGATCTATCAGTTGCACTTAATCATTCCTATTTGGAACCCTTTTTCACTTGCTCCGAAGACATTTCATTCACTAGTATCTCTCCTTTGATAATCCTGACCTTTTTTCTTAGTCTTTTGCTGTTTTTTTCTCGAATCCACAGTGAAATAGTGGTGTACACTGGAGCTAATCATTGGAATATTTTTATATTCACACTCATCATATGTAAACCCCAATCTTGTATCTTCAGATTTGTATTCTGAAGATGTCTACCTTCTACCTCTCCCTAATTCCCAGACTCACATATCCAAGTGCCTACTGACATTTCTACTGAAATATCTAATAAGCATCTCAGATTTAACAGATCCAAAAACCTACTTTTTACTTCTCCTTCAAAATGTTCTCTGTAGTTTTCCATAATTCCCTGTGTGAGTTAATTATTCTATTCTTGCACTTTCTCAGGCCAAAAGTTTGGTATTATTTATATTTCACTCTCTGCCACTATATCCAATCAAAAATAAAATCTTACTACCTCTAGTTTAGAAATATATTCAAAATTTGACTAGTTATTGCTACTCATGCTATCAATAATCTGGTCCAAACCACTACCATGTGTCTAAAGTATTGCAATAGTCTCTTAAGTGGTATCCCTATTATACTCTTGCAGTTCTCCAGTACATTCTCAGCAGAAAAACTGGGATGAGTTTATTATAATGTATGTCATATCATGTCTTAATTGTATTTGTCAACTTGGCTGGATTAAGGGATACCTAGACAGCTAGCAAAACATTATTTCTGGATGTTTCTGTGATGGAGTTTCTAGAAGAGATTAGCATTTGAAACAGTAGACTGAGCAAGAAAGATCCTAAACAATGTGTGTGGGCAAAATCCACTCTGTTG
Organism: Trachypithecus francoisi; assembly: GCF_009764315.1. Taxonomy (NCBI): domain Eukaryota; kingdom Metazoa; phylum Chordata; class Mammalia; order Primates; family Cercopithecidae; genus Trachypithecus; species Trachypithecus francoisi. The sequence continues at coordinate 90,899,644 of NW_022681454.1, forward strand.
AGGGCCTGAATGGAACAATAAAAACTAAGAAAGGGTGAACTCTGTCTCTGTTTTTTGAGCTATGAAATCCATCTTCTCCTGCCCTTGGGCTTCAAAACTCAGGACTTACATCAGCATCCCCCACCTCTACCTCTCTTCAACCTCAGACTGGGAGACATGCCAGCTCCCCGGTTTCCTGTTATATAGGCCTTTGGACTTGAACTGAATTATACCACCAACTTTCTTATTTTATCAGCTTACAGGCAGCATATTATGGGACTTCTCTGCCTTCATAATCATGAAAGCCAATTCTCTTAATAAGTCTCCTCTTTGATAGATAGATAGATGTCAATCGATACATACGTAGATGAAAGTAAGAAAGAGAAAGAAAAAGAAAGAAAGAAAGAAAGAAAGAAGAAGAAAGAAAGAAAGAAGAAAGAAAAAAAGAAAGAAAGAAGAAAGAAAGAAAAAAGAAAGAAAGAAAGAAAAGAAAGAAAAAAAAAGAAAGAAAGAAAGAAAGAAAAGAAAGAAGAAAGAAAGAAAGAAAGAGAAAGAAAAAAAGAAAAGAAAGGAAGAGAGAAAGAGAGAGAGAAGGAAGGAAGGAAGGTTGGTTGGTTCTATTGGAGACTTCTGACTATTACACATAGAATTAGATTAAAGCCCAAGTCTTTACTACATTTTGTATCGTCTTGCTCCAAAAATATCTCTTCAACCTCATCAGCAACTATTCTTCCACTTATTTGGTGCATTATAGTAGCACTGCCTTCCTTGTTGTCTCTTGATTACATAACAAACATATTAACCTTAGGACCTATACACTTCTGTTCCTTCTGCCTAGAAATGCTCTTATCCAAATATCTGCATGCTGGCTTCCTTATTATCTTAATATATTTATTGACATCTTGTCAGTGAGACTCTCTGAATGCTCTGTAAAACTTCAGCACACTTGACAACTCATATTGCTCTTTCTGTTGATTTATTATTTCTATGACTATTAACTACAAAAACTTATATTCTCACGGTTGTTGGAAGTCTGCCATCAGGGTTCTAGAGTGGTTGTATGGTTCGATTCTGGTGTGGGTTTCTTCCTGGCTTACAGACAGTCCCTTTTTTGCTGTATGCTCACACAGCCGTGTCTTGGTTGATGCCTGTAGAAAGTGAGAAAGAGCTTTCCCTCTTCCTCTTCTTATAAGGCTGTAAGTCCTATAGGAGTGGGATCTGATCCTTATGACCTCCTTAAACCTTGATTATCTCTTAAAAGTTCTTTTTTAAAATAGATTAATATTGGAAGGTTGGGCTTCAACATATGAATTCAGTATACACTTCAGTTCATAATGATCATATATAGTGTATGTAAAAGTAAATCTATTTATCTTGATGATTTTTGCTTTCTTTCTATAATGTAAGCTACATGAAGTCTTAGACGTTTGTCTGTTTAATTCACTGCTGCATTCTCATTACTAAAAGTCGGCCTGGAACATAGAGTTCAAACATATGTATGCAAATGTGAACTGATACCAAATTACCAGAGCACAGTTTGGCAATATACATTGAAATCATTAAAAAAACTATATTCTCTCTTGGTAATTTCAGTGTTAGGTACTGATACTAAGGAAATAAGCATTTGCTTAGATACAGCATTCTTTTCTGAGAAACAAGATTGAAAATAACCTAGTAAGCCACATATAATGGATTAGTTCAATGTATTTTAACATTATATGGTAGGATATTATGTGCCAATTAAAAAGATTATGCTGAAGTATATTTAACATAATGGAATAATTATATATTATTATATAATATATGTAATTAAATATATATTTCAAGCATTATTCCATGATACTAAATACTTCAGTATCATCTTTTTGAATTACGAGTATTTGAGAAAGTATCTTATAAAAGTTTTAAAATACCTGCTTTGTTATTTTTATATTAATATAATAGAGAAATACTTAAATCTGTAAATAGTGATTTCTCAGGTTTGCTATTAATTGCAAAATATAGTTGGGGAAGGATTATTTATATTTTCCAAATTGTTCACAAAAATATGTTGATTCTATAATCATAATGTATATTAAATAATTTGATATAAGAATCATGCTATAAATTATTAGAAAGAAATAATGAGAAATTCTTAACCTTTGCATTTGGAATGACTGCTATAAAAATGAAAGCAGTATGTTTTATAGGTAAAAGTTAAACATTGTCACAGAAAGCAAATCTTGGTCTCAGATCAACTATTACGTTGGTCTGTCTTTTTTTAGTGAATGCCCTTCCTTTGAGAGAAGATTCTAAAATATTGCTGCACAGAAAAATATTATACAAAACGTAGACAAAAAGGAACTTAAAAAAGATTGTACTGTGAGATGCTTGAAGTTTATACAAACATTCAAATGTACAGCTTTTATAGTTTGCAAATTTAGACAGAAACAGACTGCCAACATTCTAGGTCATCCTGACCCAAACTCTTCCTAGAATCGATTTATACAGATATTCCATTCTATTTCTTATCTATGCTCGAACCGAATGCCAAATCACCTGAAAAAAAATGCTGTGACAACGTAAAAGAAGACTCAGTAAATGAAATAGATTCACATGCTTGGAGAAAAGACTTAGTACTGTAAAGATGCCAATTCTTTCAAAGTTAATACATAAATTCAATACAAATCCATCCTAAATCTCTTTTTGATTTGTTTGTTTTTTGTGGTTGTGGTTGTTTTATAACTTGACATACTGATTCTAAATTTCATCTCGGAGATTAAATGTATGAAATAGCCAAAGAAATAATGAGAAAAAAAAGAAGTATGGAGAGAGGTTTTCATCATAAATCTTTATTAATGGAAAGTGTGGTGCTGATGGAGGAATAGTCAAATAGATCAATGGAAAGCATGGAGAATATGTGTATATGATAATTTATTATGTAATAAAGGTGACATTTCAAATCAATGAGGAAATATTTGATTATTCATGAAATGACTACTTGTTTGGAACAGAAAAAGTGTATTTCCTACATAATGTTAAATACAGAAACAAATTTCTGCAAGATTATATATGGAAATAAACTATACATTATGAAGCCAAATATAATAGAATATTTTTCTAATTTTAAGATAAGAAAACATATTTAAACATTTCATAAAATCTAAGTAAAATTAAATATACAAGTAAGACCAGATAATATTTTGTTAAAGTTTATATAGTGAGGTATTTAATGAACAAACTAAATAGACTAAGAATTTATTATGTTAACTGTTTTAAAGCAACTTTTAGCTGTTAATTAATACATCAGCACTAATTGCAATTATACAACAGTTTTGCAGAGATATTTGCTAGAATATATAAAGAGCCTTGAAAATTGTGACAGCCTTTATATTAGATGCTGTGGTGAGCTAGACCATCAGGAAAGAACTTATTACTCCACTTTTTCTTGGGAATGTCGGCAGCAGAAAGCCCTCTTTGGGAACAGCTATGCTGTATAAATCCTTCTTACCTGAAGTCTTGCTCCCTTCCCTTAAGCACCTCACAACCAGTAACTAGTAAATGCATTGATAAAAAGATTTAGCCCTTCTACCCCAACTCAGGATAAATCTGAAGGAGTATTTCAGCTTACAGTTTCACATGAAGTTCTCTGAGATCACTTTGATCATGCATCAGAGCCCAAATTCTCCCTCTACCCAATTCAGTGCTCTTTCCTGCCACCTTCCTTGATAGTAATCCATCCATCCCTGTAGGGAGACCCCCTGAAACTATTGATATGGAATAAAAGATGAAATGCTCCTGATTATTGTAAATACAAAATTGCATGCAGGATTGTGTAAAGACAATACCAGGTTGGACTGCCAGAATGAGCCAACAGCACGGGATGTGCTTCCCCCTGCAGAGAGCCTATGAACGGACATGCAGTTAGGGAGATTTCACATCACCAAGATTCCCATCCCAGAAAAGCAGATGTTCATAGCTCTGGGAATGGAATGCGACCCTCGTGGAAAGCCTATAAATGGATGGTGGGGGGGGGCACCTGTCCATATGGATAAGATAGAGCTATAAACGCCCTCACCTTGCTGCGGCTCTTCTAGGCCTCTTTAGGGTTAACGCATACTCCCTTCTGAGAATTTCTGGTCTAACCAGTTGTCTAACTTCATGTCCTGTTTCTATGAATTGTTTGGAACCAGCTTTTGCTGCAACTGTTACTGCTGATTAATATCTTGCTAATCATGGGTTATGGAAAGACTGTGTTCCTGTTTTAAGGTTCTGTTAGAAATTAAACTTCACATCCTGTTTCTATGAATTGTTTGTAACCAGCTTTTGCCATAACTGTTACTGCTGTTCCTGTTTTAAGGCTTTGTTAGAAATTACTGATGCATACACTATATTGTAAATTCTTTTCTCTGTATACTGTACTTCTGCATACAGATGTTATGTTAAAGAGTTACTTCATCCCCATGTGACCATCTCACCTCATAATCAAATGACCCTAAATCCCTCACTAACCTACCTCCGCCCTCACTAAGCTCAATAATAAATGCTGGCATATCCAGTACATTGTTGGCACCGCAGGACCAGAAGGCGGTGACCCCTCTGGACTCAGCTTTCACTATCTTGTGTGTATCTATTATTTCTCAACCTGCCAATCTGCCTGGGAGCAAAGAGAGAGCCCCGTTGCATTGCGGACTGCTGGCCAGTTCCCGCAATATATCTCAAAGCTAACTATCTAGGAAATTGACCTACAAGTAGAAAATAAACTCAGATACAGGGAAAAATATACAGGTTCATCGAGAGATTGTTTACAATAAGAAAAAGCTTGAAAACACTTAAATATTCATATATGAATATTTGAATATAATATACACACATATATAATATGTATATATATACATATGCATATGACATTGTAATATAATATAGCAATTAGATTTACTTGAAAATAATTTGTGATAGCATTGGAAATGTTACTGTCACAATGTTAAATAAAAAAATAAAATTAACTTTTAGACCAGTAAAACTACTCTGTATCTTGCTCTAATAGAATGTACATGTTATCTATGTCCAAACCCACAGAGTATACAACATCAAGAAGGAACCCTAATGTAATCTGTGGACTCTGGGTGATGAAATGTGTCAATGTAGATTCATCAATTATTTAAAAAGTGTCTCACTCTGGTGGAGAATGTTGATAATAGGGGAGTATATATCTGAGGAGGTATTTGGGATATCTTTGTATCTTCTGCTAAATTGTGCTATGTATCCAAAACTGCTCTAGAAAGTAGTCTAAATAAACAAACTAGTTAATTAACTACATTTTTAAAGGTAAGTAACAAAACAATGTATGTAATGTGATTCCTATTATGTAAACACATGCACAGGAATAAAGAGAATAAATATACAGTAAGTGTTTTTCTCCCTATGCTTCTAAATTTTCTGTTTCCCTAAATGTCACATATAAATTAGAAAAATAATTTATATTTTTAATAAATCTGTTAAAATGGTGACCCAGAAAGATAATTATTACCTTCAATTTATACAGAATTTATAACAGTGCAAATCTGAGACTTATTAAAGCAAATCATCTCCCATTCACATAGTACTATCAGCAGCAGATTTGAGAGTCAAAGTTAGGTTTTTCGAGTTCAGTAGTCTTCCACTTAATCTTCATACACTGTAGAAGAATCATAATATATTCTAAAGAATCTATTATATATGTATATAGGTATGTGTGTATATATATTTGTATATATGTGCATATAGATTTGTATACACGTATATATACATATATATTTATATATACATATATACATGTATATATATTTGTATATATGTGTATATATACACACACACACACACACACACATACACTCGGAATGGCTTAGTCAACATAAACATGGCCTAAGTTATATACAATATTGTTATTATGATTAAAAAGTTAAAAACATTACATTGAGTTAAAGATTTTTCTTAGATTCAAGAGCTTTTAGCAGAAGAACATGTATATCTTATATTTAATATAGAATACCTTTTGCAGAGGACTCCCATATATCAGGATCTGAAAGATACTCACTTAAAAAAGTAAATTCTAACACTGAGAAATTTAACTCTTTACATTTTTATTTTAAAATCATGTTGGGCTTAAAGAAGCATTTCAAAGACAGTAAAGAGACTTCCCTTAGTCCCTTCTCCCAGTTCCCCACATATTACATAATCATCTTACATCAATCAAAGCTAAGAAACTAACGTTATTATTAATTAAACTAGATGCTTATTCAGATTCCACCAGTTTTTCCACTGATATCTTTTTATCTGTCCAAGGATCTAATCTAGAGTCCTACATTGCATTTCTTTGTCTTATCTTCTTACTCTTTTCTAATATGTTACAGTTCCTAAGTCTTTGTTTTTTTTATGACCTTGACACTTTTTAAAAACTCTGGTCAATGGTTTTATAGAAAATGCGTCAATTTGTTTTTTTCTACTGTCTTCTCTAGTTAGATTGAAGTTGTAGATTTGAGCAAAGAACACCACAATGGTGATGTGCCCCTTAGTGCTTTAGGTAAGGTGTGTGTGACTATAAGTCTTAATACTGATAATATTAACTTTGATCACTTGGTTAAAATGTTGTTTTCCAGGTGTCTCTCTACTAAAGTTACACTTTTATACTTTGTAAATAATATTTATTTAGGGACATATTTTGAGACTACGCACATATACTGTTTTAATTAAACACATCCTCTTTCTTCTTAATTTGCACAGTAATCTCTATGCCTACAGTAATTATGATTATAGTGTTCTAATGATGATATTCTATTTCTTTCTTTCTTCAGAATTGATTAATTAAAACTCTTCTGTATGAAAGAATGTTCCCTTCACTTTATTATTTATTTATATCAGTTTGGCATATGAATATTTGATTTTATGAGCAATTATTTTATTATGCTACAATTCAACATTATTTTTTTTTTGCTGATCAAATTGTTCCAGCTTTGGAGATTGGGACCCCTTTCAGGTTAATTCTTACGTCTTTCAAAAGGCCCCACTCTTTTTAATTGAAACTTCCTTTTAGGAACACAAAATAACCCAGGTTTAATTTATATTTTTCTTGCATATCCCTAGAATCAACCACTTCTTTAAAGAGTCCCGGTTCCTTGTACAGGAGAATACTATTTAAAAATAAAGATATGTTGGGAGGCATCAAGTTTGTTCACTGCTACTAGGGTATCACTGTCTATAGCTGCTCAGAAGACAAAGCTAGAAAACTTATATGTGTATATATACTGACCCATGTTTACACCCACATATATCCATCTCTGTGTGTGTGTATCTACATATGTGTATATATTTTATACACATATCTCTGACTCCACTCCAGGAGCACAGTTTTTTTTGTTTGTTTTTTTTTTCTTTCTATTCGTTCTTTGCTTAATTATGACTTCTACCTTAACAATTCTCTTATCTGTATTTGCCCATTTATTCGGTTCAAGTATAGCTATAAAATAGTTTCAGACTTACTTGCTGACCCGTTTCCTTGTGAGAAGTAGCCTTTCTAATCAGAGTACAGAGTTTGTGTACAGTTATTTTGTTTTTAGCTTCACAATATCCAGTCAAAATACTGTTTTCTAAAGTTACTTCGGCAAGAGTTTTTCTTTTCCACTCCCCATATTTAGAGATGTCATTCATGTGTAACAAGCTTGAATTCATTTGTCACAGTCTACATTCCTTCTCGTTTCCTATATATTCTGGTGAAATTTTTATTTGCATAGGGTAAAATTATCTAATTTTTTGTACAGTTTTATGGACTTTGGCAAATGCAGTGAGTTTTGTCTACTGTCATAATGTCATACACAAGAGTTTCATCAACCCCAAAGTTGCTGTATGCTCCACCTACCCCCAAACCCTGGGAACCAGCAGCTCATCCCTCTAATTTTGCCTTTTCCAGAATATCATATAAATGGAAACATCATGAAACATGTACCCTTAGGGTTTTGTTTCTCTCACTTACCAAAACGCATTTAAGATGTATTCATGCTGTTGTATAAAACAATACATCATGCTCTTTTTGGTTGCTGAGTCGTATTCTATTGTATGAGTATACTACCATATATCAATTCACCCATTTAAGAACATCTAGGTTCTTTCAAGTTTTTTGTTGTTATAATAAAGCTGCTTATACAAAAACTGGTGTCCAAGTTTTTGTGTGAAGGTAAGTTTTGAATTCACATGGTCAAAAAACAAACAGTAAAATTGATGGGGTTGAATGATAAGTGTACATTTAACTTTATAAAACATAACCACGTGCAACTTTGTTATATAAGTAAACTTGTGTCATGGGACTTTGTTGTACAGATTATTTCATCACCCAGGCATTAAGCTTAGTACCTAATAGTTATTTTTCCTGAACCTCTCCCTCTTACCCTCTACCCCCCAGTAGGCCCCAGTGAGTGTGTGTTGTTACTTGAAATAAAAGTTAAATAAAACTGGAAAACATGAATCGCAAGTACAACAATGCTCTCTGAACATTTTGGCCATGATGAAGCAAGAGAAGCAAATCATTTAAGAGAATTTTTAAAAAACAATTCAAGCAGTTTTCTCAAAGTGGCCATAAGTTCCTACCACCAATGTAGGGAAGTTTCAGTTGCTCTGCATACTCACTTATTCTTAGTATTGTCAGGTTTTGTTATTGTTTGTTTTGTTTTGCCATTCTGATAGCTTTGTAATGGCATCACACTATAGTTTGAACTTACATTTTTCTAATGATGAATAATATTGTGTGTGTTTTAATATACTCATATGTCATATGTATTAGTCTGTTCTCATGCTGATAATAAAGACATACTCGAGACTTGGTAATTTTTAAAGGAAAGAAGTTTAACTGACTCTAAGTTCCACATGTCTGAGGAGGTCTCACAATCATGGCAGAAGGCAAAGGGGAAGCAAGACACGTCTTACATGGCAACAGGCAAGAAGAAGTGCCAAGTAAAAAGGGGGAAAAGCCCCTTAGAAAACCATCAGATCTAATGAGAACTCACTATCACAAGAAGAACATGAGGGTAACTGTCCCCATGATTAAACTCCCTCCCACCAGGTCTCTTCCGTGACATGTGGGCATTATGTGAACTACAATTCAAGATGAGATTTAGGTGGGGACGCAGCCAAACCATATCATTATATTTACAATTTCTTTAGTAAAATGTCTTTTCAAATTCTTGACCAATTTTTATCTGCTATTTATTTTCCTATTGTGAAGCTTTGGGAGTTATTCTGAATAGAAGTCCTTTATCAGATATATAATTTTCAAAAATTTTCTATTGTGGCTTCTCTTTTCATTCTCTTAAAAGTATCATTAATAGAACAAATAATTTTAATTTGGTTATCTTTCATTTTTTTTTTTTTTGTTATAGGTTGTTCTTCTGCTACACTATACAAAAACCCTTTAGCAAAACCAAGACCACACAGATATTCTAGGAAGTTTTTGAGAAGTTTTATAGTGTATAAACTATTTTTTTAAAATCCATCCTCAGAATCATTTGAATTCTGTTAAAGAAACTATAATGCTACTTAAAGGTTTTCCTTCATTTTGCTTTGTTTTGCATATAGATTTCCAACTGTTTCATTGCTGTATGTTAAAAGACTATCCTTTGTCTCTGACTCTTGCTCTCTTCTGGCAGGATTCATGAAACTGTGACAAATTAACTTGTTAGCCTGCAAACAGGGCTAAAACTGAAACACTCATTATTTTTTGACAACAAAATGTTCTTATGGCTTGAGATGGACATGCATTTCCTTGTGCTAGGCCTCCAGTAAGTTGGATTTAGTTGACCTAATTAAGACTTGAACTGGGTTTTATGTTTATTGTTGCTATGGTTAGTTTTAGTACACCACAGACGTTAAAATCTTTAAGGAATTATTTTGTTCAGTGTAGGTATTGATTTGCCAGAATTTTCCCCCGATTAATTACTCTGCTCTGAGGTTTAGGTTTTCCCTTCATACTGTACCTCAGAAATGCTTTGTTTCATGCAAGTAATTCTTTCTTTATTGAACAATTGTTAACCTGATAGTAAAGGTGGGGAATTCAATATTGTTCTGATAAAATTTAACTACAAGGTAGATAGATAAAATTTAACTACAATGAATCCCTGGGTCTCTAGGTTATTACTTTAACTACCCTTTAACTACCCAATGAGTTCTCCTTGCCCACTGCCCAGAGAGTCGATTTTATCAAGACAGGGGAATTGCAATAGAGAAACAATTTAATTCACACAGACATCTGGAGTTTTATTATTACTAAATTAGTCTTCCTGAAAACCAGGGAATATGGGTTTTTAAGCATAATTTGGTGGGTAGGGGGTCAGAAAGTGGGGAGTGCTGACTGATAGGATCACAGATAAAATCATGGTGAGTAGAAGCTGTCCTCTTGCACTGAGTCAGTTCCTGGGTGGAGACCGCAAGACTAGATGAGCCAGTTTATTGATCTGGGTGTTTCTAGCTGATCCATGGTGTATAGGATCTGCAAAATATCTCAAGCATTGATCTTAGGTTTTATATTAAGGATATTATCCCCAGGAGCAATTTGGGGAGGTTCAGTATCCTGCCGTCTCCAGCTGCGTGACTCCTAAACCATGATTTCTAATCTTGTGGCTAATTTCTCAGTCCTACAAAGGCAGTCTAGTTCCCAGGCAGAAAGGCAGTTTGTTTTGGGAAAGGGCTGCTATTGTCTCGGTTTAAAAGTTAAATTATAAACTAAGTTCCACCTCCCACCTCCCCACAAAGTTAGCTTGACCTATGCCCAGGAATGAACAAGGACAGCTTGGAGGTTAGAAGCAAGATTTAGTCAGTTGCATCAGATCTTTTTCACTGTCATAATTTTCTCAGTTATAATTTTTGCAAAGGTGGATTCATTACCTCTTTAATGATTCTCTCTCCAGCACAGTTGTGAGCCCAGTCCTTATTTCCCAGGGGTATATGGTTCATGGCCTGTCCCTTTCTCCCAGCTGTGGTGGGTTTTCACCAGTGCTTGAGGACAATTCATTTCCTTTGTCTCAGAGATTATGGCATTTCTTCATTAGGGGAGCTGAGGGAGAATGCCCCCAGAGTTCCTTACTGCTTCTGCATTGGTTTCTGTTCTCCTCTCCTTTGGTTCTCTCTCACCACACTGCAGAGTTTTTCTGGACTCTCTAGATCTTATTTGGCGGGGTATGTGCACTCTAAGACTTCAGAAATGTGCCAATCATTTTATTTGAACTCTACAGGAAACCAGGAGCAGACTGCCCAGGTAAGCCAGTGTTCTGGTTTTACGCCATACTCACAGGTGCCTGCCTCTCCTTAGATTTTGGGGCCTGAAGCCTCCATGCTCTGATGTGTTTTAAAAATATACAAACTTCTGGCAAATCAACACCTACACTAAAACAAACTTCTTGTTTACTTGACTTTTGTTGTTTTCATTGTAACGTTGAGAATGATAATGTTTCTGGCTCTCTATATACTTGTGCAGAAATTGAGAGTCAATTTAATTCTTTTCTAAAATTTAATTTCAAAAAGCAACTGACTGAAAATTTGTAACCCTTTTGATTTTGAGAGACTCTCAATAATAATTTAGAGTTCTAAATTATGATGATTTTTCTTAATAATTCATTAATTAAGTACAGCTCTGTTGATTTAATGAAACAAGTAAATTCATGAGTCCTTGGAGCATCACAGCCTTGAGAAATTTCCTTAATATTTCTGTGACTCTGTGACTGAATTAGTAAAGTAATAATAACAAATTTTCCATCTAGTTCCAGCAATATAAAGAAGATTTAAGAACTAAAAGTGTTTTGCTATTTTCAAAAGATAAATTTTTAAACAAAAATATTTGTTCTTACAGATTATTAACTGTACTGCCATGGAAGTTTTATCTAATATAAGTAATGTCATGACTAACTAAACTAGAACAGAAAAATTGAGGACAGCAAATAGATTATTTACAACAAATGACATAAAATAACAGTCCTTAAAAAGTTAAATCCTGGTATTTTTACAAAATAAAATTATTTTCTGGCCTTCAAAGTACATTTACATTTGAAAAATACAAAAATAATTCTAAAATTAAGGGGGAAAGTTTCTGAATATGGAATATAAACTGTAATCAAAATTAAGCTACAAAAATTTGGGGGAGATTACCTATCCCCTAAAATTGTGTGTGAAATTTCACTGGAAAAACTCCAAAATTGTCTTCATCACCCTGCATATCTGCTTTACAGCTCCCATTCTTATTAGAAGAAATATCACATATTAAGGACAGTTATGAAATGAAGAAGGATGCTCAAAGTTATAAAGAAGCTGACTAAACATCAAACTTGAAAATTGTCTCACAGCAAATGATAAGAGGGCTTAAGGAGTCATTAAAAGAGAGACTTAAGAATAAGTAGGAGGATAATGATGATTACCATTTAATCCTGGATAATAATGCAAAGGTTAGAAGTCATATACAGTAACTTGCAGTATATTATTTTAACGTTTCATTACTGTGATGGAAAGGATCTGACATAACAATTGATTAGATGCAGGTGACCCCATCAACTCTTCTGTCTAGGTGGGTAAATCTCTTTGGGAAGTTATGGCTGCAGCATGCCTGAATCTGACCCACTGTGTTGAGAAAAACTATCCTGTACCAGATGTGCTTCATTCTGTGTGACCCAGAAATGCTTTGATCTTACAAAACTTTAACTTTGAAGATTAGGCCTGATGTGAAACAAGGAGCCATTATAAGGAATAAATTCCAAAGGCCTAGATACAACTTTAACGTACAGATTTAATAGAAGGAATTACATTTATAGAGAAATATGAAAATTAATTTATTCCCCACAATTGAAGCAATGAACTATTTTTTAATGAATTCAGACCAATGATCTTAATTTATTTTCTGACTGTGAATAATTTCTTTTTTAAAAGGTATATTTGAATAGCAAAAATTTTTTCACCTCTGAAATAAAGTCTCAATCCTTTTATACAAGGTGTATAAAAAATCTCGTTACAATGTTTTTTCCAAGTTCAACTTTGCCTGATTTTCTTCAACAAAGGTCTACTGCTAAAAATAAATCTGAATACTACTAAACATTCTACTTAGATTTTCTTTTTATATTATGTTTTATTTTTGTAACACAATATATGAATAAATTAACAATCCAAGAGCATTAATATGCTTAAAATGAAATACAACAGTTTCTGCTCTATTTTCAAACATTTAAAATCACAACCAATTATAGTTTAAAATTTTTCTTTTGATGTTTACCAACATATACCACAAAGCATAACCTATCATTTGGCTATAACCCTTGTTTGGTACTTAAAGGGGCTGGCATTAATTATTTGTTATTTCTCAATTGTTTATGTTTATTAGAGAAACTCTAAAAAAGGGCCATGCACTTGCTATGACAATTTCCCTAGTCCCGTAAATAGCATACTAATTGACTAATTTGAGGTTCTGTCTTTGAGTGTATCTGGTTTACCATGATTCAAACTTCTATTGTTATGAAAAGTCCCTCCAAATGCTTTTAAGATTCTTATTTACAACATAAGTAGTCATTTGCAAAATATCATGATAATCTACATAAAGCTATAAATATAAATAAATAGTTGAAGATACTGTTAAATAATTTTTAATAATAAATGGAAAATGGAATAAACTTTTAGATATGTCCAAAAAGCTGAAAGAGAATTCACGTTTGACAAAGAAAACATACAATTTAAATATTTCCCTATAGAACTGTTAATAAAGAATGATTAACAAAGAGTTGAGATGTTAGTATTTTTGACATTATTTTTCCCACTTTTAGCTTTCATTTTGGCTTATTTAATGCTGTATTTTTTTCTTGCAGAAATAGCTACCTTAGTCTTTGAACACTGGAATTATCCATCTATTGTATTTTCTTTTAAATAAGAGCACATTAAGATTCTAGATGGTTAGTTTTTTTTATTAAAAAGAGATATAAATCAATGAAAATGCCCTATTTTTTATGCTAGATACACAATGTGAAAAGTGCAGCCATTTCTTACCAGTTTCAATAGTGGCTTCTGTTTACATATTGTTATATTTTAACTGGATGATAGGCCTTGTACAAACAATATTGTAAAGTCTATTTTAGTAACATCAAAATTGGTTTATTCTGAGGTGTTTGCTCTAAATATAAAATCTTAGTGGATCTGTAATAATCCTGAATTTGTGTAAGTCTGCATATATCTAAGTTTCATCTTGTAAATTAAAGTGAAAACACTAGGGTAATTTATGTATATGTTGACTTAGCATCATACATATGTGTGTTTATATTGATATGTGTGTGTGTGAATAATTTTACTCATAAATTAAATATGTAGAACTCTTACAACACACAAGACATTATCTTTGATAATCCTCTCAGAAACCCTATACATAGGATCATATCTATTAACCTCCATACCAGCACAATTCAGACAGAGAAAAAGAACACTATTAATACTTTTCCTGGGGCAATAGGCAAAATCTAGGATGAACAGTCACCACACCTAGAGAGTAAACATTTTCCAGACTAATTCATATGAGAATGATTTCTGCAATTACAAATGAGAATACCAAAGTTTAGAGAGACAAAGGAATTTATTCAACTCACACAACTAATAAGCATATTAGGTAGAATCCAAATTTAGAATATATAATGAGAGAGACTCCTATTATATCAAATATAAAAATATAGTAGTTTCATAGTCCCAGCTACTCGGGAGGCTGAGGCAGGAGAATGGCGTAAACCCGGGAGGTGAAGCTTGCAGTGAGCTGAGATCTGGCCACTGCACCCCAGCCTGGGCGACAGAGCGAGACTCCGTCTCAAAAAAAAAAAAAAAAAAAAAAATAGTAGTTTCAGAACATAAATCATAGCATATTAGCATTGATTAAATGTACATGTGGGTTTTTTTTGGAATTCTGAGAGATATATTTCCGGAAAGACATACAAGCAAACTGTTAATAGTGGTTACCCAATAAGAATGAATAGTTAGATATGAGGAAGTTTTCAATTTAGTATGTATAATTTTATCTATTTTCAATTACCATGCAATCCATCCCCCCATGATCTCCTGACTCAGCCAAAGAGTATGTATTATTTTACTGAAAGAAAATATGTCAATATTGTTAAACTCTTTAAATAAAAGACATATAAAAGTTAACTTGCACAAACATCCTATACACATAAATGCCATCCTGCTTTGAAAGTAATAGTTAGGATTACACTGATTTCAGGTTTATCATAACTTGAGCCAATATTTTGAATTTTAAGTAAAAACCTTTAAAAAGTTTTAATAGTCTAAAACATTGAAAGCTTGAAAATATATTCATATTTCTGTGAGAATAAAATAGGTTATATTAAATAATTTTAAAATGCAATTAAATAATAAACTACTTTTCAAATCTAATTGATATTTTATCCTATTATTTTCTTGCTTTAAAAGTTTTTGGTCTGGACAAATGAAATAATTAATAAATTATTAAGCTTGTATGTTTGTATAGAAACTCAGAAAAAGGTTCACAACAATAAGAAGATCTTATATTACAGTAACTGAAATAAATCAAAGTCCTTTTTAAGTCAATATTGGTTTTCCTAAATTCCATACCTCAGAGGCTCATCTAAATTATGAGTGACATTGTTGTGAGTATATTGGAAAGTTTGTAGTCTTAGAAGATTATTTACTTAAAAAAATTTACATAAAATTTTATATGTCATGTATTAGCCTTTTCATAAAATACAAATCCCAAATAACCAAAGTAGCCACATCATTTTAGCACACTTTTCTATGCAAGGAGAAGAAAGAAACAATCCTTAAGTGGACAATTGCTTGAAAAGAATCACTGGCAACTCACTAGAGAGTTACAGCTACTTGTGGTACTCTATAGGATTAAGGTCAGTTACTCTTTCCCTTATACCCAGTAGCTATGCAGTAAGAAGTTTGATAACTGGAAGCTATCAATTTTGAAGTGAGGAATTGTTAGAAATTTTATATGCATTTGTGATTGATTGATAAAAGTTAGGATGTGAGAATTTTTTTTAACAAGTATGGGCCTTATCCTGTCCATTCTTCTCCAAACAAGACTAATGACTTGGGAGGCTGAACTTCTGTTTTATCCATCTGTACAAGTGAGATAAAATAGCATAAACATCAAAGGGTTGTTGTAAGTGTAGAAGACGCAAAGGATGTAAACAGCATGTATTATATGTAACTAAAAGGAGATATGTGATATAATTAACTTTTTTACTGGTATTATTTAAAAATAAAAACAGAATAGTCTTAAGGAATGAATACACATTAATACATTTTACTTATAAAAATATCTGAATTTCAGTTACTTTAGAAAGTGACAGCTATTAATGACCTTTCATATGTATAGTATAGTGAAACAAGTTCTATCACTATTTTGGAAAAACAGGATATCTGATTAAAAATAATATTTTGTTGACAGATAGTTCCAAGATGGCCTAATAGGAAGAGCTCTGGTCTGCAGCTCCCAGAGTGATCCACGCAGAAGAAAGGTGACTTCTACATTTCCAACTGAGGTACCCAGTTCATCTCATTGGGAATGGTTGAACAGTGGGTGCAGCCCACGGCGGGTAAGCCAAAGCAGGGTGGGGCATCACCTCACCCAGGAAGTGCAAGGGGTCCAGATTTCCCTTCCTAGTCAAGGGAAACCTTGGCAGAGGGTACCTGGAAAATCGGGACACTCCTGCCCTAATACTATGCTTTTCCAATGGTCTTAGCAAACGGCAAACCAGGAGACTATATTCCCTGCCTGGCTTGGCAGGTCTCATGCCCACAGAGCCTGCTCACTACTAGCAAAACTGTCCGAGATCAAACTGCCAGGTGGCAGCCAGAATGGGGGAGGGGCTTCCACCTGTGCTGAGGCTTGAGTAGGTAAACAAAGCAGCCAGGAAGCTTGAACTGGGTGGAGCCCACCACAGCTCAAAGAGGCCTACCTGCCTCTGTAGACTCCCCCTCTGGGGGAAGGGCATAGCTGAACAAAAGGCAGCAGAAACTTCTGGAGACTCCTAGTTTCTGATAAAACAGACTTTAAACCAACAAAGATCAAAAGAGACAAAGAAGACCGTTACATAATGGTAAAGGGAAAAATTCAACAAGAAGAGCTAACTAACTTAAATATATACACACTCAATACAGGAGCACCCAGATTCATAAAGCAAGTCCTTAGAGACCTACAAAGAGACTTAGACTCCCACACAATAATAATGGGAGACTTTAACACCCTACTGTCAACATTAGATGGATCAACAAGACAGAAGGTTAACAAGGATATCCAGGACTTGAACTCAGCTCTGCACCAAGTGGATCTATAGATACCTACACAACTCTCCACCCCAAATCAACAGAATATACATTCTTATCACCAACACATCACACTTATTCCAAAATTGACCACATAGTTAGAAGTAAAGCACTCCTCAGCAAATGTAAAAGAACAGAAATCGCAAGAAACTGTCTCGCAGATCACAGTGCAATCAAATTAGAACTTGGGATTAAGAAACCCACTCAAAACTGCACAATTACATGGAAACTGAACAACCTGTTCCTGAATGACTACTGGGTACATAACGAAATGAAGGCAGAAATAAAGATGTTCTTTGAAACCAATGAGATCAAAGACACAACACACCATAATCCCTGGGACACATTTAAAGTAGTGAGTAGAGGGAAAATTTATAGCGCTAAATGCCCACAAGAGAAAGCAGGAAAGATCTAAAATTGACACCCTAAACTCACAATTAAAAGAACTAGAGAAGCAAGAACAAACAAATTAAAAAGCTAGCAGACAGCAAGAAATAGCTAAGATCAGTGCAGAACTGAAGGAGACAGAGATACCAAAAAAATCCTTAAAAAAATCAATGAATCCAGGAGCTGGTTTTTTGAAAAGATCAACAAAAGAGATGTACCACAACCAAGACTAATAAAGAAGAAAAGAGAGAAGAATCAAATAGATGCAATAAAAAATGATAAAGGGGATGTCACCACCGATTCCACAGAAATATAAACTACAATCAGAGAATACTATAAACACCTCTATTCAAATAAACTAGAAAATCTAGAAGAAATGGATAAATTCCTGGGCACATACACCTTCCCAAGACTAAGCCAGGAAGAAGTTGAATCCCTGAATAGACTAATAACAGGCTCTGAAATTGAGGCAATAATTAATAGTCTAGCAACCAAAAAAAGTCCAGGACCAGATGGATTCACAGCCGAATTCTACCAGAGGTACAAAGAGGAGCTGGTACCATTCCTTCTGAAACTATTCTTATCAATAGAAAAAGAGGGAATCCTCCCTAACTCATTTTACAAGGCCAGCACCATCCTGATACCAAAGCTTAGCAGAGACACAACAAAAAAAGAGAATTTTAGACCAATACCCCGATGAACATTGATGCGAAAATTCTCAATAAAATACTGGCAAACCGAATCCAGCAGCACATCAAAAAGCTTATCCACTATGATCAAGTTGGCTTCATCCCTGGAATGCAAGGCTGGTTCAACATACACAAATCAATAAACGTAATGCAGCATATAAACAGAACCAAAGACAAAAAACACATGATTATCTCAATAGATACAGAAAAGGCCTTTGACAAAATTCAACAGCCCTTCATGCTAAAAACGCTCAATAAATTCAGTATTGATGGAAAGTATCTTAAAATAATAAGAGCTATTTATGACAAACCCACAGCCAATATCATACTGAATGGGCAAAAACTGGAAGTATTCCCTTTGAAAACTGGCAGAAGAGAGGGATGCCCTCTCTCCCCACTCCTATTCAACATAGTATTGGAAGCTCTGACCAGGGCAATCAGGCAAGAGAAAGAAATAAATGATATTCAACTAGGAAAAGAGGAAGTCAAATTGTCCCTGCTTGCAGATGACATGATTGTATATTTAGAAAACCCCATCCTCTCAGCCCAAAATCTCCTAAAGCTGATAAGCAATTTCAGCGAAGTCTAAGGATGCAAAATCAATGTGAAAAAATCACAGGCATTCCTATACACCAATAACAGACAAAGAGAGAGCTAAATCATGAGTGAACTCCCATTCACAATTGTTTCAAAGAGAATGAAATACCTAGGAATTCAACTTACAAGGGTTGTGAAGGATCTCTTCAAGGAGAACTAGAAACCACTGCTCAAGGAAATAAGAGAGGACACAAACCAATGGAAGAACATTCCATGTTCATGGATAGGAATAATCAATATCATGAAAACGGCCATACTGCCCAAGGTAATTTATAGATTCAATGCCATCCCCATCAGGCTACCAATGACTTTCTTCACAGAATTGGAAAAAATTACTTTAAAGTTTATATGGAACCAAAAAAAGGCTGCATTGCCAAGACAATACTAAGCAAAAAGAACAAAGCTGGAGGCATCATACTACCTGACTTCAAATATTACTACAAAGCTACAGTAACCAAAACAGCATGGTACCAAAACAGAGATATAGACCAATGGAACAGAACAGAGGCCTCAGAAACAATACCACACATCTACAACCATCTGGTCTTTGACAAACCTGACAAAAAGAAGAAATGAGGAAAGGATTTCCTATTTAATGAATGGTGCTGGGAAAACTGGCTAGCCAGAGGTAGAAAGCTGAAACTGGATCCCTTCCTTACACGTTATACAAAAATTAATTCAAAATGGATTCAAGACTTAAATGTTAGACCTAAAACCATAAAAACCCTAGAAGAAACCTAGACAATACGATTCAGGACATAGGCGTCCACAAGGACTTCATGACCAGAACACCAAAAGCAATGGCCACAAAAGCCAAAATTGACACATGAGGCCAGGGGCAGTGGCTCATGCCTGTAATCCCAGCACTTTGGGAGGCTGAGGTGGGCAGATCACGAGGTCAGGAGATCAAGATCATCCTGGCTAACATGGTGAAACCCTGTCTCTACTAAAAAATACAAAAAATTAGCCAGGCATGGTGGTGGGCACCTTTGTCCCAGCTACTCGGGAGGCAGAGGCAGGAGAACGGCATGAACCCAGGAAGTGGAGCTTACAGTGAGCCGAGATAGTGTTCTTGCACTCTAGTCTGGGCGAAAGAGCAAGACTCCATCTTAGAAAAAAAAAAAAAAAAGACACATGCACAGATATGTTTATTGTGGCACTATTCACAATAAGAAAGACTTGGAACCAACCCAGATGTCCATCAATGATAGACTGGATTAAGGAAATGTGGCACATATACACCATGAATACTATGCAACCATAAAAAAGATGAGTTCTTGTCCTTTGTAGGGACATGGATGAAACTGGAAACCATCATTCTGAGGACAATATCACAAGAACAGAAAACCAAACATCTCATGTTCTCACTTATAGGTGGGAATTGAACAATGAGAACACTTGGACACAGTGCAGGGAGCATCACACACGGGGACCTGTCATGGGGTGGGGGACTGGGTGAGGGATAGCATTAGGAGAAATACCTAATGTAAATGATGAGTTAACGGGTGCAGCACGCCAACATGGCACATGTATACATATGTAACAAACCTGCATGTTGTGCACATATACCCTAAAACTTAAAGTATAATAGTAAAATAAAATAATATTTTGTAAGTATTCACCTTTAGTATTCTACTGTAAGCATGAAAATGCATGTTCTTTGAATAAGGTGATTTTTTCTGCCCCCCTTCACTATAGAATCTAGTACTTAATACTGTGTCAACTAGATATTGAACTTTAATTATTACTGATTATTGATGATGGTGGTGATTAAAGAATGACTAAAAAGTGACGCTCAAGTGATAAAATTGGAGAGAAAGAAACAAAGAAGGAATTTTGGTAGGAAGTAAAAAAGGAAAGTAAGAGAATTGTTTTGTATGTGATTTACTGCACCTGATTACGGGAAAGTTGAAAGTGGTTCTACTATCTGTCATTTAATCTTTTTTAAAAGAGCCTACCCTGACTTGGAAATGGGTGAACTGATACATAGAAAAACTGAGGGGAGGATACTGGTGTCAAAGAACTCACTTTTCTTCCATCTTTAATTGCAGCATTATCTGCCATGCTTCCAGAAACAGGAGCAAGTGAGAGAAAGGGAAAGATAGATGGCTTCTTGGTCTCCCTGCTGTGCCCAGATGATTGTACATTTTAGAGGAAAAAAAAATTAATAATTTGATTTTTTTAAATCCTCACCCACAGTTGATCCTAAGCTAAATATTTTTGAAAGTTATACTTTTAGGTTAACTTTCATTTCTTTCGATTATACTACCCTCTGCCCCAGTTTTTAGTTGAGATTTCAAAGGTCATACTCCAAAAAAAGCACTTTATTGTGATATTCTGAGTAAAAATTAAAGTGAAAATTGTGACTAGTCTCATAGGAACCCCTAAGGGAGTAAGGCTTTGTCTTCTTTTAAACAGTATGTTTGAGGGAACTTCAAAGGTTGTAGAATAAAAATTAATTTTGAAATCACATGAAATTCTTATCTCTACCTTAAATTATCTGAAGAGTTTTCTACTTCTACTCAAAAGTCCTATAATTGTTGGAAAATTAAAGCTAGAATGCAATTTAAGGTAATTTGGAAACAAATACTTTCATATAACTGGGGGAAAAAAGATGGTGCTGCAGTGGTTTTTGTGATTTGCTCATTAACCCTCACATAGTATATGGTAGCATGTTGTTATAGTGAGCAGGGGCAGGTAAAGAAATGATACCAGTTGAGTAATATATTTGCCAGTTGTCATTTCTGCTGCTGCCAATAATTACCTGATTTTTTTTTTAAAGAAGCCTATTTAATATTTTGAGTTTGGGGATTACAATCATGTACTTAAAGTTAAAACTCATTTTAGTCAAATAACAGGGAAGAGGCATTATGATTAAATTATGCTTAACCCTGACTTTCATAAGCTCATCCATATTGTTTGTTCAGTTTGAGTTAAATTGTACATGTAAACTCATGTTTCTACACAAATGTAGAGTCAAAGCAGTTGTCACCTCCCCTAGTTTCATTAACACTCTCAGTTAAATGGAAATCAAATTGTTTAGAACTCTTATCTCCATCTCTCACTGTTCTGTCTCTTATTTTCAGTCATCTCTGGCAATTAAGATTTCCGTTACTATTAGCATGAACTTTTTCCTACAGATAAATTCAGCATTCTTCTTAGATGCTTAGTTTTATGCTAAGAGCAGTTGATCCCTTTGGGTTTTTCTGCTATCCCACTTCTAAAATTAAAACAAAAACAATGTCTCATTTTGGTGTTAATAATTTGGTATGTATATTTAAAAAGGCTTGGGGACTAGGCCAACTCCCACCTCCTCTTCACCTTGAGAATTGCCTCTACTACAGAACCACAGATACTAGCCAGCGAGGTTCGTGACTTTTCTATGAGTACATCACTTTGTCCCTCAGTCCAGCTTACCTAACAGGGGCTGTCAGTCAACTGCTTGGAAACATCTATTGTGTCTGCTGTATTCTCATTGCTGATTTGATGGGATTTAAGGTGATAGCCCAATCCTTAACAGGAGCAGTCAGTACTGTAGCACTCAGTATATGGCAAACCTTCCTGTCATCAAAATAAGTCTCCATGGGAGCTCATCAGTCAGCTTTCTGTTATTCTCCACTGCCTGTGAACTGGTGGACCCTTGAGACATCCTGTATACCTGGATCCCCTGTCTTCTATAGGCAGGTTGTAGGGAACCAGGAGTATATTTCACATTTCACTGCTCTATTGGACCCAGGTTTGAACTTCCTCTGCCTATTTTTTTTCTTTCAAGACAACTACTACTCCTTAGTTTTGCTGCCTTTTGGGGTCTGAAACTCAAAAGCAGTCCTTTCAATGTGTAATATCCCTGTTTTATTCCTTGACACTTTTTTCCAGTATCTGAAGAGCTTCCCCTTCCCATGTTATGGGAACTCATCCTATTTTATATATTTTGTCTTTCTAGATAGTATTTGTTCTTCCAATATCTAATGTAATAATGAGATAGTGCTGAATGAAATGGAAAAAGTTACCAAAAAAGAAAAAACATATCGGGGAGGCAATGAAGATAGAGTGAGGGGATCAATTGTATTATCCCGTTAATACGAATGTAAAATTTTATATATCATTCTAAAGAAGATAGAAAAGTACAGAGACCAACATGCCAAGAAACTTATTTTCAACCCCAGACATTCTTTTTCTGGGAAGGCCTTTACATCTGTCTAATAGGAACCCTCCCTATGTCAAATACGCTTTCTTCCCTAAAAGCACTTACCCCTTACCGGTAAGTGCTATTGTTACCTTCAGGTAATAATAGCTGAAATGGTGCTTAGAAAGAAATCGGATTACTAAAACAGGGGAAAAATTTTGTGATGGAGTAGAAAAATGCATTCTTATCACATTTTGGAAGCATATAAATTCTACTGAAGAATGAAAGAAGATAAAAATATCGATTAAGGACCATAAATGTCGAAAAGTAGTGCTGCAGATGAAATAATATAGAGATTTTGATAAAGAAGCTAGAGTCTCAGAACAGAAGTATAAGTATATTGTTAAGCAAACTTTCTTAACTTGAAAGCAATCAGAGCTTACAACCAAAAAAAAGCATAGTATTTATCAATAAGACAACATTATTTTCAAGATATAAATAATGTTGAAAATAATGTTGAATGAAATGCAGGTTCTATAAGCATACTAGCAAAAAAATAAATAAATAAATAAATGACAGGTTACCCACCTCATATAGTTGAATGTGTTCCATCCAAAATTCAGATGTTGAAACTTGATGGTCAATGTGACAGTGTTAGGAGATGGGGCCTTTAAGAGATGATTAGGCTGCTCCGTCATGAATGGGATTAAGGCCCTTATAAAAAGAAGCTTTATGCAGTGTTCAGATCTCTTGCCCTTTGACCTTCTGACATATGAAGACACAGCATTTCTCTCCTCTGAAGGATGCAGCCCTCATAACTGAACCTGCCAGTATAGTGATCTTGGACTTCCTAGTTTCCAGAACTCTAAGAAATAAGTTTCTGTTCTTTATAAATTACCCAGTCCCAGGTATTTTGCTACAGAAGCATGACCAGACTAGACACTACAAAAGTGCACAATTCATGATAAGTTCAAATTTTTCCACAATGCTAAATGTCAGAATTATTGGGAAAAAAAACAAAACAAAACTAACTTGAATTGACTCTTTTTCTTGTGCCACAGACTGAAGTAAGAACCTCATGAGAATGAACTCACATAACCCCCATTACAACTCTATGCATAGTTAAAACTGTGTACCCTTTAACCTACAACTCCCCATTTAAGGTTTCAGTTATGTAGGATGAATACTTTCCAAAGATCTTGTATACTGCATGGTGATTATCGTCAATGATACAGTATTGTACACTTGTAATTTGCAAGAGAGTAGATCTTAAATGTCTTACCACACACACACACACACAAAATGTAACTGTGAAGTGATGGATATATTAATTTGCTTTATTGTGGAAATCATTTCACAGTGTATAGGTATATCAAAATATCACATTGTATACCTTAAATATGTATAATTTTATATGTCAATTATGTCTCAATAAAGCTGGGGGGGAAGAACCCTATGCAGTATTTACTGTTAAAATCACATTTCACAACAGGGAGAAACAGAAATTCAGGAAGCTCTGTGATTGGCCCTTAATCATAGAGTGTGTACCCAGCAAATTAGGATTGAAGGTTATATCATTCAATTATTGAATGAGGTCTACACATATGTATAACTAAAAAATAGATTAACAAATATTCACTAAGCCTTGTATGCCACAAAGAATACATTAGATTTTCCAGTACAACATTTAAGAGAATTGAAATCTGCAGAAAAAAATCAACAAATTAAAAGAGGAAAAACTTTTACAAATTTGGTTTTATTTCCACAATGCTCAAGACACAATATAGAAAATAGTAACCAAAACTTTCCAATCATTTGGAAAATGTGCTTTAACTGTCCACTTAAATTATCACAATTGTTCCAACAAATTTTACTATATGCAGCAGATAAGGTTTGAATTCTTTCTCAGGAGGCTTCTCGGACTCTAAGAAAATATGCTTTAGGAGACTTGAAGTACCTGGTCACTAGACAAATCCACTCCTCTGCAAATCTTTCTTAGACTCAAGCTGAGGCCATCGCTATACTTTCTTCCTCCCAAATATTTACAACTTCCTGCCAAGTTACAGGTCCCTGCTAGAATTTCTCACCATTCCTACAACTCCCTCTCTATGGAAAACCAGTCAGCTAAGCTTTCAGGGCACTCAGGTAAAATCTCCCAAATCTGCTTCAAGAGAATGATTCCAATATCATCAACATTTTTGATCTGTCTTTGTCAGACCTTTCCACTCATCTCAAGACCATTAAGGCAGCCTCATTTTCAGTCAACAATCTTTTTTAAAAAAATAAAACCTGAAAAACTTTATTAGCCCAATAGTTGTTCCTGGAGGAAGAGGAGGAAAAGGAAGCAAGAAAGGAATTGTTGCTAGTCCTATATAGAATTGCCAGCATTTTATTTTCCCAAAATTATTAAATTAGGAAAAAAGTTTGCTATAATTTATATGTATTATGAACACTTTTTTATAGAAGAAATATAATGCTAAAAATAAGTTAAATGAATTTAGTCTTAGAAAATCTTTCTTCTTATTTTGCTAAAAATTATTAAAGTCTTATATAAACCAATATCCTTGGATCACAGTTTGGGAAATACTAATTTCTTTTGTAGATCTAATGAGAAGAGGGCTGAAATTGCAAAAATAAGAGGCACTGCAAAAACCATGTATATATATTTCCATATATATGGAAATTATGAAATATCAATATTAAAGACATATGAGAAATAAAGGTTCAAGGTTATCTAGTAAATTGTACACTTGGATATAATTTATTAATAATAGCTAAATGGCTCATTGAATGTAATAGAAAGTAGCAATCCTCGTATTCTATTTAAAATAAGCTATGATATTAGAAACTTAAACTTCATGAGGCTGGTAATACCAATAGAGGTGTGCTGAGCTACATAGATTGTGAAGTAGAAAAGTTG
The DNA here is from genome assembly GCF_009764315.1 of Trachypithecus francoisi. Lineage (NCBI taxonomy): Eukaryota > Metazoa > Chordata > Mammalia > Primates > Cercopithecidae > Trachypithecus > Trachypithecus francoisi. The sequence goes on from NW_022681454.1 coordinate 90,925,667, forward strand.
AAGAACAGTAAAGAATGTGTTTCTCCAGCATTGTTCTAATTAGAGTCAGCTGTGTCTAATGGACACATAATAAAGCAGGAATAAGTCTTTATTTTCTGTTTGGGATGAATATGAACATTCAAGTTGTTTGCTCTGATTCCACAAACTTGATTCTCATTCCAAGACAAATAGAAAAAATTAAGATATTATAGAAAATAAAAAAGTGCTTTCCTGAATTCAGGTTAGTAACTTTTGTTGTGAAATTTGTTTAGCATAATATACACTAATAAACCCTAAGATAATTTATAAATAAAATGTTTTAATTATGCAAGATCAGAGGCACTCAGCCATATCACATCTTAATGCACAAAATCATGTCCTATTTCCAGAGGTTTTAACACAAAGTTTATCAAATAAATTCCTTATTTTATCTCAGAAATCACGTGATCTCACTTAGCGAATGAAATCAAGGGCCTTTTGCTCTTAGTCTTAAGATAGACACAAGAAAATAAACATATTCTTCAACTTAAATTTCAATCATTCATTTGCCTAAAATTTATATCACGTTATTTTTAACTTTAATATATGAAACTCCTTCATCCAGGATACAGAACTTAGTACATAAGTATAAATAAACAAATTAGCTTTTTCGATTAAACTTACAGACAGGTAAGAATGTAAATGCTTTTCCCATTCATCAAATACTAATTCAAATGCAAAACGTAAAAGATTTTCTTTTAGCCAAATAACAGGCAATCTTTCTGTAATATAAATTAGATTATAAATCTAAATACCAGTTTACACTCAACTTCTGATATTTACAATAATCATGGTTAAGTCATTCCGGAACATAAAAGTTAAGTGCATGCAATAAAAAGCTGTGGAATTACATATATATAGAAATTGTACAAAACTCAGTGAAATGCTACTAACCACTGTTATTTCAATAAAATAAGGAAAGATTAAGGCTTTGATGCTTTTTAAAAAGTGACATCTTATGAAGAAAATCTGCTTTTAAGTATTCTTTCAAAAACCAATTTCTTACATCTCCAAAGTAGTATAATTTTCCATAATCACTTTATTTCTACATGGAAAAGTAGACTTTTATGTAGACAAAGTTGACATAAATACTCAAACAGATTTCTTTTAAATTAAAATGTCATTCACATGAGATTCTAAATTTTTGTATACATGAGAATAGTTTCTGTCAAAATATTAGCTTTCATGGAAATAAGCTAACACCTCCTTGTTATATCTCAACTAGATATGTTGACAAAGCTGAGCCAATATTTTCCAATTGGGAAATGGAAAAGGTTAACTTATCAGATAACCGGAAAGGCATATTAGAACTTTCTCTAGGCAATTTAGTCAATAGCCACAATTTATGATGCAAACCTAAGTGTCTTTAGTTTTGCCTTGTTAATTCCACATTTACAGAATACACTTTGATGATTTCCTCCCACTAGACTATTTAAAGACATGGAACAGCAAACAAAAGCGTTTGCGTTCTTATCCCCAAATCCATTAAAAACCTAAGCCTGATTAAATGGGAACATTTTCTATTCTTCGGGTTTTAAAAATCCTCTACTGAATTCTAATCCTCATTCCATCCCATTCTCCATGGCAGTCCAGGAAGCCCAAAGTTTTTGATCAGTTTTGTAACAAGGAAAAGGCACAATTCTTCCTGTGATGTACAGAAATATTTCAGGAATAATTTTACATGAAAATAAAGGAAAAACAAAAACATGGAGAGCTCTACAAATTACAAAGGGTGTCTTTATATTTTTTTCTTATCATATGTGGTTTCCTGACATCACAATGTATCTCAAGTTTCCAGTTTAAACTAATCATTAGTTCATATAATCTGATTGTCAATAAAGTGATAAAATTTACAATGATGTAAATAATTTCATATAAAATTATAAAAATATTGCAATGCTGGTTCTTCTTTTGAATCCCATTATCTTTTCTCCTTGTTTCTTTATAAGATTGTTGCCTATACATACTTTTTCCCGAAACTGCATGTATATAGGTGTATCTGAACTACAATTTAAAACCTATTTTTATTTGATAATATGTAATGTTTCTAGTATTATACTGTATCTTGTTTTTCTCATATTTATCTTCACTTATTTTGTTTTCTAATTTTACCTAATTGGTTTCTTATCCTGTCCCTTTTAAAATTATAATAAACTACCTTTAAAATTATGAATGACTCATCTAAAACTGAAAGGCTATATCATAATCGAAGTGAGGCCATGGTAGAAGATATATTTAATAGTTTTATGATACCACAATAGCAGATATTAAATATTTTTTTCAGTGAAGATTTTAAATTTCCAACAAATTGTTTTTCATACCTTTTTTTTATTATTATATTTATTTATTGTTTTGAGACGGAGTCTCACTCTGTTGCCAGGTTGGAGTGCAGTGGGGTAATCTTGGCTCACTGCAACCTTCGCCTTCCAGGTTCAAGAGGTTCTCCTGCCTCAGTCTCCCGAGTAGCTGGGATTACAGGAGGGTGTCACCATGCCTGGCTAATTTTTGTATTTTTAGTGGAGACAGGTTTCACCATGTTGGCCAGGTTGGCCTTAAATTCCTGACTTCAGGTGATCCACCCACCTCAGCCTCCCAAAGTGTTGGGATTACAAGCGTGAACCATCACTTCCAACAATTTTTTATATCTTTGAAATTCCATTTAAACAAATGAAATATACAGTATTTTTACTCTACATATAAATAAATGGAACTTTGATTATGTACTTTTTTCAGTATGTTTTTAAGTGGACATTTTTGGATCACCGTTTTTTGTTTTACTTAATGACCAAATTCAAATAATTATTTTGCTCTGAACTTTAATTAATTCTAATAAATATCCACTATGTTAATGTATAACTCTGTTTTCATTTTTTGTCATGTCAAATTTTTGTCTGTTCTGACCCAAATAGTCAAAGTGCTCAATTGACAACAAATCTATTTTGACCAATTCTAACTAATGGCTTATTTACTTCACTGAGTTTATTAATTTTATTGTGGTTGAGATACTTCATATATTGAGTATAGATTTCCCTTCATGTTCAACATTCAATCCCACTGTAGTTACGTAGGGATTCAAGGAGACTTTTGTGAGTGATGGACAGAATTCTTTACGTATGGCAAGCTATCCTGACTAGGTTCTAACAGTCCTGTCATTGTTATCCCTGGCTTTCTTAACTTCCATCCCTCTTTGAGTAAATCTAACTGCATGCCTTTTGGTTTTGAATGCAATTGCTTCAAACTATGTGAGTAAGACTGCTTTGACTGACAAAGTTTCCCATTTGTTCCCCATTTGGCCTCAAACTATCAAAGAAAAATTCAAATACCCATAGTCATATGGATATTCTAAAAATTTTCCTTAGGTAGAATCCCAAATTAATGAAATAGAAGCTAAATTTACAGCAGAACTTGTAGCATATTTATAAATGTAATTCAGGTACTAAAATCCTTGTCTTTGGTCAATAGAATGTGTGTATATATCACTACTAAGTAATGGAGAATTTTGTCTGAGGAATCGAAGTTATTATTTCTCTGATCAAGTTATCTCCTAAGTTGCTCTCTTCACTCCCTATCCTCAATTGTTGAATAGGAAGGAGAAGGAAAAACACCAAGGCAGTCTTGTACTCTGGATGGTAGCTTGCTATGTTTTCTGTTTTATTCTTTCCTTATTACTGAATAGATATTTGAGATTCAGACATCTTACACTAAAAATTGACTATAAGACTGAGTGTTCTCCTGATACTCGAAATCTTTGGAACATCTGTCTCCTTTACAATTTTGAATTACATTATAAAGCATGTTCTATTTACTTAGCTTTGGAGGCAATATGTTCATCAACCTCTTCTTAATACATGGGTTTTCCCTTATTTGCAGCAAAATGAGAGAAAACTGATCTTGTGTCAATGTTGCAGCTCACCATGTTCCCTAAGTCTGTGTGTGAGTGAACACACGTGCCAGCACAAGGGTACACTACCTGAAAATGTTGTTTTTCTGTGCATTCACTACAAACACATTAACAAACTTCAGACTATTTTTGTTTTTAATCCAATATATTAATCAGTTTTATAATGCTAGATATCTGTAAATCACTTATAAACATAGCACTTACCACTCAGTGTCAGCTGTTATCATTACTAGCATAATCATAGATTTTTAATGTATTTTTTCTTGACACATATTGTTGAGCACTTATTAAATGACAAACACTGTACTAGGTACTAAATGAACAAAACAGATATAAGAATTCTCTTTATGGAATTCAGTACTATATTGTTAATTCTTACTCAGCTATGAATTTTTCACTTTAGTCCACATCTGAAAAATAGGGATAATAATAGCTCAAGATATTTGTAAGAATGAAATGAAGTATACAAAATAAGTGTGTCTCGTAGTAATGCACACAAAATAAATACTCAATAATTTGTAGTTCTATTACTATTAACAGTTTCTATTCTTAAAATGTTGTTCTGTGTGGCAGAAGACAATATTACACTAGGTGCTTGTCTTAAATTTAAGAATATCATACATCTATTAATTCAATTGAGTAATTATGTTATTAATTGAGTAATTATGTTATAATTAATTGAGTAATTCTATTATTACAAAGGTCTTATAAAAGGTAATATTTATCATTGTTACTGTTTTTATTAGCTTTGTTTCTTATACAGAGTGTGAAAGTTATTGCTATTCCTCATATCTCAGTTGCCAGGCAAAAAATTTGTAGTTTTCTTTCACTTCTCTTTCTCCATGTACTCATATATTCAGTGAGTTACAGGTCATCCATTTTGAGCAGTTGTAACACTATTCTTTAAGTCCTTTACCTTCCATTATTCACTGATGTAAGCCCAAGTTGGTTTCTCACTCCTAGACTATCCAACAGTCTTATTACTGCTCTTCAGCCTGGAATTTCATGCTCCATACAGTTTTATGGCAAACTACTTTCCTAGACTATTATTCATACAGCTTCATCTTTGGAACTCTCAACTCTGGCCAAATTATCATACATATGATCTTTGGCAGATTTTCTAAACATTTTAACAGTCATTCTTTGTAATATTTGTCTAGGCTCCTGAAATAACATCCCTTCAATATCTACCAATCAAACTGCCCTTTTGTCTTGACACACTTCAATTTCTTCTTGACTACAAATCTTCAGGCAACAGTCTTAACTCATATTGCTAATAAACATCTGACCCTTTCTTTTGGTGGTTAATCATGTACAGCCACATTATACTTCACATTTATTAGAATTCAATTTTTATGAATCAATCATATTACTATTTAGAGTTTTTTGTGTTTGTCTTTTTTTTTCTTTGAGACAGAGTCTTGTTCTGTTGCCCAGGCTGGAGTGCAGTGGCATGATCTCAGCTCACTGCAACCTCTGCCTCCAAAGTTCAAGCGATTCTCCTGCCTCAGCCTCCTGAGCAGCTGGGATTATAGGAGCATGCCACTACACACAGCAAATATTTGTGTGTTTAGTAGAGACGGGGTTTCACCATGTTGGTCAGGCTAGTCTCAAACTCCTGACCTCGTGATCTGCCTGCCTCTGACTCCTAAAGTGCTGGGATTACAGGTGTGAGCCACTGTGCCTGGCCTGTGTTTGTCTTAAATTCACATGTATACTGAAAATTTCTTGAGAAAGGCTCACTTTTGAATCCCCAGGAAGAAAGAGTTCAGACATTATTATTATTGGTTCATATAATCTTTATCTCTATGTATTAATATATTTAATTTAAAGTTCACATTACTACTATGTTTAGAAGTACTAATACTAGTAAAATTGCATAAGCAATGTGTGATATGTAAGCCACTTACACTTCTATAGCACTTTGTTGTTACCATTTAATTCCAAAGTGTTTCCTCCTTCTATTCAATGGTTGAAAGGTATGAATTATGTCAGAATGCCAGAGTAAAGTTGACAATGTAACCATAATAAAATAGAACTTTTTATCCAAACATGATAAGACAGTTATGTCAAAATAGAGCCCAAAAGTAGGAGTTTAGAGGAAATATTTTCATAAAAGCTTTCCTTGGGGGAGATCAGTGGCCTATCTTTTCAAAGATGCTGCTTTGGATGACAATCCATACCTGTGTTTGTGTATATAGGTGAAAAACTAAAACACGATTAGCAGTTTTTCTACATGATGAATGTAGAAAGCCAGCTGTCAAGTAACTGCTGCCCATAGACTTGTGCATAAATCTATTACTTCCAGGATGTATTGTGTAGAAACAACACCATGTATTTAAAGCCTGTACTCTATATCCAGCCTAAATTTTTATATTAAAATAATCCAAAAACTGTCCTCTAACTAATATTTTATTCTTTTTTTGACAGCTCAGCAGTGGATTCCAATGAGCAATTTGTATTCTTTTCTGGTCAATTTATTAAGTAATTATTGGTAACAAAATGTATAGTATTTTTATCTTATGGCTTATTTGATCTCTTCTTAAAGTTCACATGTAAATTGCCTCATAAATTTAATGTTCAATGTCATATTATTTGACATTAAATCTACTTACAATGAACGTAGCCACCCAACCTAATTAGGTAAAATGCATATTATAAAGTAAAAAAAGTTTTAGAATTTAACTAGGTCTGTGACATTCTCTATATATTCATATGGAGACATTTATTTTACCAAAATAATATATAATAAGACATACTTTGATTTGTATCATAATACATTCTAATACACACACAATCATACAAGATAGAAATAATTTGTAAAATATATGACACATATAATATTTATGTAATATATGCGTGTATATGCATAAATCTGCAATCAAATCATTACCAAAACGTCTTTTACATTTTGAAAGCTGGTGAAGACTAAAGATTATACAGTTGATGTTGTTTCTGCCATGAATATAATGCACAAATAAATGATATGCATACTGGGGTTCATATTGTACCATGAAAGGGAATTAGAATAATAAAATATACGCAAAGCAAGGCTAAAATTTCAATTTAAAAATGTTGATGATTTATAAGAGAAATCTAACACTAATTTCAGAAGTATAGCAAAATGTAAACTGTAGAAACAACACTTTCACATTTACAAAGGACATTTCATTGAATTAATAGCACACATTAGCTACCATTATCTAAAACTTCAGAAAGTGGATTAAAAAATATAATTCTCTAGGAAACCCTAGGCCTCTCTGAATCTAAGATGTTATAGTTGTAATGGTTTCCGTTTATTTTATTATTCATTGTTGATTTATTCAATTGTTACAGAAACCCCAAAATCACACAGGTATGAAGTAACTTTTTGGGACAGGATGTGTGCTAGATGTTGGTAATCATTAAAGCAGTATATTTACACACATGGTCCCTTGTGAAACTTATCTTCTAGTAAAAATATCATACAGGGAAATTTTCATTTGAAACTTTCTATCAAAAAGATACATGCACTTATATGCTCATCACAGCACCATTCACAATAGCAAAGACATGGAATCAACCCAAGATGCCCATCAACGGTGGACTGGAAAGAAAAAATGTGGCACGTATACACCGTGGAATACTGTGTAACCATGAAAAATAATAAAGTCATGTTCTTTGCAACAACATAGATGCAGCCAGAGGCCATTATCTTAAGTGAACTAATGCAAGAACAGAAAATCAAATACTTCATGTTCTCACTTACAAGTTGGAGCTAAATATTGAATACACATGGACATAAAAATGGGAACAAAACAATAGACACTAGGACTGCTTGAAGGGAGAAGGTGGGAGGGGAGAAGATAAATTCCATGGTTTGGAATTTACCTATGGAATACTATGCTCACTACGTTGGTGACAGAATCATTTGTAAACCAAGCCTCAGCAACATGCAGTTTACCCGTGTAACAAACCTGCACATGGAGCCCTGAATCAAAAATAAAAGTAGAAAGAAAAAAAGAGAATGAAGTGAAAATTGTGGGATGAAAGAGGATGAAAATGTTATTACAAGCAGAAATTCAAAATTTGCTATTTTGGTGGCTGCCTAGTTCACACATGAATATCATCTCTATACAAATTCTGCTGAATAAAATAGTCCTTTCTTGTGCATTTGGGTAAGAAAATCTTTAGACTAAACTTGTTTTGAGTTATTGCATGTGTCAAAGTGCTAACATATTAGCAGCTGCATCTATCACTGTAACCCAGTGGTAATAAACAGGATGCTTTAAATCTCTTTCTAGGGATAATCTACATAGTACACATTAAGTTAACCCACTAACATCTTAACAGGTTGCACTTTTCCAAGTCAATATAATAAAAAGAGAAAAGCAAGAAAGAGGCCTAATGCCTTATTTATGCCAATTCTCAGTAATTAGTAAGCATTTATTTGAATTTAAGATATATTTTTAAATATATTAAACATTCCTCATATGCATTTAAATTTTATGCAAAATGCTAAGCAGGATTAGGACATTGTCATTCAGAAGAACAAAAGAAAAGACAAAGAATAATGAAGAGAAGATGAAGAAATGAAAAAATTAAAAATTGACAGTTGTCATTCAATTTATAAAATTTATCGATGAATCACATTTTTGTTCTTACATTCATGTAGTGAGGAATAGCAGCTATTTTCAATGAAATAGACTTTTCTTTGAATGTATCAAAAAGTAATTAAAGCAAAACGTAAGAACTCCTAGGGTAGAAGCTTGTGTAGTTACAAATTGAGTTTTATTTGTAACATTTGTAATGCTATGTAGAGAGTCAAACAGAAAATCTGAATTACCTTCATTGCATAGACATAATAAATAAAAACAAATACTGAGATATATTCTCTGTATAGGGAAATTTTAAGGAAAAGAACTTAAAAATATCTTCTTCTTAATAACATATAATTTCTATTTGATTCAGTTTATCAAAGATATTTTAGGCATCCTACAGAGAACTGAGATAGGCATAATAACAAGACATTCCATTATTCATGTGTTCATTTCTTCAAAATTGTATTTGAGATTTTTCCACTTTTATGTATAGAATGGTTCAATTCCAATCTTACATGCATAAAGCGTAAGACTCCCAAACATAGCCGTATGGCATAAAATTAATTTGTAGAACTTTCCCATAATATACTAAATAGTGCAAAAAACAAAAACCTAAAAAAAAAAAAAAATGAACAAACACAATCTAATATGGAACAAGGTGTAGGATAAAAAGGTACTGTAAGAAATGAGAAGTACAAGGAAAAAAGAAAACAAAATAAAGCAAACCAAAATTCAAAAATGCCAACAAGAAGTTTGTATGACCACATTATGTGTGGTTGCTTTGTACCAATGGATGACAATATTATGGTAAAAGAAACTGCTCGTAGGAAGGAAAGAGTCCCTCTAAAGGGGCAGATAAGTCAAAAATGCGATGTTTAAGAAGATAGTAAACCATCTATAAAATGTAATTCTAACAGTTCAAAAATAACCTTTGTTTTTTATGTACTCAAATGAAAGTGCATTTCTTTAGGAAATGAAATTTTATCTTATCTAGAAGTGCAGGTGGCATATAATATTTGCTTTTCTATTTCAGCTTTTTTCACACACATGGAAGTGAACACATAGAAGAACAGTATTTAAATGTGGTAGCATGGTTTTTTGTATCTCCTTCTTCAAATATCTTGGAGGAAATGTTAATTTTTACTTTAAATGTTTTGCTATTGCAGGAATTTGAAGCCAACAAGACATTTAATTTTTGTTTTTTCAATTGCGTGAGTGAGTTTTTAAAGTGTCTGGCCTACATGACTCAAATTTAATCCAATTTTTTTATATTAAAGTAAAAAAAGAAAGCCATTATGTTATATTATTTACCTTTAGGTCTTAAAATTATGGGAAAATAGATAGATGGTCAATTGTTCTAAATAAGTTAAACAGACAAAAAATATTTGACAAATTTGAAAGTTATCAGAGTGAAAATCTATAAAAAAAGGGTAATCAGTAAATGGCAAAGTTCTTTTTTTAACTATAGTTTTCAAAATGCTAAAATGATCATGAATCCCATACAAATATAAAAAGAACACGTGTCAAAAGTTTTATATAATGTACTAACTAATAAAATAGTAACTTGTAAAAAAACCAAAGAGCATTTGAAAGGCTAGGTATTTGTAGGCAATGTTAGGAAACAAACATGACTCAAGTTCAACAGTGGCGCTGATCTTTGCAATCTTTGAGGTTTTTTTCCTATTACACAGAAATTACTAGCATTTTCATGTTAAAAAGTCTATAAGGTAGCTTACTTTCCTTGTTCAATGGATATAATGGATGTTTCAGTTGTGCAAGATGAATAAATTCTAGTGATCTAGACAACATAGGGCCTATATTTCATTGTACTCTACTGTTCACTTACAATTGTATTAAGGGCTAATCTCATGTAGTCTTAAGATATTTGAAAAAGAAAAAAGAAAACAAAATGAAATTTAAGCTAAGCATTAATTAAAAGAACATCCAGTAATTTTGTTTGTCTGCTTCTAAGTTTAGGGCAATTTTCTGATGCTATAAAGTGTAAGTGTAATGAAAAACTCTTTAAAGGTTGGTGATGAGGAAGCCCAAACAGGTACATTTTGTAAAAGCTGGTCAGGAGATTCTGATACCTGTTTAGAGTTTAGAGCCACAACAAAGCTGAAAATTGTTGTTTTACAATTTTCAAATGGGGAAAAAAGTTTAAAGTGTCAGTCTTTTCTTATTATTTACAAGGTTATTTAAATGTTCAACTGAGAAGTCTTAAAATAAATCATATTTTTCAAGGTTTTTTTTTTTTTTTTTTTTTTTTTTTTTTTTTTTTGAGACGGAGTCTTGCTCTGTCGCCCGGTCTGGAGTGCAGTGGCCGGATCTCAGCTCACTGCAAGCTCCGCCTCCCGGGTTCACGCCATTCTCCTGCCTCAGCCTCCCGAGTAGCTGGGACCACAGGCGCCCGCCACCTCGCCCGGCTAGTTTTTTTTTTGTATTTTTAGTAGAGACGGGGTTTCACCGTGTTAGCCAGGATGGTCTCGATCTCCTGACCTCGTGATCCGCCCGTCTCGGCCTCCCAAAGTGCTGGGATTACAGGCTTGAGCCACCGCGCCCGGCCACAAGGTTATTTTTTTAATTCCCCATAATTCCTCAAAATAGCAAGAACAACTGCCTCTACTGCTCCTCATAATATTATTTTATTTTCTTCCTTTGATAAGATATTTATATGAGAGGTCATGGAAAATTTTTGTGATATATTTATACAGTCTATTAAAAATTTAAAGTTTGAATCAGGTTGTATTACTTTCTGTGATGACTGAGATTTCCTCAATGTGAAATTATAAAACCTTATTAGGTGAGAGATAAAAATGAGCAATTTTAGTTGGTATAGGGTTTGCTGGTCCAGCATCCATTGACTCCCTTTTGTTGTAGCACTTTCTGATTTTCTTTAGAGAAATCACCCTTCCACACTTCTGAGTACACGTGTTTTGCGTGGAGCTATTCCCAACTACACTTTGGCTCCAGAGGTAGCCCTAAGGCTTGTACCAGACAATCTCAGTCGCTACAATTGGTTCAGGAGTAGCCACTTGACATATATCAACCCACTGAGAGTCATTGCAGTAATTATGAAGGAGGCAAATGCTGATGTTGTTCACTGTATAATAACATAGTTGCTCTGGCCATCTTTGCCATCACAGGCTGCCTAAGAAAGAAATCCATACACAAGAAGTCAGACCCAACAGGAAAAAGTGTCATCTCACTGATGAGGGCATTTCAGCACTCAGATTTATCTATTCTTGGACCCAAATCTATTCTTGGACTTTGAATTCAATGAACCAATACGTTCACTCAGTTTTTTATTTTTTTTCTTCCTAAGCAGACACTTGGATTTGTTTTCTGTCACTTAAATAAGTAGTCATGTGCTTCCAAAACTGCCATGGAAACAATTGAACATGTAAGACCAAAACCCAAGCCAAATTCCAGAGCAGGATATTTAGACTTAAGGGCTTAGAGATGATAGTGCTGAAAATGTGAGAAAATAGGATATTGATGAGTACGGGATGCCTATGGCATACTTACTCAAAAGATCTTTGCAATCTTTGAGTTTTTTTTCCTATTACACAGAAATTACTTGCATTTTCTTTTTTTTTTTTATTTATTTTTTTATTTATTTATTTTTTTTTATTATTATACTTTAAGTTCTAGGGTACATGTGCATAACGTTTATATCATGTATAACTCCCCAATGTAATCCCTCCCTCCTCCCCCCTCCCCATGATAGGCCCCAGTGTGTGATGTTCCCCCTCCCGAGTCCAAGTGATCTCATTGTTCAGTTCCCACCTATGAGTGAGAACATGCGGTGTTTGGTTTTCTCTTCTTGTGATAGTTTGCTAAGAATGATGGTTTCCAGCTGCATCCATGTCCCTACAAAGGACGCAAACTCATCCTTTTTGATGGCTGCATAGTATTCCATGGTGTATATGTGCCACATTTTCTTAATCCAGTCTGTCACAGATGGACATTTGGGTTGATTCCAAGTCTTTGCTATTGTGAATAGTGCCGCAATAAACATACGTGTGCATGTGTCTTTGTAGTAGAGTAATTTATAATCCTTTGGGTATATACCCAGTAGTGGGATGGCTGGGTCATATGGTACATCTAGTTCTAGATCCTTGAGGAATCGCCATACTGTTTTCCATAATGGTTGAACTAGTTTACAATCCCACCAACAGTGTAAAAGTGTTCCTATTTCTCCACATCCTCTCCAACATCTATTGTTTCCTGACTTCTTAATGATTGCCATTCTAACTGGTGTGAGATGGTATCTCATTGTGGTTTTGATTTGCATTTCTCTGATGGCCAGTGATGACGAGCATTTTTTCATGTGTCTGTTGGCTGTATGGATGTCTTCTTTTGAGAAATGTCTGTTCATATCCTTTCCCCACTTTTTGATGGGGTTGTTTGTTTTTCTCTTGTGTATTTGTTTGAGTTCTTTGTAGATTCTGGATATTATCCCTTTGTCAGATGAGTAGGTTGCAAAAATTTTCTCCCATCCTGTAGGTTGCCTGTTCACTCTGATGGTAGTTTCTTTTGCTGTGCAAAAGCTCTTTAGTTTAATGAGATCCCATTTGTCCATTTTGGCTTTTGCTGCCGTTGCTTTTGGTGTTTTAGACATGAAGTCCTTGCCCATGCCTATGTCCTGAATGGTACTACCTAGATTTTCTTCTAGGGTTTTTATGGTATTAGGTCTAACATTTAAGTCTCTGATCCATCTTGAATTAATTTTCGTATAAGGGGTAAGGAAAGGATCCAGTTTCAGCTTTCTACTTGTGGCTAGCCAATTTTCCCAGCACCATTTATTAAATAGGGAATCCTTTCCCCATTTCTTGTTTTTGTCAGGTTTGTCAAAGATCAGATGGCTGTAGATGTGTGGTATTATTTCTGAGGACTCTGTTCTGTTCCACTGGTCTATTTCTCTGTTGTGGTACCAGTACCATGCTGTTTTGGTTACTGTAGCCTTGTAGTATAGTTTGAAGTCAGGTAGCGTGACGCCTCCAGCTTTGTCCTTTTGACCTAGGATTGTCTTGGCAATGCGGGCTCTTTTTTGGTTCCATATGAACTTTAAAGCAGTTTTTTCCAATTCTGTGAAGAAACTCATTGGTAGCTTGATGGGGATGGCATTGAATCTATAAATAACCTTGGGCAGTATGGCCATTTTCACGATATTGATTCTTCCTATCCACGAGCATGGTATGTTCTTCCATTTGTTTGTGTCCTCTTTGATTTCACTGAGCAGTGGTTTGTAGTTCTCCTTGAAGAGGTCCTTTACATCCCTTGTAAGCTGGATTCCTAGGTATTTTATTCTCTTTGAAGCAATTGTGAATGGAAGTTCATTCCTGACTTGGCTCTCTGCTTGTCTGTTACTGGTGTATAAGAATGCTTGTGATTTTTGCACATTAATTTTGTATCCTGAGACTTTGCTGAAGTTGCTTATGAGCTTAAGGAGATTTTGGGCTGAGACGATGGGTTTTTCTAAATATACAATCATGTCATCTGCAAACAGGGACAATTTGACTTCTTCTTTTCCTAACTGGATACCCTTGATTTCTTTCTCTTGCCTGATTGCCCTAGCCAGAACTTCCAACACTATGTTGAATAGGAGTGGTGAGAGAGGGCATCCCTGTCTTGTGCCAGTTTTCAAAGGGAATTTTTCCAGTTTTTGCCCATTCAGTATGATATTAGCTGTGGGTTTGTCGTAAATAGCTCTTATTATTTTGAGGTACGTTCCATCAATACCGAATTTATTGAGCGTTTTTAGCATAAAGCGCTGTTGAATTTTGTCAAAAGCCTTTTCTGCATCTATTGAGATAATCATGTGGTTCTTGTCTTTGGTTCTGTTTATATGCTGGATTACATTTATTGATTTGCGAATGTTGAACCAGCCTTGCATCCCAGGGATGAAGCCCACTTGATCATGGTGGATAAGCTTTTTGATGTGCTGCTGAATCCGGTTTGCCAGTATTTAATTACTTGCATTTTCATGTTAAAAAGTCTACAAGTTAACTTCTTTTCCTTGTTCAATGGATGTAATGTTTCAATTGTGCAAGATGAGTAAATTCTAGTGATCTATACAACCTAGGGCCTATGTTTAATGGTAATCTACTGTGCACTTACAATTGTATTAAGGGCTAATCTCATGTAGTCTAAAGGTCTCAGAACTACTAAAATCTCAGTAGACCTAAAGTTCCCCCAGTTTGCAGGAGATCTTTGTATCTGGTCACTGTATCTAGTGCATCTTTTGTGAAATACAAACTACTAATTTTGTTATAATGAAATCCATCTATTTTTCTTCTTGTGGTTTGTGCTGCTTGCATCTGGTTTAAGCATATTTTTCTTATGACATAGTCATAAATATACAACTTATACAACTATAGGCCTTCTATTACTTTCCTTATTTATCTCTTTCTTGGCTATTTTCTACTTTGACATAGGTTTCACAAAACACTTTTTAAGCATTAAACTCCTTTTAAGCATTTAAAATGTTGGCATCAGTGCCAACATTTTAAATGAATAATTATTAAAAGGATAAATTTAAGCTTTCATTGATGTGGTCCAGTAAATGCAATTTTTAGACCTGAAATTCTACTCATTTTTGTGGGAGTAATACATTTTAAGAAAATTTTAAAGCAATTTGTTTGTTGTCTGCCCAGTCATGAGACTTGTTTCTATTAAGAAAGAAGGATGATAATGACTACAGAAAAATAATTCAAGCAAATACTCAATTAAGGCGCCACTGCAGGTTCAAAAACTGTTTGATCCTGGTCAGAGTCACTTATTTCAGTTAGAGTACCTTTAAGTGATGCTTGCTATGAATGTCTTCTTATTGTTATGAGATCACGAATCTATAGTTACCTCTGCTTTATCTGAGGAAAATATTCCATAGCTCTAAATTGACCTCTATTACTTTGCTACTTATTTCAAACTTTAGTTCCTAAATTCACTGTTTAGTAATCTTTATACTGTTTTACTAGAGACTATCAAGCCATATCTTATCAAAATTAAATGTGATTAACACAAGTACATTCTCCTAAGTGAAATTTTACTTTTTATTTTGCTTTACTTAGTAGAAAGATTTTTATGGGGTTCTGATGGATTTTGCCATTGAGAGAGATTTTCTGCCAAACAGATGGTTCCCACTTAACAATTAGATTTGCCTCCAGAATGCAAATGAATGGCTAAGGGAAGAGGAAACGGAAAGTGCTGAGGGAAAAAGGGAGTTTGTTCTGGTGGCTGATCACATTACCATGTGTGTTCACTACATATAACTCCTCTCCCTCTAATCACCATTTCCCAGCACACTCATTTCAAAGATGACAATTCATTGCACACTATCAGCTGCTGTGTGGAGCACTTTGCACGTATTATCTTATGGAATTTAATAGTCACACCACCCCTCCAGTTTATGTGTCCTCATTTTATAGAAAGGGTATTGGGATACAGGGAAGTTATATCCAAGGATACACAGCAAATTCTGGAGTAGGGATTCAAACCTAGGTCCCTCCGACTCCAAATCTACTCCCTTAACTTCAGTGCTGTACTTTCTCTCCATTTGCTAAACATTCCCCGAGTTTTTTTTTTTTCCAGAAAGTATCCTTCTTTTAAAACAACTAATCAAATTTTATTGTGCCTTATCTACCTTTTATGGTATATAGCACAGTTCAATAATTTTCCTGGAACATCTTTCAAAGGGTCTGCTCGTAGATTTTAAATAGTAGTAAATCTGTGTTTACTGCTATATTTTTGATGTGAGTAAAATTTTTTGCTATCTCTCAAAAATGCTTTTCTATTTTTTCCATTTATTTAGGCAATTTGTCTGTGTGTTTATTTTCTTTTTCATTTGCAAGTGGAAATTGTAATACTGGTTAATTTTCAGATTAAAGTGGTTTCAGATTAAAGTGGTTTCAGAAATGTGAATAAATTTACCAATTAAACAAGAATGTATATTTTCTGAAAGACTGTTTAATCTCTCAAACAATTACGCTGCAGTACAAAAGTATTTTATTCACATTGTGCTAACAGGAGAAAGGCACTTTTCATATGGTGCTCCTAATATCTAACCTATATTTTGCTTTCTTTAGCTTCCAGTCATTGCTCTTTGTCCTCGTGTCTTCTGAGACTATGAATAATTCCCTTCTTTCATTATGTTGTTACCCAGGAGGTATTATTTATAGGTTGTGAACATGGCTCACTTCACTCTGATCTTTTCTAGAATACATAAGTTAATTTTGTATTTCTGTTTGACATATCTTTCTCCATTCTTTGAACCCTTTCTGTTCTCTTTTGGGTTTTCACAAATTATCCTAAATACTTCTTAAACTTTGCAGAACAGAAATATACAGAAGATCAAAGGAGCAGTTTCAGCCTGATTCAACTGGGCAATTACCCTTTTTTTCCAGTGTTACATCACTAGCTGAGATATGCAGATTGAATTTAACTGTTTCTGGCATTAGCCACCGCTGGGTAAATAAGCTTATTCTGCAAATGTAGCCAGCCATTATATGGCCATTTTAATACTTTCAGGTCTAAGTTTCTACTAGAATCTGATTTACTAAATTATTATCTTTGTGGCAATAAGTTCTAAAATTTTCAGTTTGGTTAGAAATTATAAGCTCAAAATAGAATTAGTACTTTTGATCACCCTAATTATATTCCAAGCATAATGCTATTTATTAGGATTTTTTAAACTCCAATTTTTTGTTAAGTTTTGCTTAGTAGAACTTCCTAACAAATTGTATTTTAAACTTGTTCAACTATATCAATTGCTTTTGAAATTTAGAAATGTGTTCATTTATAGAAAGCCATCATTTACTTGGTAACACTGACTAACAGACAGCATATTCCAAACTATAAGAACCAAGAAGTATACATTAGGAACCAAGATCAGTCTGGAAAAACCTATTTGTATGAAGTTTGCAGAGATTCAGGGGAAAGAGTTCAACTGTTCTGTTCTAGAGTAGGTCAAACACCCTGGATCTGAAAATATATGGAGATTTTTAAAAAAATAAAATGCATTATGAAAAACAGGCCAAAAGAACAACTGGTATTTTGGAAGGATGAAAAGAGGGCAGGAGAGGGAAGGGGACAGCTAGTGTACAAATCTCTCAGCTTCTAATCACAAGAGGAGATGAGTTTGAAGTGACTTTTCTTTTACTTTTCCACTAATATTGAACTTTATTTAGTAAACTATTCTGCTTCTTAACCCAATTCATATCTGGTACTTCTGTATTTTTTTTTTTTCATGAAGGTGAGCAGTAGGACTAGAAGTGCTGACCTAGAAATGTGGGACAGTGTACTCATTTCCCTTTTAGCAAAGGTTTGCTGATAATGATAAATGCTACCCTTAAGAAATTGGAACACTGAAATTCTCCATCTAGCCACAACCTTTGACTCTTTCCCCTCTCTTAATCCTTTGCTCCCAATAAACCTACTGCTTCACCTCACTGAACCTCTGGTCATTCAACCCCTCTTTGTTCTCTAACTTCATCAGTCCCTCCTGGCAGACCTCCCCTCCTTACTCACACTGGCCCCCATCATCCATCATCTCAAATATACTGTTAGTAGCATCTTCTCATTCATCACCCCCTTGACCATCCGACTCACTTGTCTCACCAGTCTCCAGCCTGAAAATCCATTTTCTCTGCATTTGTTCTTAGGTTGCCAATTGCCATGAAGGAAAATCCCATAACTGAGCTTATCTTCTCCAACACAAGTTTAATTTTTAATCTCTGCTGGCCCCTCAATTCTGTTTGACAATCCTTTTAATTAATACTAATCAACAATCTTCTTCATTTTTCTTAGTGTCTATTCCAAATCTTGCCCATATTCCTCAAGCCCTATGCCCCCACCCTGCCCACTTCTTTTTGACAGGCTGCCAGCTCACTACTTTACCAGGAAGTTAACAGCTGATCTGTATGAACTCTCCCAACTTTCATCTTTCTGCCTTCATAATTATATCTGTATTTAACCTGCTCATGCTTCTTTCCCTCATGTGCCAGAGAAGAAATATCCTGATACATTTCTGAAGCTAACTCATCTACTTGGCTTTTGCTTCTAGCTGCTTTTATCCATACCCTACTTGGTTTGTTAATAATGTTTTGTCATTTGCAACTATAATTTCTTTCTCTAAATAGGTTCCTTTCTTTCATGAATAAATACACCCAACTTTCAACCATTCCTAATATTAAAATAAAACCTATCACTTAGTATTTTCTATTTTCCAACTTTTAATTCAACATAAGTATTGAGCATCTCCCAATTGCAGACACTGTTATAGTCTTTGAAGATGTACCAGTAAATGAGACCCCAGCTCCAGCCCTCATGTAGTTACCAGATTTCTCAAAAGAGTAGTCTCTACTTACTTCATCACACTTCTTAAATACTGTAATTGGTCACCTACCTACCATTCTATAGAAGAACACTGCTTTTATTTACAAGTCTGAGACAAATGCTTTGCATCCTCGTGATTATAAAACAGTCTCTATAAACTTTATATAATTAATCTAGGAAGAAGGGTGTGAGACAAACGAAAATAAAGCTTGCAGCACATTGCACACTGATCATTAGGTGAGCTTGCTCTCTAACCTGCTTCCTCATTGTTGCTTGGTGCCTATTGTATTAAAATCACATAGACCCTAGATTAGTTTCCCTTAACCACTCTATAGATAACAATGTGAACATTATGAAACATTAAGTTTTCTCTTTGATATATTCTTTCAGGTCGGGCATACCAATGAAACTACTGATGTCAACTGGTCTGATGAACCTCATCAGAAGCTGAACAACCAAAAAATGTTGTTTCCGGATGATTTTCTCTCTCTTACTCCAAGGAATCAATGACCCCAATTTTCTAGTCCCTTGCCTTTCATGATCCCCTTATAAATTCCAACCCTGAATGCCTCCAGGAGACGGATTTAAGAATCTCCCCTCATCTCCTTGCTTGGCACCCTGAGACCATTAAACTCCTTCTCTGTTGCAAACCTTGCTGTCTCTGTGTATTTGTCTCTTACTGCACATGAACCCATTGGTCCTGTAACAATTATCTTGTTTGTTGATTCAGTGGCCTTGGACCCTGAAGAAAGAATGATGTATTGGTTTCCTAAGACTACCATAACAAAGTGCTAAAAATTTGGGGGCTTAACACAACAAAAATTTGTTTTCTCACAGTACTGGACAGTAGAAATCTGAATGACGGTGTCAGGAGGTTCATGCTCTCTCTAACTACTCTACCTGGGAATTCTCATTTTTGCATCTTCTACCTTCTAATGTTTGCTGGTGATCCCTAATGTTATTTTGACTTGTAGATGCATCATTGTAGTCACATGATAATCTTGTTCCTGCATGATTTCACATTGACTTTTCTCTGTGTCAAAGTTGCACCTTTTTAGGCTGGGCTCAGTGGCTCACACCTGTAATCCCAGCACCTTGTGAGGCCAAGGTAGTCAGATCCCTTGAGGTCAGGAGTTCAAGACCACCCTGGCCAACATGGCAAAACTTCTTCTGTACTAAAAATACAAAAGTTAGCTGGGCAAGTTGTGCATGCCTGTTATCCCAGCTACTTGGGTAGCTGAGGCAGATGAATCACTTGAACTCAGGAGGTGGAGGTTGCAATGAGCTGAGATTGTGCCACTGCACTCCAGCCTGGGTGACAAAGTGAGACTCTGTTTCTAAACAAAAAAATAATAAAATAATAAAATGAAATAATAAATTTCACCTTTTTAAAAAGACAGAGATCATATTGGAGTTGAACTCACTCTAACTGCATAATTTTAACATGATTACCTCTGAAAAGAGACTCTATTTACAAATAAGGTTACATTTGGAGGTACTTGGAGCTTGAACTCTAAATATATCTTTCTTGGGAGATGTTAGTCAACCCATAAGAGATGCTTTACTCAATGATGAAGCCCGTGCTGTGTCTGAATGAACATGAAATTCAGATGTTTAGTCTGATGAGTGGAATGATTAATCCTGATTATTAAGGTATGTGCTGTGTGAGGTGTGCCCTAAGACCTGCCTGGCCTATGAATAAAAGTAAATAGAAAAGTGCAGGCAGGACCAGTAGGGTATCATACACCTAAAGAGTGAAATTTTGGGTCACAATAAAGGTATTCTTCATTTAGGATATTAGCTGAGCACCAAAGTAACTTGAGATTGCTTCAGTCTGTAATGGAGGACAAATAGATTAGATTGGAGATTAATTCAATTAGCTCAAAATCTAATTTCCAAGATTCTCTTGCAGCTAGAACTTTCTTGGTACCTCCTTTCTATCCGTGAGATTTATTCACACATCAGGCTTGGAGAACGAAGAAAGCATCTGTAAGTGGTGGCCATCTGGAAGAAATCAAATTTACCAAGCAAGGGGCAAAAGCAACTGGTTCTTCTGAGACATCTTCAGGGAAGTACCTGGGTGTTGGTGCCTAGTGTCAGAGATGTTAAGCAGCAGTTGGAAGTAGCAGTCCTTTGTTTTGTTGGAAATTGCTTTTCCTGAATGCATCATAACTTGTTGCTTTGTTCTTGGCTCTGATACAACCACACCCAGGTCTTTGGATCTCCTGGAGATTCCACAAGTTTCCTACATTCTAATTAAAAAAACAAAATTCTGGTGCTCCCAGCAAGTACTGCTACTAATAAAATGTATTGGGAACTTTTCCATGTTTTCACTCAGTATCATATTTGGATCTAACTTAATTTAGGGAATCAGCCTGTTGTTTCCTAACTTACTGATGAAAATTGTCATGGAGTAACTCAGGCAGAAAAAAATAGCATTTTCTGTTGAAGGGTTTCTTAATGTAGGCACCAGCAATATTTTAGGTGTATAACTCTTTGTTGTGGCAGACTGCTCTGTGTATTGTAGGTTGTTTAGAAGCATCCCTAGCCTCTACCCACTTGAATATATAGTAGCACCTCTCTCTCCCAGTCGTGACAATCTAAAATGAAATGTCTGCAGACATTATCAAGCGTCCCCTGTGGAACAAAATTGACCCAGGCACAAACCACTGTTCTAGTGGAATAATTACAGCTAGAATTATTGAGAACCAAGTGCCTGGTAATTATCTAAGCATTTCACAAGTAATAATGCATTTAATCTTTAAAATAGCCATTTGAAGAAAATACAATTTTCCCCATTTTACATATAAGAATTCATGCCTGGAGAGTTTAATTCACTTTCACAAGTAATAGATATAGAGTATATCTCGACATATACGTAATCTAGAGTAGATGCTCTTATTTACCACACTATATCCCCCTCAATGCCGTAATGTTGTGTTGGTATTCATGATTGTCTATAAGTCTTAAAACTCCTGATGATCTTGAGATGGAGGATCACCATTTGATTCTGAAATGAAACTTAAAATAATTTAAGATATTTTATCTTTATACCATATAATTTGACAATCTAACAGTAAGATTTCATCTTACTTTTCAAAGCATCCCCTATTTTGCCTATAGGTGTTTTTCTAAAACATAATTCTTATCTAGCAACTCTCCCAAATTCTCTTAATGTTTTCCTTCAACTACAGACAAAGTCTCCATTCTTTAGCATTATGTAAACGGAATTTTACAATAACTTATATATCCAAGCTGACATTCTGCTACTTTTGTGTCATCAGCACAAGCTAAGCACCAGCCATACAAAACTTCCCACTATTTTGGAGAATACCTCAAGCTATGCCAACATATAAGTAATTCTCTCTGTCTAGAATAGCTTCTTTTGTCTTCTGTTCCTGGAGATATATTCATCTTACAGGCTTTGTTCCAATGCTATCTACTTGTTAAGAGCTGTACATCTCCATTACTTAGCTGCAAATTTAATCTCCTGGTTTCCATGGCATGTTTACATACCTCTGTAAGAGCATTTGTTATATTCAACTGTAAATATTAGACTTTACATATTTTTTCCACCTGGACATTATGAGCTAATTGAGGGCTACACTCTATCTTATTCTCTGTGCTCCCATCACTGGGCATAGTGCCTGACCCATAGCAGGTAAAAAAAAAAAAAAAAAAAAAAAGATTAATAAATGAAGTCCCCACAAGTTCTGTGCAGCCATAGCAGTGCAAATGGAAGTAATCCTCATGACTCCAGTAATCCTCATGATGTGTTTAAAGGGATGATTGACCGCTCACAGGTTGTCCATCTCTCACACCTGCCTTTTTGCCCCTGAACACTTAAAAAGCTTCAGGATTTCCTGTGGTTTACCTGCCCATTGATAGGGTTTCACCCAGGCCCCAAGCTAGCTTGATAATGTAATCAGCAGGTGTTAAGATTTTTCCAATTTAATAGCTCCAAGTAATGAATTATGTAAAATTCTAAATATTTATCTATAGAAATCTATGAAATGATACCCCTACTATTCAAATTATTTGGATTATTTGTATATGATCATTCATTTGAAGTCTAGTATACTTATATAAATTAATGCTCTCTTAAAATTACATATAAAGGCCGGGCGCGGTGGCTCAAGCCTGTAATCCCAGCACTTTGGGAGGCCGAGACGGGCGGATCACGAGGTCAGGAGATCGAGACCATCCTGGCTAACACGGTGAAACCCATCTCTACTTAAAAATACAAAAAAAAAAACTAGCCGGCGACGAGGCGGGCGCCTGTAGTCCCAGCTACTCGGGAGGCTGAGGCAGGAGAATGGCGTAAACCCGGGAGGCGGAGCTTGCAGTGAGCTGAGATCCGGCCACTGCACTCCAGCCTGGGTGGCAGAGCGAGACTCCGTCTCAAAAAAAAAAAAAAATAATAAAATAAAATAAAATAAAATAAAATTACATATAAAAATATTAGTTTGCTACTATGTCATTAAAACAAACAGAATTGATGATGCTTTGTGGGAAAAAAAAAATGTCCTGGACTAGAAATTTGAAGACTGACTCCTAGTGCCAGCTGCCTCGGAAACTATTTGTGAGAGGCACCTTGAGAATGACACAAAGTTTATCTGACTCATTATGTCCTTAAAAATTAGAAATAGTTGTCTTGGTCCCTAAACATCATGGTTAAGAGAATAATTATTTATGAAACATGAAAGTGCTAAAAATGCAAACAATACAAATACGAGGTATTTTTATTAAAAGCATTTTTTATTTCAAAAAACGTAACTTCTTACACTCATGTTAATATTTGTGGCTTATTCTCTTTGGTGTCAATTGCTAAAACAATCACTGGTGTGTGATAAAGTGTTTATGTATTATCAGTGATGTCACCTTAAATGGGTGACATTGAGGTTTAAAGAAACCACCACATACATTACTCAAGGGAGGAGCTGCTAATTAGCTAAGCTAAACAGGGATTTCTTTCAACTTTTATTTTAGAAGTGCATTTTAGTAATCATTTTCATTTCAAAGTTGCCGACTTTCCTTTGCATTGCTGTTTTGTGTGTGTGCATGTGATTACAAAATTTAAAATAAAATTGGGTTGTGTTAAAATACTTGCTCTGTCTTCCTTTTGCTACTGGACATGACAATTTCATTGTGCTTTGCTTTTGTTTTTGCTCAATTATCTAATAAAACAAAAATGAAAAGAAGTGATTGCTAACACCTACACATCTGAAGGTGCTTTTAGAAAATTGGATGGTTCTTGCAAAAAGAATGGGTGAACTGTTGCCCTGAAGCCTTTCCAAAGGCAGAGGTAGATTTTGGAAGTTATGCATCATTCATTCATTCACTCACTTATTCAACATGTATTTATTGTGAATGTTCTAAATATACCACGAATCCTTTATATAAGGAATTAAAAAACTTATTATCAATTTTTTTATATTACATTTCAGGAAGCCAATATTATGTGTAATTTTCCAAGTAAGCTTACATTAAACTCCCTTCCCATTAACTTCGGATTTTTGAAGATTAAAAAATCTTAAAAGATTAAAAAGTTTTCATAAGAAAATTCTTATATATATGGAATTTATTAATAAAACTCTGTTTGCTTCATATGGCAACTCTCCTGTTCAAATAGTTCATATGAGTGTATTAAAGATACTGAAATTATTTACTGTTTCCTCCAATTTTTTTGAAAGACACTACATATTTGTATGCTCATTATTAAGAATTCATTTCTGTACACACTTCCCAGGAGCACACAGAGATTTAAACCACGCTCTGGGGATAGGGCCATTGCAGCCCAATGTGGAAGTTTGTCCATAGGTGGTCCCGGCCTCCTGCCACTCCCATTCCCAAAAGCTCTATGTTGCATGGGCAAATCCCAGGGTGCCAAGACAGACATCAGTAGTCATTTCTGAATACTATTTCTGCCATATTCTATTATTGGCTCCTGTTTGTCTACTCATTCAAAATAAGATATTTGTTCAATCTCTAGAAACTTATCTTGTACTCTGTGTATCTTTTTATAAAGTGATTTTTATAAATATTTAGAGTGATCTGTTAGACATAGTAGTTTATAATTTATCACAAAGGATGTGCTTCCTTCTTATATGATGCTATTCAGAAGAATCAATTTAAAAATTTTAATAAAAATAATGAACAAACTGTAAGTGTACAACTTTGTGAATTTTCAGAAAGTGATCACACCAGAATAGCCATCCCCCAGAGGAGTGATCAGTCTCATTAAATGCACCCAGTGCCCCATCCATTCCAGACACTATTCGATCTCTTCTCCCCAAATATGAGGTCTCCTCTTCCCATAAATTGCATTTACCTGGCTTTGTACTTTGTTAATGGAATCACACTGTGTATTTTGTTATGTCTGATTTATTTGCTCAACATTATAATTATGTTTGATCCAAGGTATTGCAAATAGTAGTAGTTCATTCATTTCCATTGCTATAGGTAGCATTCTGTTGTAAGAATATTCGACCATTATTTTTATCCATTTGGTTTGTTTTCAAATGTTTGCTATTATGAACAATGCTGCTCTAAACATCTTTGTACTCATGTGTTAGTACATATTTGTACAAATATCTGAGGTAGAGTACACTTAAGTATGAAATGCTGGGTAATTGGGTATGATACGTTCAGCTTTAGAAGATACTGAGAGTTTCCCAAAGTAATTGTACAAATAGGCTCTCCACCAGCAGTTTAAAAAATTTTCGGCTGTTCCATAGGACTTTTGTTTGCTCCACTTGTTATTGTGTATAAATTAGCAGTTCTTTTGGTTGTATAGTCATATCACATTGTTGTTTTAATTTGTATTTTCTAAATGAATTATTAGGCTAAGAATGTCTTAATATATTTTTATGTCTTTTGAAGTATTTGAAAATCTTTTTTTAAAGTGTCTATTCAAACAGTTTCCTCATGTTTTCTGTTAGATTATATGAATCTGTCATGTTTTATTGATTTGTACATCTTCCTTATACATCAGTAGTTCTCAATTGTGTTTGATTTTATCCCCCATACCACATTTGTCAGTGTCTGAAGATAATTTTGTTTGTCAGGACTGGAAGGGTGCTATGAGCATCCAATGAGCAGGGGCCAGGCATGCTGGGATTCTAAATACACAAGGTAGCCCACAAACTACAAAGAACATCTGGTTAAAAATGTCCATAGTGTCAAGGTTGAGAAACTCTGAAATTCTTGTGTGTATGACTAAAATATAACATATACTGTATTATATTTAGCAAAATATATCAAATCTTCCACTTAGGGATTTGCTTTTCACTTGTAATTATTTGTTTATTGGATAGAAGTTCTTCAATTTAGGGTACTATGTTTTGTTGTTAATAGTTAATATTCTCAGTGTTTATTGAAAAGATCTTTGCCTACTACAAGATCATGGAGATACTGTCCTTCCTATCTCCTAGTGTTGCATGAATACAGTAGCAACTAGTCACGTGTGCTTTCAAAGCACTTGAAATAAGGCTATTCAAAACTGAGAAGTGATGTAAGTGGAAAATATACACCAGATTTCAAATAATTGGTTTGAAAACAAGAATGTAACATATCTCATTTTTTTTATATTGACTAAATGTTGAAATGATAATATCATGTACATATAACATTGAATACATTGTATGATAAAATCAATTTCATGTGTGGGTCACATTATATTTCTATTGGATGGTGCTTTCTATAAGTTATATTGATTTACATTTTACATTTAATCAACAAAATGCTTTTAGCTAATTTTTTATATGGTGTTAAGCAGGAGTCAATATCTATTTTATACCATAGGATAATTCAGTTGACCCATATGTTAAAAGGTACATTCTTTCTCTACAGTGCTTCTATGGATCCTTTATACTTACTCAAGTGATCTAATATGAGATGGACCTTTTTGAGCTCTTTATTCTGTTCCAAGAACCTATTTCGTATTCTGACCTTTTACTCTCTCTTTTAGCATCTTTTGATATGTGGTGGTCAGACCCTCTCAATTCTGTTATTTTGGACCAGTTCCATTTCCATTTATTTATTTATTTATTTATTTACCCTTAAAGACAGAGTCTTGCTGTGTCACCCAGCCTGGAGTGCAGTGGCATGATCATGGCTCACTGCAGTCTCAACCTCTTGGGCTCAAGTGATCCTCCTCCTTCTGATTCCTAAGTAGTTGGAACTATAGGCATGTGCCACAATACCTGGCTAACTTTTAAAAAGTTGTTTTAGAGACAAGGTAACACTTTTTTGCCTAGGCTAGTCTTGAACTCTTTGCCTCAAGTGATCCTCCCACCTTGGCCTCCCAAAGTGCTGGGATTACAGGCATAAGCCACAATGATCAGCCTTCACAGAAAATTTTCAAAATTTCAAAAATAGTCCTGCTGAGGTTCTAATTGGAATGAATTTAATATATGATATATGTGGAGATAATTATCAACATGTAATCATATTGAGTCTTCTATATCAAACATTCTGTGATGGGTGTAAAGTGCTTGAAATTTCCTGGTAAATACAGTCCTAAGTTATTGATGATTTGTCACACTAAAGACAATTGTATTATTTTTTGAAATTAATTTGCTAAGTGTTATTGATATATAATCATCGACCTTTTATCAGGTAATCTTGCTAAATTAGCTTATTAGTTACAAAATTACCTTTTATCAGGTAATCTTGCTAAATTATCTTATTAGTTACAAAAAATAGCTCATCTGTTGATTCTTTGTGATTTTTCCAAGTAGATAAACATAATTTCTGCAAATAATTACAACTGAATTTTCTTGTTTTTTTTTATATTTCTTATTATCATTTACTGACTTGTTGCTCAGAGTAAGAAACTCAATACAATGTTGAAAATGAATGACAGCAACTATTCTTGTCTCATTTTTTATCTCATTACATAGGCTTTCAATATTTTATGGATATCTCAATGTTTTCTGTAGTTCTTGTTATTTTTCTGTTTTTGATTTTTTGTTACCCTTTACAAATAATGTTTCTACTATTCAAAACTTGTTATAATTTTTATCAAGGAGGGAGTTCCACGTGATCAAAAGCTTTACATGTATCTGTTAAAGTGAGCATAATTTTGTGTTTTTAATCTCTTAATGTGGTGAAATAAATTGGTTTTGAATATCTATGTATCCTTGGATTACTTATATGCATCCAAATTAATAATGATGTATTTCCCTTGTGTAGCTCTATAGGTTAAATATTTTACTTCTTTTTAATATATTTTTACATCAATATTTTTGAGGAACATAAGAGGTTTATAGTTTCCCTTTCTTTAATATTTAATATTCTGATGGACAATATATTTCCAGATGTAAGATCTTGTCATCTGCGAAGAGGGCAATATGGTTTTATATTTTTCAATTTGAATGTCTTTTATTTCATTTTCTTTTCTGATTGCTCTGGCTGTTGAATTGGAGTGGTGAAAGAAGAACCCATGTCTTATTCCAGTTCTGAAAACAAAAGGCTTTCAAACTTTCCCTATTCACTCTGAACTTTATTATTTTGAGGTATCATCTTTTTCCACCTAGTGTGGCAGGAGTTTTGGTTTTTTATCATGAAGGTGTTAGATTTTGTCAAATATTTCCTCTACATCTATTAAGATAATCATATATTTTGTCCTTTATTCTGTTGATGTAATGCACCACATATATTGATTTTTGTTTGCTGAACTATTCTTGCATCTCTTATGTAAAACCCACTTAATTGTGGTACATTATCTTTCTGATGTGCTCCTGGATTGAGTTGACTAGCATTTTGTTGAGGATTTTTGCATCCGTGTTCATCAGGGATATTGGCCTGCAGTTTTCTGTTGTGTTGTTTCATTGTGTGGTTCTGATATCAAGGTAATG
Source organism: Trachypithecus francoisi (assembly GCF_009764315.1). Taxonomy (NCBI): domain Eukaryota; kingdom Metazoa; phylum Chordata; class Mammalia; order Primates; family Cercopithecidae; genus Trachypithecus; species Trachypithecus francoisi. The sequence continues at coordinate 90,954,361 of NW_022681454.1, forward strand.
CTGACCTTGTATTAGGTTGGCACAAAAGCAGCTATGGTTTTAAAAGTAATGCCAAAAACTGCAATTATTTTTGCACAAACTTACTGGAAGGAGTTAGGGAAATTTCCCTCCTCTTCAATATTTTGGAAAAGTTTGAGGATAATTAGTAGCAGTTCTTCTTTATACAGTTAGTAATATTCAACCATGAACCTATCCAATTCAGCACTTTCCTTTGTTGTAAGACTTTTTTATTACTGAATCAATATCATTATTTGTTATTGGACTGTTCAGGTTTTATATTTCTTTCTGATCCAATCTTGGTAGGTTGTAACTTTCCCAGAATTCACTCATTTCCTCTAGGTTTTCCAGTGTACTAGCATATAGTTGTTCATATTAATCTTTGATAATGTTTGTATTTCTGTGGTATCACTTGTAATGCCTCTCTTTTTTTCATTTCAGATTGTGTGTATTTGGGTCTTCTTTCTTCTTTTCTTGGTTAGTCTAGTTAGTGGATCACCAATTCATTTATCTTTTAGAGGAACTAATATATCATTTTGTGATTATTTGTACTGTTTTGTCTCCATTTTTATTTCCGCTCTGATATTTATTATTATTATTATTGCTAATTTGAGGTTTGGTTTGTAGCTTTTCTAGTTTTTGGAGGTATATTGCTAGATAGCTTACTTTAAAACTTTCTGGCTTTTCTTGATGTAGGAGTTTATTGATATTGGAGGAGCACAGGAAATTTTACTCCAAAATATGGCTGCCTGGTAAAATTAATATGGAATCTACCCTTAGAGATTGACACACCTTAGAACAGACTTTTCTCTTATCTACATAAAGGCTGGAAAGATCAATCAAGAAAAACAATGGTTTTTATTTCCTCTCCATATTGTCTCATTTTCTATTGTAGGAAAGAATATCAAGAACGTAACCAGATAAGGTTCATTGGTTTTTACTAAATAATGAGTCTCTCAGGCTCATTCAGTTTCCAAAGAGAACCATATACAAGTAAATCTCTGTTCTCCCCATTCATTTATTCTCCATAGTAATCATTTGTTGACTCTCCACAGATTTGGTGATATTTCCTATTTCCCTCCTACCCTCTGAAATGGGGTTGTGTAACCATTTACGAAAGATAATTTTGGCCGGGCGCGGTGGCTCGGCTCAAGCCTGTAATCCCAGCACTTTGGGAGGCCGAGACGGGCGGATCATGAGGTCAGGAGATTGAGACCATCCTGGCTAACACGGTGAAACCCCGTCTCTACTAAAAAATACAAAAATCTAGCTGGGCGAGGTGGCGGGCGCCTGTAGTTCCAGCTACTCGGGAGGCTGAGGCAGGAGAATGGTGAAAGCCCAGGAGGCGGAGCTTGCAGTGAGCTGAGATCTGGCCACTGCACTCCAGCCTGGGCAACAGAGCCAGACTCCGTCTCAAAAAAAAAGATAATTTTGTTGGAATAGTATCTTTGGGTGACAAATTTTTGTCTGTAGCACTTTGAAAATATCCTCCCATTCTCTCTGGGCCTGTAAGATTTCTACTGAGAAATCTGCTGTCAGTCAGATAAGGGCTCCTTTATATCTGACTAGATGCTTTGTTCTTGATGTTTTTAGAATTTTCTCTTTTCCATTGACTTTAGACTGTTGAACTATAATGTGGCATGAAGAAGACCTTTTTGCTTTCTATCTGTTTGGGGATGAATGGCTGAACTTCCAGTATCTGAATGTTTTAATTCTTTTGGTAGACTTAGAAAATTTTCATTGATTATGTTATTGCATAGATTTTTTAAAAACTGTTTCATTATCTTTTTGCCTTCTGGAATATTGAGAAATGGTGTTCCATATATCACAAAGACTTTGTTTATACTTAAAAATTTTTCTTTCTGTTCAATTTTATTTTATTTTATTTTATTTTAAGTTCTGGAATACACATGCAGGGCATTCAGATTTGTTACATAAGTAAACTTGTGCCATGGTGGTTTGCTGCACCTATCAGCCCATCATTTAGGTATTAAGCCCCACATTCATGAGCTATTTATCCTGATGCTCTTCTTCCCACCACCACTATGACAGGCCCCAGTGTATGTTGCTTCCCTCCTTGTGCCCATGTGTTGTCATTTTCAGCTCCTGTTTATAAATGAGAACATGTGCTGTTTGGTTTTCTGTTCCTGTGTTAGTTTGCTGAGAATAATGGCTTCCGGCTCCATCCATGTACCTGCAAAGGACATGATCTCATTTTTTATAACTGCATAATATTTCATGGGTTATATATGCCACATTTTTTTATCCAATGTTTAATTGATGGGCATTTTGATTGATTCCATGTCTTTGCTATTATGAATAATGCTGCAATGAACATATGAGTATATGTATATTTATAATAGAAGGATTTATATTCCTTTGGGTATATACCCAGTAATGGGATTTCTGGATCAAATGGTATTTCTGGTTCTAGATCTTTGAGGAATTGACACACAGCCTTCCACAATGGTTGAACTAATTTACATTCCCACCAACAGTGTAAAAGTGTTTTTATTTCTCCACAACCAAACCAGTATCTGCTGTTTCTTGACTTACTAATAATCGCCATTCTGACTGTCATGAGATGGTATCTCATTGTGGTTTTGATTTGTATTTCTCTAATGATCAGTGATGTTGAGCTCTTTTTTCATATGTTTGTTGGCCACATGAATGTCTTCTTTTGAGAATTGTCTGTTCGTGTCATTTGCCCACTTTTTTATGGAGTTGTTTGTTTGTTCTTATAAATTTGTTTAAGTTCCTTGCAGATTCTGGATATTAGACCTTTGTCAAATGGAAAGATTGCAAAAATTTTCTCTCATTCTATAAGTTCACTCTGATGATGGTTTCTTCTGCTGTGCAGAAGCTCTTTAGTTTAACTAGGTGTCATTTGTCAATTTTAGCTTTTGGCGAATTGCTTTTGAGGCTTTTGTCATGAAATCTTTGTCTGTGACTATGTCCTGAATGGTATTGCCTAGACTTCTAGGGTTTTTATAGTTTGGGTTTTACATTTAAGCCTTTAATCCATCCTGAGTTAATCTTTGTATAAGGTGCAAGGAAGGGGTCCAATTTCAATTTTCTGTACATGGCTAGCCATTTTTACCAGAACCATTTATTAAATAGGGAATCCTTTCCTCACTGCTTGTTTTTGTCAGGTTTCCCCAAAATCAGATGGTTTTAGATGTGTGGGCTTACTCCTGAGATCTTTATTCTGTTCCATTGGTCTATGTGTCTGCTTTTGTGCTAGTACCATGCTGTTTTGGTTACTGTAGTCTTACAGTATAGTGTGAAGTCAGATAGTGTGATGCCTCTAGCTTTGTTCTTTTTGCATAGGATTTTTTTGACTGTATGTGCTCTTTTATGCTTCCATATGAATTTTGAAGTTTTTTTTTTCTAATTCTGTAAAGAATGTCAATGGTAGTTTAGTGGGAATAGCATTGAATCTATAAATTACTTTGGGCAGTATGACCATTTTTCCTAATATTTGTTCTTCCCATCCGCAAGCGTGGAATGTTTTTCCATTTGTGTCCTCTCTTATTTCCTTAAGAAGTGGTTTGTAGTTCTCCTTGAAGAGGTCTTTCACATCCTTTGTTAGCCATATTCCTATATATTTTATTCTCTTTATAGCATTTGTGAATGGGAGTTCATTCATGATTTGGCTACCTACTTGTCTATTGTTGATGTATAGGAATGCTTGTGAATTTTGCATATAGATTTTGTGTCCTGAGACACTGCTGAAGTTGCTTATAGCTTAAGGAGCTTTTGGACTTAGACAATAGGTTTTCAAGATACAGAATTGTGTTGTCTGCAAAAAGACACGGTTTCATTTCCTCCCTTCTTATTTGAACACCCTTTATTTCTTTATCTTGCCCTGGCCTAAACTTCTAATACTATTTTGAATAACAGTGGTAACAGAGGTCATCCTTATCTAGTGCTGCTTTTCAAGGGGAATGCTTCCAGCTGTTGCCCATTCAGTGTGATGTTGGCTGTGTGTTTGTCATAACTGGCTGTTATATTTTGAGATATGTTCCATCAACACCTAGTTCATTGAGAGTTTTTAACATGAAGGCATGTTGAATTTTATCAAAGGCCTTTTCTGTGTTTATTGAGATAATCATGTGGTTTTTGTCTTTAGTTCTGTTTATGTGAAACATTACATTTATTGATTTGTGTATATTGAGCCAGCCTTGTATTAAAGGGATGAAGCCTACTTGTTCATGGTGAATAAGCTTTTTGATGTGCTGCTGAATTTGATTTGTCAGTATTTTATTAGGATTTTCACCTTTATGTTTGTCAGGAAGACAGGCCTGAAGATTTCTTTCTTTTTTTTTTTTTTTCTGAATCTTCACCAAGTTTTGGTATCAGGATGATGCTGGCCTCGTAAAGTGAGTTAGGAAGAATTTCCTCCTTTCCAATTGTTTGGAATAGTTTCAGAAGGAATGGTACCAAATCCTCTTTGTACTTCTTGTAGAATTCAGCTGTAAATCTCTCTGGTCCTGGGCTTTTTTTGTTGTTGTTGGTAGGCTATTTATTACTGTTCCAATTTGAGAACTTGTTATTGGTCTATTCAAAAACTTGACTTTTTTTGTGATTTAGTCTTGGAAGGATGTATGTGTACAGGAATTTATCCATTTCTTCTAAATTTTTAGTTTATTTGCATAGAGGTGTTTTGTATTAGTCTGTTTTCACACTGCTAGTAAAGAAATACCTGAGACTGGGCAATTTACAAAAGAAAGAGGTTTATTGGACTTACAGTTCCCCATGGCTGAGGAGGTCCCACAATCATGGCAGAAGGCAAGGAGGGACAAGTCATATTTTAGGTAGATGACAGCAAGCAATGAGAGAATTTGTGCAGGGAGACTCCCATTTTTAAAGCCATCAGATCATGAGACTTAGTCACTATCATGAGTATAGCATGGGAAAGACTTGTCCCTTTAATTCAATTACCTCTCACCGGGTCCTCCCACAACATGTGGGAAGTGAAGATGAGATTTTGTTGGGGACACACTCAAACCATATAATGCCTCCCCTGTCCCCTTCCAAATCTCATGTCCTCTCATTTCAAAACCAATCGTGTCTTCCCAACAGTCCCCCAAAGTTTTAACTCATTTAAGCATTAACTCAAAAGTCCACAGTCCAAAGTCTCATCCTAGATAAGGCAAGTCCCTTCCCCCTATAAGCCAGTAAAATCAAAAGCAGGTTAGTTACTTCCTAGATACAATGGGGGTACAGGCAATTGGTAAATATAGACATTCCAAATGGGAGAAGTTTGCCAAAACTAAAGAGTTACAGCCCCATGCAAGTCAAAAATCCAGCAAGGCAGTCAAATCTTAAAGTTCCAAAATGGTCTACTTGATTCCATGTCTCAAATCCAGATGATGCCGATGCAAGAGGTGGGTTCCCATGGTCTAGGATAGCTTTGTCCCTGTGGCTTTGCAGGGTACAGCCTCCCTCATGGCTGCCTTCACAGATTAGTATTGAGTGTCCGCATCTTTTCCAGATGCACAGTGCAGGGTGTCAGCAGCTCTACCATTCTCAGGTCTGGAAGATGGTCACCCTCTTCTCACAGCTCCACCAGGTGGTGCCCCAGTATGGACTCTGTGTAGGGGCTCCAGCCCCACACTTCCCTTCTGCACTGCACTAGCAGTAGTTCTCCACTAGATCCCCACGCCTGCAGCAAATTCTGCCTGGGACATCCAGGCATTTCCATACATTTTCTGAAATCTAGAAGGAGGTTCCCAAATCCCAATTCTTGACTTCTGTTTACTGGCAAGCTCAATATCAAGTGGCCCCTGCCAACACTTGAGGCTTGCACCCTCTGAAGCCACAGCCTGAGTTCTAGATTGGCCCCTTTCAGTCATGGCTGGCGTAGCTGGGATGCAGTGCACCAAGTCCCTAGGCTGCACATAGCATGTGGACCCTGGGCCCAGCCCACGAAACCACTTTTTCCTCCTAGTCCTCCAGGCCTGTGATGAGAGGGGCTGCCATGAAGACCTCTGAGATGTGCTGGAGACATTTTCCCCATTGTCTCTGTCTTTGAGGCTGCTGACCTTTAGATGGGGTTTTGTGGGGACATTTTTGTTAATGCTGTTGTTGTTGCTTTCTGTTTGTTTGTTTTTCTTTAACAGTCAGGCCACTCTTCTGTAGGGCTGCTGTGATTTGTTGATGGTTCACCTCAGGCCCTATTCACCTACATCCCTCCCACACCTGGAGATGTCAATGAGGAGGCAAAGGTGGGTGCGTGTTTCTTCCTCTGAGATCTCTGTCTTTGAGGGGCACCAGCCTGATGTCAGCAGGAACACTCCTACATAAGATGTCTTGTGAATCCTGTTGGGGGATCTCACCCAGTCAGGGGCACAGGATCTGGGACCCTGTTAACAAGGCACTCTGGCTGTCCCTTGGTGGAGGGCGTGTTCTGCACTGGGGGGACACCCACTGGTCTGGGCTGCCTGGATTCCTGAGAACTAGTAAGGGGAAAGACTAAGTCTGTTGGTCCTTAGAGACCACATCTACCCCACTCCCTAGGGCTCAAGTCCATGGAGATTAGAGTTCTGTCACTAAGCCTCTGGCTGAAGTGCCTGGGGGGATGGCCTGCCCAGGAGGCATGGGGCACAGTTTGGCTTAAAGAGGCAGTAAGTCTATGATCTGCCACAGCCAGTGTGCTATCCTGTGGGGAATACCTCTTAAGTCCAAACTGTTCAGTCTCCCTGGAGTCACAGGAGAAAAACAGTGGACTGGAGCTGCAGGGGTGGCTGCTGTCCTACTCCCACTGCCAGGAGTTCAGACATCTTAGGCAGCAGGCAGCTGCAGTGATGGCTGCTGTCCCTCCACTGGGGAGCTCAGTTTTCTAAGGGAGCAGGCAGCAGTAGTGATGATGGCCTCCCCTTCCCCTGGGAGCTTGGTAGTCTTAGGCAGTCTCCAGCCAAGTGGCTGTTGAGAATCTGTGTGACTCTGTGGTTGGGACCCAACACCCTGGTGGAAAGAATTCATGAGTAGGATCTCCCTATCCACAGGTTGCACAGATCCATTGAAAAAGCATGGTTTCCCAGGCTGGGTAGCACAATCACTCACTGCCTCCCTTGGCTGGGGCTTGCGGCTCCCCTTACCCAGTGTGGCTCTCAGGTGGGCCATCACATCATCCTTCTTTTCTTTGCTCTCCATGGGTCATGTCAACCTACTAGTCAGTCCTGATGATAGAACATGGATATTTCAGTTGCCAGTGCGGGATTCACAGGCTGTTTTGGTTCTTCTTGGTGGGAACCTGTAACAGCAGCTGTTTACAGTAAGCCATTTGGCCCCCTGTTTATACTTTTTAAATTATTTTTTTTTATTGTTGTCTGACTTATACTTTTTATACTTTTAAAATTCTTTTTTCCTTTATTGTTGTCAGACTGGACTTTTTCTCACTCTGTCACCCAGGCTGCATGCAGTGCAGTGGCACGATTCGGCTTACTGTAAGCTCCGCCTCCCGGGTTCACACCATTTTCCTGCCTCAGCCTCCCGAGTAGCTGGGACTACAGGTGCCCGCCACCACACCCAGCTAATTTTTTGTAGTTTTAGTAGAGGCGGGGTTTCACCGTGTTAGCCAGGATGGTCTCGATCTCCTGACCTTGTGATCAGCCCGCCTTGGCCTCCCAAAGTGCTGGGATTACAGGCGTGAGCCACTGCGTCTGGCCCAGACTGGGTTATTTCAAGAGATATATCTTTAAGTTCTGATATTCTTCTACTTCATCTAACCTATCTTTAAAGCTTTCAAGTGTATTTTGTATTTCATTCACAGAGTTCTTTATTCTAGAATTTCTGCTTGGTTTTTGTTATGATATCTAACTTTTTAGTAAATTTATCATTCATATCTTGGATTGTTTTCCTGATTTACTTATATTGTTTTTCAGAATTCTTTTGAATTTCACTGAGCTTCTTTTGTATCATAATTTTGAATTCTTTTTTGGGATTTCATGGATTTTATATTGTAATCTGTTGCTGGAACTATTAAGTTCCTTTTTAGGTATCACATTTCCTTGCTTTTTAATTTTTTTTCAAATTTTCTTTTGTAGGGGAGGACTTTTTCCTGAAAATACATCAATAGTGTTGGTTGGGTAAGACCTTTTAGCTTTTATTCTGGGTGCATGAGAGAGTGAAATTCCTGAATGATTTTTCAGCTGTGACAGCATAAGTGGTATCTGTTATTTCCTCAGGTTGTTCAGGGTACAGTATTAGTGGAGGCTATGGTAAAATTTTAGTGTGAACAAGGATGCTAGGTGGGTCAGTTTTCAAGCCCCCATAGTGGCAGCAGTGGGTAAACATGCCTGTTTTTTTGCCCCAGGGTAGCATACACTGTCATCGATGTTAACAGAATCAGATGGACTAATTTTTGAGCCTCCAGGTAGCTTGCTCAGATGCCCTGAGTGCCCACATTCATCTAGGTTGGTGAGCAGATTCTTGGGTCCCGAGCAGTTTGCATGGTATATAGGTGATAGAAACATGGTATGTAGGTAATAGATAGCAGCAGCAGGATGATTCTCTTGGTCCTGAGTGGTGTAAACTGGTGTTGGTGGCGATGTGGTAAGGGGTTGACACCCACAGTCTCAGACATGCAGGTCTCAGGCTTGTCACTCTCAGAAGCAGCAGCACTGCACAGAGTGAGGATGCCCATCTTTCATGGGAGAGTCCATGAATGGAGGTCACACCACATGTGGGGGTACACTTACAACTAACAGCCCCAAAAAGGCAGCCATTCAGCTCTCCTGTCCCAGCCTCCTGTGGTAGCAACAGCACCAGTACCTACAGAAGTGCGAGGAGCAGGAGAGGGGATTCCATTTCCTATCTGTGGGTCCGAGCGTAGAAGCCACTCTGCCAGTGGGAAGGGATCTCACTCTCTGTTTGCAAGGCTGAGCACAGTTTGTGCCACTGCTTGGAGCAGGGTCACTTCTCACATCCCCAAAGAGAAAGCTCTTGCCCCAGAAAGCATGTGCTTTTGTTTCCTTTGTCCTAAGTGGTGCTGCCTTTTTGGTGCGCTGAACTATCTTTTTTTTCCTGGAGAGGAGTACTCCCTGTGGTCTACAATACTGGGGATTCCACAACACCTTTCAGTCCAGACAGCATGATGACACTGTAGCTCTTTGGGTAGGCACTAGGGGATGTCAGTGGGGGATCTCAAGTTGTGGAGATATGGGAGCTTTGGTTCCCAGGGCAGGAAGCAGTCTTGTCATGGCTGTGTTCTCACATTGGTACCTTGCTCTAGCCACTTAGGTCTCAATGGGGTGAGTGACCCAGTGTGAGTTCCCTGTCTGGTTCAATGCCCTCATGGGGTCTCCAAATCATTGCCTACAGTAGTGTTTGTGTGAGTACAGGACTTCTTCCATGGTTAGGATCACAGCAGTCCATGCTGGAGATGTGGACTGCTGAAGTTCTCTCCCTTACCTTTTCCTTACTACACTGAGCACTCCTGGGCTCCCAGTTGATCCCGATCTCGACTGAGCTGACCACTCATTTTCTTCTTCTTCTATGCCAGGTGTTTCCTGTGGCTTTTCTGTTGGACTCCAGTGCTCTCTCCTAGATATTCTGTTCCAGGTACAATTATCTATTCATAATTTTGATTATTCCTTTTGGACAGGGTGGGTATTGAATGTCCCTAGTCACTCATCTTTAATATTTATTATACACAATATTATATAAAAGTGTAATATTTTTATGCACTTAAATTCTCTGATGAAATGTTAATGCTATCCACTGCTAGTGGCCATACTTCTGGTTTTTCCAGTCTACCTTCAAATAATATTACTCTGCTTCATGTATCATCTAAGGACCTTGCAACATTTAGTTTCATTTCCTCCGAACTGATTTTTGTGCTTTGTTGTTATACATTTTGCTTACATCAGTGTTATAGACTCCAAAATAATTTATTTTACTTAATTATATTTTAAGGGTATTAAACATTAAAATTTCAAAGTGTTTTATATTCATGCACATATTTACCATTCTGGACACTCTCATTCCTTGTGTAAATTCAAATTTCCATCTGGCTTCATTTTTCTTCATCTTCAGGGAGGAACTTCTCTTAACATTTCCTGTTGTATTGGTCTGCTGACAAGAAAAGGTTTCAGAAAACCTGGATATAGAATGATAAGTGAACAAGTTTTTTGTGTTTTTCTTTCCCTTTCATCTTAGTTTAACTGACTTTCCATTGTATCCTTCACATGCACTTTTTTTTTTTTCTGATGAGTAGTTTGTGATAATTCACATTTTTAAAAATTCTGTGCACATAAATTTATTTTTTTTTCTCTAAGACATACACATCCTGTTGGATCAAAATGCATGTCTTTGTCCAATCTCTGAAAACAGCTCTGCCATATATTTAATCCTGCTTTCTAATTGTTTATCAGCGGAAGGGTATATTAGGCTGTTCCTGTATTGCTATCAAAAATATATAGACTGTGTAATTTACAAATAAAATATGTTTAATTGACTCACAGTTCTGTAAGCTATACAGGAAGCATGGTGGTGGCATTTGCTCAGCTTCTGGGGAAGCCTCAGGGAACTTTTACTCATGGCAAAAGGTGAAATGGGAGCAGGTACTTCACATGGCGAAAACAGGAACAAAAGAGGGAGTGGGGGGAAGTGTCATACACTTTTAAATGACCAGATCGTCCAAGAACTCTCTATCACAAAGACAGTGCTAATCCATGAGAGATCCACCCTCATGATCCAAACACTTCCCACCAGGATACACTTCCAGCATTGGGGATTACAATTCAACATGAGATTTGAACGGGGACAACTATCCAAAAGACATCAACAGCTGAACTTAGGCCCAGTATGGCATCATGGTATAAAATGAAAGTTTTGCCTTATTACTTTTAATTGGATGACAGAAACTGCATGAGGAAAGGCATGGAATATTTTGATGTGATCTTCCTCAAGAAGCAATTGTTTTGCAGGTCCTGGTAGTCACTGATAGTAGGAGAAAATAACGTTAATCTTGTCAGGAACTAAAGTAATTTGCAAATCAGCTTTAGATTTTTAGGATACCATCTAATTTCTGATTATCTAGTACTTTTAGAATTTGGAATTTCAGAGGTTAAGAAAACATTTATGGACTGTTTAATAAGACCATCCACTATCAGGCTCTAAATGTTAATTTTTCCCTCCCAGATCCATAGCACCATCAATAATTCTTGTTAGGTATTTAGAATTTTATCAATAACTTTCTGTTTGCCTTCTCTACCTCCCATACTGATCTGCCTATAAAAGGAAAAAAGTCTTTTTTTTTTTTTTTATACTTTAAGTTCTAGGGTACATGTGCAAAATGTGCAGGTTTGTTATATATGTATACATGTGCCATGTTGGTATGCTGCACCTGTTAACTCATCATTTACATTAGGTATCCCTAATGCTATCCCTCCCCCAGCCCCCGCACCCCACGACAGGCCCTGGTGTGTGATGTTCCCCGCACTGTGTCCAAGTGTTCTCATTGTTCAGTTCCACCTATAAGTGAGAACATGTGGTGTTTGGTTTTCTGTCCTTGTGATAGTTTGCTCGAATGATGGTTTCCAGCTTCATCCATGTCCCTACAAAGGACATGAACTCATCCTTTTTTATGGCTGCATAGTATTCTGTGGTGTATATGTGCCACATTTTCTTAATCCAGTCTATCATTGATGGACATTTGGGTTGGTTCCAAGTCTTTACTATTGTGAATAGTGTCGCAATAAACATACATGTGCATGTGTCTTTATAGGAGAATGATTTGTAATCCTTTGGGTATATATCCAGTAATGGGATCACTGGGTCAAATGGTATTTCTAGTTCTAGATCCTTGAGGAATCGCTACACTGTCTTCCACAATGGTTGAACTAGTTTACAGTCCCACCAACAGTGTAAAAGTGTTCCTATTTCTCCACATCCTCTCCAGCACCTGTGATTTCCTGACTTTTTAATGATAACCAAAATATAGTCCTGCTATATTTTGATATACTGAGACTCTGAAAATCTTCTCTGCCTCTTAGAAGCTACTATCTCTTTGACTTCTTACCTCTTTACAAATGTTACTTTTGAATTGAATTTTTTTCTGGAAGAAAATTAGTGTAAAGTGATAGAATCACCAGAACACTGCAAGATGTTCAAACACTTTGGGTGGAAGGGTATATTTTAGCCCTCTTTCTTCTTATTTTCAGCAGAAAGGTCCAGAATTTCATTCATTGTAAATGTTCAAATTTAAAAGGTAAGTGGGATGCTATGGCAAATCACCATTGGCCTAAATTGAGGAGTGTTACAAGATACAGCCATTGACAACAAATTGACACTATATCTGTTGTAAGGACTCTTATGAAGATAGGAGATTATATTAACTATAATAATAATTTGCTTTCCACTAGGAGAGAGGATTATGCATGACTACACTGTTGAATTTAAGAATGACCATCTGATATATTAATGATTAAGATATGAAAATTAAAACCTTCTCATTAATTTAACTCAATGCAGTTATCTCAAATAGTTTTTAAAATAAAATAAGTGGTTAGAAGTAAAGGAGGGAGGAAAGAAAGGCAGGGTAGTACAAAGTGAAAAAAAGGAGGGAAGTTAGAGTTCTTATGTGTGCATTTTTCTTCTGTTACATTTTTCTAAATTACATTATTTTATTGTTTCATTCTGTTTTTGTTTACTACATATATAGACACTTCTCTGGAATATATATATAGCAGTTAAACTCTGTTTCTCTCATTAATCAGGAGACCCTCTGGTCTGAAATTGTATACATATTTGCTTTAAAATGTGTATAAAGCAATATGCAATATATCTATGCTTTAAAATATTTTATATATGTGCTATGTATTGTTTTTGCTTTAAAATATCTTAAAAATAATAATAATTTACTAGTTAATTTTGATTCTATTTAATTTCCATTTTGTGTTTTCATCAACAAAATTCTTCCTTGGATTCAGTCTCACCTTTAGAATGTTAATCCTGCTGAGAAAAGACATGCCTTCTTTCTTTTTCCTTTGTATTTCTAGCACCTATGCAGTGCATGGCACTTAGCAAAAACTGAGTAAATATCCATTAAGGAAAAAAATGGAATAACACTGAGTTCCACCATTTTACAAACTGCTTGAATTGTAAGACAGAAAAACATATACCTCAGGCTGATAGTGCCAGAATGAATCAGTGAAAGACGGAGAGAAAGAAAGTGAAAAAGGCAAACAATATTTTCTCAAAATTAGACCAAAATATCAAGTTCTACACCAGAGAAAATGTTTAATTATCCAGAATTGTCTTTTTAAGTTCTACTTTGTTTTAAGTTAGAAACAGAGAAACTGGTAAACATCACATTGTGAACTAATCTTTCCTTCTGAGAATAGAGTCTTAAGAGAGCAGTTACACATCACTGTGGCTTTTCTTCACTTGTGCTGGTGATAGCAAGAGGAAAAGCTACCATACTATCACTCAAGCACCTCTCTTCGTTTTTTTCTCCCTGAGGATAGGTGAAAGATACCATTGTTATAATCTCCATCCTTCATTCACTCATGCATTTTGTACTTTCTTCATTCCATCTCTGTATTCTTTATTCTAGAAAATAAATTCTATTTACTTCTGATATTTCTTTACTATAAATATTCTAAATGTAAGGGAGGCTACACTTATGTGAAAGGATACATATTTTACTTGGCTGAGTTTACATTTACAGCGATTAAGCCAAAATATACAATCACCTTTAGTTTATGAAAATTCTGAATAAGAAAGAATTCACAGGAAAAAAGAACTATTGTAAAATTTGTATCATCCTTCCTCAAAAATACTATTTCATAATTTTTATAAATACTTCCATGCCTTTCCCTTATGACATTATTTTATATTGCACGAAATCCCAGGAGTACTTGGTGAGGATTAAGGTCTGGTTTTCTTGTTCTTTTTACCCCTTTTTCACTTCTCATAAACTTCTGAAAAATTCTCCTGTATTACTAGTCACAGCCCAAAGACAAACTTTGAGAATTTTTTTCAAACTTGGTTTATAGTTCAGAAAGAAATTTTTAGAGGAAACATGATATTAAAAAGAAGAAAAAGAAAGCAGAGGAAAAAGGAAAAACTGAAAGTATCAGACATGTATTTAATAATTAGCAATAATTTATGAGCTAAGTACTTGCTTTAAAATATCTTGTGAAATAACAAAAACATATACCCAGTAAGTAACTAAGTTTTACAGTTTTTGTTTCCATGTGTTTTTTGCTGTTGTTTGCTTGCTATAACAAATGTATTTGCTTTTCATTTTTATCTCCCATTCTCTTTGGATTGTCACTGCTCAAATTCAAGTCCATATCATGGAGGAGTCACATTTAGAAATCATACCAAATTATAGAATTCATCTAATGCAAATGCTTTTACTTAATAGACAAAGAAACAAAAGTCTTGAGAGACCAGTCATTGTCAAAAATACACTAAGAGCTAATACTTGCAATCCAGTGCTGCATTTACCACAAATAATAGCTTCCTAATTGAACAGCTACCTCCCTTAGAAGTTTTTTCTCCTTCCTAGCATGCATATTGCTTCCAGTTAAATCAATCATTTCATGTCTCAAGGAGTCTAGTAGCCAGTTAGACTCCTGTGGATCCCAATCTGTATGAAGAATTGCACAATCTGCCCCAAAGCTCACTTTTAACACTTATTTTCCATTTATAAGCCCTCTACTTCAATCAAACTTGTATTTTCGCTTTCTGGGCCTTTATATAACATCATTTTTTATCTCAAATATCTTCTTATGTTTGTCAAACATTACATATGACTCAACTGGCAAAACAAGTCCTTCCACCACAGAAATTATTTATATCTAAAAACTCTATCAAGAGCACTGTGAGGAGGGTAGTTTTACTACCATACCATAAATAAGTTAATTCAAACTCAGAGATTATCGCAGCTGTCTAACACAGAGCTCCAAAGTTTAAAAATATCAGTTCAAAATTAGGTGAATTTTTTTTCTGTCTACCCCAGTATCATTGCTGAGGTAATTTAAGTTAAAATAAAGTATTGCAAAGTTTATTAATACAAGCCTGTCTTACCTGTGTCAGTACTAAAGTATGGTATGAATTTAATCATTGTCTTAAAAGTTACACATACTTGCACACATAAATGCTCATGAACACATAGCAGGAGATGTCTGCAACGGAGCAGTTTCTTATATTTTAATCAGTGATTGGGCAACTTCCTCCATTATAACACTCCTCTCCAAGTGTGCTGCTGGCATAGTGAGAATTTAAAAAGTAGATTACTTGAATTGTCCTGTGCCTTTTCTCTCAGACGTTGACGACACTCTTGCTGTAATCTCAATGCCATTAAATCCTACTCTGGATAAAGAGGAAAAATATAAATTTCATACTAAAAATAATATACAGGAATTAAACAAAAAAAATTTATGAGACATTAAGGATTGGTCCAATGGCTTCTCTTTTACTAGTATTTTAATTTGGTAATAATGATTTTACAAATGTTTCTTGAACTCATCAAGTTGAATGATGGCATAAACCCTATCAGGTACAGTGAAATGTTTTCTATAGATCAGCATCTCATATCATGATCAATTTTTAAACAATAAAGTCATTAAATTTTCCAAATGTAAATCACCCTTAAGGAACAATATTTGTTTGGCCTACCATTTGGCATACAGTACAACTATAGCAACAGGAAAATACTCTGATGTTGCAGGAAGTAAGAAGCCTTCTTTCCAGGACCTGACACTTCCTGGTGGGTTTGTGTTGTAAATCTGACTGGTGGAGTAGAAATTTTCAGAGTTGATGGTCTAGTCCCATTATTCTATATCTCAGCCTCTTTATATAAAAAATACCTCTAAACCTAATAGGTATAAATAGGTACAGATGTTAGTGCCTGTCCTTATTTAGAACCTTTGCTTCTATTCATTCATTGAGTGTTCTGTATTCCTTTCAAACTTCTCTACCACAATATTAAAAGAAATACAGTCCAGCCCTGCAATTTTGGGGCCAATGACAATGTACGCTTAAGGAATTATTGAGTGAAGGCTGACATATTTTTATAAACAAAAATGTTATTTTTGCATAATTGTATTATTCATGCAAATTCTATATCAATTGGGACAATTGAAATTGTTAGTTAAGAATATCTATAAGCTCAATTTTACTGTGGAGACCTAAAAGGGACACAAATGATTTAATTATTGGATGCCAAATTGGCAAAAAAAAGTCTGTGGTCATGAAATATGTTTAGGTTGCTCTCATGAAATTTTTATAATAGACCAGTATTTCTGCAGGCTTCCTCCTAAGAGAATACTGAACCCTTCTATAAGTAAGCAAGTTAATCCCACTTCTCATTGGAATAGCTACCAATTTACCTTCTTGATAAAATGAGTCACTAGCAAATAAAAGTAATCCCTCACTTGATGTTTAGCCTGCTGGATGCTGCTCTGTTATGAGTGATTTATGATCATACATTTAAATAATCATATCGGTCTTGTTATAATATTTCATCACAGCTAACAAGAAGATACATGCAGATAAATGTATTACAACTTCTCCTCTCTTCAAGTATTTTCCTCTATTAAAAATTACACACCTCTAAAATATTAAACCACCAAATCTCTCCCCAGTGGAACTTAAAAAATAAGCTTATATTATTATAATTTTATTTTATAATTTGCAAGAATCAAAACATTCATAGCTAATGTTTCCACAGCTACCTTCTACTAAATATAGATTGGAGTATATTTCACATAACAGAAAAAATTAAACTTTGCCTCTTTGTAGAAGAAAATGTAACTATAAGGTCAGGAGAAATTGCTTTAGAAATCAAAATAATAAAATGAATACTTAAAGAGAAATTAGATATTCAACACTTCATATATTTTAGTAAAGTGGAAAATATTTTAAATAATTGAGATGGTAATGGTGGTGATGATGGTGATGATGATGATGATGACAATAATAAATCATTCTGTGGGGAGAGAAGACTATCCTTGCTTTAGGAACAAAGTGCTGGAGTGCTGTCACATTTCAGAAACTACACTTGAGATAATTATTCTTTTGATAAGAGAACATTAAATAAGCATCCAGAAACCACAGCAACTGTACTGATTATAAGCCATCCCTGGCACTTAGAATCAATGCTCTACAGCTTGCTCAGTCTCGATTTTGTCCTTCCCTTTTTTCCTAGGGTTCTATTTTTTTCCAGTAAGTAAAATCATGGTCAGCAGCCATGGAAAGAAAAAACAATGCTGTATTTAGAAACAGAGGTTAAGGTCAAGTCTCCACTTAACAAAGAGAAATAAAGAACTAAAGCTCAAGCCAAGGTATCAAGTTTCTCCACTGCTTACATGGAGAAAAATGCGACAAAAGTAAGTAAAACATTGAACAATGATCTAGTTCATGCAAAAAGAATAATGTGCCAATATTTAATCAAATAATAAATGAGATTTATTGATAAGACTTACTCAGATTACATGATGATAACTCCAAATAGTAACTTCCATCTGCATTACTTATATTCAGCAGATGTGGCCAAATGACTGCATTTATTTTGGGGAAAATAATTAAGTGGAGTTAAGAATTGTATGCTACATTTATTTTACTAAATATTTGTTTTATAAATGCCAGTCTCTCGTATTATTATTTATACTCATATACTGTTTAAAAACATTGACATCAATTTGAATACTAATATTTGCAAATCACAGAACACTAAATTGACATAAACAAGAAATAATATTTTCGTAAAACAAAGTTGGAAGGTTAGCACAATTGTTTCATGAAAACTCATATTCTGACAACTTTCTGTTCTGCCATCCTGAGCAAGCTGGCTTTTATCCTGATGCTCTTCTGTCTTATGGCTAAAGGATTGCTATTCCAGTATCACAGATCACAAAATAATGTGGAAGACAAAAATGTTATTTTTGCTTTAGCATTTCTTTCATTTGGGGGAGGAACTTTTCAAACAATTCATATCATACATCTCCCTGGCCACTCCTACAGCAATCATTAGCAAAAAGAAATGAGAATACCATTCAAGGCTCTGACCAATTCTTCATTACTTTTCTGGGCCTAAGAAGAAACTGAAAAGCCCTGAACACAGTATCTTTGAATTCTTCAACCAAATTACAGACTTGACAGGGAAAAAGAGGGAGTGACTGATGGGAAAGAACATTAGGGTCTGCCCCGTTCACATGATTTAAGTCCAATGATATTTAAATAAGTATCTCAATCAACTTTTATATTTTTGCTTTTAAATTTTTAGTTAACTTTGGAATGTTTTTTTGCCACAAGATGTGAAATCATGTCATTTTCTTTCAAGCAAGGCTTTAATTTTCTATGAATTAATTTATCCACAAACACTGTTTCTCTCAAATTCAAGTATCAAAAATCAGGTAATTTGTATACTCTCACATAAATAAAATCACACACAAATCTATACACGTAAGACTTTTAATTTAATCACATTTTAAAGTTTGGTTTAGAAATTAGTATTAAGAAATTATCTAAAACTTAGAAATGTTATTATAAGAGATTTCAGCATATCATTTCATTATCATACTGAAAAGCTGTTTAACAGGATCACCCAAAGAATACTTAATTTTCCAAAGGAATGTACTTTCATGTGACTTTGAAATTTACTAAAAAGTTAAGACCTCAGACCCTTCAAAGTTACATACTAACATATAGAACTTGTCTGATTTTTTTTCTCCTGCTAAATACCATCCCAAAGGTTATCGTTTTATTGCCCTGTGGGACATTAACTATCTTGTTGAACTTATGTAAAGTCTGTACTATATAATCTTTGTTTTTCTAATTCTCATTTGGATCAGATTTTTCATCTCTCTGATTTCCTCCTTTATGTGTTGAACAAAATCTTTGAAATGTGATCATTGTATATTTGTATGACAGTCATGTTTTACATTTTTGACAATTATACCTTGACATTACAGAGTAAACTAATGAGAATCACTGATAATGACTTTTATCTTTGTCATATGCTTCAAATATTGAGAATCACTAAACTTAGAGATGTACTAAGAGATACAGGCAATCAGGTGTGACACAGGAAGCCACTTAATTCAATCAGGAAGTTTGTTGTTGTTGTTTTACCATGCTAAGATAGAAAACAAATATTTATAATTCTTTTGTGCAAGAGTTGAATCCTATTTAGGATCTTGTCATTGTCAAAATTTCAAATAATACCTCAGCATTTTTTAAATAAATAACCATTTTTTAACTATAAATTAATTTTTAAGATGTTAACCTCCTCCACTGTAATGTAGAGTAAAAAAATAAAAGTTACCAAAGGGCGGGGGGGGGGGGGGTCGGGGAGCAAACTACTTGCCATTCTTCTGTCCATGTCATAGGATTTTGCTGAGCAAAATAATGTAAGAATATTTTCACTAAAAGGTGGTAAGATAATTTCATTACAAATTTCCGTTAACTTTCTTATATGAAAATTTGCTCCCAATACAGAGCTGTGCATTAAAGAAGTAATTTACTTCTTAATTTCTAATTTTTTACAAATGTAAAAACAACTTGGCTTCTTTTTAACTCATGTATGCCCTTAATTTCAAGCATTATTCGTGAGAAAATGAATTGGAAAACGTAAAATTGGTTCAGCTGTTTCATCAAGTGGTGTTCAATTTTCTAATTTCTCTCACAGACAATCAAAGCTTTTAAATAACCTGTTATTTCTTTCAGCGGTGCCAACTTGTCTATGAAAAACTTCGGATCTTTAACCACCGGAATCTGCATTGTCAACCTAATAAATGCAATCTCATAATCATGTTATTTGTATATGTTTGCTTTAAGACTTGCGAAGTTCAATTTTTATTTAACATCAGTTTCCTAAAGGCAATCAGGCCAAATAAGTCAAGAAAATGACATCAAATGTTCAGAGTATTTATTTATTCTGTGTTTTAATCAGGATTATAAAATAAGAAAAACGAATTCAAATTTTGATGAGATTTCAAAATTCATAGACATAGAGCAAAAGTAGCAAAACATCTGCAGAGTAGTGTAAAAAATATTTGTATTTTGCTTTCTCATTAACATATAAAATATAAAAAGTTAAGGAAGAATAGTAAGGAATAATTTGCAGATAAGAAATAGTGATCATGAATAAATTAAAATATTTATTTTGTCTTATAGGCTATACTTTGGGTGTCAAAATCATTGAAACAGGCCAAATTCTAATAAATTGGGAAAGCAAAATTGGAAAAAATATCCTTTGATAATTACTCAGAAGTATTAAGAAGAAACTATTAAGAATGTCTTCTACGGGAGGCTGAGGCAGGAGAATGGCATAAACCCGGGAGGCGGAGCTTGCAGTGAGCTGAGATCCGGCCACTGCACTCCAGCCTGGGTGACAGAGCAAGACTCCGTCTCAAAAAAAAAAAAAAAAAAAAAAAAGAATGTCTTCTAAAAATAGGAATTTACATATACAGTAAAATATGTTTCTTTTTACTTAGTTTGTTAAGCACCCTCAATCTTTACCTACAAACTCTTGCATACATAGGAGGGAATGCGAGTAGACTCTAATGGAATTCAAAACAGAAAATTTATGCATCTAGTCTTAAATTCAATTATGACCATGTAATCTGCTTCAAATTAGAACAGTCACATATTCAAATAAGAGAAAAAAAGAGAGTTTTTTTTCTTTTTCTTTTTTTTTTTTTTTTTTGAGACGGAGTCTCGCTCTGTCACCCAGGCTGGAGTGCAGTGGCGGGATCTCAGCTCACTGCAAGCTCCGCCTCCGGGGTTTACGCCATTCTCCTGCCTCAGCCTCCCGAGTAGCTGGACTACAGGCGCCCGCTACCTCGCCCGGCTAGTTTTTTGTATTTTTTTAGTAGAGACGGGGTTTCACCGTGTTAGCCAGGATGTCTCGATCTCCTGACCTCGTGATCCGCCCGTCTCGGCCTCCCAAAGTGCTGGGATTACAGGTTTGAGCCACCGCGCCCGGCCGAGAGTTTTTTTCTAACTTTGTATCTTATACTTAATATATATCCATGTCTCACCTAATTTTTCTTCATTTAACTGGTTCTACCAACAGCCCCAACTACAAGGTTGTTAATCCGAATACTGTCAAGGATTGTTGTTTGTTATGCTTGCCTTCTCACAGTATAATCCAGATTGCCTTACATCAGCAATAGATTTAAGAGCTCTACTTTGCAGCAGTGAATTAAAATTTGATGCTCCTTTTTTTACTTTACCGTGAACACTCCCTTCTTTTTATTCATCTTGATTTTCATAGCTATCCCCTTCTAATTCATTTATTGTGCCGCACCTGGTTTGGTCCTCAATCCCAAATAATTATAAATTTCCAAGCCAGTTGTTTAACCAAAAATTAACCCTGAAATTAGTTTCCACCCATACAGGACATTGAACAGAAATAAACTACACTGTTTTAACTCTTCTTTTTTTAATTTGGCATCTGGATCAAAAGTCTGAGATCATTGTTTTCATTTATGTCTTTAGCTGTGGCATACTATTGAATATATTGTTGATTATATTTGCCTGGCAAAGTTGAAACCCATAATTTCTGGGGCCTATCATGGGGAGGGGCGGGGGGAGGGATTGCATTGGGAGTTATACCTGATGTCAATGACGAGTTGATGGGTGCTGACGAGTTGATGGGTGCAGCACACCAACATGGCACAAGTATACATATGTAACAAACCTGCACATTATGCACATGTACCCTAGAACTTAAAGCATAATAATAATAAACAAAATAATAAAATAAAGATCAGGAATACTGAAATGAATTTGCAAATGGATGCAAAAAATAGTATAATATTTAAATGGACATATAATTTCATGCACAATAACCACAAAATATTAAGCTAGTTAGTGTCATTATAATATCACAAACCCAGGCTTCTGATTCAAACCGAGAGTTGGTTTCTTTTTTTTTTTTTTTTTTTTTGAGGTGGAGTCTCGCTCTGTCGCCCAGACTGGAGTGCAGTGGCGCAATCTCGGCTCACTGCAAGCTCCGCCTCCCGGGTTCACGCCATTCTCCTGCCTCAGCCTCCCGAGTAGCTGGGACTACAGGCGCCCGCCACCTCGCCCGGCTTGTTTTTTGTATTTTTAGTAGAGACGGGGTTTCGCCATGTTAGCCAGGATGGTCTCGATCTCCTGACCTCGTGATCCGCCCGTCTCGGCCTCCAAAGTGCTGGGATTACAGGTTGAGCCACCGCGCCCGGCCGAGAGTTTTTTTCTAACTTTGTATCTTATACTTAATATATATCCATGTCTCACCTAATTTTTCTTCATTTAACTGGTTCTACCAACAGCCCCAACTACAAGGTTGTTAATCCGAATACTGTCAAGGATTGTTGTTTGTTATGCTTGCCTTCTCACAGTATAATCCAGATTGCCTTACATCAGCAATAGATTTAAGAGCTCTACTTTGCAGCAGTGAATTAAAATTTGATGCTCCTTTTTTTACTTTACCGTGAACACTCCCTTCTTTTTATTCATCTTGATTTTCATAGCTATCCCCTTCTAATTCATTTATTGTGCCGCACCTGGTTTGGTCCTCAATCCCAAATAATTATAAATTTCCAAGCCAGTTGTTTAACCAAAAATTAACCCTGAAATTAGTTTCCACCCATACAGGACATTGAACAGAAATAAACTACACTGTTTTAACTCTTCTTTTTTTAATTTGGCATCTGGATCAAAAGTCTGAGATCATTGTTTTCATTTATGTCTTTAGCTGTGGCATACTATTGAATATATTGTTGATTATATTTGCCTGGCAAAGTTGAAACCCATAATTTCTGGGGCCTATCATGGGGAGGGGCGGGGGGAGGGATTGCATTGGGAGTTATACCTGATGTCAATGACGAGTTGATGGGTGCTGACGAGTTGATGGGTGCAGCACACCAACATGGCACAAGTATACATATGTAACAAACCTGCACATTATGCACATGTACCCTAGAACTTAAAGCATAATAATAATAAACAAAATAATAAAATAAAGATCAGGAATACTGAAATGAATTTGCAAATGGATGCAAAAAATAGTATAATATTTAAATGGACATATAATTTCATGCACAATAACCACAAAATATTAAGCTAGTTAGTGTCATTATAATATCACAAACCCAGGCTTCTGATTCAAACCGAGAGTTGGTTTCTTTTTTTTTTTTTTTTTTTTTTGAGGTGGAGTCTCGCTCTGTCGCCCAGACTGGAGTGCAGTGGCGCAATCTCGGCTCACTGCAAGCTCCGCCTCCCGGGTTCACGCCATTCTCCTGCCTCAGCCTCCCGAGTAGCTGGGACTACAGGCGCCCGCCACCTCGCCCGGCTTGTTTTTTGTATTTTTAGTAGAGACGGGGTTTCGCCATGTTAGCCAGGATGGTCTCGATCTCCTGACCTCGTGATCCGCCCGTCTCGGCCTCCCAAAGTGCTGGGATTACAGGCTTGAGCCACCGCGCCCGGCCGAGAGTTGGTTTCAATATGCTACATTATCTGCTTATATATCCCATCTGTTGATTTTTTAGCATCTTGCAACTCAAAGTATGGCCTCCAACTAGCAGCATCTTCATCACCTTGTAGCTTTTAAGAAGTGCTGAATCTCAGGTACCACTCAAACAACTGGAATAGAATAGACATTTTAGCAAGATTGCCTTGCAAGTGGAATGAAGTTTTAAAAGCACTGTCTTAATATATTTCACATATAAGCAAGAGTAAAATTCATCTTTCTTACTTAAATTCCAGATCAGGGTACAGTAATCCTTTTTCTTAGAAAAATAAATTTCATTTTACTTCAGTAAAAAGGCTGGTTCTGTTATATAACTCTCTTATCTAAACTCTTTTGAAATTCATTTATTCATTCATATTCATTTATTCTCATATAATTATTAAGAACCGAATATGAGCCAGATATTATTCCAGGTTCTGGTAATTTAATAGTGATATAAAGAGAAAACCTTGCCCTTATAGAAACTACATTATGATGAGGTAGACAAACAATATACAAGATTAATAACTAAAATATACAATAGATTACATGGTAAAAAGTACAAAAAATGATAACAAGGCAGTAAGGAAAAGTGAAGAATGTCAGAGTAAGTTTAGGACTGCAAATGTAGAGAAGGTTGTCAGAAATTTGGAATGAAGTATTTTCTTTCAAAGCATATTTTCCTTTTGATGGCTTCACTCTAATCTCCAAGTAGAAAATATCCAAGCCTAAACTTTAGCCTTAACTTCCCCGTGGTGTTCTGGCTTCAAACACATAACAATCTTTCGATAGATTCCCTAAAAATTTAACATCATAGATATATTATTATAAAATTAATAATCTGATGTTTTTTGAGGACTCCTTTGACCATAATATTCTTTCCTCAATCCCTTCCAAAACCTATGACTGGGGAAACCCTAAGCTTCATCAATTTGTGCAAATTCACAAACACTCATTCTCACAGGATCTCTTTCTTTTCAGGGTCCCTTCAGGGCTTTGTCTGTGTGGTCTAAACAACTCTAAAGTTCAACTCTTTTTCAAATTTTGCAAAACATCATCTTAAAAGCATTAATGAGCAATGTAAATGTAATAAAAGATTCTGTAACAGAGATAGAAAAGAATGTTTGCATTAAAGTCATAGGTTGGGTTTCCCAAAATTGAGATTGCCTTACAGGGGGTTGATTGGAGAGTGCTATCAGGAAACACACCATAAAGGCTATGACAGTGCAGAACTGAAAAAAGGAAGAAGTTGAATTGTGATGATTACGTTGCAAAAAGGACCTCAAGAAACTGGAGCGGAGGGAGTTCTGAAGTTCAGATGGCCTTCTGGAGATACTTATAAGTGCAGCAAGTCTTCAACGCTGCTGTTTTAAACAGTCACCCTCCTCTATCTTTGCTATGGAATCTTCTATAAAATTTGTTGTCATGGTATCACCTATTTGTGTCAGGTCCTCCAAGAAAAAGACACCAAGGTAGAATTAGCCATTTGCCATATACTTAAAATGGCAATATTTGTGAGGGAAATTGGGAAAGAGTAAGAAGGAAGCTAGCAATGCTATGAGACTTTGGTGAAGATCTAATCCCAGGTAAATGAGAGAGAAGAAGAAAGATTGGGTGGAAGCATCTCAGATTCAACACAATTATAATAGAGACTGGCAAGGCTCTCAGGGAGTCCTTGAATCAAAGATGCTTGTCCGAGGAGTCCTCTACCTCCTATGAATAGATTTACCTTAGTATTCTTTATTTGGTAAATTATTGGCTGGGAATAGTCCATGGGAAGCATGGATTTAATTTCAGAGCTCAGACAACTAAATGCACCTGCATGGATCTGCAAGGCATATTCTTATAACTGCCACAATGAAGTGCTAGAGTTGCTGTTCCAAGATCAGGGCATGGAAGCGTGAGCCCGGAATGTGAGAGATTCACTGGGATATCCCCTAGTGCTTCTTTGTCTGTGATAAGAGTAACTGAGCATTTGTAACAATCATGGACTGAGAACACCTAAGTACTGAGAGGCGTAGAAACCTCAGGAATGAAGATCTGTGCCCACGAGGCAATGGACCTAGACAGTAACAATGCCCACTAAGATGATTGGTCTCCGAAACAGGAAATAGAGAAAGAAGATGTTGAATATAGTTAAATATAGATTATGGCCTCTAATCTGTAGCAGCAGATAGATTTCACTAACATTCTTAATTTAAGCTCTTATTTTAGATACTGAGTACAGCCACTATTTTGAAATGCCAGTGACAGAGTGGAATCTGTATTCGATACAAGCACATCCGAGCAATGCAAGAGGTAGATAGTAGCCAACACTACTGATATAGCACTCCATATTTCCTTGGCTTACCTGTGTCTTCACTTGCAACTGTGGAGAAAAAATGTCCATGTCTCAGTAGGACTATGCAGAATCATATTCAACACAGTTTGTCAGAGGGTACTCAGCGGAAGACAGTCCCAACAATCCACTCATTAACACATTCTATGCTGGCTTTTTCTTTCTTCCACTATCACTTTTCCTATTCTCTAGTTTTTATTTTTTTGAGTCATCTACTAAATAAAGTACTGGTATCCAAGTTTTTATATCATGGTACTTTTGAGGGGACTACAAACTAAGGTGAGAAGAAAACTAGGCTTTGTTCTTAACTGTCAGGAAGCTTTTTAGATAGCATTTACTATTTTGATTCCAGTCCTAGAAATTGTTTATAAATTGTATATAGTTTCCAGCTATATTGCTGGAAAACTGCAATTGTTCATTACTCTGATGGTCTCAGAATGTTAGTAACAAAATCATCTCCTATAGAGAGTAAAACATTTTAACCTCATGATTTTATTATAGTTGGAAACTGATGGCGTATGTTATTTTTCATTCTTAATGTAATAACTATTTTGGTGGTTGTGAAGAAACTTAGCTCACACACCACAGATCATTTTAATTTATTCTATTCTGGTCCAAACAGGTTAAATAGATTCAAAGAGCATGTACATTTGGTTCTTTAGTTTAAAAAAGTTTCTATAATAATTATCTTGAAATATGTTTATGAAACAAGATAGTGATTGCAAAATGCATCATTTAGTGAAATAAATTATTTTAGCAGATTAGTTATTCAGTTATTCGCATGCTAACTAGAAGGTAGGTGTCACAAAATTTTAGGTGAAGAAGAGAAGAACAAGATATTTCTCCTTTTTTTCTCTTTTAATGTAAAGTATAAAGATTGAGGAATAGAATATCGAAATGTGGTTTATTACATGGAAAGCTTTAGTGAGGAGGCATGCATCAAAGAAAAGATCTTCTCACCAATGCCTTTTCATAAAGTCACTAATGGCGTTTATAATGGTGCCTATCTCTGATTAAACAAACAGCGAGTTTTGTTTTGTTTTCTTTCTAAAAGAAATCAAAATCAAAATCTGAATGACCACGAAAATTTCAGAATCAACACTGTAAGTTCAAAACTCCACATTTCACCAAATACCATCAATAATGGTTTAAGTTTCAAGCATCATGAAACCTTGCTAACGTTTTCCCTTATCATTTCTTTATCTTTCACAAATATTTGAAAAATGTCAGTTTTCAAAGGGAATTTTTCTCTGTGACAGACTGGATTAAGAAAATGTGGCACATATACACCATGGAATACTATGCAGCCATAAAAAAGGATGAGTTTGCGTCCTTTGTAGGGACATGGATGCAGCTGGAAACCATCATTCTTAGCAAACTATCACAAGAAGAGAAAACCAAACACCGCATGTTCTCACTCATAGGTGGGAACTGAACAATGACATCACTTGGACTCGGGAAGGGGAACATCACACACTGGGGCCTATCATGGGGAGGGGGGAGGAGGGAGGGATTGCATTGGGGAGTTATACATGATATAAACGTCATGCACATGTACCCTAGAACTTAAAGTATAATAAAAAATAAAAAATAAAAAATAAAAAATAAAAAATAAAAAAAAGAAGAAACAAACAAAAAAAAAAAGAAAAATGTCATTGATTAAAAATCCCATCATTTTCATAGTAAGTTAATTTTCACAGTAAATTTGTATAAAAGTGCATATTCTGAAACTCAACTGGCCAGAAATGAAGGAAGAACCTACTTACATCTATTGTGCCCAGAAGAACACCATTACTGGAAGACAAATTATTAATATGATCTTGTAGGAAAAATTAACTAGACAAGGAAATGCCTTAAAATTTCTATTTTATTTCAGATAAATCAAAGATTAAAGTCTCCACAATATAAAAGTTTAAATATGTAATATTTTCCATGTAACAAGTTTTGGAATTGTGTTTCATCATTTTTAATAAACATGTGTGGTAGGAAAATGATGCTTGTATGCTTTAATAATGATTCTAATAATTTTACTTTTTACAGAAATTTACTATGGTGGGACTAAGGAAAATGCTAATTTACATTCTTTATTTTTCCTTTCTAAAGACAATGATGCATTTACATTTCTATGGTAATGATGCAGTTCTGAAATAGATTCTTTTGCATGCACAGCTTTCAAGAAATTGTATGCATGCCACATTCTTAAGAATCAGCAACTATGTGAAATGAATATTCAAAGAAGGTACAAATCTCTAAACACTACTTCTGCAACGCTAGTTGAGTCCCTTGTTGAAGTAGGTAGAGTTCTCAATGCTAGAGTATAAATTCAAGCCATCTAAGAAATCTTACACAGATGAGGTTCACTCACTGCAGGAAAATCTAGGTAAAGTAAAATTTGAGGCAGTAAAACATTAAAATAGTTACATTACAACAGCATTTCTCCCATGATTGAGTGGTTCTTTTAAACTGAAATATTTCTAGACATTCTGAGTTAGAGAAAAGTGCAGCTTAAGATAATATTCTATTGAGGCTTAGGAAGATATTTTTGATTCCCTATTAGATGGTATAAAGAAAAGTAGTAGACAAAAATGAAAGAATGGTTTGAATCTAATAGATCTCATAAATCAGGTATTTGAGCACTCTGTATTAAAACAGAACTTCAGGTCACATCACAAAAACGTATTTCTTTTCCGAGCCTTTTTTTAAGAAAAAGGAAAAGCTTGGGGAATTTAAAACTACGACTTCTTAATGGAAATATGAAAGTTACTAAAAAAAGAACTTACATAATGTAGTTAAATGAATAAAAGCATTTGACAATATGTTTTTGTAGATGGGTCGGTCTTTACTTCTGCAAAATGAATTGCCAAATGTATTATGTATCTTGAGTTTAGCAGAGTTATTTCTTTCCCTTTCTTTTTTTTTTTTAAACGGAGTCTTGCTCTGTCATCTAGGCTGGAGTACAGTGGCACAATCTCGGCTCACTGCAACTTCCACCTCCCAGGTCAAGCAATTCTGCCTCAGTCTCCCAAGTAGCTGAGATTACAAGCACATGCCACCACATCCAGCTAATTTTTGTATTTTTACTAGAGACGGGGTTTCACCATGTTGGCCAGGCTGGTCTTGAATGTGTGACCTCGTGATCCACCCGCCTTGATCTCCCAAAGTGCTGGGATTACAGGTGTGAGCCACCATGCCAGGCCCTACCAGAGTTATTTCTATATTTTAATTTATTTTTCATTTTCACAGGTAAGCTATTGACTAGTCTTACGATGGGAGACTGCCAGAAGAAATACACAGCATGGAAATGAAGAAGTGGTAGATATATTTTCCAAAATGCTTTATTAAAATATTAAACCAAATATAGACATGGCCATATGTCTATCCTGCAAAAGAAAAGAACAATATATGTCATAAAGTAACAATATATCTCTTGCATAATGGGGTTTTATTTCCTCATTAAAGAATAGCACAGAAAGCCAAAGCATCAATTTAGGAGAGTTTTCTTTGATGTCTGCCAATCATACGCATATTATTTTAGGAGCATTATGATTTTCACCACCAGTTTTTTAGATTTGACTTTACAAAGCTAGAAAGCATTAGATTGTTATTTAGATCTGTTCCTTCCATCCTGGTAAGCTCTCATCACATGCATTGCTAGCAACATTTAAAAATGTACTTTAGAAATTACTTAACATTTAGTCTTTGGCCATAATATTAGATTTCACTCACACATATTTTCAAAAGAAAAGGATAAAACAATTAATTAATAAAACATTTTTTTCAAAAACCTTTAAGGTTTCACAGGGTGTTTTGTTTCACTCCAGACTTCAAAGCATTACAATCTTTAAAATTATTTTTCTGCAGTTAAACTTGAATTCTGAGTATTAGGATACATATGCATTAGAATAAAAGCTCCTTGAAGGCAGGGGTCTTTATGGCTATATCTTCAATGCTCAGCACACTGCTTGGCATATGGTAACATGAATAGAATAAAGAAACTACTCACCACTTGGTCCTTTAAAAAACTAGAGTATTCAGGCCAGCGGTGGCTCACGCCTGTAATCCCAGCACTTTGGGAGGCTGAGGTGGGTGGAACACGAGTTCAAGAGATTAAGACCCATCCTAGCCAACATGATCAAACCCCATCTCCACTAAAAATACAAAAAATTAGCTGGGCGTGGTGGTGTGCACGCTTGTAGTCCCAGCTACTCTGGAGGCTGAGGCAGGAGGATCGCTTGAACCTAGGAAACGAAGGTGGCAGTGAGCCAAGATCGTGCCACTGCGCTCCAGCCTGGCGACAGAGTGAGACTCTGTCTCAAAAACAAAACAAAATCTAGCATATTCAGTGGAGGGGGGAACAAAGGTTACTGGAATAGAGCAATGACATTTCCAAGAAAAAAAAAAAATGTAAAGAACAATCCTGAAACAAAAGAAGACACTTAAATTTCATCTGCCTGTCAAAGAGATCATTCACTTTCTGCAATCTCTACTCTAGCCTGCTTTCACTTTTTTTCTCATCAAAGATTCCTTTCTACTTTTATAATCCCAAAGCAGAAATGTAATATCATATTGAATTCTGAATTTAGGTGAGCATAGTAAAACTGTCTTTAAGTTATGACATGAAACCAGATATTTTATAGGTAGAATATACTTTCCTTTTGTGGTGTACTTGGTCTCAGATCAGGAAAAATTAATATTTTTATGTACCTTACAGACCAATTCTTTTTTGTTTATGGATGGGAGCCATGATTTTATGTCTTTCTCTCAAAGTCACACATACTGAATTTCATGGAACCATTTTACCAGCTTATTTGAAACTATTCCTCCATTTATAAATAGAGATTACTAATCAGAGTAATTTTCCTGTTTTTCTGACTTTCAAATCCATGTAAGCAATAATTTTTCTAAAATCATTATAAAAGTTTAAACTTTATTGTAGCATATTTTGCATACCTATAATCCTCCTAAAGAATAACTATATTCTCATTTTTATTCTGAATTTTTTATTATATGGCAACCAAATTCATCACACTGACAGGAAAACGGAAAAATCATATGATCACTTCACTAGATGTACTAAAGCATTTGATCACAGATAATATCTATTTTCTAGAATTCTAGAAAAGTGAGAATAGATGTATCAATCTGATAAGGAATATCTATATAATCTCAAAACAAATGACATCTTTATGGTGAATTGGTAAATTATTGAAAAATTACATAAGATAAAGTATGCCCACTATTAGCATGTTTAATGTACACTATCTTGGCCATATTATCCAGTAGAACAATAATAATAACAATGAATTAAGCTAATTATGGTTCATTTGCATAGTAGGATAGTATTTATAGCATTGAAAATGAATGAGCGAATGCTACATGTAACAACATAGATGAAACTTACAAAAAAAATGGAAACCAAATGAAGTCAGTCACAAAAGAAAACTGTTTTCATTTATATAAAGTTCAAAAATAGACATCGAAATGCAGAATAGGAAGTCTCAAATTTTACTACCCACCTCTCCCTGAAAGAAAGTTCCACCAGCAATTATCCTCAGAATAGAATATACTTTTGAAAACCTCAACACTTGGAAACAAGTCTGAGACACCTGTGCAGTCCATAGAACCAAATTAAGTTTGAATTAGAAGGGTAAGAATAACGGTCTCACTCTGACCATACTTCCCAACCCCTTCCCCTAATTTGGTATAATGCCAGATGGAGAGAATTTCCCTGGGTCCACCATTTCTACACGGGGAAGAGAACACCAAAAGTATTCCTGCAGCTTTTCTAGCATTAAGACACACTTCCCAGGAAGCCCACTATGGTCCCACCAAGAGTGGAACGCCAGGGAAAACAGCACAGCTAGACTTCTCAGGATCAGATAGAAACAAAGAAAGGAAACAGATGTCATATTGACCAACATGTGGATCTTGTTGGTGCCTCTATTTTCCTGCCAGCTGTGGTGCTTGATCACCGATACCAGTCAACCTCATTGCTCACCTGCAAAGCTGAGGTGATTACCTTCAGAAGCATTGTGGGCAGTTCAACCTAGCTTGAATCGCTAGATTGCTAGCCCACCTGCTCAGCCTCAGAGCCCATCCTAACCAGTCTGGGAGATAAATGCCTTCATCCATTTTGGAGAAGCTAACGGACTAGACCAGTATGACCTGGGAAGCCAAGAAGCAGCTCCACTCAGTTGAGAAGCCACTCCCAATGACCCTACTATCACAGAGACTTTCATCTTCATGTATTTCTGAGAAGTGTAGGGACTGAATCAAGTTGATCTGGGAAGTCAAGAAGCAGTTCCTCTCAACCAAATTGACCCTGCCCAGGCAGAGAGACTCCCATCTCTGCACATTTTGGAAAAGCATAGGGGTAGACTTCCTTATCTTGGGAGTCTGACAGCCACTCAAATCAGCCAAAACCTCACCCCATAGCAGCACATTGACATAGAGGCAATCCTCAGTCATCCATTTCTAAGCAGCATAGCCTCTGGTTCTGTCTGTTTCAAGATGTAAATTTTGACTTACCCTAGCCTGCAACTCTACCAAACTGCAGATTGTGAAGAACAAAGTTACACAGCCAGGGAATAGATCGTGTGACTACCCTGACCAGAAGTCATTGCAGCATCTATCTAGCATCTCTGCCTCAGAGCAGAGCCCAGCCAGTAGTTTAAGCAGACTGGAATGCCCAGCCAGCAGCCCCACCCAATATCACATTAAGGACAATGGCCCAGCAAACTAGAGAACTCCAAACAAGATCTGCCTGTGTTGGGTCATCACTAGCTGCTCTTCTAAATCACTGGCTAGACTAAACAATGAAGAAGTGTAACTGCCAAAAGACATTTATAAAGGCCAGAAATAGAGGGCTAGCTCCCCACATGTGCAGACAGCAATGCAAGGATAGATGGATTATAAAAATCAGAGAATCACAACATTGCCAAAAGAAATAAATAAAGCTCCAATAATTAACCCCAAAGAAATGGATATCTATAATATGACTGAAAAAATTTAGAATAATATTCAAAAAAGTTTAATGAACTATAATTATACAGTAATAGAAAATTCAATAAAATTTATAAAACACTTCATGAAAAAAGTAAGAAGTTTGGCAAATATGTGAAACAATTTTTTAAGCCAAACAGCCATCCTAGTGATGAAATGACTAAACTGAAAAATATTAATAGAAAGCTTTAATATCAGGCTTAAGAGAAGAAGGAATCAGTGAATTGGAAAATACGCAATTAAAATTATGCAGTCAAAGAAGTAAAAAGATTAAAGACCGAAAAAGAATGAAAAAGCCTACAGAATTTTGGGACACCATCAAGAGACCAAAATTTTGCATAAGAGGAGTTGCAGAAGTATGAAAAAGAGAAAAGGGACCAGAAAGCATAAGAAAAGAAATAATGACTTTTCTCATCTGGTAGAATTCGGCTGTGAATCCATCTGGTCCTGGACCTTTTTTAGTTGGTAGGCTATTAATTATTACCTCAATTTCAGAGCCTGTTATTGGTCTATTCAGAGATTCAACCTATTCCTGGATTAGTCTTGGGAGGTGTATGTGTCCAGGAATTTGTCCATTTCTTCTAGATTTTCTAGTTTATTTGCATAGAGGTGTTTATAGCATTCTCTGATGGTAGTTTCTATTTATGTGGGATTGGTAGTGATATCCCCTTTATCAGTTTTTATTACGTCTATTTGATTCTTCTCTCTTTTCTCTTTATTAGTCTTGCTAGCGGTCTATTTTGTTGATCTTTTCAAAAAACCAGATCCTGGATTCATTGACTTTTTGGAGGGTTTTTTGTGTCTCTATCTCCTTCAGTTCTGCTCTGATCTTAGTTATTTCTTGCTTTCTGCTAGCTTTTGAATGTGTTGGCTCTTGCTTCTCTAGTTCTTTTAACTGTGAGTCCATTTTAGATCTTTCCCGCTTTCTCATGTGGGCATTTAGTGCTATAAATTTCTGTCTGCACACTGCTTTAAATGTGTCCCAGAGATTCTGGTATGTTGTGTCTTTGTTCTTGTTGCTTTCAAAGAACATCTTTATCTCTGCCCTCATTTCATTATTTACCCAGTAGTCATTCAGGCGCAAGTTGTTCAGTTTCCATGTAGTTGAGCGGTTTTGAGTGAGTTTCTTAATCCTGAGTTCCAGTTTGATTGCACTGTGGTCTGAGAGACAGTTGGTTAAAATTTCTGTTCTTTTACATTTACTGAGTGTTTTACTACCAACTATGTGGTCAATTTTGGAATAAGTGAGGTGTGGTGCTGAGAAGAATGTATATTCTGTTAATTTGGGATGGAGAATTCTGTAGATGTCTATTAGGTCTGCTTGGTGCAGAACTGAGTTCAAGTCCTGGATATCCTTGTTAACTTTCTGTCTCATGGATCTGTCTAGTGTTGACAGTGGGGTGTCAAAGTCTCCCATTATTACTGTCTGGGAGTCAAAGTCTCTTTGTAGGTTTCTAAGGACTTGTTTTATGAATCTGGGTGCTCCTGTTTTGGGTGCATATATATTTAGGATAGTTAGTTCTTCTTGTTGAATTGATCCCTTTACCATGATGTAATGGTCTTCTTTGTCTCTTTTCATCTTTGTTGGTTTAAAGTCTGTTTTATCAGAGACTAGAATTGCAACCCCTGCCTTTTTTTATTTTCCATTTGCTTGGTAGATCTTCCTCCATCCCTTTATTTTGAGCCTATGTGTATCTCTGAACGTGAGATGGCTTTCCTGAATACAGCACACTAATGGGTCTTGACTCTATCCAATTTGCCAGTCTGTGTCTTTTAATTGGAACATTTAGCCCATTTACATTTAAGGTTAATATTGTTATATGTGAATTTGATCCTGACATTATGATACTAGCTGGTTATTTTGCTCATTAGTTGATGCAGTTTCTTCCTAGCATTGATGGTCTCTACAATTTGGCATGTTTTTGCAGAGGCTGGTACCGGTTGTTCCTTTCCATGTTTAATGCTTCCTTCAGGAACTCTTGTAGGGCAGGCCTGGTGGTGACAAAATTTCTCAGCATTTGTTTGTCTGTAAATGATTTTATTTCTCCTTCACTTATGAAGCTTAGTTTGTCTGGATATGAAATTCTGGATTGAAAATTCTCTTCTTTAAGAATGTTGAATATTGGCCCCCACTCTCTTCTGGCTTGTAGAGTTTCTGCCGAGAGATCTGCTGTTAGTCTAATGGGCTTCCCTTTGTGGGTAACCCGACCTTTCTCTCTGGCTGCCCTTAACATTTTTACCCTCATTTCAACCTTGGTGAATCTGACATTTATGTGTCTTGGAGTTGCTCTTCTCGAGGATGATCTTTGTAGCATTCTCTGTATTTCCTGAATTTGAATGCTGGCCTGCCTTGCTAGGTTGAGGAAATTCTCCTGGATAATATCCTGAACAGTGTTTTCCAACTTGGGTCCATTCTCGCCATCACTTTCAGGTACACCAATCAGACGTAGATTTGGTCTTTTCACATAGTACTGTATTTCTTGGAGGCTTTTTTTATTTCTCTTTATTCTTTTTTCTCGAAACTTCTCTTCTTGCTTCATTTCATTCATTTGATCTTCCATCTCTGATACCCTTTCTTCCAGTTGATCGAATAGGCTACTAAAACTTGTGCATTCATCACGTAGTTCTCGTGCCATGGTTCTCAGCTCCATCAGGTCCTTTAAGGACTTCTCTGCATTGGTTATTCTAGTTAGCCATTTGTCTTATCGTTTTTCAAGGTTCTTAACTTCTTTGCGATGGGTTCTAACTTCCTCCTTTAGCTTGGATAAGTTTGAACGTCTGAAGCATCCTTCTCTCAACTCGGCTACAGTAATCAAAACAGTATGGTACAGGTACCAAAACAGAGATATAGACCAATGGAACAGAACAGAGGCCTCAGAAATAATACTACACATCTACAACTATCTGATCTTTGACAAACTTGAACAAAAACAAGAAATGGGGAAAGGATTCCCTATTTAACAAATGGAACTGGGAAAACTGGCTAGCCATAGGTAGAAAGCTGAAACTGGATCCCTTCCTTACACCTTACACGAAAAATAATTCAAGATGGATTCAAGACTTAAATGTTAGACCTAAAACCATAAAAACCCTAGAAGAAAACCTAGGCACTATCATTCAGGACATAGGCATGGGCAAGGATTTCATGTCTAAAACACCAAAAGAAATGGCAACAAAAGCCAAAATTGACAAATGGGATCTCATTAAAGTAAAGAGCTTCTGCATAGCAAAAGAAACTACCATCAGAGTGAACAGGCAACCTACAGAATGGGAGAAAATTTTTGCAATCTACTCATCTGACAAAGGGCTAATATCCAGAATCTACAAAGAACTTAAACAAATTTACAAGAAATAACAAACAGCCCCATCATCAAGTGGGCAAAGGATATGAACAGATACTTCTCAAAAGAAGACATTTATGCAGCCAACAGACATATGAAAAAATGCTCATCATCATTGGTCATCAGAGAAATGCAAATCAAAACCACAATGAGATACCATCTCACACCAGTTAGAATGGCGATCATTAAAAAGTCAGGAAACAACAGGTGCTGGAGAGGATGTGGAGAAATAGGAATGCTTTTACACAGTTGGTGGGACTGTAAACTAGTTCAACCATTGTGGAAGACAGTGCAGCGATTCCTCAGGGATCTGGAACTTGAAATAGCGTTTGACCCAGCCATCCCATTACTAGGTATACACCCAAAGGATTATAAATCACTCTCCTATAAAGACACAGGCACACATATGTTTTTTGCAGCAATATTCACAATAGCAAAGACTTATAACCAACCCAAATGTCCAACAATGATAGACTGGATTAAGAAAATGTGGGACATATACACCATGGAATACCATGCAGCCATAAAAAACAATGAGTTCATGTCCTTTATAGGGACATGGATGAAGCTGGAAACCATCATTCTCAGCAAACTATCACAAGGACAAAAAACCAAACACTGCATGTTCTCACTCATAGGTGGGAATTGAACAATGAAAACATTTGGCACAGGAAGGGGAACATCACACACTTGAGCCTGTTGTGGGGTGGGGGTAAGGGGGAGGGATAGCATTAGGAGATATACCTACTGTAAATGATGAGTTAACGGGTGCAGCACACCAACATGGCACATGTATACATACGTAACAAACCTGCACATTGTGCACATGTACCCTAGAACTTAAAAGTAAAGTAAAACAAAATAAAATAAAATAAAAATATATATTAAAAAAAGGATAGTCTTTTTTTTTTTTCTTGAGATGGAGTCTCACTCTGTCGCCCAGGCTGCAGTGCAGTAGTGTGATCTTGGCTCATTGCAACCTCTGCCTCCCAAGTTCAAGCAATTTTTCTGCCTCAGTTGCCCGAATAGCTGGATTACAGGCCTGTGCCACCATGTCCAGTTAATTTTTGTATTTTTGGTACAGTCGGGGTTTAACAATGTTGGCCAGGTTGGTCTCGAACTCCTGACCTCAGGTGATCCGCTCACCTTAGTCTCCCAAATTACTGGGGTTACAAGCATAAGTCACTATGCCCAGCCAAGTATAGTCTCTTATATGATGGAGAAAATAATGAATACAGTTATTTCTATAATTGTTTAGGGAAGGTATTCATTAAATAAAAGTGATCTGTACCTAGATCTGGAAATACACACCACAAATTTAAAATTAATAGGGTCATAATTAATCAGATTTTATCATTTTGGCAGAGACTCATACTGTTTGATGTAATAATTGGCAGTGGATGTTTTGTTCATGTGGATTCTAGTTTATTAAAAAAAAAAGAAAACATTCAAAATCCTCTCTTCTACCTTTTTGAGATTATACAATAAATTATTATTTACTATAATATCACCTCACAATGCTATAGAACACTACAATTTGTTCCTCTTATCTAGCTTTGATTTTGTATACATTAACCAACCTCTCCCTATTTCTACCTCCCCTACCCTCCCTTGTCAGCCTCTAGAGTAGCAACTATTCTTATCTTTACTTCTATGAGATCAACATTTTTAGCTTCCACATATGAGTGAAAACATGTCATTTTCATCTTTCTGTGCCTGGCTGATTTCACTTAATATAATGTCCCCCAGGCTCGTTTGCGTTACCATAAATGACAGAATCTCCTTCCTTTTTATGGCTGAATAGTATGACATTGTGTTCATGGGTAACATTTACTTATCTATTCATCTGTTGATGGACATTTTGATTGATTACATATCTTGGTTCTAGTGATGAATCTGTAAGAGACATAGGAGTTCAGGTTTCTATTTGACATATTATTTCCTTTGGATATGTACCCAGTAGGACGATTGCTTGATCATATGGTAGTTCTAGTTTTAACATTTTGAGGAACCTCCATACTGTTTTCCATAATGAACTAACTTATATTACCAATAACCATGTATAAGTATTTCCCTTTTATTCTGCATCACCACCAGCATTTGTTATTTTTTGTCTTTTTTATAATAGCCATTCTAAGGTGACATAGTATCTTATTGAGATTTGCCTTTCTCTGATGATTAGTGATGCTGACCATTTTTTTCATATATTTGTTGGCCATTTGTATGGCTTCTTTGGAGAAATGTCTATTCAAATCAGTTGCCCATTTTGAACTGTATTATTATATTCAGTTTTTTTGCTGTTGAGTTGTTTAAGATTTTGGATATTCTGGATATTATTTCCTTGTCAGATGAATATTTTGCAAATATTTTATCCCATTCACAGGTTGTCTTTTCATTTCATTGATTGTTTCCTTTACCATGTGGAAGCTCCTTAGTTTGATTCAATCCCATTTGCCTGTTTTTCCTATTGTTTCCTGCGCTTTTGAGGTCTTATTTTTAAAACCTTTGTCCAGGCATATGGCCTAAAGCATTTCCACTATATTTTCTTCTAGTAGTTTTATAGTTTTGAGTCTTATATTTAAGTCTTGAATACATTTTGAAATGATTTTTTTTTGTATTGTGGCATATGAGAGTCTATTTTCATTCTTCTGCATATGGATGTTTAGTTTTTACAGCAACATTTATTTATTATCCTTTACCCAGGGTCTTAGTCCATTTTCACAGTGCTGATAAAGACATGCTCGAGATTGGGTAATTTGTAAAGGAAAGAGGTTCAGTTTACTCACAGTTCCACATGGCTGATGAGGCCTCACAATCATGGCAGAAGGCAAGTAGGAGCAAGTCACATCTTACATGGTAGCAGGGAAGCAAGTAAGAGAACCAAGAGAAATGGGTTTCCCCTGATAAAACCATCAGATCTTGTGAAAATTATTCACTATGATGAGAACAGTATCCAGGAAATTGCCCACATGATTCAGTTATCTCTCTCCAGATCCCTCCCACAACACATGGGAATTATGGGAGTACAATTCAAGATGAGATTTGGGTAGGGACGCAGCTGAACCATATCATTTCACCCTGGCCCCTCCAAATCTCATGTCCTCACATTTCAAAACCAATCATGCCTTCCCAACAGTTCCCCAAAGTCAACTCATTTCAGTATTAACTCAAAAATACACAGTCCAAAGTTTTATTTGAGACAAGGCAAGTCCCTTCTGCCTATGAGCCTGTAAAGTCAAAAGCAAATTAATTAATTCCTAGATGAAATGGAGGTACATGGAGGTACAGGCATTGGATAAATACACCCATTCCAAATTTCTTCCAAATGGGAGAAATGGGCCAAAATAAAGGGGCTAAAGGCCCCATGAAAGTCCAAAATCCAGTGGGGCAGTCAAATCTTAAAGTTCCAAAATGATCTCCTTTGACTACATGTCTCACATCCGGGTCACACTGATGCAGGTCTTGCACAGCTCCACCCATGTGACTTTGCAGAGTTTAGCCCCCACTCCTGGCTGCTTTCATGGGCTGGCATTGAGCGTTTGCAGCTTTTCCAAGTGCACGGTCCAAGCGGTCAGTGGATCTACCATTCTGGGGTCTGGAAGACAGTGCCCCTGTTCACACAGCTCCACTAGGCAGTACCCCAGTGTGTACTCTGTGTGGGGTTTCTACCCCACATTTCTCTTCTACACTACCCTGGCAGAGATTCTAGTTTGCTTCAGGGGGCCCTGACTGCAGAAAATGTCTGCGTGGTCATCTAGGCATTTCCATACATCCTCTGAAATCTATGAAGAAGTTCCCAAACCTCAATTCTTGACTTCTGTGAATTCACAGGCTCAGCACCACATGGAAGCTGCCAAAGCTTGGGATTTGCATCCTCTGAAGCTATGGCCCAAGTTGTACCTTGGCCCCTTTTAGTCATGGTTAGAGTGACTGGGAAGCAGGGCACCAAGTCTCAAGGTTGCACAAAGTAGGAGGGCCTTGGGTCTGGCCTACAATACCATTTTTCCTTCTAGGCCTCCAGGCCTGCGATGGGAGGGCCTGTCACAAAGGTCTCTGACATGCCCTGGAGACATTTTCCCATGGTCTTGGCAACCAACATTTGGCTCCTCGTTACTTCTGCAAATTTCTGCAACAGGTTTGAATTTCTCCCCTGAAAATGGTTTTCTTCTTTTCTTTCTATTGCATCGTCAGTCTAAACATTTTCCAAACTTTTATGCTCTGCTTCCTCTTGAATCTTTGCTACTTAAAAATTTCTTCCACCAGATACCACCCTTTATCATCTCTCTCAAGTTAAAAGTTCTACAGATCTCTAACGAAGGGGCAGAATGCTACCAGTCTCTTTTCTAAAGCACAGCAAGAATAACCTTCGCTCCAGTTCTCAACAAGTTCCTCATCTCCATCTTACACCATGTCAGCCTGGACTTTATTGTCCATATCACTATCAGCATTTTGGTCAAAGCCATTCAACAAGTCTCTAGGAAGTTCCTAACTTTCCCACATCTTCCTGTCTTTTGAGCACTACAAGTCTCTAGGAAGATTCAAACATTCCCACATTTTTGTATCTTCTCCTGAGCCCTCAAAACGGTTCCAACTTCTGTCTGTTAACCAATTCCAAAGTTGCTTCCATATTTTGGGGTATCTTTGCAGCAGCTCCCCCACCCTACCAGTACCAATGTACTGTATAAGTCCATTTTTACACTGTTGGGGAAGACACACCCAAGACTAGGTACTTTATAAAGGAAAGAGGTTTAATCGACTCACAGTTGCACATGGCTGGGGAGGCCTCTAAATTATGATGGATGGCAAGGAAGAGCAAATTACATTTTACATAGCAGAGGGAAGAGAGAAAGAGAACCAAGTGAAAGGGCATTTCCTTTATAAAACCATCAGATCTTGTGTGTTATTCACTACCACAAGAACAGTATGAAGGAAACCACACTCATGATTGAATTATCTCCTACCAGGTCCCTCCCACAACACATGGGAATTATGGGAGATACAATTCAAGATGAGTTTGGGTGGGGACACATCTAAACCATATCGCACAGTGTACTTTTTTGTCACCTTTGTTGAAAATCAGTTGGCTGATAATATGTAAATTTATTGCTGGATTCTCTATTCTGATGCCTTGGTTTATGTGTTGGTTTTTATCCAAGTATCATGTTTTTATGGATACTATAGCTTTGTAGCTTATTTGAAGTTAAGAAGTTTGATGTCTCCAGATTTGGTCTTTTTTTGCCCAGGATTGCATTGGCTACTTGGAGTCTTTTGTAATTCTACACACATTTTAGGATTTTTTTTTCTGTTTTTATAATGTATGGCACTGATAATTTAATAAGATTGCATTGGGTAGTATGGTAAGTTTAACAATATTAATTTTTACAATTCATAAACATGGTATGTGAGTCCATTTTTTGTGTATTAAAATAATGTGATGAATCCAACTTGCTCTTAGTGAATGAGATTTTTAATATGCTGCTGTATTAAGTTTGCTTGGTTTTTGTTTTGTTTTGGTTTGGTTTGGTTTTTGTAGATTTTTGTATCTGTGTTCATTAGGGATATTGGCCTATACCCTTCTTTTTTGTTGTGCCCTTGTCTGGTTTCAATATCGTGGTAATTCTGGCCTTGTAGAAGAAGTTTGGAAGAATTATCTCTTCATTTTTTTTTTTTTTGTAATAAATAGAGAACTGGTTTTAGTTCATTAAAAGTTTGATAAAATTCAGCAGTGAAATCTTCGGGTTTTAGGTTTTCCTTTCTTATGATAGTTTTTATTACTGATTGAATCTCATTACTTGTCATTGGCCTTTTCATGTTTTATATTTCTTCTTGGTTCAATCTTGGTAGGTAATATATGTCTAGGAATGTATCCATTTCCTCTGGGTTTTCCACGATCCTTTGTATTTCTGTGTACCAATTGTCTTGTATTTTTTTTGTTTCTTGTTTTATTTATTTGAACCTTCTCTTTTTTTGTCAGTCTAGCTAACACTTGGTCAATTTTATCTTTTTTGAAAAAAACTTTGTTTCATTGTTCTATTGTATTTTTTAGTCTCTATTTTATTTCTGCTCTCATCTTATTATTTCTTGCTTTCTACTAATTTGGAACTTGGTTTATTCTTGCTTTTCTGGTTTTTTGAGGTGTTTGTTAGGTTATTTGAAAATTTTCTTTTTTTGATGTAGATGTTTATTGTTACAAACTTTCCTCTTAGTATGGCTTTTGCTGCTATCTCATAGGTATTGATATATTGTTACCCTATTTTCATTTATTTCAAAAACTTTTTAAATTTTCTTTTTATTTCTTTTTCTTTGGGGTCTGTTGCTGGAAATTTTTGCAGGTGTCATGTTTTCTTGCTTCTTTATTTATCTCATGTCCCTACCTTAATATATGAACATCTGGTGGAACAGTCACCTCTTCCAATTTTATGGAATAGCTTTTGTACGAAAAGACTTTTTCTTGTAGATGTGACATGGTTACGCTTTGTGTCTCCATCCAAATCTCATCTTGAATTGCAATCCCTATAATCAAGAGAGAGACCAGGTGGAGGTCATTAAATCATGGAGGCAGTTTTTTTCTGTTCTCCTGATAGTGAGTTCTCACAAGATCTAAAGTGGTTTTATAAGGGTGATCTCTTTCCGCTTTGTTCAGCACTTCTTCCTGTCACCTTGTGAAGAAGGTGCCTTGCTTCCCCTTTGCCTTCTGACATGATTGCATGCTGAGGCCTCCCCAGCAATGCTGAACTGTGAGTCAATTAAACCTCTTCCTTTTATAAATTATCCAGACTTTAGCAATTCTTTATAGTAGTATGAAAATGTACTAGGCCGGGCGCGGTGGCTCAAGCCTGTAATCCCAGCACTTTGGGAGGCCGAGACGGGTGGATCACGAGGTCAGGAGATCGAGACCATCCTGGCTAACACGGTGAAACCCCATCTCTACTAGTTATACATGATATAAACGTTATGCACATGTACCCTAGAACTTAAAGTATAATAAAAAAAAAATACAAAAAACTAGCTGGGTGAGGTGGCGGGCGCCTGTAGTCCCAGCTACTCGGGAGGCTGAGGCAGGAGAATGGCGTGAACCCGGGAGGCGGAGCTTGCAGTGAGCTGAGATCCGGCCACTGCACTCCAGAGAGCGAGACTCCGTCGCCTGGGTAGGGTGTTTTGGCTTTTGTTTCTATGTAAGAGCAGTAATGTAGTCTTTGTATAGTATTTCTTGTGAAATCAACATCAGCAATGTCTTTGAGTGCTCCTGAACCCTAAATTGCAGGCTTTTGTGGAGGCAATGGCACAGCTTTGCAGGAGGTGGGTTTACCAGCGGCAGTGGGCACAAAATGTGCCTGTCCTCAAGGCTTGGAGGAGATATGCACAGCGCTTGGTAATCACCAGTCAAGAGAAAGAGGTCACTATCAAATGGGGCGCTAGGTGGCTGGCTCTGAGGCCCTGAGGTATACTCATGTAAACTCCTCTGAACATTGGGCACCTCTAGTCAGCCATCATGAAGACATCCACATTTTTAAAAACTCAAATGACATACTTGACTCTCAAATTTTCATGTGTGAAAAATATTCTTTTTTAATAGAGCATGTGAATTCAA
Organism: Trachypithecus francoisi; assembly: GCF_009764315.1. Taxonomy (NCBI): domain Eukaryota; kingdom Metazoa; phylum Chordata; class Mammalia; order Primates; family Cercopithecidae; genus Trachypithecus; species Trachypithecus francoisi. The sequence goes on from NW_022681454.1 coordinate 90,998,088, forward strand.
ATCACTAGAATTATAAATAATCACTGACATTCCAAAGAAAAATAAAATATGCATTAATGGTGCCTTGAAAAGTAGCCATGAAAATATACTATGCCTATGTTGGTTGACTTTTGTACCTGTTTTTACTCATCGGCCATTGTAAGCTCTAGTGATTGTTTCTACGGTACCATTCACTGAATAATAGCTATAACATTTTTAAATGAAGATAATTTAGTATTTGCTTATTTTTGATCTCCTGTTCTTATAACTTTGTCATTCTAACTTTTACTGTAAGTGGTAAAAACAAAATAAAAAGTTGTCATACGATCTTGTTTTATCTTGTTACTATTTATTTATGGTAAATCAACATGGGTTAATTCAGGAAAATTCAAAAAAATAGAAATACTAAAGACAAAAATATCACCTATATTTATTTCAAGCAGTGGCAACATGCTAAGGAATAACACTTCTTTCTTTGTTTTACTCTACGTAGCTGTGTGCTTGTGTGAACATAGTAGTAAATTATTCTGTATCTGAAACTATATAAAGGATTTTCCGTTATTAAGTGTTACTCATTGCTTTCATGGAAAACTTCAATATAATTTAGATAAATTTATTTCCCTGAATTTTTTTCTTTTTTTCAGATTTGTAAGCAAACCACTATACCTAGAGTATAAGGATATTTCATTTTGCCAGGTAGGCAACATCATTTTTATTTGTGTTTAGATGTTCATCATTATTCTTCTTTTGGTAATCATACTATACTCAACAACAATATGTGTCATTGTATTAGTAACTTGATCTTCTTTTCTCCTTTGAAAATGACTTTTATGAATCAATTGCCATTCTAAACGTATTTATTCATTGCACATTTATTAATAGTTGTGAATTTACCCTTATATGCTAAGAAACACCTAAACAGTGGAATCTTGTTTCAATTGGAGGGGAGAGAAGAAAAATGTACCTCTCCAAATAGGGAATCTGTTAACTGCACATTAAAACAATTTACCTTGATTATTAATCAGTCTCAACTGTGGATGCCAATTCTTTGATCTACAGCAACTGGTCAAAAACACGTCAGAACCACTTAGAGTTCTTGCAGATTTTGGTCATTACTATTCATTGGCCTGAAAAAACCGGGAGAAAGCACAAGTGTTATAAACTAAATAGCCACATCTCCAAACTTTTGAGAAGGATTCTTTCCCTCTTCCGTAAATACCTTAATTCAAAATCACCTGAATCAAAATGAAAAAGTTTCAAATTTTACTAATGAAATGAAAATTTCTATAAGCAAAGTAGACATTCAGGTCATATTTAGGGTATCTTTTAGGAGATCATTTTTAAATCTGAATATTTCTCATTTTAAAAATATATGCTTAAAATGCATTTAATTATATTAAATCAGTACAAGTCATTAAAAGATATTATTTTATAATACTATAGAAACATTTCTCTGGGGGATTTGAGAATGTTATTTTGAAAATTTAGTTGTTTCAACAGGGAAAAATATTGCTTTTTTACTATGGTTACTGCACAAACAATATCATCCTTATTGAATTTATCTTTAAAACCATTACAAATAATTTATCATGCTAGTTGTTTCCTCCTAGTCATATAATCAGAACTAATACTTCTGTCTTAATTTATAATGGAAATATTCTACAATAAAGAAAATGTCAACCATAATGATGCTGTTTGTCATGATAAAAAACTATGGATCCAAATTCTGAGAAGAGAAAGTTATGTTTAATGCATCAAATCATGATATTTCAGAGAGGTTATAACGTTTATATTTATTCTGTATTTTGATATGGGAGTTATTCAACTGAAGCATGGAAAGGACTCAAGCCTGTGCAACTATGAGGAAATAAGTGAATAATCATAATCATAACTGAAAAAATATATATGGTAATAGTTTAACACGTTATAAGTCATTTCTAAGTTGCCATTTCAGAAATTCAGTAATTTCTGTGGTTGTAATTGTGAGTAGGGAAAAAAGGGACATTTTAGTTCACCATTTATTTCCACAGGTCTGAAATCTTTGGCAAAATTTATGATTTCAAAATGTGTGTGGAGGATTGATGATTTGATCTGCAGTAAAACTAGAAGATGGCTAATTTTGATTTTATATTTTTCTGATGACTCTTGGGACTGGTGCAAAATTAAAGGAAAAGAAACGTAAAAGATTGATATGTTGAGAACATATTAAAATATTCAGCAAAGTTGTGACAGTTTTTAAGTCTATTTAATTAGTGAAGGACTTTATTAGTTGTTTTGTTAAATGTTTCATTTCTTTTTCTGTGCCTTTGCGTTGGGGAAAATGGGATGAACAGTGAATAGAAATTCAGACTTCAATAAGTTTTGTAAAAGTGCTCTTTCTAGTAAATTAAAATGGAAAATTAGATCAAATTAGCTATTTAAATATGGAAGGTATATTAATCAAAATTAATGAAAGAAAAATCAGTCAAACTTATATTAGAAGCAGTGTTGATCTAGTTAGAATATGCAAGTTGCTTACTGAATTAACTTGGCATTTTATTTACTTTCAAGTTTTTGGAATATTGTGGTAAAAATATGAGGCATGAATTTCCATGCACTGTACTTCACCTTTAAAGTTAGGTTTGTTATATATAAGTTACATGTAGAAAAACTCACTCTGCACAATTGATGGGTTCTTTAAAATGTATTCAGTTTTATAACTGCGCTATTAAGGAAGAACAGTTTCATTGCCCTCCAAAGATTTCTCATGCCCCTTGTAGATAATCTCTTCTATCACTCTTAGTATCTGGAAACCACTGATCTAATTTTTGTTCATATCTATAATTTTACCTTCTCCTGAATGTTAACAGAGCATATAGTATATAGCAAATATTCTATGTGTCTAGCTTCTTTCTTTTTGAATATGCTTTACTTTTGAGATTCAGCCATATTGTTGCATGGATTGAGAGTTCATTACTTTTTATTGCTGAGTAGTATTGACTTATATGAATGTAACGTAATTTGTATATCTCTTCATTGGTGCTGGATATTTGGGTCATTTTCAATTTTAAGCAACTGCAAATAAGGGAGCTGTATATTCATATACAGGTCTAATTTTGGACAAGTACTTTCATTTGTCTAGGGTATATATATGAATAGGAATACAACATCTAATGGTAATTGCATGTTTAACTTTATAAGGAATTGCTAAATTCTTGCAAAGTGGTGGTACCCACTTTGCCTTCCCGCCAACAGTATATGGCATTACCACTTCTTCCACATCCTCGCCAGTGCTTTTTATGATCTTTTGTTTTCTTTTAATTTGAAGCATTCTTATAGGTGTGGAGAAATATACAACTAGTGTTTTGCATTTCCTTGAAGAAATCATAATGAACATCTTTTCAGGTGTTTATTTGCAATTCATCTCTATGGTAAAGCATCTTTAAGTATTTTGCCCTTTTAAAAAAATTAATCGATTGTATTTTAGAGCAATTTTAGGTTCCTATCAAAATTGAGAAGGTGTAGAAAGTTCCCATCAGCCCCCTATTCCACAAGTCACAGCCTCCCCTACTGCCAAAATCCCACACGATGGTATTAAGTTTGTCAATTGATAATTCTATCTTTACATATTATTATCACCAAAGTTCATAGTTTACAACAGAGTCCACTCTTGGTTTTGTTCATTCCATAGTTTTGGACAAATGTATAATGACATGTACCCACCATTTATAGTCTCACATAGAACAATTTCACTGTCTTAAAAGTTCTCTGTACTCTTCATATTCATCACTCCCATCCCCTAATCCTTGGTAACCACTGATCTTTTTACTATCTCCACAGTTTTGCATTTTCCGGAAAGTTACATAGTTGAACATTCTATATAGCCTTTTCAGATTGACTTCTTTCACTTAATAATATGCATTTAGGTTCTTCCAAGAATTTCCATATCTTGATATCTTGTTTCTGTTTAGCACATTCATAACATTCCATTGTCCAGGCATACAACCAGTATGTATTCATTTATCTACTAATGGAAATCTTAGTTGCTTCCAAGTTTTGTCAATTATAAATAAAGTTGGTATAATCATCACTTTGCAGATTTGGACAGACAAAAATTTTTAACTGCCCAGAATGCCCCAAAATGTTTTTAACTGCCCTGTGATGTTTATATAGTACTAGATTCATATGATAAAAGGATGTTTCATATGACAAGATGATGTTGCAAAATGTTTGTCTACCCAAACCTGCACAGTGATGTTTATATGATACAAGGTTCACATGATAAGAGGATGCTGTTTTGTTTGATAAAAGGATGTTTCATTCTGTAGAAAATTACAGAATTGTCTTTCTGCATGGCTAGACCATCTTAAATCCCCACCAGCAACAAATGAGAGTTCCTGTTGCTTTATATCCTCACCACCACTTGGTGTTAGCCAGTGTTTAGTATTTTTGCCATTCTCATAGGTATGTGATAATATTTCACTGTTGTTGTAATTTACACACGATGTTTAAAATCTTTTTAAGTGGTTACTTGGCATTTCCCATCTTTTTGTAAAGTGTTCAGATCTTTTGCCAGTTTTACAATAGGATAGTACATCTTCCAATTGATTAATTTAGGAATTTTTTTTGTATATTTTGGATAACAGTTCTTTAGCAGCTGTGTCTTTTGCAAATACTTTTCTTTCACTCATTGCTTGTCTTCTCCTTCTCTTGATAGTATATTTAATTATAATTATGCTTATAAGTTTAATTAAGTCTTGTTTTTCAGATTTTTTGTGAATCCTGCCTTTAGTGTTGTATAAAAATCATTGTCATGCCTAAGGTCATGTACATTTTCTACTCTGTTATCGTCTAGGAATTTTAGAGTTTGGGGTTTTATATTTAGGCCTATTACCCATTTTAAGTTAATGTGAAAGTTGTAAGGCCTGCATCTATGTTCTTTTTTTTTTGCATGTAGATGTCAAGTTGTTCCAGAATCACTTGTTAAAAACTATTTTTTCTTCATTGTATTGCCTTCACCTCTTTGTCAAAGATCAATTGACGATATGTATTTGATATATAAATAAGTGACTATATTTATTACTATATTTATCTCCAAACTTTCTCTTTAGTTATATTGATGCCTTTGTCTATTCTTTTGCTAACACCACACTGTCTTGATAGTGTACATACTTTATAGTAAGTTTTATAGCTACTGTCATATAGCTTTATAGTAATTCTTAAAGCCAAATAATGTCAGTCTTCCGACTGCTCTTCTTCAACATTGAGTTGGCTGTTCCAGTTATTTTTGTCTCCTGTATAAACTTTAAAATTATTTTGTCAGAGGGTGGGGACAAGGTAACTGACTAGAAAAAGTGGCAATTGGAGGTTCCTATTGAAAAGAACCAAAAGAGCATGCGAATCCTCCACCAACAACCAAGGTATCCAGGTTCTGTCACCAGGACTGACTATGTGGCTAGCATGAGCCATGGAAAGGAAAGAAAAACAGTGTGGTGTGGCGGCCCACCTGAGAGCCACATGAGGCAGGAGAGCCCCCACCCCTGAACCAAGGGAGGCAGTGAATGCGCATGCTACCCAGCCTGGGAAACTGTGCTTTTTGCATGGAACTGTGCAACTTATAGATGGAAAGATCTCACTCATGAGATGCCAGCAGGGCCTGGGGTCCCAACCATGGAGCTGCACAGATTCTCAATAGCCACTCAGCTAGAATCTGCCTAAACCTGTTGAGTTCCAGGAGAAGGGGTGGCATCACCATAGCTGGATCTGACTGCTGTCTAAGCTGTCTGAGCTCCTTGGGGGACGGGCAGCAGCCAACACTGGGACTGCTAGTCACCTAATACATTAAGTGGGGAAAAGGTGAGGAGAGGATGGCAGCCATCTCTATAGCTCCAGGCCATGCTTTTCCCCTGCCGGACCCAGGGAAGCTACATGGCTTGGTCCCAAGAGGTATTCCCAACAGTCCAACACACCAGCTGTGGCAGACTGCAGCCAAACTCCCTCTTCAGACTTGAACCTGACCCACCCCTTCCTTACACCTTATACAAAAATTAACTCATGAAGAATTAAAGACTTAAATGTAAAACCCCAAACCATAAAAACCCTAGAAGAAAACCTAGGTAATACCATTCAGGACATAGGCATGGACAACGATTTCATGACAAAAATGCCAAAAGCAATCGCAACAGAAGCTAAAATTGACAAATGGGATCTAATTAAACTAAAAAGTTTCTGCACAGCAAAAGAAACTATAATGAGAGTAAACAGGCAACCTACAGAAAGGGAGGCAGTTTTTGCAATCTACCCATCTGACACAGGTCTAATATCCAGACTCTACAAGGAACTTAAACAAATTTACAAGAAAAAAAAAAAAAAACAATCCCATCAAAAAGTGATTAAAGAATATGAACAGACAGTTCTCAAAAGAAGACATTTATGCAGTCAACAAACATGAGAAAAAAAGCTCAACATCACTGATAATTAGAGAAATGCAAATCAAAACAACAATGAGATACCATCTCACGCAGGTCAGAGTGGCAATTGTCAAGAAACAACAGATGCTGTTGAGGCTGTGGAGAAATAAGGACACTTACACCGTTGGTGGGAGTGTAAAATTAGTTCAACCATTGTGGAAGACAGTGTGGTGATTCCTGAAGGATCTAGAACCAGAAATACCATTTGACTGGGCAATCTCATTACCGGGTATATACCCAGAGGAATATGAATTATTCTACTATAAAATATATGCACATGCATGTTTATTGCAGCACTATTTACCATAGCAAAGACTTAGAACCAACCTAAATGCCCATCAATGATGGAATGGATAAAGAAAATGTCACACATGCAGCCATAAAAAAATGAGATCATGTCCTTTCCAGGGACGTGGATGAAGGTGGAAACCATCACCCTCAGCAAACTAACACAGGAACAGAAAACCAAGCACCGCATGATCTCACTCATAAGTGGGAGTTGAACAATGAGAACACATGAACATAGAGAGAGGAACAACACACACTGAGGCCTGTTGGTTGGAGGAGAAGAGGGAGAGCATCATGACCAATAGTTATTGCATGTGGGGCTTAAAACTGAGATGACAGGTTGATAGGTGCAACGAACCACTAAGGCATGCATAAACCTATGTAACAAACTTGCAAGTTCTGCACGTGTATCCTGGAACTTAAAGAAAAATAAAAATTAAAAATAAACAGACCTTAAAATTTACAAAAATACAAGTGGCACAATATTACAAAAAATAAATAAACAGAAAAAATTTTTTGTCAATACCCATGAAATAACTTGCTTGGTTACTGACTGGAATTGCATTTAATGTATAGATCAGGTTGGGAAGAAATGACATCTTAATATTGAAACTTTCTATCCATGAACATGAAATATCTCTCAATTTATTTAGTTCCTTGATTTCTTTCATCAGAGTTTTGTAGTTTCTCTCAGATAGATCTTGCACATATTTTCTTAGATTAATACCTATGTATTTCATCTTGGGGTCATGCTAATATAAATGATACTGTATTTTTAATTTCAATTTCCATGTGTCCATTACTGGTATATAGGAAAGAATCAACTTTTGTGTATGAATCAGTTATCCTGCAATGTTGCTGTAATTGCTTAGCAGTTCTAGGGTTTTTATTTTTTTATTGATTCTTTCAGATTTTCTACATAAAAAATTATGTCATCTGTGAGCAAAATTTTATTTCTTTCTTCTCAATTTGTTTAATATTTCTTTTCTTGTCATAGTGCACTTAGGACTTAGTATGAAACTGAAAAGAAGTGGTAAAGGAAACCATCAAACACGATGTTAACTATAGGTTTTTGGTAGGTGTTCATTATCAAGTTAAAGAAGTTCTCTTCTATTCCTAGTTTGCTGACAGTTCTTATAAAAATGGGAGCTGGATTTTGCCATATTTTATAATTTTTAAAATTGAGGGTTTTTTTGGTCTTTAATTAGACAAGCTCATTCTACATGTAGAGTACAAGGTCTTTACTAGTTGGTGTTTTATAAATATGTTCTCCAGATCTAGCTTGGCTTTCCATTTTTCTTTTAATTTTAAAATGTTTTTCAAAGAGAAAATTTTAATTTCATTGCAGTCAAATTTATCAAGGTTTCATTTTAAAGTTTGTGAATTTTGTGTCCCAAGAAATATTTACCAGACTCATCATCACAGATATATTTTCTGTTTTCTTCTGAAAGTTATGGTTTAGGTTTTATATTTAGGCATATAACTTATTTGGGACAGCTTTTGTTTTAAAGATAAGGGTTTAAAGACAAAAATTGTCTTTATTTTTGGAGTATGGATGTCCAAATTTTCCAGAATTATTTTTTGAAGAGACTATTTTTTCTCCATTGAATTATCTTAGCATCATTTCAAATAAATTGTAACATTATGTAGGAGTTGAATTCCAGACTCCAATCTGTTCCATTGATGAATGCATCCATTCTTACTTCAACAACATAGTGTCTTGCTCACTGGAGTGCCATAATAAATCTTGCAATCAAGTCAAGTGAGAGTTTTACAATTTATTCTCTGTAACATTTTTTTTTCCTTTCTTTCTTTCCTTCTTTTTTCTATTTTCTTTCCTTGTCTTTTTAGAATAATTCTTTTTTAAAACCTTAATTTAGGTTCGGGGTACATCTACAGGTTGTTACACAGATAAATTGCATGTTGCATGGGTTTGGTGTACACATTAGTTTGTCACTCAAGTAATAGGCATAGTACCTGATAGGCAATTTTTTTTCCTCTCCCTCCTCCCACCTCTACACTCAAGTAGACCACAGTGTCTGTTATTCCCTTCTTTGTATCCCTGTGAACTCAGTGTTTAGCTCCTGCTCATAAGTGAGAATTAAGCATAAATTTTTTCATCAGCTTGTCAATATATAAGAATGTCTGCCTTGAATTTATTTGGTATAATGCACATTGTATTAATCAATTTTGGGAGAATTGAGATCTTAAGAATACTGAGTCCTTTGATCCATTAATGCAGGATGATTTTATTTAATTAGTTCTTTAATTGCTCTCATTAAAGTTTTGTAGTTTTCATAGTGAAAGGTTTGCACATACTTTGTTAGACTTATATCCAAAAACTTCATGTTTTCAATTCTATTGTCAATTGTATATTTAATTTCACTTTTCAAATGGCAGTTTGTGGAAATACAATTGATTTTTGTGTCTTGGCCTTATGTCCAGTGATCGATCCTACTCCTCCGTTTAGCTCTAGTATCTATTCTTGTAGATACATTGGTGATTTCCTACAGAAATAATTATTCCATGAATTAAGCCAGTTTTCTTTCTTTCTTTCCAATCTGTATACATCTTATATCTTTTGCCTGCTCTATTGCATAAACTACACCCTCCAGACCACTGTAGAATGTAAGTGGGAAGAGCGAATATCCTTGTCTCTTTGCAATATTTGGACAAAAGCATTTGGTCTTTCACCACCAAGAATAATTTTAGATGTGGGGCTTTTAATAGTGCCTTTAATAAGATTTACTAGTCTAGTCTTCTTTGCTGAGAGGTTATTTTTGTGTGTGAAGACTGAATATTGATTTCTGTCAAATGAAATAATCGAAATAATATGTGTTTTCCTTTAAAAAAATCTGCTTATAGGTTCATTATGGTGGTTGATTTTGACTGTTGAGCTGACTTTTCATTTCATGGGTAAACCCCACTTGGATGGAATGTACGATCCTTTTCTATGTATTGCTGGATTAATTTGCTACTATTTTGTTAGGTTTTTGTATATATTTTAATAGGGAGTATTGCTATGTAGTTCTTTTCTTATTGTATTATTTTCCTTTGTTTTGGTATTAGGATAATGCTGGGCTATAAATTGAGTGGTGCAGTGTTATATCCTGCTTTGTGTCATGGAAGATTTATGAAAAATTGGTCTTGTTAACTCTTTAGTATAATTGACCATCTTCTGCTGGAGTTTTCTTTGTGGGAAGAATAAAATATGAATTCCACTTCTACAATAAATATGAACTATGCAGGTTACTTAATATTTAGACAACTTTGGCAGTTTGTTTCTTTTAAAGAAATTTGTGCACTGCATCTATATTTTGACTCTGTTAATTGCCATGTAGATACACAGTTTTCCCATTACTATTTATTGAAAAGACTCCACATTATGTTTTCTTGATGGGCTTGTCAAAAATTAATTGACTGCATAAGGTTGGGTTTATTTCCTGGGCTCTTTATATTTTCCCATTACTTTGTGGTTTTCTTATGCCATTACCATACTGTTTTGATTACTATAGCTGTAAAATATATTTTGAAACCAGGAAATGTGATGCCACCAACATTTTTACCTCCAGATTATTTAGCTACTTGGGGATTTTTGTAGTTCCATAAGAATGTTAAAATTGTTTTTTCTGACAGGTGCAGTTGATTATGCTTGTAATCCCAGCACTTTGGGAGGCCAAGGTGGGTGGATCACCTGAGGTCAGGAGTTCGAGACCAGCCTGGCCAACATGATGAAACCCCGTCTCAACTAAAAATACAAAAAATTATCTAGGCATGGTGGTGGCACCTGTAATTCTAGCTACTCTGGAGGCTGAGGCAGGAGAATTATTTGATCCCAGGAGGCAGAGGTTGCAGTGAGCCAGGATCACACCAGTGCACTCCAGGCTGGGCAGCAAGAGCAAAACTCTATGTCAAAAAACATATATATATATATACACATATAATTTTTCTATTCCTGTGAAAATTGCATTGGAATCTTGATAGAGTCTTCAGTAAGTCTATTCATCACATTTGGTAGCATAGATACTTTAACAATATTAATACTTCCAACTTATTAACATGGGATATATTTCCCTTTATTTGTGTTTTCTCCAATTTTTAAAATCATGTTTTATAATTTTCACTGTAGAAACCTTTTACTTCCTTGGTTATTTTTTTCCTAAGTATTTTATTTGGTTTGATGTTATCATACATGGAATTGTTTTCTTGATTTCTTTTTCAGATAGATTGTTATTGCTGTAAAGTATGCCACGGATTTTGTGCATTGATTTTTATCCTGCTACCTCACTGAATTCATTTACTATTTCTAATAGGGTTTTTGTTTTTTTTTTTTTTTTTGGTGGGATCTTTAGTGTTTTCTTCATATGGAGTCATGTCTTCTGCAAACAGCTATTTTTACTTATTCCCTTCCAATTTGGAGGCCATTTTTTGTTTGTTTGTTTGTTTTGTTTTGTTTTGTTTTCTTTTTCTTGTCTGATTGCTCTTGCTAATACGTCCAGTACTATGTTGAATACAGGTGATGAATATGGGATTTTTACCTTATACTGAAGCTTAGAGGAAAACCTTTCAGTATTTCTCCTTTGATTTTGATATTGTCTGTGAACTTTTCATAAATGGCCTTTATTATGTTAAGAAAATTTCCTTTAATGCCTATTTAAAAAAAATTTTTATCATGAAATAATGTTGAATATTGTAAATTGCTTTTCCTGTTTCTCTTAAGATGATTATGTGGTTTCTATCTTTAATTCTTTTAAGGTGGTTATCATACTGATTTTATTGCCTATGTTAAACCAACCTAGAAGCATTCTTGGAAGAAATCCCACTTGGTCATACATGGTGTATAATCTTTTTCAGGTATTGTTGAATCCAGTTTGCCAGTATTTTACTGAGCTCTTTTGCATCAATATTCATCACAAATTTTAGCCTGTAAATTAATTTGGTAGCATTTTTGTTCAGCTTTGGGATCTGGGTGATGCTGGCTTCATTAAATGAGTTTAGAAGTGTTCCCACTACTTCTATTTTTTATAAGAGTTTAATAAATATTGGAATCATTTTTTCTTAGAAACTTTGGCAGAATTTGGTTATAAAGTCATCTGATCCCAGTCTTTGTTGGAGGGGGTTGTTTGATTACTGCTTAATTTTTAAAAAGTAATTGGTCTTTTCAGGGTTTTACTTCTTCTTAATTCAGTCATAGTAGTTTGTATATTTCTTGGAATTTATCCATTTCCGTTAGGTTATCCAATTTCTTAATATATAATTGTTTGTAATAGTCCCCCGTGCTACTTTTTATTTCTGAGGCATCCATTGTACAATGTATATTTATTTTAGTTTCTTTAGTTTTTTGGTAGTCTATCCAAATATCTGTCTATTTTGTTTTTATTTTCAAAAAGCAACTCGATTTTGTTGATTTATTCTATAACTTTTCTATTCTCTATTTGACTTATGTCTACTTTCATCTTTATCATTTTATTCCTTCTGCTAAAGTAGGGTTTGGTCTGTTTATACTTTTGATTTCCTTGAGATGTAAATTTAGATTGTTTGGGTTTAACTTCTCCCATTACTGCTTTTCCAATATCCCATAAATGTGCAATTGAACACCTAACTATATAAAACAAATATTGACAGATTTGAAAGGAGAAATTGATAGCAATATAATAGATGTAGATTTCAATATCCCACCTTCAATAATAGATAGAACATACAGACAAAAATCAGTAAAACAAAAAGCAGACTTGCACAAAACTTTAGACTTAATGAACTCAACAGACCTATACATAACTTCTCCACCAATAGCTGAAGAATATACATTCTTCGTGTGTGCACATGGAACATTCTCCAGTATAGATTACATGTTAGGCCACAAACAAGTCTTACCAAATTTAAGATCACAGTTGTACAAATAATTTCTGACCCCAATGGAATGAATCTAGAAATCAATAACAGTAAGACAATGGGACAATTAATGCATGCATAAAAATTACATAACACACTCTTGAACAACCACTAAGTCAAAGAGGAAATCAGAAAGGAATTTAGGCTGGTGCTGTGGCTCATGCCTGTAATCCCAGCACCTTGGGAGATTGGGGCAGGTGGATCACCTGAGGTCAGGAGTTCAAGACCAGCCTGGCCAACATGGCAAAACCCATCTCTACTAAAAATACAAAAAATAAAAATAAAAATAAAAATTAGCCAGGTATGGTGGCGCATGCCCGTAACCCCAGCTACTCAGGAGGATGAGGCTGGAGAATCGCTTCAACCCGGGAGGCGGAGGTTGCACTGAGCCAAGATCTCGCCACTGCACTCCACTCTGGGTGACAGAGCAGACTCTGTATCCAAATAAATAAATAAATAAATACATAAAAATTGGAATTTAAAAAAATCTCAAAATGAAAGAAAACAAAAACAACATGTCAAAACATATGGAACTTTATAGCAATATCATTTTCTGTTTATGTGTTATAATGTCTTGTGAGATTCATATAAATTTATATTTGCTGTGTCTTTTTAAAGAATCAATCTTCTATTTTCCTGTAGTGTTATTTATCACTAGTAAACAAGTTTGTTCTGATGTCTACTCTTTCTGGTACTAGTGTAGTCATTCCAGCATTCTTTTGATTCATCTTTGCATGATATATATTTTTTGATCCTTTTATTTTTAACATATTCATATTTACATATTTAAAGTGGATTTCACAGACCAGGCATGGTGGCTCAAGCCTGTAATCCCAGCACTTTGGGAGGCCAAGACGGGCGGATCACGAGGTCAGGAGATCGAGACCATCCTGGCTAACACGGTGAAACCCCGTCTCTACTAAAAAATACAAAAAACTAGCCGGGCGAGGTGGCGGGCGCCTGTAGTCCCAGCTACTCGGGAGGCTGAGGCAGGAGAATGGCGTAAACCTGGGAGGCGGAGCTTGCACTGAGCTGAGATCCGGCCACTGCATTCCAGCCCGGGCGACAGAGAGAGACTCCGTCTCAAAAAAATAAAAATAAAAAAAAATAAAGTGGATTTCACATATACAGCATACAGTTGGGTCTTGCATTTTTATCCAATCTGACAACTTCAGACTTTTTATTAAAATGTTCAGATCATTTATGTTTAATGTAATTATTGATGTGATTAGATTAAATTTTTTTCCACCCTGCCACATCAGCTCATTTGTTATTTCTCTCTGTTTTCTTAATTTTTTTCTTTAAATGAATATTTTTATTCTTCTATTTTATCTCCATTTTAGATTGTTCATGGTATATATTTTTGTTTGTTCTTGTTTCATAATATACACCTTATGTTATTACAGTATACCCTGGAATAATATTGTACTACTTAGCTTATAGTGTAATTATCTTACACATTATGTTGTCATTTTCTCTCTCATATCTTCTGTGCTGTTTTTGTCATACATTTCACTTCGACAATGGTTATAAATCTTCAATGCCTTGCATTTTTTTTTTTTACTTTAAGCAGTCAATTGTATTCTAAAATGATTACAAAAGAGAAAATATGTGTAATTTATATTCCCTTTCTATTTTACTATTTCTAGTGCTTTTCATTTCTTTCTGTAAATCCAGATTTTCATTTGGTATTATACATATTTGACGGATAGATCTACCTTTAATATCTTTTGTAGTGTCAGTTTTTTGGACATACGTTCTGTTAGCTTTTGAATTTCTGCAAAGCCTTCATGTTATCTTCTTCTACGAAAGACTTTTTTGCTGGGTTTAATGTTATAATTGGTGAATTTCTTTTTCCTTTAGCACCTTATAGATGTCACTCCACTGTCTTCTACCTTGCATAGTTTTTGACTGGAAATATTCTCTGATTCTTATCTTTATGCCTGTAATGCAGCATTTCATTTTTTCTCTGTTTGCTCTCAAAATTGGCTCTTCATTTTTGTTTTTTCAAAGTTTAACTATGATGTGTTTAGATGCTTTTTGTTTGTTTTTTTCTATTCTTAAAATTTCCTGCTTGAAATTTTCTGAGCTTTGTGGATTTCTGTTGTATTAGTCCATTATCATGCAGCTAATAAAGACATATCCAAGACTGGGTAACTTCCAAAGGAAAGAGAGGTTTAATGTTCTCACAGTTTCACATGGCTGGGGAGGCCTCACAACCAAGGCAGAAGGCAAAAGAGGAGCAAAGGAATCCTCACGTCTTGTGAGACGTAATCTCTATCACAAGAACAGCACAGGAAAAACCAGACCAATGATTCAATTACTTCCCACCAGGCTCCTCCCATGACACGTGGGGATTATGGGAGCTACAATCCTAATGAGAGCTGGGTGGGGGACACAGCCAAACCATATCATTCTGCCCGGTCCCTCTCAAATATCATGTCCTCACATTTCAAAATCAATCATGCCTTCCCACACAGTCGCCCAAAGTCTTTTTGTTTTTGTGTTTTTCAAAAATCCTGCTTGAAATGATTTGAGCTTTGTGGATCTCCGGTTTCTTGTATATAAATTTGGAAACTTATCCTCCATTATAAAATTTCTGGTATTTCTTCTCTCTCATTCTCTTCTTTACTCTATGAATCAAAGTATGCACACATGTCTGGCTATTTGATATTTTCTCAAAGCTCCTATATACTCAGGTAAGCTTTTAAAAAAAATCATATTTGGGTTTTATTTTGTAAAGTTTTTATCAACCCACTTTAAATTTCACAAATTTCTTCCTCAGGCATGACAAGCCTCTCAAAGTAATTCTTCAATTTAAATATCATGGTTTGTTGTTGTTTTAAATTTCAGGAATTTTTGTTTGATTCCTTTTAATAGATTTCATCTTTTTGTTGAAATCCCTGTCTTTTCATTTATGTTCTTAACCTTTACCACTATACCATTTAACATATTAAATCATAGTTTTTATAAATCCCCTGACTGATAGTTTTAACATCTGACTAATAGCTCAAACTCCTTCTATTGATTGTTTTAGCTCTGGAAAATGGCTTTTTTTTTTTTTTTTTTTTTGCTGTTTTGTTTGTCTTATAATTTTTGAGTGAATGGTAAACATTGTGAGTTGAAGAACAATAAAGACTGAGGTGAAGAACATTCATAGCCAGAAATGTATACAACTCTTCTTCTCTTAGGGTGGTAGTAAATAATTGAGTTCTGTTTGGGCTTTGTTTTTGATATATTCACCCTCATTGCCAGCCAGTCTTCTAATTTTTTCCGTGTGGCCTAGTTGAACCACATGATTGAGTTCATGTGGTGCTGGAAGTTTTTATCAGTGTTTGTGCTCCCTTGCTTTCAGAATCCATTGCAGGATTGTGCCAAATAGAGGGTCTCTATTTCCATATTCCTTTTTCTCTTTTTATTCAATCATAAACTCATTATGGAGGCAGGAAGCAAACTTTTGGTTCTTCAGGTGCGGGTTCAGTCTTAGACAACATCTATGTGCCTGAGTATCAGGAATAGGGTTTTATTAATATTCTTGTCTCTCTCCTCCCCAGTAGAACTATATTCAGTCTTGTATCTCTGAAGGATCTGAAACAGGAGAGATATTTTTTTCCCCTCTTTGCCCCCAGCAAGAGTATATCTCTGCTTTATATCATCATAGTGTCCTGACCCATAAAAGTTTTCATATTCCTTCTCCAGGGGAAGACAATTTTGATTCATTTCTTCTCCCTGAAACAGTGATCTTTACTTGATATCAGAAAGGAAGGTTCACTAACACTTCTCCAGAAGCTGATGAGTTTTGCTTTGATCCACAGAGCACTGGATCTTTGCCTGGGACCTGAGCATAAGACAGTTTGTTGCCTCTCCCTAATCAGTTAAAGCTTTTTCCTACCTACAGACAAGGGTGCAGGAAAGCGGACTATAGTTTGAAGTTATTCCACCCCCATCATGCCTTTAGCATTTAGCGATCCTCCCTGGTCCTCATTCTTTCCCATGAACACCTATGAAGATCTATAGACTAGCTTATAATTGAATGAAAATGTCCTGTGTTTGTGTACCCAGGTATTTTACTTTTTTTTGTAATCCACATTAAGCTTTTAGGAATTCATTAAAATTTGGGTTGCTTTTTTCTTATCTGCTTCTACGGCAGCCCCTTTTGTGCCCTCCTAAAATGAAACAATTTTAATGTCCTGTTTCATATCCCAGGTGCTTGCTACTCCTGGGAACTCAGTTTACTTTGTTGTCTCACTACATCAGCTGTCTGATGGGTTTAAGATAAGTAATGTTTTTATATATCATCCAGTATTTTCTCATTGTTAGGATCACAACAGTGTTTTTAAATTTTTATATCCTGACCATAAGCAAAAATCTATAAACATTTTAAAATGAAAACATGTTTATTGCTTAGTGATATATCTTTCTTCCATCGCAGAAGTTCAAAATGGAGATTAGAAATTTCTATTGTAGCACAAACCAGAATTTCTCTCCGGATATGATATTCCAGCATACAGATTTGTGATCTGGCTAATACAAATATCAAAAAACAGATGAGAAATTAACAACAACAACAACAAAAATAATAATTTTACTTTTGGAATTTAGAAAATGCATTGCAACAGTGTAACAGAGAGTGATCAGTATGTATTATAGAAAGGGAAATTGAGGGCTAAAATCATTTGGGATATACTGGGTTAAATACAGGTTAATGATTTGTTTTCTAGTAGACTTCTCTTGACTTTTAATATATTAATTTGCACTATGGATCTGTAAGAGAAGAAAACATCTATTTAGCATTTTACAATCTTATGTGACCACCAAACCTCCTTTTTTTTTTTTTTTTTTTTTTTAATTTTTCCCATGAAAAGTATTCCATAGAGCTCAATGTGGGAAATGCTAGTTTAGATATTTTTAAACACCCTGGCATTTAAAAACGTTTAAATATTGTCTTATTTTAACAATTTTGATTTTGCTGTGTCAAATTCTTTATGGTTGAACTCTCTTGATGAAATTTTTAAAAATGTGAAAAAGTGGCCAAGCTTAGAAAAAGGAGAGCAAACAAAATGTTGACAATGTAATTTTATATTAACAAACCTTAGGTAAATTCTGTGAAATCTAACCCTAAATTTAGTGTCTAATCACCCCCAACTCAGAATTCTCTTTACTCACATAAACCATACAACAAGTAGTTCAAGTTAAATTTGGGCAGAGATTCATATTTTAACTTCTATTGCTGAGAGAACTTTTATTGACATATTCCAAAGAACCCTTTGAAAATATCTTCCATCTGTTCTAGACCAAATGAGTAACCTCTATTTGTGCTGTAAACTATGGGTCTGATAAACAGGCAAAATAGTCTTATGAACAGAAAACTTTGATACCTCAGTTATCTGTTGATTTTGGAATTAAGATGATTTTGTATTATGCCGCATGGGTAATATTCCACAATATTTTAAAATTTTCATTTTATCCTTTCCTTCACTCATTAGTTCATTCATTTATTGATAATCTGTTACTTAAATTTACCACCAATTTGCAGAACCAATGAGGAATAAAGAATCTATTGTGTTTAATTCTAAATAAATTATTTAGCTACCCACTAAGAAATGAAATTTTTATAAATTCTATGACTCCTTTAAAATATTCAAAGTCAATTTATAGATATATTATAAATATGTATATTAATCAAGCTTTTGTTTCTCTATTTACATTTTCTTCATGATTTGTGCTACTATAAAATACAATATATTTTATACCAAAATGTACAGTTTATCTGTGGCATACTCCACAAGTATACTCTATACTGAGCCACTTACGTGTTTAGACAAGTATGTTACAAAAAAATGTCATAAATAAAAGTTAATTATGAGAAAATAAAATTTTATTTTTTAAGATTTAAAATGCTAATGTTCACTATAGTTGACATAATACAATTGTTTTTGGCTTTTGATATGCTCAGACATTTGCCTCAACTATTATGCCACATGAAAAAATCAATGATATAACTGACAGAAAATTTCTTTCCCATGGCAAAGAGTAATTTCTTATTTCAAGATATATAAGATATGTATTGTTTAAAAAAGCAAATAGTTATATTAACTCATTTTGAAGCTTTAATATTTATACCAGAAATTTGAATCACAAAATAATGTCTCAGTTTTCTAATCATCCTTTAACTCAGGAGTGAGTGGAATATTATTAAAGATTGTTCTATAGGTCTTTAATTCCTAAGCAAGTGATCAAACTAGAGAAAATATGAAAAACAGATATTTACTGGAGCCTTCTAATAGAAACCTGTTACTTCTATATGAAAATTTTAGGAGAACCAGAAAACATAAAACTTCAGAAATTCAAGTTACCAAAACAATAACTTAAAATATAAAATTTGCTTCATTATAGCTATTTGATTAGTATGAGCTAATAATATCCTTGTAAACTGTTAAGAGTTGAGACATTCAAAAAGTAAGCTGATTAAATCTACATCAAGCATGGCTGCCATCTTGTGGGGACAGGATATAATGTATTGAGGGGCCAATCTCAATAAGGTGCTCCTTTTGGGTTAAAGTCATCATTTGTTCTCCATCAACCAGTTGTTTGATGCTTATTAACATTTTTCTTGAAATGACACATCAACATTTGAACAGAAAAGATAAGGCAACTAAAAGAACTATTAATGTACATGAATCCCTGTTTCTAAAATTTCAACATCATTGCTAATGTATAGATAGTAAGAAAACTTTAAAATTAGAAAGTTTTCACTTGAATCAACCTTAATAACAGATAAGTTTGGTAAAGCACTCATATTTATTAACCATTTAAATTGCAAATTTTTTTTAGAATTTACATCTAATTGAGTTAGAAGATAATATGGCATTGTCCTGATAGGGCATGTAGATTTACAGTTTCATCGATTTATAGAAAGCTTTGAAAAAAAGAAAGAGATTTTGAGTTTATTTTAGAAAGGAGTGAAGGAAAAGGAAGGGAAGGGAATAAGGGAAGAAGGAATGGAGAGAGAAAGAGGGGAAGAGAGGGAGGGAGGAAGGAAGGAAGGAAGGAAGGAAGGAAGGAAGGAAGGAAGGAAGTGAGGGAGGGAGGGAGGCGGGAGGGGAGGGGAGGGGAGGGGAAAGGAAAGAAAAGGAGGGAGATATAAGCTATCACTGAGGATAAGATTTCCACCAGCGTCACAGACAAAATAGTTTGACTTAGTGGTAAGTGGTAAGTCAGTGTGAAGTTGACCTGAAAACAATGAGGTCAAGATAAGGCCAGCGTAAATATGTTATACAGGAATATGTAATTTAAGTATTTTTTCAAAGCTTATTTAAAAGTCAAAAAATGTACTTTCTCAGTTTAAGCCTCCAATAAATATTAGTACAACTTCTGTAACTCAATTTTCCCATCATTGTCTAGAAAACCAAGACACTGAATGAGAAAGTCCCTGAAGCCTCAATGAGCTCTGAACTTCTTTGATGTGCTAAGTACAAAAGTTACTCTTTCAGTCCCTCAACAAAAGGAAATTTATGTTTTTCACATCTGCAAATAAATATCCCAATTACAATTTTACAGCCATTTATCACAACTACTTGCATCTATGGATGATCAGTCTTTGCCTTTTTACAGTTTTCCTTTCATGTTCATATTAAGGTTGAAATGTACTTGGAATCGTTTGTGTGACTAGCCATATTTGTAATATGAATAATATAATCATAAAGAATTAGAAATAATGATCACAATTTATTGTCCCATTTTGATGATTTTATTTTAAAAACCAACTCTTTTAAGTTTCAAATAAGTTGACTCATAAATTTATAGATTTTTATACTAAAACAAAACTCAAGAGTCATTAAAATATAATTGAACAGTTCCTTAAAATTGACCAATGTAAGATGACTTACTGCTGTTATAACAATGAGCAGCTGATTTTTAAAATTTAAGCATTGGTATTCGTAGCAGTTTTAATGGTGAAAATGAAATAATTATGTGTTCCAAGAATTTTTATTCTATTACCTTGCTTTCTTTCCACAATTGTGCATGATTGAAGGAGTCAGCATTTGTAGTCCCCTCACCAATGCAAATCAGTTTTTCTCCAAATTCTGTTTTTCAAAGAAAAAAAGGCATATTAGTTTAAATCTTGGGGCAGTTCAGATTCTCTATCATTTCTTCAAATAATTGGTGTTCATATCATGACCAATGCCTGAATGAAGTAATAGTCTCCACCTTGGAAGAATAAATTAATCAAACACGATTTACTTACATTTTATTTCAAATAGTTAATCATTTGTTATAAAACTTTAGTTAATGAGGGCTATTTTCCTGCCAATACACGCCAGAATTTCACAAGGTTTGAATTTAAGTACAGTGGGCCAGATACATCACCCATTTCCATATAATAAGGCTTGAATTAAAGTTAAGCAGCCTTAATGAGACGAACAGATAGCTGTCATTAAAATATTTAATATGCACAGCCAGTGAATTCATATTTTTTCTTCTGGAATTTAACATCTAATTCATACATTATAAATACTTGTATCCAGCTAACTAAATATTACATTATGACAGTCAGTTTTCTAAAATAGTATAATATATAGTTAATACATATTTATTATATATTTATTAATTAGGAATCATTGAATGTAGAAATTATTTCAACAATAAAAAGAATGATTGTTATTCTTGAAAAATCAAACAGCCAATGTTAAATTTAAACTTTCTTGTGTAACTTTTGGAAAGGCAAAACTCATGATTCTACTGTTTCTTCTGATTGGCAGGAGTGGTCATTATACCTTACAGGCTTTTCGTGGTGTGTCACCCAGAATCATTTAAATGTCTGAATATTAGAACAGTGATTCTGAACTACGGCTGCATAGCAGAGCCCTCTATAGATGCTATAGAATATATTACAGTCTGTGTTGCAAACTCCAGAGATTCTGATTAAATTAGCCTTAAGTGATCATTTTAAAAAGCTTCTCAGATTATTTCAAAGTGAATCTACATTTGAAAACTACTAAACTGGAGGATTAGGGAATAATGAAAATGCTTTGCTCATAGTACACTAAAACAGATTTCTGAGAAGGGAAACGTTATGAATATGACTATACAATATTTGACTTTCTCCAGGACAGACACTCATTAAGCCAGGACTGGGCTAGTTAATGCTCTGAAGTTCTTCCTAGTTATCTTATTCTAAGTTACCATGGTGTTCTTTCCATGTTAAATGGTTATATTGTAATTTTTCTTGATAGACTACATAATGACATCAATTTTTGGAATGTCACTGTAAATAATAATTGAAGCAAGCTATGGGGAGTAAATATCTTCTTTCAATTCATTGTCTGAATAGGTAAAGTATAATCTATGGAATTGCATCAAAACCCTTATAAAGTAAAGTAACATTAACACCAACATTAATATAATCAATATTGAGTCAATGCCTACTAATGGAACCAAAAATACGCGAATGATCAAAATTGAGAGTAACCAATAAATGCTTATTGGAAGCACTGGTTTGTTCCAGATTCAGAAGGAAGTGATGAAATTCAAATCAACAAAGGGGTTGTTGTAAAATACTGTGTTGAATAAAATGTGAATAAGCTTTGGTTTTCACTCTCAAGGCATTTATGATCTAATTTAGTAGTAGTCCTGTCTAACTCTAATACAAAATAGAGTGTGTTATGACAGTATAGAAGATAGATGGATTTATTTCACATTAAAGGACTGGACACCACTTCATGGGCAAAAGGAATTTGAACTAACTCTTGAGATGGTGAAGGAGAGTGGCTGGGAGGACAAATATGTGCTTTCCAAGAAGAAATATTAACATAAGTAAAAATATGGCAACAAAACATTTTCTGGAGTGTTCAGGAAAAAGTGTAGAAGATGAATGAAAACGGCCGGAAGTCAGAATGTACAACTGTGTCTGGAAAAATAGTAACCCAATTCAGAAGACTAGAGAGAAGGGTTCAAGTGAGGGAACAAGAAGAAAAGAGGTTTGCCAAACTTGGAGGTAAGGCTTTGAAAGGTTGTGTAATGAGTTTGACATTCACACGTCCAACATTCCTAAAGAATTCCAATTATAATTGAAACAATATTATGACATTAATACCTGACCTCAACTAGTCACTCGACTGTGTTAACAAATCTCCAGTTTGCAATAAGGCCAGATTGATTTAAGTCAATCATTGTAAGAAAAGAATTCACAATGATCAGGATTTTATCTTAAGGAGTAAGCTTGCAGAAAATCCTTTCACTGGAGACTGAGAGGCTGTCATTCAGGACTTCCTCCGCTTTTTCCATGGAAGAGAGCACCCAACTTCCTTATTCGGAATTTATCTACATAGGTTATTAAGCTACTCAATGAAATATTTTGACCAAATGTTTAACTGAAACATTTTTTCTGTTTTATTTAATTCTTCTTCTTCTTTTTTTTTTTAATTTCAAGATCTTTTCTATCCTGATAGAGAAGAATTTCTATCAATAGAAAGGATTTCAGGAACCTTTCTCTATCCTGATTGCCTAAAAAATACACTGGAGACAGAAAAAAAAAATCATTTTTAAAAGGTAATTAGCACGTTCTCTCCTTTTTATAACTTTATAATTGAAATCTCATTAAAAGCTTTCTAGGTCTCTATTTCCCTAAGTGACCAGGTGTCCCTAATTTGTTTTCAACCAATGTGACTAATTCCAGGCAAAGACTAGAAAAAGTCTGATACCTGTTAGAGACTAGCAAGGTTAAATAAGTGGGGTGGCTTTTTTAGGTTGCATTTAACCTCGTAAAAGAAAGAAAGAAGAAAAAAAAAAAGCTTCAATGTCTTTTCTCTTACAGTCCTGCCTTTTTCTCAGTCCCGGTTGAAGATTCCATGGGAAATGAGAGCACTATTTTGTTTCTCCCTTGTATTGCAGATAGGGGGAGGAGGTGGTTATTAGAGACAAGCTCTTCCTCTCTTGGTTTCCCCCTCTCTCCGCCTGACAGCACCGCTCTCTCGCAGGCTCGCTCTTTCTCCTAGGTGATCCATTTCTAGGCAACGTGGGGCTGGTGCTGAAGCTGCCAGGCTCGCTCCTTGCTTCCTGCATCCCGCCAGGCGAACAGCTCCAAAAGCATCCTGCAACCCGCGGCGGCTTCCCTCCTCTGGCCCGGCCCCGCTGCTCGCGCCCGGCGCAACTCCCCCGCCACCGCGCCCCAGCAAACCGGCTCCCCGGGCCCGCCTCGCCAAGCTGCGTTCCGCGCCTCACGCAGAAAGGGAATTTTCTCTGCATTACTATCTGCATTACCTTGAAGTTCACTTTTTCTACCCCTCTTGGAGAGGGCTTTTTCCCCCCTCCCTGGTGGAATCTGGCTGCTCCGCTTGGAATCTCCTAATCTTTCCTTTCCACTTAAATTCTGGCAGCGAAGACCAGTGATTCTCTGCGGGCTGTAGGGACGGGGGCTGGGGTCTTTTTTGGTTGGGGAGGGTGCAGGGAAGGGGGCACATCCGGCGTGAAGGGGGTGTTGGAAGTTGCTGCGGAGCTGGGACCTGAGACCCGCGGCCCTCGCGCAGCGATGGGTCTGATCTGAGCTCCAGCCTCTCCCCCTGCCCAAGAGCAGTCGAGGCTGGATATATTTTTCAAAAGCCAAACTGCAAACAACTCTGGCGATGCCAAAATTCCCCTCCAAGTGACACGGCTTTGCGAAGGAGGTTTCCTCAGGCTGGGCTCTTTCTGTCATTCCCTTCTGCCTTTCTCGGCGACGATAAAAGGCTTTGCTCTGGCAATAGGAATTTAGAAAAAAAAAAGAAAGAAAACGCTGCTCTAAACTCCACCGTGACCTCAAACTCTTTGGACTGTTTGGAAAAAAAAAAGAAAGAAAAAGAAAAATTGGAAGAACATCCATCCTCCAAGAGAATCGGCATAGGAGGAGATGGAAGTTTTCCCCTTGCTCTTGGTTTTGTCCGTCTGGTGGTCTCGAACCTGGGACTCGGCGAATGCGGATTCGATCATTCACATCGGTAAGAAAGGGTTGGTGCAGCTCGTGGTTACTTTTCACCGTTTCAGTTCTCAAATGTTTCCCCTTTGCTTTCCCCCTCTCCGCCCTCTGTGTGTCTTGTTGAGATGGCTTCAGTTCATTGCCTCTTCCCGCTACCCTTCCCTCACACTTGCCCAGTTTTCTGAAAGGATGTGGATACTCGAACCTCGACTGACTTGTGCTGTTGTTTCGCGGTGATTCGTGGAATGTGGCTGGGTGCGAGAGGCTCTCGAGTTGACCTGAGTGTGAGTGTGTGCGGGGAAGTGCAGGGGGATTCTGAGTGTGTGGGGAAAGGGAGTTTAATTGACTCTTCCATATTTTTTCCCGGATGTACATTTGCTCCATTTAAAAATTTATCTTTGGGGGAGCAGAGGAGATGTCACCTGTGAGATGAAAAGAATTGGGCCGGGGGCAGGGGGTGCGGGTAGGGGGCGCTCCCTTCGGATCGAACAGGTGGTTTTGCAACGTGAGCCGGCTGAGTTCGCCGCAGCTTAGTGCGATGGTGACGGGGTGCCGGATGCGCCCCCAGCCACCCTCTCTTCTGACGTCCTCTTGGCTTTATGATCCTCGCGTGGAGTCTTTGAGACGGTGGTGGGAGGGGCTGGCGGCAGTGTCGCCAAGGACTGGGAGTCGCGTGCCTTGCCTCCTCGGACACGCTCCCCGGGCCTGGCGCGGCGGCGAAACTGGCCCCGGGGCGCTTGGAAAAGCGGGGAAACGAATGCGCGCAGGCCGCTCCCAGGGTCTGCCTAGTAGATATCCGCCTTCCCTCGCCTCGCCTCGCCTCGCCTCGCAGTCAACTCCGAGTAGCCGCGCAAGGCAGACAGCGAAGGCGCCAGGAATAATGGGGGCCCTGACTCTGAGAAGGACTGTCGAGCCGGCTCTGAGATGCTAGTGGCCCCACCTATTGGCAACCAGACGGGCCGGGACTGGCCGTGGCGAGCGGGGGCGGGCGGCGGGCTGCGCTTCATTATCATGCACAGCGCTCGCAGCTTCAGGCACCAACTCTTCTCACTTGCTAATCCGTGAGAGCTGAGCGGAGACAGGCTCTTGCAGCCTTTTCTCCGTTAATGCGACGAGTTCTTTTTCGGAAATTCGCTTCCGGAGTCAGCAAGGTTTCTTTGCTGGGCTGCAGAGAGGTTCCTTTGGGGGAATTTTTCTGGGCATAGGACTTTTATCTGTACGCATGGCTTGGTGTTCTGCAAATTGAGGTGACAGATGGGTCACAGCTTCTCCCCTTTCTGTACCCCTGCTTCTCCACCGCGCAACACACATACACATACACACAAGTACACACACTCCTGGTAGGGGAACCTGCCGCAGGTGGCGATTGTGCCCGCCCAAGCGAGGGATTTCTGTCTGGCGTGCGCGCCCACAGTGGCCAGCCCCTCAGCTCCAGGGGGCTCCCTCTCTTGGTCTCAGACGCTGTCTTTGTAAACATGTCTGCCATTCTCTATCATTTATATCAGTAGAACTGTCTGTCTCTGGGCAAGGGGTAATGAGGTCAGGATTCAGAAAACCTAGCATTTGTGCATTAAGTAAATCAAACACTAATAGCTTGCCTGCTGGATCCCGTTTTGCCTGGGGGCTAACAGTGCCTGCAGATTCAGAACTTTTCAGCAAGAAATTATGGTCTCATTGAGTGGTTCAGCAATATTCTGATAGAGTTCAGAAATGAACTATGCTCCTTTTAAAGAAATGGCATACGTTTATATCCAGTTGTAAATGATTGGAGCGGGAATGCAAATATATAATCATAATACCTTTATACTCATTGTATGATTAGGGATTTCTGATGTAGGTTCCTCATCTCTCAAGAGGGAAAGCCTGTGGAAAAATGCTTTTTTTAATGGCTTATTCTGTGGTCTGCACGATAAATACATTATTTACAAATACCTACAGCTTTTGCTATCCCTTACTGTGAAATACTATTTTGCAATGCAGTCTGGACATCTGTTTCAAAATAGAACAAAACTGTTGTGTTTTTTATTTTATATACTGTTGTCTGTCAGAGTGACTTGGCTTACTTATTTATAATCACATTTTAAAAAAAGTAGCTGTGTACAAATTTAGAAGGTTGGTTTTATACATTAAATGTGTATATCCTACTAGCAGATATACTTACTTCTGAGACAATTAATTTGACTTGAATACAATTAGCACATTAGGTGAGATACTAAGCTGTTGTAAAGACTATCTAATATTGTCATGGGGCTAGCAAATTGTTTCAAAATCTTTATCTTTCATAATATATTGAAAAACATTAGCTCCTAAAAAAAAAATAAAAAAATGATCACGGGTAGTATGTGTGTAATTCAGTGCCTCCACCCCTACTCTCAGCAAAAGTATAGTAAATTCAAAACCAAATGCCCATATTAAAATTGTAAAGCACCAGTTAACATGAACTGGATTAGTTTATTTACTTGGTTGAATAGGAAAAGAATTAATTTTCTTTAGGAGGTGATTGCCTTCATTTAAATATTTAAGGTGAGAAATGTGTCTACAGGGAAATGTATTAGTTCAGGACTGAAGGAATGAATGTGATGAAACTGGAGGGAAGGGGTATTTCACTCTAGCGATGGAAGGAGATATGCAGAATGAAAGGTTTTCCCAGCCTCATGTGATGTGTTCACGCAGAAAGTAGCTGCATTATGTAGTTCAGGCAAACTGGAAAGATAAAAAGACACTGCTCTAAGAGGCTTTTTATATACTGAATTATTTTGCTATTGAACCAAATTGTATATACATGAAAATCATCTCCTTTCTCTTTCTCTTCAGTTTTTACCTCATGCCGGTAGTTTAGTAAGGTCAATTACACATTTGAAACTCTAATATGTTTTGTTAAACTTATTGATTCACTACAGTGATGAGACATAATGGTTAAATCATAATGATTGAAATGAAAATGTATTTATTTCATTCAAAAATGCATAATTTTATAATTACTTTGAGCTTCAATCAAATATTTTAAAATATTTAATAATTACATATATTTTATAATACACATCCACACGTAGATACACAACCATATAGTATTTAAAAATGAATCACTTCCATTGTGATCTTCTTTGACCCAATAAAAGAAAGGTCTTTTCACATATAAAAACTATGCAATTTTGAATTATGCTTCTACTTTGAGCCTATGCATTGATTGAGTAATTTCATCAGACCCACATTACTTGATTGCTTAGAAGTTTCCTAATGATCTGCATGCTGTAGGAAGAACCAAAAAGTCGTGAGTAGAATGGCAATGATATTGTGTTTTATGAAGCTATTCAGAAGTCGCTCTGATTTATGTAGCTAGAAAGCTCCAAAGTCTTTGAGATTAGCCATGCTGACTGCTATTTTCTTCATACAGCAGTCGTCCCACACTCTTTACTCCCTAAACACAACAGGAGTTTAGAGCACTGCTTTAATTAAGCAGGGATTAGGTGGCATTTCCAGTCAACTGCACAGTTTGTTTTGCTTCATATCAACTATGGAAGATCTCACGTTTTAACAGTTTAATATATGCTCCTTTCTTTATCTGGTTCCTGTGCTCACAGAACTGATGGTAAATTAGCTATCCTCAGTTATATATGTCTACAAGGGAACACTCAAATGGTGTACTTATTCATATATTGCACAAATCACTAGCATATTTTTATTGTTATCAGTCATAGTAAAATACCTTATGTCAACATGGAGTAGGAAAGATGCATTTATTCATGTTTTTCTCATAAACAGATGATACTTTATAGTCTGAAATCATAATCAACGGTGATATTATGTTTGAGAAACACAAGACAATCCACAGAATACTTTTATTATGAGAATGTTCAAATTAAAGTACAAAATCGGGTAAGTAAAAGGTATCAACACATTAAAAACAATAATAGATTGTAAATGTAAAATACCAGTTATTCTTACTTCTACACTAAGGATTATTTTGTCAGTTATAGAATATAAAAGCTTTCCCAGAAGATGTGCTGTTGTTCTACCAATTTTTTTTTTTTTCATTTGGCTACATGATTTGCATTGGTTAATGATAACCCTGGGACTCCTCGAGGATTTTTTGGATTGTGTAAGATGTCTCAATGATATTTTATCCTTTTTCTACTTTTAGTAGTCGTTCGTTCCTGAAGTTCATGATAACTGTGTAAACTTCTGGAAAGTACTAAGGGACTTGGCTTTACTATTCTTCTCTGTATCATTAATACAGTTATTTGAAGCACAATTCAAGTGTGTATTAAGTTAGACAATGTTGTTATTAATCAAAGATATCAACTATGACATGACTAATAAGCCATTACACTAAGGGCCTTTGCTTTCTACTCCAGGTGAAATGTACATCCACTAAATATCTGTTATAAATTTTAAGACAAATATGAATAAAAATCAAAGTGATTAACTTTTGATTTATTCAAAAATAAAAGTCAATTGAAATGGTTAGGAGCAATGGAAGATACACTTTATTCCATTCTGATATCTTAGGCTAATTTTATCATATGATAATTTTATCTTAAAGGGCCATTGCAATTTTAAAACCACACTTTTTAATCTAGAAGTTTTTTTCTTCACCTATGTATATTACTTTATTTTAAAAAGTAAGATATTCACACTTCTATTGGATCATCATGATATTTTAGATTATAGACAGTCTATTTGTCTATTTTAGATTATAGACAGCATATTGGTGAGTGAAGTAATCACATAGTAATTATAGGAAGTATTACTATAGGATAATGTTTATTAGAAAATACATTTATGGCTTATAAAGATATCTTTGCCATTAGGTGTCACTGCATTCTGGGCTGTTTTCTTTATTATTATTATTACTTGAAAACCACATGAAATATTTTTAAAATTCTCAGAAAAAAAGTAATTTTAATGAGTTTTGTAATGCTGTAAGATATAGGTAGTTTTTATTTTCAAACTAGAAAAATAAATATTATCCCTGTCTCTTATTCTTGTAAGAATTTAATGCTACGACATATCAACACACCTGATACCCTCTAAACAAATTAGATTGCTAGACATAGTGATACAATTTTTTTCTCGCATTTAAAATACAGGAGAAATGTCTTCTTAACCTAATACTTATTCTCTATGAATAAAATCTAGGACACCAGGAAGGATGCAAGTGTGTTTAATACTGCTGGAGTAAACACACATTGGTGAATAAAGTAGTTTGTTAAGCAGCTTCTAACTGTGGTAGCTCTGCTCACCTGTGGGATACTTGAGGTCCCAAACTGATTGTTGTTTGTGAGACAAAACATGTAAAAATAGAGTTGTGAAAAAAAAAATATACATGGACACAAATATATCTAAAAATAATACAACCATTGAGTTTTATGAATGACTATATATGTTTTCAGATAATTTTTGCCTGGTTAATTGTATGCATTGTATCGATTCCTTGCATAGTTCCACCTCCACCACTATCACTACAAGTACCACAATTATAAGGTTTATTTGTCCATGTAAAACTCATGACTATGCTCACATAGTAATTTATTTGTTTTGTAAAAAGGCACAATCTTCTTTCTGGCATATTTCATTATAAGAATAATGGAGGATGAAATTTAGGGCAACTTTTAATCCGATAATTTAGTTTTAACATTGGCAAACTCACATTATTAGAGAATGCAAGACTAGGTTAAATGAGCAAATGAACAGTTTGCCTTATGTTAGATTTTGCCCTATACCAAAATTCATTAATTATTAGTTGGAATAATGTATTATTAACAACTCAGAGTAAAATTAAATGATTAGACAGTTGTCTAAAAGATAAGAAAAAATACTAAGGCAGTTCTGGAATTGATTATTAGAACATCTATGGATTCACGTCATTTAAATTGGTGAATTTTAGTATATTGATGTGGACACACATTTCAGAGAATTTGACAAATTCTCTGAATTTGTCAAACATAGCACATGGGCAATGTTAAGGTATAATAAAAAAAGTATTCTGG
Source organism: Trachypithecus francoisi (assembly GCF_009764315.1). Taxonomy (NCBI): domain Eukaryota; kingdom Metazoa; phylum Chordata; class Mammalia; order Primates; family Cercopithecidae; genus Trachypithecus; species Trachypithecus francoisi. The sequence goes on from NW_022681454.1 coordinate 91,028,639, forward strand.
ATTAGAATTTAGAAGGTTTTGGACTAAATCTCAGTTTATAAATAGTTAATTGAATATATTGGAAAGTTATTTAATTCTTTAGTCTTCATTTTTATTAACCCTAAAATAAAATTTAGACTAATGTTCATTTAATCTCTAAGACTATATAAACTAAATGGAGAACAATTGCTATATTTAAGGAGTAACAGAAAGGAATTGGGAAAAGAGATACAGCCAAGTGTGGCGATAATTAATAGCTGCCTGAGAGTGAACTTCAAAAAAGGAAATACAAGGGGAAATAAGGAACATAAAATCTTAATTACTCAAATTAAGAACTCTTTAAATTGAAGATGTTTTGTTGCAAACAAGAATTATGTATATTTCTTCATCAGATATTCTAGATAACTAGTATCTGATTGAGACAGCTAGATTAGTTTTTTGTTTTCAATTTTGTTTTCACTTTGTCTATTATTAGTATCAAGGTATTACCTACAGCATTACTCCTATAGAACACTGCAAAATTAGTGTTTATTAACACTAACTGGAGGGACACTGGCCTTTAGAATTTGCAAACTGGGAGTGCATCAGGAATATTAACATATGCTTGATATCACTGCAAAGAAAAAGTAGAGTATAAAGAAAGTAACCAATTCAAAGTTCTTCACTACACTGGACTCCTGCTTCAGGTTTTTATGTTTTTATCCCACTGTTGTTCACCAAGTAGTCATCAATGTGAAGCTGAGGCTGGATTGATCCCCCGAAAGCTTCTTGAGTAGTTAGAGAGAAGCCAAGTGAACACCAGAAGCTAAGCACTAAAGACCTACTTATGGTCTTAAATGTTCTTAAATCACTCTGTAGTCACATTCCTTATTATCAGATTTTTAAAATGAAAAACATTAGGTAATAAATTATATAACAATAGCAATTTGCTTATGTTTTTCTTTAAAATAATTAAAAGTACTATTTTTTTAAAAATCTCATTTTATTGCTCAGAGTACCTGGTCTATCCTAAGTAAGCTTAAATAAGGTATTTGCTTCCTTAATAAAGTCATTATAATTCTAGAAGTTAATATTCCTGAAACTGTATGGTAATATAAGCATTGCTACCAACATGTAGTATGTGTGCTAATTGGGAGGATTTTCTTTTATTCAGCAAACATTTTATTCTGAATATACTTTGTATGAAGCATTGCTTCTAGTCTCTAAGATTAAAATATTGAACCAGCAAGTTATGTTTTTGTATATAAGGAACTTGCGTTCTCATGGAAGAGACAACCAGATAAGAAAATATATGATGTGATGTCAAATATTGATAAATGCTATGAAGTAAAATGAGGGAATGAAGGGTGACAAAATACGTTTTCATTGGAATAGAGACTGGATCTAAAGAAAGGATGTGAACCATGTGGATATCTGATGAAGAATAATTCAGTCAGAGAATATAGCAAGAATGATGGCCATGAGATAAGACACTAAGAAAATCTGCTTAGTTTACTTAAGAAATATCTTTAAAGCCAATTGGAGTATAATTCAGTGAGAAAAGCAGGAAATGGAAGTAAATGGGGTCTGAGAGGGCACTGGGGAAGATTCTGTAGGGACTTACAGGTCATGGTAAGGGATTTAAATCTTCTAGGTATTTTGGGTAAAGATAAAATGTGTGATATGAAATAGTTTGTATTTTAGAAAGATAACATTCTTTGCTTAAGTGCACTGGATAGAGTAGAAGTACAAATTGACAATAGCAAATTGGATCAAGGTGGTAACTTAGCTAAATGTACAGTTGTCAGATTGTGGACATAATGTGAAGATAGGAAAAACAGGATTTTCTGATAGATGAGTCAGGTGGGAGAGATCCAGAGAAAGTAAGGAGGCTTCCCAGGTATTTTACCCAAATACATGGGGTAAATGTGTTACTACTAACTAATATTCGGAATATGGGGGCATAAGCAAGTTTAGGGTACAAATCAAAATGTGCATTTATTAAATTTTGTATTTCTATTAGACATCAAACTTGAGAGTTTAAATTGGAAGTTTACTATATGATCCTGAAATTTAGAGGTGAGTTTGGGATTTGAGCTGTATATTTGGGGAATATATCATTGTCAATATAGACTCCCGTAAGAATGGCCATAATCAAAGAATCAAAAAACAGTAGATGTTGGCAAAGATGTGGCAATCAGGGAGCACTTCTACACTGCTGGTGGGAATGTAACCTAGTACAGCCACTATGGAAAACAGTGTGGAGATTTCTTAAAGAACCAAAAGTAGAACTACCATTTAATGCAGTAACCCCACTACTAGATATCTACCCAGAGGAAAAGAAGTCATTATTCAAAAAAGATACTTGCACGTGCATGTTTATAACAGCACAATTCACAATAGCAAAATCGTGGAACCAACCAAATGCCTATCAATCAATGAGTGAATAAAGAAACTCTGGTATATATATATATATATATATGATGGAATACTACTCAGCCATAAAAGAGAATGAATTAACAGCATTTGCAATGACCTGGATGAGATTAGAAACTATTATTCTAAGTGAAGTAATTCAGGAATGGAAAACCAAACATTGTATGTTCTCACTGATATGTGGGAGCTAAGCTATGAGGACACAAAGTCATAAGAATGATTCAATGGACTTTGGGGACTTGCGAAGAAGGGTTGGTGGGGATAAAAAAACAACAAATATGATACAGTGTATATTGCTTTGGTGATGAGTGCACCAGGTTCTCACGAATCTCCCCTAAAGAAACTTACTCATGTAACCAAATAGCATTTATACCCCAATAACTTAGGGAAAAATACAATTAAAAGACACAAAATAATAATAAAATACATAAATAAAAATAAAGGAATGGAGAGGAAGACATGCAGAGAGAGAAGAGTTCCAAGACTATGTCATTTAACATTCCAAAAGTTTGAGTCCAAGGAGAACAGGGCATGCAGGAAAAGAGAAATATGAGTAGCCTGTGAGACAGGAGGAAAACCAGGAGTACATGGTATTCTGGAAGCCATGTGAGAAAAGTAATTCTAGAAGGAGAAGTGAGAAACCTTGTTAAATTGTATGTATGAAAATGGAGATTTGATTGCTGGGCTTGAAAATGTTGAGTACAAAGATTACTTTAAAGGAAGTGTTTATAGTGGACTATAAGTGATAAAATACTGATTGTAGAGAACCTGAAGATTTAATAGGATATGAGGAATTCTATGAGTTTTGTCGTAAGAAAGTGGTAAGGAAGGGAATATTAGGTAAAGGGAAGGATTTCCTTTCACAGCTGGGCATTGGTATATATATGACAATTTTCTAAATATTCAGTCATAAGAGAAGTATCAGTAAAATGATTTAAAATTGATACACCTTTTTCTTTCAACTTATATGATTTCTGAGTTTGGATAGAAAACGTTCAAATGGAAATCTGTTTTTATTTTCTCTCTCTCTCTTTTTTTTTTTTTTTTTTTTTTTGTGATTTGAATCAAGTGACACCAGGCCAAACATAGTGAAATTAACCTGACAGAGAAGTTTAGAACTGAACTTAAGAGCAGACTACATTTTACCTAGTATTGCTATAACATTACAAATGTCATAAATATTTAGTCATTTTGTAATGTACTAATTGCAGGAACACACAATATTTCATTCTGTTAGTGGTATTAAAATGCACAAAATTATTTTGTTATAATAGACAAATTTAAATCCATTGTAAATTTCCTCTGAGTAAATTGTTATGAATTTGATTTGCTTAAAACATCACTTTGGAAACACATTTTTAAAGTTTTTAATGTGTAGGGGGACATAAAGGATATATGTGTTGAGGATCCCTAATCCAAAAATCTAAAATCCAAATGCCGCAACATTTGACACTTTTCAACACTGACATGATACCACAAATGGAAAATTCCATACATGACCTCATGAGATGGATGCACAAAATTATGGAAAAAAGTTTTATGAAATTACCTTGCCTTCTGGCTTTGTGTATAAGGTATATAAGAAGCATAAATGAACTTAATGTTTACATGTAGTCCCATCCCCAAGCTATCTCATTATTGATATACAACTATTCCAAAATCTGAAAAAATTCTGAAATCCAAAACATTTCATGACCCAAGCATTTCAGATAAAGGATACTCAACCTGTAGTAATTACAGGGCAAAGTTTATCATTGCAGCATAGAAATTAAATAGATACAATGAATTCATTAGGCATATTGTATTCATATGATTTCTGTGACACATTTAAATATTTCCTTTTATGGATCTTTTACTTTGTGCTAAAAATGGGTGATAGATTTTCAGTCATAGGTGGACATGAGGAAAGGAAATGTTCTAAATTTAGTAACCTCAGATTTCAACCTTTTGAATATGAATCTTAGTTCTTTCATTAGTATTAATATACCCATAAGTTGTGTATTTTGATTTTGCACCTAAAATAATAATATCTGTACTAAAATAAGCATGCTAATAGCAGATGAATAATATTTTTTGTGTTCTTTGTTGTTATAAGTGTTATGTCCTCTATGAAAACATTTCATCTTGTGGAAACAATGTGATATGGATGTCACATGGTTGTTTCTGCTCTGATACATCTGTTAATTGGTATGTAAATACGGAATATTTGAACGATGAGAAGATAGGAGTCTTACAGTTTGAGAATAGCAATGACTGACAAAAAATGCAAATTGTTTTCTGGCTGGAGCCTAGGAACTTAATTAATGAAATACAGAACATTGAAAGATATTTTCTATTTACTAGTTCGTAGCTTCTTGGCGTGGTGAAGTATCATTTGAAGGAAATGCTACATGGACTTAAATCAAAACTTAAGTTGGAGTGAAACCCTAACACTGCTGAAGTGTTTACTATATGTAACTTCAACATCATTAAAATGTCATATTATTGATTGGCTTAATATCTTAAAATCCAAAGACAAGATAGTATCTTAGTAGCTGTGGTGAGACAAGAGAACTAGTCCTGGCTACATGCGGTGGCTCACACCTGTAATCCCAACACTTCGGGAGGCTGAGGCGGGTGGATCACCTGAGGTCAGAAGTTCAACACCAGCCTGACCGACAGGGTGAAACCCCGTCTCTACTAAAAATACAAAAATTGTCTGAGCATGGTGCTGTGTGCCTGTAATCCCAGCTACTCAGGGGCTGAGGCAGGAGAATTGCTTGAACCTGGAAGGTGGAGGTTGCAGTGAGCTGAGATTGCGCCATTGCACTTCAGCCTGGGCGACAAGAGTGAAACTCCAACTCAAAAAAATAAAAATAAAATAAAAAGAGAACCCGTCCTGTTGTTCTGTTGCATGATGTTTAAAGTGAATTCAAATCCAGAAGACTGATTCCTCCTTCTGATAATCTCTGCAATCTGACCACAGACAAAATTGTGTTGGTGATTTAGTGGCAGTTGCTATCTTGCTACTCAGAATCCAGATCTCCTTTGCTGCTTCTGTGAATGGAAATAACAGGAAACCATTGAATTTTCTTTTTAGATATACCAACAACTCTCAGCATAGCCCAGTGGAAGCATGGCCTATGTAAGAACCATTATACATTTCTTCCTAAATTGTTTTTCAATTTGTAACACCTTATTAATGTGGGTGATGCTTCATCCACAGATGTAAGAGGGACTGCTCTTCTCTCGTAATCATGGTGAGTTTTGGACATTTTCTATAATCCATTAATTTCAAACTGAGAAATTATGACTCACATTTCATGTTCCATTTGCAGAACATATTGATTTAGGGTTACATGAAACCATAACATGTGATATTTTTGGATGTTTCACCAGATGTTTTTTAGATCTGTTATGTTGTTATAGGAATACAGCTCATTGACAAAAGACAAGCTTCATATCCTTAGAACTTTCAGGAGTATCTGCCTTCTGAGAAAATATTATAACATTAGGAAGCTGAAGGTAAAACAATTCAAAACTCCCAGCTGAACGACTGTGGTCTACTATGGCACTGGAGATTGTGATAATTCAATAAATGCCGTTTTTATGGTAGCCTAAAGGTGCCATAAAAGCATATATTTTGGAAAAAGACATATAAATGGGATCAGGAGGTTATCACATACAAATGGTCTTTATAGTAGAAATCTCATTTCTCAGCTTTCTGATGGTTCATCATATTGTTGCTATAGGCTACAAAGTAAATACAATCATGCCAATTTCAGATCTAAGGAAGAATTATTTTTTAATTCTTTTATTTTTTATTTTTTAAATAGATGTCAGTAGTTCTCATGCAAGCTTAAGTAATGAAGGTGGAGGCATTAAGATTTGGTTATTTTGTAATTAATTAAGCTAATGAGATCTTTTCTAAATTTAATACCATACATCAGATATTCCATTAAGCATGATTTCTTGGGTAGAGAAAAATTAAATTGCCTTTTTTACTCTCCCTTTTGAAGTTAATAGTACACTGTTCTTTCATATTACTAATCTATCCTCACTGCTGTATGTATAAAACATCAGTGAAAATGATAGTTTTATGACATTTGACATTCATGACATTTGACATTTATGACATTTGACCATGATGGAAAAAGTCTCCCTATGGCAGAAGTAAAATAAAGTTTCTTTACAAGTGGCATAACTATTATTAGGAAAATATATTTATATAGACTTTTAATTATATAGATGTAATTGAAAACAGGAAAAACATTGAAAACTGAACATAACAGATTGTTCACAAACTAACTGGCCAATGCTTCTATTTTTCTCCACAACAGTTCATGTTGTGGTTGATAAACAGTTAATAAATAGCAAAACTGGCTGCTTTGACTTTTTTCTTTTTATTTTTCCTGTCCACTCTTCAGTGGCAATACTAATGAGCAGTGAAATGGCCAAAAGCAAGGAAAAAGGAGCAAAGGGTTTTAGATATTCTGTAAACCAGAAAATCAGTCCCTGACTGTTCATATGCACAGGCTTGCTGAGAAGAAATGGTTTTATTTTCTCAAAATATCACCCAGATTCTGAAGATAGAACTTGCTCTTGGCTGCTGAGTTAGTAAGAGGAGTGAAGCTTTTAGGCCACTAAAGAATAATAAGCTGAATGACACTGACTGGGAACAAAGTGAAGAATATTATCGCAGAGAAAAAACTGCCCTCCAGGGGTAATGTTGCCCCAGTGATTGGCTCAGTTGTTTGCATCATATTTATGGTGATTTTTAATTAAAATGAAATATAAATTGCGGCTATACTACTTAAAAACTTTAGGTAATTATGTATAAACTGGGTTGTATTGATATTCCTGTCAATACACATTGAGTCTTGAGCATCTACGTTGTAAGTACCCTGTTGACCTCCTGTTGATGGTATGTTATAGATCATGAAGAGAAATTTGAATATTGCACTCTTTAAAAGGAATTGTGAAGCACATGACAATGATAAATGCAAAAATCTGATTAGCAATTAATAGAGGGAAAAGGGGAGAAGGGAAGGTGATGTGATGGAGAGGTACATAGTTTCAACGTTATTGATGGTGTTTTATTTATTAAGTTGGGTGGTTGTTTCACAAGTGTTGATTTTATATATATATATATGTGTGTGTGTATATATATATATATATATATAAATTTTTTTTGGTAAGCAATAATGTATCTGTTGTTACTCTGCTCATAGAGAAATCGACTGGTTTAGTTCTCTTCCACTTTGGTTAGGAAATAAGTTTTTTTCTTTTAGGTCCCTCCATCAGGTAGAGTGACTAACTTTCCAATCCTCTTTGGAGAGAAAGAGAGTGCATACTATATGTCAGGATTATAACTTTTTTCTTTTTTTTTTTTTTTTTTGAGACAGAGTCTCACTCTGTCACCCAAGCTGGAGTGCAGTGGCGCGCTCATGGCTTACTGCAGTCTTGATTTCCTGAGCTCAGGCGATCCGCCCACCTCAGCCTCCCTAATGTTTGTATTTTTTGCAGAGGGGATTTCCTCATGTTGCCCAAGCTGGTCTCAAACTCTTGAACTTAAACAATCTGCCCACCTCAGCCACCCAAAGTGCTGAGATTACAGGCATGAGCACCATGCCCAGCCAGTAGGACTATTAAATAGCAAGTTAGAGAAGAATTCGGAAGTCTGTCTTCAATGACAGTGATCCCTGTGATGGATTCAATAATCAAGTTGCCTTTCTCTACCATTTAGAAAAGCATCTTTGAATGTTTGTTTCTTTTTTTTTTTTTTAATTATACTTTAAGTTCCAGGGTACATGTGCATAACGTGCAGATTTGTTACATATGTATACTTGTGCCATATTGGTGTGCTGCAACCATCAACTCGTCATTTACATCAGGTATAACTCCCAACGCAATCCCTCCCCCTTCACCTTCCCCATAAGAGGCCCTGGTGTGTGATGTTCCCCTTCCCGTATCCAAGTGATCTCATTGTTCAATTCCCACCTATGAGTGAGAACATGCGGTGTTTGGTTTTCTGTTCTTGCAATAGTTTGCTGAGAATGATGGTTTCCAGCTGCATCCATGTCCTTACAAAGGACTCATCCTTTTTTATGGCTGCATAGTATTCCATGATGTATATGTGCCACATTTTCTTAATCCAATCTGTCACTGATGGACTTTTGGATTGATTCCAAGTCTTTACTATTGTGAATAGTGCCACAATAAACATACGTGTGCATGGGTCTTTATAGCAGCATGATTTATAATCCTTTGGGTATGTACCCAGTAATGGGATGGCTGGGTCATAGGGTACTTCTAGTTCTAGATCCTTGAGGAATCGCCATACTGTTTTCCACAATGGTTGAACTAGTTTACAATCCCACCAACAGTGTAAAAGTGTTCCTATTTCTCCACATCCTCTCCAGCACCTGTTGTTTTCTGACTTTTTAATAATTGCCATTCTAACTGGTGTGAGATGGTCTCTCACTGTGGCTTTGATTTGCATTTCTCTGGTGACCAGTGATGATGAGCATTTTTTCATGTGTCTGTTGGCTGTATGCATGTCTTCTTTTGAGAAATGTCTGTTCATATCCTTTGCCCACTTTTTGATGGGGTTGTTTGTTTTTTTCTTGTAAATTTGTTTGAGTTCTTTGTAGGTTCTGGATATTAGCCCTTTGTCAGATGAGTAGATTGCAAAAATTTTCTCCCATTGTGTAGGTTGCCTGCTCACTCTAATGGTAGTTTCTTTTGCTATGCAGAAGCTCTTTAGTTTAATTAGATCCCATTTGTCAATTTTGGCTTTTGTTGCCGTTGCTTTTGGTTTTTTAGACATGAAGTCCTTGCCCATGCCTATGTCCTGAATGGTATTACCTAGGTTTTCTTCTAGGGTTTTTATGGTATTAGGTCTAACATTTAAGTCTCTAATCCATCTTGAATTAATTTTCATATAAGGAGTAAGGAAAGGATCTAGTTTCAGCTTTGTACTTATGGTTAGCCAATTTTCCCAGCATCATTTATTAAATAGGGAATCCTTTCCCCATTTCTTATTTTGTCAGGTTTGTCAAAGATCAGATGGCTGTAGATGTGTGGTATTATTTCTGAGGACTCTGTTCTGTTCTATTGGTCTATATCTCTGTTTTGGTACCAATACCATGCTATTTTGGTTACTGTAGCCTTGTAGTATAGTTTGAAGTCAGGTAGCTTTATACCACCAACTTTGTTCTTTTGACCTAGGATTGTCTTGGCAATGAGGGCTCTTTTTTGGTTCCACATGAACTTTAAAGCAGTTTTTTCCAATTCTGTGAAGAAACTCATTGGTAGCATAATGGCGATGGCATTGAATCTATAAATTATCTTGGGCAGTAGGGCCATTTTCATGATATTGATTCTTCCAATCCATGAGCATGGTATGTTCTTCCATTTGTTTGTGTCCTCTTTTATTTCACTGAGCAGTGGTTTGTAGTTCTCCTTGAAGAGGTCCTTTGCATCCCTTGTAAGTTGGATTCCTAGGTATTTTATTCTCTTTGAAGCAATTGTGAATGGAAGTTCATTCATGATTTGGTTCTCTGTTTATCTGTTGCTGTTGTATAAGAATGCTTATACATTCTTTTTTTTTTTTTTTTTTTGCACATTAATTTTATATCCTGAGACTTTGCTGAAGTTGTTTATCAGCTTAAGGAGATTTGGGGCTGAGATGATGGGGTTTTCTAAATATACCATCATGTCATCTGGAAACAGGGACAATTTGACTTCTTCTTTTCCTAACTGAATACCCTTTATTTCTTTCTCCTGCCTGATTGCCCTAGCCAGAACTTCCAACACTATGTTAAATAGGAGTGGTGAGAGAGGGCATCCCTGTCTTGTGCCAGTTTTCAAAGGCACAAGAATGCTTGTAATATGATTCAGCATGATGTTGGCTGTGGGTTTGTCATAAATAGCTCTTATTATTTTGAGATATGTTCCATCAATACCGAATTTATTGAGAGTTTTTAGCATGAAGGGCTGTTGAATTTTGTCAAAGGCCTTTTCTGCATCTATTGAGATAATCATGTGTTTTTTGTCTTTGGTTCTGTTTATATGCTGGATTATGTTTATTAATTTGCGTATGTTGAACCAGCCTTGTATCCCAGGGATGAAGCCCACTTGATCATGGTGGATAAGCTTTTTGATGTGCTGCTGGATTCAGTTTGCCAGTATTTTATTGAGGACTTTTAATGTTTGTTTCTTATTTGGTGTAGGCAGAGAAATCCCTTAAATATTCAAATCAAAGAGAAGAGAGGATGGAATGTACAGAGAGAAGAATAGGTTTGATACTATGAGAGGTGGTTTGGCATATTTTGTGTTTTGAATATTTCATAATACTTATTTTAAATTAGAGTGTATAATATTATTGTTAGTGATATTATACTAGCATTATTACCTTCTATCTCACCCTTGGATAAGAAAATATGAACAACTTTTTATAATGTATCCTTAGAGATACTTATTCCTAAGAAGTGAATTTTCCCTTTATCTCATATGGATGTTATTCTTGGTTTGATTAATCAAGAATAATTGATAATAAGTCTAATCTACCTAAATGATTTTTTGATATTTTAATATTATGTGTCGTTCACTCCCAGTTCAAAGTAAGATGTACTGTAATGATGGAAGAAAAAAGACCTTCTTGCAGCCAAGTGAGTTTCATGATGTGGCCCTTAATTGAATTTCCAAATGGAATAGTTCATTTTAATCTGTACAAATTGGAAGCAATGAGAGAAAGAAAAGCTTCCATGAAACAACCTTAGAGGCAGGATAGAGGTTCTTTTGGAATGTCAGGTCATTCAGGCCTTTGGCCTGAGGATTAGCAGGGAAGATGCCCAGGGAAGCTAATAGGTTCTCAACGCTGCCAGAATCTGCCTCTTGGAAAAGAGTTATCTTTAATTTTTGGTACCTTTTAAGTTGTATCTTTTGTGCTTCCTGTCTGGACAAAGCAGAGAAGAAATAATAGTGTCATGTAAGAAGGGGACCTATGTTTGGGAAGTCAGAGACAATATTTTATATCCCTGAATGTCAAGTACTAATGCAGTGTCTGGCTGAACACATACAGTTATGAAATCTTACATTGTTTGTTACATGTCCATATTTGCTTTCAAGGTCTTAGTTTTTCAGTTTTAATTGAGTAATAACAATAGATCCCATCTTGACTGGGTCATTTTTAGGATGAAAGGCCATTATGTCTGTAAATATGCTTATTGAACTCTCAAATATGCTGTAAATATAAGAGATGAAATATTGGAATACTGCATTTGTGGTGGAAGACTCTGAGAGTACTCCAGTACTCCAGGTGTTGCTTAGGAGAGAGGTGAGAGAGGTTTCGGCCAGTGAACTGATCGTTCTTTTGAAGTGGGAGTAAGAACAGAAAATTCAATATAGGAAACCAAGAAAGAGGAACCATTCAGGAGAGAAATGGAGTTCAGTTTTGAACTCAAAATGATTTTGGCGTAACTGTGAAGTTTAAATCCCAGGCTTCACAATGATCCCCTTTCCTGCCTCAGACGGAGGAAATAAAGATTATTTTTCATAGTGGTCAATTCTATTTTGACCTGAAAAAGGAAACAGTGTTTTTCTAGTCATCTTTTTCTAGGTTTTCCTCAAATCCAACGTTAATAGTGCCATTTCCTATTTAAAATGTGAACCATTTAAAGTATATTCAGGGTACTTATGTTCAGAAAATACTAATTCTACACCAGGAGTCTTATGATCTCTAGTTCCTGTGTCTACTTATTTCTCAGTTTAAAACTCATTCCAAATAATATTATCTACTTTTTTTTTTCTCTTTTTTTTTTTTGAGATAGAGTCTCTCTCTGTCACCCAGGCTGGAGTGCAGTGGCACAATCTCTGCTTACTGCAACTTCTGCCTCCCAGGTTCCAGCGATTCTCCTGCCTCAGTCTCCCAAGTAGCAGGGATTACAGGCACATGCCACCACCATGCCCAGCTAATTTTTGTATTAGTAGAAAGGGAATTTCACCATGTTGGCCAGCTGGTTTTGAACTCCTGACCTCAGGTGATGCACCTGCCTCAGCCTCCCAAAGTGCTGGAATTACAGGCGTGAGCCACCACCCCAGCTGATACTACCTACTTTTGAAAATATTTCTTTTTTTCTTAGTATTTCTGTTTTTTACTATAAGTGTACATTTTAAAATCAAAGTTTGGTTCTAATTTTAAGAGAATGGCACTATTAATTTATTTGATGTTGATTTCTAGTTAAAAGAGTTTTAAAACAGAATGATCTTTGACAGAATCTTAGGTTGTCAAATATAAAATAAAAAGATAATTTTTATTTCTTGTTCATAATTTCTAGTTTCCTATTGAATGTATAATCCTCTTACATTAATATAATACATATAATGATCGAAATATTTTTTGTAGAATTTTGTGTTCTTTAGTTACATGTTCTCTGAAAACATAATTAGCTAGAGGAAAGGAAACTTGTGCTCCAAGGATGGCAGAAGTAAAGCCTGAAGTGGGACAGAGGTACCATTTAGAACCAAACTAAAGGGATCTTGTTGGGACTTCGGGCCTCTTTGTCCCCCCTCCCCTAGAAGACTCCACCCTCATTGTAAAGGACCTGTGTTTTCTGATAAGAAGAGGCATTTGCAAATAGTGATCTGGAGTCAGAAGAATGTAAAAGCAGAGGCAGTGGGCTTGTGTATGTGCAAAAACACTGTTCAAACTGAGAAGTGGGATAAAGTGGATCCACATAAGCCAAGTGTTCTTTCTGTCTCTTTGCATCTTTGTTTAGAGTCTAGCCTTTCAGCACGTTTTTTCTAATATGTAGAGTTGCTGCTAACTTCAATAAAAACAGTTTAGGTATGAAATTATTGAAACTTAATTTTACCATCTCATTCTTTTTTGTTCTTAATAAGTTGCTCCATTGTAAAAGAGCCAAGAGTGGAAAATTGAGTGCTCCAATGGGAAGGAAGGGTCTCAGCATCTTTCTCTTGCTCCCAGGCAGTCTAATGAATATCGTGGTATATTAAATATAAGAAATTTAGAATCAATGGAGCATACCTTGAATGAGTTGACCCAGTCAAAAATTGTGATGACTGGTCATTTTAATAAACAGTCAGAGTAGGATACAGTAGGAAAAAAGAAGCATTATATTTGATGTCAGGGTTATATGTTAGAATCTTGGCTTAGTCTTTTGGCTACTTCCTAGCTATGAAGTCCTTGGAGTAGTAATGAAATTTTCAAAGTCTCAAATTTACCTGCTCCACCTCATCTGTTATATGGATACACTGCAATAAAATCTAAAATATGGACTTACGGACTATTGCAAATAAGGTTCATACTTCAGGAAATTGAACTTGCGACTTACATGTACTGCTAATCAGGGTCTGAGATTAGGCTTTAGAAAGTGCGTGAGAAATGTGAGATCAAGTAGGGTTCCCTGTTTATCCCATTTCTGAAAGATTTAGATTTATAACTGTGGCTTTTCTATAACATATAAATCAAAGTTGAAAGCCTTTCTGGTAAGTATGTGGATTTAAGGTTAACTATTCTTTCAAAGATGACATTTCATTATAAATTTACATGAGGTAGATGGCTAAAATGTTTGCTGGGGCTGATTCTGATATTTAGCTCTGCCTTGGTGGCCACACTCTTTTCTTAGCTTTGGTCTAATATAGGATGATCTCCCAAATGTATTATCCAATTTGTTGTCCAAACCAGGACTCTTTTTGGAATAAAAGGGGTAGCATACTATTAAGATTGCTCTTGGCAAAGGATAAATGCTTGAGGTGATAGATATCACATTTACCCTGCTGTGATTACTACACATTTCATGTGTGTATCAAAGTATCTCACATAACCTATACATGTATACACCTACTATATACCCACAAAAAATAAAAAGTGTTGCTGTTGGGGCGAAAAAGACAAATTTGGACTGATGTGTCCATCAGTCCAACTGTGTGGAGGCAAACTGGGGCAAATCAGCACCCTAGTTTCAGAATCCTGCCTGTGGACCTGTGATCAGCTTGAAGTTTGGCTCAGCCTCAATGTTGCCCTAGGTATATTCTCTTTCAATCGCAACTGATTCTGTCTTAGCAGCAAGTTATTCTTTCCTTTTATGCTGATTAAAGAAACAAAGTATATTTTGTCTTAGTCGTGTTTTTTTTTTTTTTTATTACTTACAGGACTTCTACTTTTTCCTTCACAGGCAGCAGAAAAAAAGGACAAATAGCTAAATATAAGTTGTCTTCCTTCATATAAACATATTTAACTGATTTTTAAAAATCAGAATCTAGTGCCTGTAATTGCTCCCTTCATTTTATTTTATTTTTTTGTCCTTTCTCCCTATCTGCTAATTGACTGAAACTTCTAGCAGAACTGATTGGATATTGGCAATTGCATGAATTCACACCCAACCTCAGATGCTTTTACAAGTATTCTCACATGGAGTGTACTGTTTTTTAAAAAAATGTAAAGATAATTTATGAAAAACATTGAAATTTTCTTTACCTTGAGTCCCAAGAGGAGAAATCATCAAGTAACCAACAGTTTTGATCATTTTTATTTTTATTTTTATTTTATTTATTTATTTATTTTTGAGACGGAGTCTTGCTCTGCCACCCAGGCTGGAGTGCAGTGGCCGGATCTCAGCTCACTGCAAGCTCCGCCTCCCAGGTTTACGCCATTCTCCTGCCTCAGCCTCCCGAGTAGCTGGGACTACAGGCGCCCGCCTCGTCGCCCGGCTAGTTTTTGTGTGTGTGTGTATTTTTAAGTAGAGACAGGGTTTCACCGTATTAGCCAGGATGGTCTCGATCTCCTGACCTCGTGATCCGCCCGTCTCGGCCTCCCAAAGTGCTGGGATTACAGGCTTGAGCCACTGCGCCCGGCCCCGATCATTTTTATTTTTTACAGAACTCTCTTATAAAGTAACAATGACTCCAAATAAGGTGTTAGCCTTAACAGTTAAAGTTTCGTAAATGTATATAAGTTTTTAAAAGCCTGTTATAGATAATAACTATAAGATATTGTCTTGCATTTTTGAATTAATTCTTCTATAGATACCATGTTATTTAATTGACTCAACCTCTACAAACTTCTGTCTCAGGTGTGCCCTTTCTCAGTTTCATGTAGAAGCCATCAGTTTCTCCTAAACATTTTTTTCCTATCTCTGTTCCAAAGTCTAGTTTTGCCTGAAGAGATAATCATGTGGTAGCCTGCATTGCTCTCTTCCCCTCATCGTCTTGCTCTTTCATTGCTGGCCTACTTTATGTAACTCTTACTCCTTGTTTTACTTCTGGCACCCCAGGATTTTGGCGGTCTTGTCACTTTCTGTGTTTTCCACCTGAAACTGGCTTTGAGAGCATGATTCTCATACTGTTCTCTGAAGATTGCCACCTTCCCCCTTTCTTCTTCTTTGATGATTTTGGCCTGGGGAAGCCCTGATCCTTCAGTCACTTTCCTGTAGAAATTACATGATCATAGACTTGTTCATGGAAAGACTGTTAGAGATTGTCCAGAGCCTAGGACACTCCTTTTGCTGTTGAGCACATTGAGAGGTTAAGTGGCTCAAATGCTTCATAGGTAGGAACTTTTTGAATACTCTATGAATTTTTACTAAAAATAGGAATTATATTCATATCATCAAAGTAGTATTAACTTGAGCTATTAATGTTGGCTATCTAGGAGATAGAAATAGCCTGATTATGTAGAATTGGTTAATTGTTTTCATTACATGGGATCCATTTTACCTGTGCTCTACTATATTGTGTTAGAGTACAATAATTAATTCCTTTGAAGGTTACTAAATATAATGGAAGGGGTAGCTAACCCAATTTTTGGAGAACTATTCCTACAAGCTGCTAGGTGCAGTGAATGTATCATCCTCTAGGTTTCTCACAGAATTTAGAACCCAGCAGAGTTTACTCCAGTTCCAAGTCCTATTTCTTTTCATACAGATCCAAATTCTGTTCCCCAGCTTGCACTCTCCACTTTTCTTTCCTACTGTCTCTCCCACCCATCCTTTCTCTCTGGCCCCAGGCTCAGATTGGAACTCTTATCTTCCCAGATTAACTAAAATTAATTCAGTATCTATCAAAAACATGTCACTATGTATACTTATATTTGCTTGATAATATTTTAAATTGGTGCTAAATGATACTTTTGTGTTGTAATCCTCTTATTTGCAAAGGCTACATAAAATATTCTTGATTATATTCTTATATAGCCTATAACATGTTCTTAGGTTTCCTATGCTGTGTTTATCCTCAATAATAAACTTTTATATACACACAGACACACACAGACACATACACACACTGACTTTGCAAAGCATCTTTTGCATCACTGTTGGAAGCCTTAAAGTAATATTAAATTAACAAAAAGATGTGTATATTACAAATGCAAATAAAATCTCTATGATTTATTCAAATTAAAATGAACATCTACATATCTTGGTATGGATATGCATTTGTCACCAGGACTGGTTTGTTGAAGGTTTACAATAGTCAAACATAGTTTGTGATTTATGTTAAAAAGACATGATATAATTTTTCATAGTTTTCAAATTTCATTTATTGAACAAATACCATTGTAACAACATTAGTGGAAATCAGAGTTCAAAATTATCACACTATATAAGAAAAATCTCTTCCAAAAATCCAACTGTACAAAAAATAAATCATCTTTGCTTTTACATGTTACCTTCTGATTTCAGTCTTTGTGCATGCACAACTGAGCATGCTATAATATATATACAGTATTTGATTATCTGTTATATTTATGCACCCATCTCTATCATTATTTCATTAGATATTACTACTCTTGGAGCTTTAATTGTTAATTCATTGAACTAAAAGTCATGGAGCTTGTCACATGTGTCTCAGCTCAAATTCCATTTTACCCAAATTTTAGCACTTGTGGACAATTAATTTTAACTTTCTTTACCTTAGTGTTTTTATATGTAAAATGTAGATATAACCACCTAGCTTGAGGGATCAAATGAAAAATACATTAAGTAAATAAAACAGATTTTAAATAATGAAAGTGACTGGCCCACAATGAATTTTCAATCAATATTATCTTTCCTTCCCCTTTCTTCTGTGCCTTCTCCCAAAACTTCATAAATATAATAAATGTAAGAGGCCTTATTTAAATAATTGTGCATTTTACTTCTGTCTGTTTTGTGCACATTTGCCAAATATCTTGAGGCTAGAGTTAATTGATTTTTGTAATTATGTCAAGTGAAGAGGAGAACCGCCTATGAATATATGAGTTATTTATATTCACATTTTCAAACTCAAACAAAGAGATTTGCTATTTGTTTAACATGACAGAAAACACCTAGTACAATTTTTTTTTTTTTATTCTTTCTCCTTTTGGCTTCAGAACTTTCATCAAATGGTAGTCTTTCCAGTTGCTGATAAGCCCATAATCTTTCTACTGCTTGGACTCATTTTAAGACATAACTTTTCTTTCATGACTACTTAACTTTATTCTTTTATATCTTTAAAGTCATAATCTCTTCAACTTATGTTGTTTTATGATTTTTAATGTTCATATCTCAACAATCAATTCTTAATTTCTTAATTTCTTTTAACTTTATTTAAATAATTATCCACATTCCCGGGTCTCTCTTTCTCTAAAATTTCTAATGTATACTGTACTGAAAAGTTTGTTTCCTCCCATGTTTATGTAAGATAATTCTGTGCATGAAAAGTGTGCTTACATGAAAAAAATAGAGGAAGATAGAAGTTGCAGGGATTTAGGTAAACATTTAATTCTCTTGGCAGTTTTACATACTGACACTGATTTACTAACTGTTCTTTTATAAAATTAAACTAGACTTGTCTTTCAGAATTGAGCTATCACTGTGATTTTAATAAACAAAACTAATTCCTAGATTTATAACTGATTACAGATCAGTAACTTATTGAGACATCTGAAGGCAAATCAGAACAATGAGCATAAGTACACTGAACATAAGTCCACAATACTAACTTAAAGGTATTTTAATGAAAAAATGACTTTTATTGTATTGTAGATTTAGAATTATTATTACTAAAATATAGCTAAAGTACTTCTATGGTGTATAAAAGATTATTGAACTAGTTTGCCCACTTTTGGTGCCTCTATCATACATGTAATAAATAAATACGGTCCCCTTAACCCTACTTTATCTGTTCATAAAAATACCCGGTGGGATTCTATAGAAGTTATAGAATATATGGGAAGGATAAAGTGAAAATGACTACATCCATAACCTGTAATGAAAATGATTTATTACTTGTTATTCATGGTCACCTATAAAAACCAAATAATCAGAGTAACATTTATTAAGTACTCACAATATACCAATAATTGTTGCAAGCACTTTCTAGGCATTATCTCATTAAAGTGTAGCAATAATCTTAATAATGCTGGTGTTATACCCATTTTGCAGAGGAGATAAAGGAAGTTTAACCATGTTATATAATTTGCATAACTTCTCTGAGGCACAGAAGATAAATAACAGTGTCTGATATCTGTGCTTATTTGTTCCCTTATTAACTGTGTCAAGAACAGTTTTCACTGGGTTTGTATCTTTTCCGTGCATCCTCTGCACTTTTTTTTTTTTCCTCAGGTGGTCTTCTTGCCAACAAGAAGCCACATGCTTTCCTAGAACCCTCCCTGATTTTCTGATCACTGTGATCCAGGGTACTCTACACATTTCTACTGCATTGCCACATTGTAGTGTTTGGCAAGACTTTGCTGCCAACTGTAAATAATTTTTTAAAAAAGGTGAAATATTTCTTCTACTGAGTGGTCATTAAAGAATCCTAGGTCTTTTTTTTGTTTTTTTTTGTTTTTTTTTTTTTTGGTGCTTTACAAGAGGCTATAATTTTAATGTTGCTTTTGCTGCATCACACAATGTCAGTGATTACTCTGAAATCACTAATAGACTCAGTATCTATCCCTTTAAGTATCTGTTCACTTCTCTCTGCTTTGTCAGTATCAAGTAGTTGAAGCTAGCATACACTTTATTTCACATTATTCCTAGATATTAAATATGTTTTTAACAACATTCCTGCATGTAATCCTAGATTTTGTGTGTGCGTGTGTGTGTGTGCCCTCTCAATCTCTAGTCCTAAGTTAAAAAATTTCACTCAGATCCTCATTTTAGAGTGTACCACATGGTAGGGAGTAACTACACATATGTTACATGCATTCTACGTTTTATCTTTCTTTCTAATTGAGAGATAAGAGTGCTTAGTTAGCCATAATTCCTTGGCCTAGTATTAAGGAAATCTGTCAGATCTTTACAGTAAACTAGCTGAGTCCTACATAAAACATTTAACCAATATTCTTCCCTCATTATGAAAAAAGATTAAATTTAATTATTTCACAGAAATGATATTTCAACTGTTATAGTTTCACATTTTAAAAAATAAAATTTTCAGGACGTATGTTTCAATGTTTTTCTTCCTGAAATTTTGTTTTCCTCTAATCCAGAAGACATTTCAAACATTGTTTCTGAGCATGTATTCTTTCGCTGTTCCCCTCACATGGAGAATAGAAAGAAACTAAAAAAAATTAACAATGATTACAATAATGTATAAAATAGGAAGTTAAGACTACAGTGCATCATTTACAGCAAGTCATTTTTATTTGGTTAGATGATGCACTGTGTTAAGGAAGGAAAAAAAGGAAAACAAGAAATATTATTTTTACCATTACATTTTCAGTTTGCTTCTAATATGTGTTAATGTATAAAGTGATAAATGCTCATTCACTTGAAAAGGGGCCATATAAGATAGAGACAGGGAGAAATGTCAAACGTCAATAGCAAAAACAAATAATATACACATTCAAGAGGGAGAATGACCTTTAGAATATCTAACAGCTGCACGTGGTCTAGGTCTCTGCTGGAACAGGATAAGGACTGCAACTTGTGCCATGTTAAATGTTCTTCTCTGCAGGAGCACCATTGCAGGGGAAAGGTGCAAGAGAGTGACAGGTCATCTCAGCTAATGTCAGCCAGATACGTGACTTTATCACTAAGGATACCAGAGATTTACGGAGTGGAACACTTTGAAGTTCAGCCAGAGTGGTTGAAAGTAAACATTCAAAAGTAATCACAGCATAATCGACTTGCGTTCATTAGGAAAATGATGACAACTCGTTTCTCTTATATGTGGTTATACTCTTACTATATTTGCATGAACCTCTGCTAGCTTCTCACGTAATCATGCCAAGGACACTGGTATCTCTTTCACTAGAGACGATAGATTGAATTCTAAATTTACTATAGTATTAAACTTGCATTTTTCCCTTATTTGTTCTTGAATTTTCTTGTTTTGAAAGGTAATTTTAAGAGCATAATAAAAGGTAACCTGAAAAAAAACCTTTGTTAGCTTAAGGAACTGAAAACAACATTATTTTGTTTGTGTTTTTGTTGGGTGTTCAGAATAAATTTAAAAAGCCGAAGTACCGTAAAAAATGAACATTTTAGGAATGTGCTTTTCTAACTGCTACAGCTAAGGATTAGTTAATACCTACCAGGAAGTGTTTTCTCAATAATAATTTCAGTTTTCATGTTTCCTCTTTATGTCCTTGCAAATTATTATTTGTTCACTTTTATTTTTAGCAGAAAAGAGAAGATTGGACTTGAAGCTGGAATAAATTATTATTTCACATTATTTTTAAATAATTTACTCTCTGGATGTCCCTAGTCTCCTGGGTAGAGTTTACTCTGTGTGTATGGGTTTATATATGTTTGCACACATGCATGCTAATTTTACTTGATGACAGTCATGTTTTCCATGTCTAGCTTTCACCATTCAAGATTATTAACCCTAAATTGTTAATATTCCAAGAATAATAATTCCAAATGGTTAAGTATCACAAGTGAAATAGTACCAATTCCTAAACTTTTTTTTTCTGAGGTTCTGATCCTCTGGAAGCCTGATAGTACAGAACTTTGCTTTCTGGCTTCTTTTTAAGCCCTCTCTATTTAAACTGTGGAGTTTATTAGAAAAGGAAAGAAAAACAAAGATGACATCTACATACTTTATTTCACTATAGCTTTCCCAGAATCATGCTGAATTGCATGAACTCAATTCAATCATATTAATGTTTCTCCCTGCTTGCTCACTTTTAATACTCATTTGCTTTGTGTCTGTCCTGTTGGTCATCTGTAAGACAAAATTGGCAGAAAATTTTATGTAATTTTTGTTTCGTTGCATTTAAATCTCATCCTGTCTATTTTTTAGGGTTGTTAGGAGGCCCAAATGAAAAATTGCAAAGCACAATGATATATATTGATTATTTCGATATTTAGCACATTTCATAGAATAGCTACACATGCCCTGGATAAACAATGATAAACAAAAGCCTTGTCTTCCTGTAGCTTACCTCTAAAACGGAAGACAGGCAATAAAGAAATGATGACATATGGAGGTCTATGAAGAAAAAACAGGAGTAAAAAGGGGTAGAGACTGATAGAGGATATGAATTTTGATTAAGGGGTCAATGACATTGTGTCTGAGGAAATGACATGGAGCAGAAACTAAAACTAAGTGATTTAGCAATAGATTATTCTGATGGGAAGAAAGAGTAAGGGAAAGGAGAGAAGAGAGAGACGGAAGAGAAAGGAGAGAAAGGAAGAGGAGTGTGGGAAGTAGAAAGAGAGAAAGAGAGAGAGAGAGAGGGAGGGAGGGAGAGAGTGAGAGACAGAGAGAGAGAGAGAGAGAAAGAGAGAGAGAGAGACATACGAGACATTTTGAAGAACCAGCAAGAATGTTATTGTAGCCAACAGTGAGGTAGGCAAAGGTGAGTAAGGTAGATTAGTTCAGGGAAGAAAACAAAACATTATTTAATCCATTGGGGGTCACAGTGCACTATGATAATACTACCGTGCCATAGAGTCTCAGCATTGTTTCAGATGTTTAAATTTTTTAATAGAAGATATTCTCAAGCTCCATTTTTCAGTCATAAACCTCTCCCTGAATATCTTGACAACATGATAGAGGATCTGCTGTTCCTCTCTTCAGAGTTAGTTTCTCCACTTGGAAAGCTCCTTGACAGCAGTAACCAGAATCTTGCAGTGGTTTGGATGGCTGATTTCAGTAGTAGTGACCTCTGTACAACTGTGTCTCACTTTAAATTGAATGTCCACAAAGCAGAGATTACAGATTGCTTCTACATGTTAATTGAATCTATCATACTACTTGGCAATATTTATAAATAGAGTTGATAAGATTTCAAGAATTCCTCCCCTCAAGAAAGAAGAATGCTTAAATTCGAAGCTGGCAGAGTTTTTTATTCATAGAGACAATAATTGGAAATGTCTTAGTCATTATTTCAGAAAGAATCTTCTTGTAGTTTCTATAAACAAAGTAGCGATATATAATATAAACTTAAGTTTAAACTTGATTTTATATTATTTCTTTTGTGAAAAACCATTATATATATACATATCGTTACTCTCTCTATATATATGTGCGTGTGTGTGTATATATATATATATATCATATAGCCTGTGAATTACAGTGGAAATTCTAAGTTCTTGAGACAAATTTCTAGCTAGTAACTAAAGATAAATTAGAATGTGAAAAAGTCCTGAATTGTTTTCAAACTCATCTTCTCAAATATATATGAAAATTATCTCAATTAGGATATTTATATTTCTAGGAAAATATGGTGTCCTTTAAAGGTATGCACTGGAATTTCTTTAACTTATCAAAATTCATTTAAAAACTCTTTATTGAGCAGTTACTACTCTGTTCAAGGCCATGTATTATTCACTGTGGAGGTACTACATTAAATAAAATTGTAGAGTTTGTCCTACTTGTAGTTCATATGAGATTGAGATGTATAAAGAATTGTTGGAATACACAGTTCATGCAGTTTGAATCATTATTGCCAAATAATGTGTCAGACTGACCTTGATTTACTTTTTGAATAAAGTTTTAAATGGTTAAAATGTATTTTAATTTCTATTAAAATTAGGACAAACTCTATGTATTATTTTTAAGTAGAAAGGCAAGAGAAACTATGTGCTAACCACAACAAGTGCCAGTAGATAAGCAGTCTGAAATTTAGACATTAGAGGTGAAATTCAAGTTATAGCATTTAGCCCAATCTGTCTTTCTTTATAGTTAGCTGAGCATTGATCTCTCTCCTAGTATTTGTGTTACCACAGAAGGAAAAGAATTTGCCTTACATATTTTGTTGCTCCCATGAGGAAAGGAGCTTTTCTTTTCTTTTATTGAGGTAAGCAAATACTTGTGAAATAAAAGAAAGATAGGAAAGGAGGAAGGAAGAGAAGGAATGCATACAGACACACAGTATCTACTAGTTTTTCATTTGTTATTTCTTCTAAATTTAGAAAACTGGAATGACTCAATAGCTGGCACAATTTATATAAAAGATAGTCAAATTGCTAGTGTTTAGAGAGCAGACCCTATTGAGCCAGACAATTTTTTTAAAAATCCTGGTTTACATAACACTGTAATCTTCTGCACTTTAATTTATACAGTAGAGTTAATTCCTATTTCATTGGAGTTTTAGGCTTACTTTGAATAAGATGAGGTATTTACAAATCTAACACACAACAGAGGGCAGGAACACTTGCTGCTGATTTCCTAGCGTTATTTTCCCCTACCTCTTTCCAGTATGTCCTGATTTCACTGTGGATATCTACAGATATTGCACACTATGAGTAAAGCATGTGACCCAGACTTCATTAAACCATTGCATGTGATTCTCTTGTCAATGGTAATTGGTAAGGTGGTCACACATGTCCGAAGCTGGCAGAGTTTCAGAGAGTCTCAGAAATTAGGCTCGAAGCTTAGAAACTTGAACAAATGTTTTCCCATTTTCTGTGATAGTACTTTTCTCAGTCCCTTTCTGCTGCAATAGGAGAATATCATAGACTGGGTTGTTTATAGGGAAAAAAAAAATCACTTGGGTCATAGTTTTGGTGGCTGAGAGGTCCACAACTGAGGGGCTGCATCTTGTGAGGGTCTTCTTGCAGCATCATCTAATGGTAGAAGGCAGAAGGGAAATAAGGCATTCGTGAGAGAACAAGAGATTGAACTCACAGCCTCAAGTACCGTTATAATCAGCATTAGATCATTCATGAGGGTGGAGCCCTCATGACCTAAATACTTCCTGTTAAACCCCAGCTCCCACCACTATTGCATTGGGGAATAAGTTTCCAATACATGCTTTCTGGAGAACACATTCAAACCATGGCATCCCACCACTGGTCCCCCAAATTCATATCCTTCTCAAATTGAAAAATGTATTCATTTCATCCTATAGTCTCCCAAATCTTAACCCATTCTAGTAGCACCTTAAAAGTACAAAGTTTAAAGTTTCATCTAAATCAAGTATCGGTGAGACTCAAGGTGTGATTTATTCTGAGGCAAATTATTTTCCATCTGTGAAATTAACAAGTTATGTGCTTCCAAAATACAATGGTTGGATAGGCATAGGGTAGACATTTCCATTCCAAAGGGGAGAAGCAGGCAAGAACAAAATAATAAGAATTCCCATGTGAGTCCAAAACCCAACAAAGAAAACAAAATTATCTTAAAGCTGTAGAATAATCTCCTTTGACTCCATGTCCCTCATCCTGGGAAAACTGGGGTGGGGTTGGGCCCTTAAGGCTTGAGGCAGTCTTGCTGTCTATTTCTATTTCTGTTGCTGTCCTGGACTCAATTCACTCAGCAGCTCTCAAAGATGGGAGTTATGTTCCTACAACTCTACTTGGCTGGAATTATACTCTGTGAGCTGTATAGTTCTGGGGTCTTGAAGGCAGCCTTGCTTCCATGGCTCCACTAAGCATCACCCTAGTGAAGACTCAGTTGTGGCTCTATTTCTGTGACAAGTCTTTGCCTGGTCTCACAGGCTGAGACATCCTTTGAAATCTGGATGAAGGTCAGAATGGCCTCACAGATCTTGCATTTTGCTCATCTTCAGAGTCAGCACCATGTGTTGCTTGTGTGTACGTGGTGACACATGCTGCAGCTGAGCCCACTGGAGCCACGATTGGGGCTCAGTTGAGCCAATGTTCTGGTGGTCAAGGAACACTGCACTGGAATGTAGTGGGTAGAGTATCAAGCTGGCCATGGGCAGTGAATGCTGAGGTCTCAGAGGTGCCTTTCTGGGAACTTTGTCCTCAAGGTCTTAGTTTGCCTCCAAGATCTCAGAAATGCCTTTGGGGTCATTCTCCCATTATACTGAAAAGCACCTGACTGCCTTCTATTTGTATTAATCTCTTTAGCAGATGGTTGCTTGGATACTCTCGGTTTGCTCTCTTAGATAAGCCTTTTTCATCTTTACATGGCCAGGCTATGAATTTTCTAAATTTTTCCTGTCTGCTTCCCTTTTATTTATAAATTATATCTTTAAACATTTTTTTCCCATTTACATCTTACTATACACGGTTAAAACCAGACAACTTCTTCTGAATTTTGTTTAGAAGTTTATTCCACCAGATATCCTTTTTAAAAACATTTCATTTACTTATTTAGATATGGGGTCTTTGTCACTCAGGCTGAAGTGCAGTGGCGTGGTCATTGATTAACATCAAATTCCTGGGTTCAAGTGATCCTCCTGCCTCAGCCTCCTAAGTATCTTGGACTACAGGCACGTGCCACCACATGCAGCTAATTTTCTTTTCATTTTTCAGAGATGAGGTCTCATTATGTTGCCCAGGTTGGTCTCAAGCTTCTGAGCCCTGGCAGTTCTCCCATCTCAGCCTCCTGAGTAGCTGGGATTCAAGGCACAAGCTACCTAGACCGGCTCCCACTAGGTATCCTGGTTCACTGCTCTTAAATTCTGCCTTGCATAAAATCCTAGGACCTGGACACAATTCCTCCACATTCTTTGCTACTTTATAACAAGGATGGCCTTTACTCACTTTTGCAATACCTTGTTCCTCTTTTCTGTCTTTTTTTTTTTTTTTTTTTTTTTTTTTGAGACGGAGTCTCGCTCTGCCACCCAGGCTGGAGTGCAGTGGCCGGATCTCAGCTCACTGCAAGCTCCGCCTCCTGGGTTTACGCCATTCTCCTGCCTCAGCCTCCCGAGTAGCTGGGACCACAGGCGCCCGCCTCGTCGCCCGGCTAGTTTTTTTTGTATTTTTAAGTAGAGACAGGGTTTCACCGTATTAGCCAGGATGGTCTCGATCTTCTGACCTCGTGATCCGCCCGTCTTGGCCTCCCAAAGTGCTGGGATTACAGGCTTGAGCCACCGCGCCCGGCCTCTTTTCTGTCTTATACCTCATTGGAACTGCCTTTGCCATCCATATTTTTACCAACATTCGGATCATGACCACTTAAGTAATCCCTGAGAAGATTTAGGCTCTCCCTACAGCTCTTGTCTTCTTCTCAGCCCTTGGTGGAATTACCCATACTGTTCCATTTATAGCAGTCTATGCCTTTGTTAGCCTGCTCTTCCAAATTCTTCCTGCCTCTATCGATTATCTAGTTCCAAAGTCACTTCCACATTTTCAGGTATTTGTTATTGCAAGAATAGAGATTTGTTTCTTGTAGTTCTCCAAGCTGGGATGCTCAAGAGCATGGTGGCGGTATTTGGTGAGGACTTTTGTACTGCATCATCCCATGGCAGAAGGCAGAAGGGCAAGAGCACATGAAAGGAAGAGAGCAAGAGGAGTGTCAACTCATTTTTTTTTTTTTAACAAACCCACTCTGGCAATAATGAACCCACTCTCTGGACGTTAATGCCCACAGGGTAGAGCTCTCATGACCTAATCACCTCTTAAAGATGTCACCACTCAACACTGCTACATTGGGGATTAAGATTCCAACACATACATTTTGGGGGACACATTCAAATCATAACAGTACTGTATGTGGCTGAAAAAATCTACACTTGCTCTATCTATCTTGGCTTTCAGCCTGACAACAAAGCCAGCATGCAGAACAGAGCTGAGCCAAGAAAATCACAGAGAAATAGAGCCAAGTTTTGATAGTATTGTGAACCTCTGGATCAAATTGTGCCTGGAGCCTGCCCTCCCTCTAGACTTTTCATTATATGAGCCCATGATTTTCTGTTCAAAGTTGATTTAGTTTTCTTATTTGTTCTACATTAAGAATTTCAACTGATACAATAGGTAGTTAATAAATCTCAGCTTCGTGACCTCTTGAGCAGTTGACTACTATATTGGAAAGGGTCACATTCTTTGTAGCTTTTTATCTTGTTGTTTGAAATAACTGTGGTCTAAGAAAAATTATGTTTAATTTCAGAGTTAGCATCAATCTACACCCTTTGCAGAATGAGAGTGGTATATTACAAAGTTTGGCATGAAGTTATTCTCAGCCTGAGTGGGTTGGAATCCCAGCCCTTTTAGACGCTTGCTATGTGACCTACAGTGATTTACTCAACATGTCAGGATTTGTTTTCTCATCACATAAAAGATCTTGGTATTCTTTTCTCACAGATTTATTGTCAAATGAGAAAATTGCTGCAAAGCACTGAGAGATTTGCCTAGCATGTAATGAACTCTCAGTAATCATGAATCATTATTATGATTTATTTTTCTTTCAGTCTGACTTTGGGGAAAAGTTATATTAGGACGCTGTTGGATCTCAATTATGATTTTCAGTATTACACAAAGGAATCACAGGAATCATGTGTTATGAGTAAGTCAATGCATTTCCCAATTGATTTGAAGTACCTTTTCTTACTTATGCAATTAAAGGAAGTCTGAAATGTACAATAAAAGGTTATTTGTATTTTAAAGGGTATACAATTACTGGGGAATATTTTCTGCCAAATAAAAAATAATGAGTTACTCAGAGAGATGGTTCAATGTCTAGACTTGAATGGTAATGAAAAGTCAAATGCCAAATTTGTACATAAAAATCATCTTAGAAGTGCACCCTGAGTGATTGATTCCAAGTACTGGTTTCTCTGTTGCTTGAAAAGTCAATAATTGAATAGTTTTTCAAGAGCTGTGTGGTGGTCCATGGAAGAAAAATCATTCTTTTTTACTTTACTTTATGAGGACAAAATTTATGTGTGTGCACTGACAAATTTACAAATGCAAAAAAATTAAATTGCTGCATAATTTTATTATTCAGGGATAAGAATGGCTAACAGTATAATGTATGGCCTTCATTTTCATGACATACACACAAATATATTTGTGGTAATACCCATGTTATAGAAGTACATATGTGCATGTGTGTACACATTTATTTTTAAGTAATTTAGGGTTCTGGCTTCATGTATGCTTAGTAATTCTTAGATGTCATGAGGACACTGTAACCATATATTTAGAAGTGAAATCTTTTCTAACCCTTTTTTCACTCACAGCTTCATTAAAATGTCTGTTTCAGTGAGAGGCACCAACATCTAGCAGTCGGGAAAGCCAGATCCCTATAAAAATGCTTGAAACCTCCTTTATTCTCCAACCTCCTAACCAAATAAACATGAGTCCCATTGTTTCTGCTTCCTAAATATCTCAAATCTGTCCATTCCTCCACATCTCTGTACTTTTACCTAGCCCAAGTTCCCATCATCTCTGACTTTGGCTGCTGCAGTAACCTCATAACTTGCATATCTGTGTCCACTACCCCTACGAACCTATTCTCCTCAGAGTAGTTTGAGTAATACATTAAACTTAAAAATAATATCATGTCCTACTGTGCTTAAAATCTGTGTTACTATTTGACCTCCATGGATCTTAAGATAAAACATTAAACCTTTTACATGACTTATTTTTAGATCTCTACCTCCTCACCAACCATTGCTCCTCTTATCCTTTGCTTTTTTAGTTTCTCAAAGGTGTCATGCTTCTTCTTCAAAACCATTGATGTTTTTGCTTCTTGTATCTACATGACTCTTGAAACGTCACACCCATCATGCTCCACAACTCTAATCAAATGTGATCTCCTCACTGGAGTCTCTTTGGCATTACAGACCAAGTCAGGTCTCTCTTTTTTTTTTTTTTTTTTTTCATGAATTTTGCTTATACTTCATAGCATTTACTTCAGTAGAAATTAAAATGTGGTGGTTCTTTCAAACATTATATTATATGTCTCTCATGCTACTATATACTTCACAAGGTCAGGGACTGTATCTTAACTTGTCAGAGCCATGTCTCCATTATTTAGCATGGACTTTGCTTGTAAGACTGTACATAATCTTTTGTCCTTTTATTGTATCATAAACTCTGTCTTATCTATTCTAAAATAATGTTTTAAATTTTGGATTATTGTTTTACTGTAAAGATAAAAAACAGTTTATTTAACCTAGCCCCCTGTTACTGGACTTTTAAATTATTTTTTGTCTACTTATTATAAATAATATTGTGATGAGTTCAGGAATTCATTGAATTAAAGGCATTGTAGCTTAAATTCTCTACAAGCAGAGCCTGAGTTGGGGATTCTTGTGTAAGCAATTTATTGAGGAATGTGCCCAGAAGAAAACTGGACTGAGTGGGGAAAGCAGAATAGGACAGAGATATAAACTAAGTGTATTAGATGTTCTGACACTGCTGTAAGGAAATGGCCCAGCCTGGGTCACCTCAGAAAACTTACAATCATGGCGGAAGGCACCTCTTCACAGGGCGGCTGGAGAGAGAAGAAGTGAGCAAGAGAGGAGCTACCAAACACTTATGAAACCATCCGATCTTCCGAGAACTCACTCACTATCACAAGAACTACTTGGGAGGAACCACTCCCGTGATCCAATCACCTCCCACCAAGTCTCTCCCTTGACATCTAGGGATTACATTGCCCAAGGAGATCTGGGTAGGGACAAAAGCCTAACCTTATCACTGGGCAAATAAATGGTTCCAGAAGAAGTATTTCCTGAGCCAGATTCCAACAAGGTCCCTGGAGTGGAAATAGCACCACAGTGGTTATTACTCTTAGAAACTAAGCACCTAAGCTGTTGCATCCATTATTCCATGAACTGCCTGTGTGTGTGCATATGTGTGTGTGTGTGTCTGTGTGTAAGTACACAGGTGTAAACTTACAGTGCCTGACCTATAAATGGGATCTAGAAGAAGCACCAACAGTATCTGGTACAAAAAAGATCTATGGATGCTGCATGGAAGAAATCTTTCTTAAGTATTAAGCCTTGGGACATGGTAGGATTTTGATACATACTTCAGAGGGAAAATATGTTCTGAAGAGAAAAAACAAAAGCACAATAAGGAGAGTGCTGAGCATGTTTTAGAGAAATTGAATAGTTTGTTATAAATAAAACAGAGGTAAAATGAGGTGTGAGTATTTGGAGACAAAATTATAAAAACAGATTGTACCTATACCATAAAATAAAATTTAAAATTCATAGAATATACATGTGAACAGAAAAGTTTTTTAATGAAGAGTATTCAACAGATACATTGCATTCGTATAATTTTTGGTTAATTTTAAAGGTCTAAAGATCTGTAAACATAAAGACTGTCTACTGACACACAGCTTCTTACTTTTCTCTACACTATTAATTGAGAAATTATGAAAGTTTAAGTAAGCACAAAATTATATAACATTGTTCCTGGTGTTGAGACTCTTACAATATAGGAACATACACACATATTTGCATGTATATAGTATCGCTCAGTTTTATGTGTATTAAATTCATGATACAAAAAAGAATTGTTCTGAAACATAGCTATCTAAGCATCTAAAACATTTTATCTTAAAAATTCATAAAACTTAGTCTATGCTCCTAAATATCTTAAAAACAATTGACAATTCATTTTTAAAGGAAATGACATGCAAAATAGTGTAAAGAAAAGCATATTTTGTGCACATGTAGAAAATCTTGTGCTCATAAACATTATTTACAATCTTAAAATATAATTTTGACTCCTAAAACATAAATGTAATATTTAGTGATTCTCAGTTTAATTTTTCTCATTTGTAAGATGCTGTTGGACACCTCTTTATTTAATGGGAGGTGGGGCAATTGAAGTTAATGAGTTAATGTTTATAGAGGCTTTTTGAGGCCTTTAGATGAAAGGTACAATATAAATCCTAAATATTAATCTTTAGGTGTGAAATACTCTAATTACTTCCCATTGCCATAGGGACATTATTGGAGATTTATACCTTCCTCTAAAATACCTGGCACAATTGTTATATGAGAAAGCATAATTTTAGGTGAACCATTATAATTCTGTAGTCATTACCATGTATCAAAAAATAGTTAAAGTATATGTGTTATATTTATATATTCAGCACCTTCATATTTCCCATTATTCATTTATTGATATAAAAACATTAAGATGATTTGGAAAGCTGATCCATTATGCTGTTCTATCTATGTTGCTGCCAGAATCTTTTTTATATACAGGAATAAGGGGAAAATATTTTAAAAAAAGATGTTGAGAGAGCAGCTATTGTACTCCATATATTGGTTTTAACACTAGACCAATTCGATATTCATTAACTATCCTATGATAGCAAAGGAAGAAAATTCGTCATTGTAGTAGTATTCTTATATTTAAGTAGTGAAAGTGGTACCATTTATCGACTATATATATTTACCAGGCATGGTGCTTATCATACTTCACACATTATTATGATCCTCATAATAGCCCTATAAAATGGAGATGGAACTGTGCAATTTAAACATGAGCAAAGGAGGTAAACAACAGGTAATTAATTAGCTCAAGGTCACAGAAGATTTAAACCCAGGCAATGTAGAATCCTGAGTTTTTTCTTTAACCCCTGTAGTATACTAATTTCCCCAAATGCTACCTCTCTATTATTCTGTTTATTTCACTGTTATGGATCCTACTGAATCTAGACTGCACAAGATAATTTTGATAACGAAATAAAACTTGAAGTTCTCACTAGAAGCAGAGGTTTCCTTTGCCAAGTTATTCTACATGAGCTGATTATCTGGTTTCTTGCCAAACCAATATGCATAAACACTGAAATTGCAGAAAGAAGAATGCAAATCACAAAGCTCGTTTTTATTAGGCTCACGTTGAAAACACATAGCTGAGCTTAGCATATGTAAACTGAGTTTAAGAAGGGTTGTGGCATTTTCTTGAAAGCTGGGAAAAAAAATTGTATATTTATACTCCACAAAGTAGATCAAAAATATCCCTTTGAAGTATTTTTTAAATGAACAACAAAAACCAATATATTATTTAAGATAATTATAAAATAAAGGTATTACTTGTGAAAATTTGGAGAAATTATGATGCTAGTTTAAAAGTGGTATCTCCTTTCTCCTTTCTTTCTATGTCTCTCTCCCACCTCACCCCCGTCATCTCTCATATACTTGCAGAATCGCAATCACCATTCATGTAAATCAAATTTCTGAAACCAAAAACAAGGTCTTATTCCTGTTCAGTCCAATCTATTTGCCACATTTTCCCATATGAATGCCCTAAAGTTAATTTGTATGGTGTTACTGACAGCATCTCAGAGACTCCATCAACATTCAACTCTGATCTTGGTGCACAAAGCCTTTCTTAATTTGGCACTTGCTTAATTTCCACATTCACTCCTGTCGCTCTCAGATATGCTTCCTGATCTTTGACTTTCCCTGTAGAAATGCTACGTGCTTGTTCATGGCTTGGTGCCTTTCACCATTTTGTTCTAACTGGAATGCTACATGATGAACACCTACTCATTGCTCAAAATTCAATGTAAAGAAATAGTCCTCTGGGAAGTGTTCCTGACCTTCTCCAAACAGAGAGATGATTACCCCTGTCTAGACGCTTGCATAGCACTCTGCATTTACTATATTGAATTATAATTTGTACTCAGCAGATTGCATTGCAATTACTTATTTACTACCATATTTATTATCAACCCCTTAAAACCTGTGCCTATGGCTTATTGGTCTTGTTTACCATGACTGGCACAGAGCAGAGTAATGTACAGACAGTTAAAATGGGAACTTCTCTGTCTCTGAGTTTTTTCTGAGACCACGAAGCAGGTAACAGTATAGGTCAAGTATTTTTACATTTTAGACTGTCTATGTGAGCTTATAAAGGGGGTTCTTAAACCATTCCTGCAGTTTTGGGATAAGCAAATATTAAGTAAATAAATAAGTTAACTTCTAATACAATATCGCTACAGTATTATATATAAAAGGGCAGTATATAGTATATAAAATATATGGTGTGTATACTATACAGTATATAGTATACAGTAGATAGTATATATAAAAGTGCAGTAAGCTGCTGCCCTTTTTAAATTTAATATATGTGGCTTATACATTTGATGGTGGTAATTTTTCAAATCAGGTTAGAAAGTTTTATCAGTCTGCTAGCACACTTCAGTTTTGCACCTTTGTTACCTCTGTCACTGCCATGTTATGCTACTATTGAAAATAAGTCCTGTATGGTCCAATTTTCAATGGCCTGTGAAAATAGGCCCTGTATGGTCCTACCTAATGAGGATCACTTGCTAGTTTAGATTCCTACACAGCAAGAGATGGCAGTTCTCCACTGACTTTCTAAGGCTTCAGGGATTTTTTTTCAGTTTATATTCATATGCTCAGCTATTTCACTGAAAAATGATGCCACTAAAGTCTGGAACTGCTTCTACCCCCATCCACAGCCTACATTGCAATGTGATGATAAATCTGTTGCAAGCAGATAAACACTTGAGAATCAAGGCTCATCTATTGGACACCTATGGATAAATAAGTATTTGGGATATTTAAAAAAATTATGTGGCCTAGCGCAGTGGTTCACGCCTGTAATCCCAGCACTTTGGGAGGCCGAGGCGGGCGGATCACGAGTTCAGGAGACGGAGACCATCCTGGCTAACACACGGTGAAACCCCGTCTCTACTAAAAACACAAAAAAATTAGCTGGGCGTGGTGGCACGCGCCTGTAGTCCCAGCTACTTGGGAGGCTGAGCCAGGAGAATGGCGTGAACCCGGGAGGCGGAGCTTGCAGTGAGCTGAGATCGCGCCACTGCAATCCAGACTGGGCGACAGAGTGAGATTCCATCTCAAAAAAAAAAAAAAGGTGTGTATATATATATGTTCATGTAACAACTTGAAGGATAACAAAATAGTCATCCATTGTACATTGCTGGATAATTTTTAAATTGAGGAATAACAAACATATTTAATATTTTATTCATTAATTCAAAAAATATTTATTGTTATACTACTGTGCTGGGCACTGAGAATTCAGGAATGAACAAAATATTCCAAGTTGCTATGCGCAGGGAACTTACAATCTATTTGGGGAGACAAAAAATATAATAAAATGTAAATATATATGTGTTTGTATGTATATACACACATAAATATTTATATACATATGTGTATATATATGTCAATATCATCAGGAGATTTAACATCCAGTTGGAGAAAAATAACTTATATGTTAAATAAAATTCATCTGTTAAATAATGCATAGAAATATAAAATAATTAAAAGTCCCAAGAGAGAATGGATTTTGGAGTATTTGTTTAAATAGTGAAACTATGAATTAAGAGAGTGTGATCACTCTAGCTTGAAAGGGTTATTGAAGGAAAGGAGACTTGAGCCTGAAGAAGCCATATGATTAGAGAAGTCAGTGATCTCATCAATGGCTCATTTGAGTTAAAGCATTTAGAAGCAACAGTCTTACATTAGTACACTAGAATGTTTAGGAAGACTTACTCATAATCTATACATATCAATAGAAGGATCTTCTTGGAAGGAAATTCATTAAGCAAAATCTGATACATCAACTAAGATTCAGTTCTGAGTGTTCATTCATAGATTTCTGCCTAAACAACAATTTTGGTGGAGGGAATTTTCAGTAACACAATCAAGTGAGTGTATTGATTGTTACTGTGAAGAAAAGCGTACAGATTTTCAGGCAATATGTTCATTGATAGATGTCTTAATAAACTTTGAAACTGGCAGCTGCTTCCCAATATCCTAATATTACTAATTGTGCTGTATTCTCTTCGTCCCAAACTATATCCTGGGAATGAGTTGACTACCTATAGAAAGATGAGGATCTCTGTTCCGTGTGTTCACTGTGTGTCCCATGAATGAATGGGCAAATGTGGCATAGTGTAATAGGCATTCAGTGAATATTTGTTAAGAGAATGAAATATATAATATTAACTGAAAGCTATAACCTAAGCATAATAAACTGAGTATTCCCTATAATCCTATAGGGAAATTTGACATATTTCACTATAATAATGCAAAAATAAATTTAGTTTATCATCATTTCTTACTTATGCTTATTATATTGTCAATTTTTTTCTTCTGCTCATCTATTGGACTTCCTCTGTAAATTTAACTTTTTTGTAAAACTTCGATTTTCTTCTCTGTATTTTTTTTTTTTTTTTGCATAGTGGGTGATGTTACCAACTGCAAAAGAAAAGCTCAAATCAAATCAACATCTACATGTTTGTATTTATATACATGTTTAATTCTATTATTATATATGCAATATTTACATACAATACATAAACACACACTATACACATTATAAATGTCCACACTCTGTATTTACAATTAACCCTTGAACAATGTGGGGATTGTGGCACTGACCCCCTGTGCAGTCAAAAATACTCATATAACTTTTTACTTCCTAGAAACATAACTGCTGATAGTCTACTATAGACTGGAAGCCTAACTAATAGCATAAACAGTTGACTAACACATTATATGTATAATATATATAGTTATATATAAAATATGTTTTTTAATATATATGTGTATATAAAAAATATATAAATATATTATATATATATACTTTTTTTGTTTTTGGAGATGGAGTTTTGCTCTTGTTGCCCAGGCTGGAGTGCAATGGCGTGATCTCGGCTCACTGGAACCTCTGCCTCCCAGGTTCAAGCAATTCTCCTGCCTCATCCTCCAGAGTAACTAGGATTACAGGCACCTGCCACCACACCTGGCTAATTTTTGTATTTTTAGTAGAGACGGGGTTTCACGATGTTGGCCAGGCTGGTCTCAAAACTCCTGACCTCGGATCATCCACCAGCCTTGGCCTCCTAAAGTGCTGGAATTATAGGCCTGAGCCACCACTTCCAGCTATATATGTATTATATACTGTTTCCTTACAAAAAGTAAGCCAAAGAAATCATAAGTAAGAAAAAGTGTATTTTCTATTTATTAAGCAGAAGTGGATCATCATAAAGGTCTTCCTCGTCCTCATCTTCACATTAAATAGATAGAGGAAAAACACGAAGAGGAGGAGTTGGTCTTGCTGTCTCAGTGGTGGCAGAGGTATAAGAAAATCTGCATATAAGTGGATCTGTACAGTTCAAACCTGTGTTACTCAAAGGTCAACTTATAATTTAATAACTATAATACAATATACAATTTTTTAATGCTAAGATGAAGCCAGGCGACTGAGCTGATTTGAGACTACATTTTCTGTAGGCATGCCATGTGGGTTTCTTTAAGCACACCTATTTCCCTTCCTTGATTTTCAATTAAAATGTGTTCTTTGCCCATTATTTGTAAATAAAAGTATTTACAGTATAAAATTAATTGAGGACGACTGTGAAAGGACTTAGAAATTCTTAACTAACCACTTTCTTCCCTGTGAGTTTTACATGTATTTCATTATTATATTTCCCTTTATTACCTAACATTTTTAATATTCTTGGTTTCTATTCATTTTTGAATAGAATTGCTGCAAAACATCTTTCTCCCTACAAACTTAGTGGCTCAAAACAAGAAGATTTATTCTGCTGAGGAATCTATGATTTGGTCAGAGCTCAACATGGATAACTATTCCTTTCTTCACTCGGATTTGAGTGGTGTAGCTCAAAGGCTACAGGCTAGATTTTCTACCAGCTTGCTTATTGGTGGTGAATGCTCAGATCAGTTGGAAGCTCATCAGGGATGGGGCTAGAGTACCTACCTGTGACTTTTCCATAGTTCCACATAGTGTATTGTCTGAGTTCTCAGGTGAATGTCCCAAAGAGATAGAGGGAAGCTTTATTGCCCTTGAAGTCACATAGACTTCCTTCTGCCATCTTCTGTTTATTAGAAGCAAGTCACTAAGGCTGGCCTTTTTTGAGATGTAGGGAGTTAGACACCACCTTAAAAAAAATTATCTCAATAGTTTTGTGGGTCCGGGTAGTTTTTGTTTACATGAATAAGTTCTTTAGCAGTGATTTCTGAGAGATTTTAGTCTACTTGTCACCCAAGTAGTGTACACTGCACCCAATATGTAGTTGTTTATCCCTCACCCTCCTTTCAGCCTTCTCCCCTGAGTCCCAAAGTCCATTATACTATTCTTATACATTTATAACCTTATAGCTTAGCTCCCTCTTATAAGAGAGAACATGTGATGTTTGATTTTCCATACCTGAGCTACTTCACTTAGAATAATAGCTTCCAGCTCCATCTGAGTTGCTACAAAAGACATTATTTCATTCCATTTATGGCTGAGTAGTATTCCATAGTGTTTCTATACCATGTTTTCTTTATCTACTCTTTGGTTGATGGGCACTTATGTTAGTTCCATATCTTTGCAATTGCAAATTGTGCTGCTGTAAACACGTGTGCATCTGTCTTTTTCATATAGTGACTTATTTTCCTTTGGGTAGATACTCAGTAGTGGGATAGCTGGATGGAATGGTAGTTCTACTGGGAAACTTCATACTGTTTTCCATAGTGGTTGTTCTCATTTACATTTCTACCAGGAGTGTAAAAGTGTAGACACCACCTTTAATGGTTAAATATTGCAGAAAAATCATCTCAGCTTTCTAAATCATAAATGATACTATGGTAAAGACAATTTTGAAATTTCACAGAGAATTTTTAAAAATTTATCTGTAATGAATTCCTGTTACTGTCAGTTTCTAGATCTCTTCTGCTTATTTAAATATGAAAAAAGTCCCCAATACTTTTTTGACCATCACACAATCTATCTTGAGGTCTCTTATAAATTAAAACACAAAAGTTCTTGAAATGAAGCATAGCTAGCCTTCTCCTTTTGGTTTCTTAATCTCCCCATATTCAGCATATTTAATCACCAATCTTTTTAGTATACAAATGATACAATAGGGACTTATCAAAAGCATTGTTAATAATTTACAGGTAATAGAGTCAATTTATATGTTTAGGTACCTCACTTTACATCTTGGGGAAGACAATCTGAGTCACAAAGCATAATCTGAACAAACAAGAAGCACCACTACTGATTGGGAAACTACTTACTTTAGTGCTACTTTATCAGCTCTTACCTATAAGCCATGTCAGCTCCTCACTGATTTTCCTCCTTAAGTGACATCAGCAACAGCAACAGCTATTGTGTTATTGATTTAAATTCTTCTGAGATCAATTCAAAGGAGGAGAGGTCTTATTTCCATTGGTTTGTCCTATTTATCTTGTATAGGGACACAAGTCTGAAAAATCAAAATTTATATTCTCTTGTTACTAACAAGCCTTACAACATTATATTTCATTTATGGTATAATTTGAACTCATATTTTATTTCCTGAACTTTTTTTGTTTTGTTTTGTTTGCGACAGGGTCTTGCTCTGTTGCCCAGGCTGGAGTGCAGTGGTGCAATCTCAGCTCACTGCAGCCTTGACCTGCCAGGCTCAATTGCTCTTCCCATGTCAGCACCCGCCCTCCACCCCCACCGCCCAAGTAGCTGGAACTACAAGCAAGCACCACCATGCCTGGCCAATTTTTGTCTTTTTCTGTGGAAACAGAGCCTCACTATCTTGCCCAGGCTGGTCTTGTACTTGAACTCAAGTAATAAGCCTGCCTTGGCCTCTGGAAGTGCTGGGATTACAGGCATTAGCCGCCATGCCCAGCATATTTCCTGAACTTTAAATACAATATCAGGGAGAAAATCACAAAATTTTGCAGTAAAAGTTCGAATATTCATGTGAACATTTGTACTCTTTTCCCATTCCATTGGAATAGTTAATAAAATCAGAATATGAAAATTTATGCAATTAAAAAATTCATAAGTTAAAGGAGTTACCATCTTTTAATTTAATGATTTAAAGTTTTTTTACTTCTAATTATTTTAGTTGCAAGTGATATATATTTATGTATGTATCTAGCTATCATTATACATCTGTCTATCTATCTATCTCATCATCTATCTCATCATCTTTTGGTCCTTCTCCCAGGCTGAATGTTTCACTTTTTTTCTCTTATTCCAGAAAATATGTTCTGCTTTCCTGCTTATATGGGGAAAATGACCACTGCCAATAGCTTCAAGTTTATTTCTCTTTTATTCCAGAAGGCTGGCAGATTGAGATTAGAATCTCTCATCCAATTTTAGTTTCTGAGGAACAACTGATTTGCCAAGCTCGTGTCAGTTTTTTAGCCCGGAACCAAAAAAATATGGCCAAAGAATGATGAGTTCACTTTAAATAAATATATGACTAGAAATAAGATTCCATATTAGGATAGGTCAGTGTGGAACTGAGATAATTATTCCCTGAAATCAGAAAGTGTATGTGAGGCTATGCACATGCAATTGTGTGCATGTATGCATATGTGTAGATATGCTTCCATATTGTGGTATGGCCATGGTGGCTTGTTTGCTAATGAGATAAAATAAACAATATGTGTCTACTTTGTGATGTTACATATATGCCTAATCAATATTTTGAGGATGAGCCTATTTACTTCTCTGGTTGATTAAAGTACAGAAAAGTGTAATGAATTATACTTGATTTGAAGATCCAGCTTTACTTAGAATAGGTTGACAGAACCACTAATTTCAAATGAATATGGATCTTTATTTTGGGCAGAGGATTCTATTATATATTTGCCAACAATGCAGAATGTTGTTTCTTAATAATATTGAGACCTAAAAACATTTATACTATACTATGTGCTCAGAAATTACATGAGGTGAAACATTGGCATAACCTACAGGAAGGCAAAATTGAGGGATAGTGCTTATAAATAAGAGGTTTAAGCTTGTTAAGAACAAATAACAGAGTTTTTCTGTTCTTTGAGATGATTTATGAAAAGAAACACCTTCCATATATTAGTACAAATATAAGTTAAATTACATTTTGTGAAATAAACTAATCATCTCTGAAAACAGCAGCAGCTTTATAAAATAAGTAATAGTAGCAGACTTTAATTGTTTTCTTGAGACTGATTATTTGCCCTGTTGCTAAAGCTGGAGTACAGTGGCATGATCATAGTTCACTGCAAACTCTAATTCTTGGGCTCAACTGGTACTCCTTCCTCAGCTTCCTAAGTAGCTGGGACCACAGGCATGTGTCACCATGCTTGGTTACTTTTTTTACTTTTTAAATTTTTTAGTGGAGACAAGGTCTCACTATGTTGCTCAGGTTGGTCTCAAACCCCTGGGCTCAAGTGATCCTCCCTTCTTGATCTCCCAAAGTATTGGTATTAGTCATGAGCCACCATGCCTGGCCAGACTTTAATATTTTTAGGCAAATCCTTCTAGTTCTTAAAATTTCAACATTATAGATTTTATATTTCCAAGTATT
The DNA here is from genome assembly GCF_009764315.1 of Trachypithecus francoisi. Lineage (NCBI taxonomy): Eukaryota > Metazoa > Chordata > Mammalia > Primates > Cercopithecidae > Trachypithecus > Trachypithecus francoisi. The sequence continues at coordinate 91,069,415 of NW_022681454.1, forward strand.
TTATATAAACCATTTCAGTTAAAGTGATTTTCAAATTATTTCCTTGAGAGGGATAGAATTAGTATTCATTTCACAGAAAGAACAATGATATGATAACAGAAGTATTCATGGTTAGGGAAAAAAGTTGGAACTCAGAGTTCCTGAGGCATGTTTGAATTTATTCAGTTAAATCATATTTATTTCAGAAAGAATAAAGAGCTAGTTTCTGCTTTCTTATAATTAAATCAGTGCTTTATAACTGTTGGACTAGGTGTAAATGAAAGAGATGGGGGTGTAGAAATACAAGGTATGTTAATTACAGTTCATTCATAATGTGTTGCAAAGGATCTTTACTAGTTGTAGAAGCATATTTTTAAAAAAATTTCAGGTATTAAGACATGGTTTATGAGATCTTGCACCCAAACATGTAACATTTCCAGGCCCTAAGCAAGGTAAAGATAACAACCAAATGTCCAATTTAAATTAAATAAACAAACTCTGTGTAATTATAGTGGAAAGAAATTTAATAGCAGAGTGTACATAACAAAGAGATTGAAGATAACTAATTACAATATTAATTAGAACCTTTTTTGGCCTTAAATTGGTGGACCTAAGAGAGTACTCTGAAAATGGAATATGTACTAATTGAATATATGGGAAACTACCAATAATAGAGTGCTTTTTTTTTTTTTTTTGAGTGCCTATGATTAATTGTAATGGGAAGATGGAGAGGTTTTATTAATGACCACCACTGGCTAGCTAGCTAGTAAGATTCTTGGTAAAGAAATGTTATTATTTCTTGGCTTTTTAAAGTACACATCAAGCTTTACTCTGGAGTATATTTCAAAAAATTAATGTTAAACAGTTTGAAAATGTGAAACATGGAAAATAACACAATTATATATTTATAAGAGATAGGGTAGTTATCAGGGGAAACCAGCCCCCGATATTTCAATGTAGGTTCTTTTCTATTTTCCCTAAATGTCAGCTGGTCTGAGAAATAAAGGGTAAGAGTACAAAAGAGATAAGTTTTAAAGCTGGGTGTCCGGGGAGACATCACATGTCAGCAGGTTCCGTGATGCCCCGTGAGCCATAAAACCAGCAAGATTTTCTTAGCAATTTTCAAAGGGGAGGGAGTGTACGAATAGGGTGTGGGTCACAGAGATCACATGCTTCAAGGGCAATAAAATATCACAAGGCAGAAGGTCAGGGTGAGATCACAAGGTCAGGGCGAAACTAGAATTCCTAATGAAGTTCCATGTCCTGCTGTGCACGCATTGTCATTGATAAACATCTTAACAGGGTTCAAGAGCAGAGAACCGGTCTGACTTGAATTCGCCAGGCTGAAATTTCCTAATCCTAGCAAGCGTGGGGTGCTGCAGGAGGCTAGGTTGTGTTTTATCCCTTATCTGCAACTGCATAAGGAAGACACCCTCAGAGCGGCCATTTTAGAGCACTTCCCCTAGGAATGCATTATTTTCCCAGGAATATTAATATTCCTTACTGGGGAAAGAATTCAATGATATCTCTCTTACCCATTTTCAGTAATAAGAGAAATATGGCTCTATTCTGCCTGGCTCCCAGGCAGTCAGATCTAATGGTTATCTCCCTTGTTCCCTGAGCATGGCTGTTAGCCTGTTCTTTTCTCAAGGTGCCCAGATTTCATATTGTTCACACACACATGCTTTATGAACAATTTGTGCAGCTTATGCAATCATCACAGGGTCCTAAGGCGACATACATCCTCAGCTTAGGAAGATGACAGGATTAAGAGATGAAAGACAGGCATAGGAAATTATAAGACTTTTGATTGGGGAAGTGATAAATGTCCATGAAATCTTCACAATTTACGTTTAGAGATTGCAGTAAAGGCAGGTGCAAGAAATTATAAAAGTATTAATTTGGGGAAGTAATAAATGTCCATGAAATCTTCACAATTTATGTTCTTCTGCCATGGCTTCAACTAGTCCCTCCATTCCAGGTCCCTGACTTCCCACAACAGGTACTTTTAATGACTTCCTAAGCAGAATGGACTAAAAATGACTAAAAGGTTGCCTAACTCTATACTATCACAAAATACTTGACTTGTCCATTTTTAATGAGTATGCACATGATCAATTGTCAAGTTAATAATGCCAACTATCTCAGAGATGTCAGTCCATTATTGAACTGTGACAGATATTAGCTATACATATTGGTAAACAATAAATTGTGCAAGGGGAAATTACTTAAACTAATATATAAGTATCAGTAAAGGGAAGATGATTGATGATTTTGTGTATCAAAATTTTACTTTTATTTAAAATATATTTTATTTTTAAAATAAAATGAAATTTAAAATTTTATAATAAATAAGTCAATAAATATATGAAAAATATATTTTAGGGCACTATTTTGAGAAATTTATCATCTTACCTGTTATTAAAGATTTTAATTAGGGAAATACTTTAAAAAATAGATGTTATTTTAATATTTTTTATTCCTATAAAAATATAATTGAGGATGTTTAGAATAATCTCCAGGGAAAACATTTTTAATCTTTTATTACAAAGTAAAACACAGATAATGAAAAGCAAACATGTAAAATGAAATAGTTTAAAAATGTATTGTAAGCCAAACACTTTCATAACCACATCAAGGTAAATAAATATAATTTTACCAGTAACCCTTAAGTCCTTCCACCTGCTTTTATCCCAATCATAAATTTCTCTCTGTTTGAAAAAAGTAGCATTCTCCCTCTTTTTCATGGTTCTACTATATGCATTTTGGGAGGGCATATAACCATTACATATTACAATCCATTCTAAATTTCATTTTCCTTTAGTTCTATAAGTAATCAGGTCAGTGCTCACATTTCATATTTTTGTGTCTTGCTACTCATTTTGATTGTCTGAATATCAGTTGTTGAAGTCATTTTTTTTAGTATCATGCATGTATTACCTCATTTTTTTCATGGCATAAAGCATTGGTGCTGAAAAGTCTACTCATAATCTGCTGTTCTTTCCCTTATAACTATCTTGCTGTTTCCTTTAATAACATTAAAGAATGTTATTCTTTAATATCCACTACTCTCTCTCTTTCTTTATGAAAGAATTTAACTTGATATTGATCTTTCCGGATACTTATTTCAGATAGATGGTGTGCTCTTCAATGTATAATTTCACATTTTTCAAATCACTTCAGAAAAGGTTTCTTGAATTATAATTTTAAACATTTCTTCTGGCTCCTTACTTTCATTTTAGTCTCCAGGGTCACATAATATATGTATATTGAATCTTGCTTGCCTGTCTTCAATATTTATCTATTTTGAATCTCTTACTTTTTATTTGTTTGTTAATGTTTAAAATGTCCTTCCTTTTTCTCTTCTATTTTTCTTAAAGCATAATACATCGTGATAAAAAATTAAATTTTCTTAACAGTTTTATTGAGATATAATTTACATACCATGTAATTCACCCATTTAAAATGTGTACTGCAATGGTCTTTAGTATATACATAGAGTTGTGTAATCATTACTTACAATTTTAGACTATTTATTCACCCTCAAAGGAACTCTGTACTTACCAGTAGTCACTCCAATTTTCCCCAAATGCCCCAAGCCCTAGGAAACCACTAATTGACTTTCTGTCTCAATAAATTGCCTATTCTGGATGTTTCATATAAATGGAATCATATAACGTGGTCTTTTTTGACTGGCTTCTTTTGCTTAGCATGGCATTTTCAAGTCCATCCATTAGGTAGCATGTATCAGTACTTCATACATTTTTATGGCCAAATGCAAATCTATCATATGGATATACCACATATTGTTATCCATTCATCATTGATGAAAATTTGGGTTGTTTCCACTTTTTTGGCTATCATGATTAACGCTGCTATTAATATTTGTGTACAAGATTTTGTGTGGACATATGTTTTAAATTCTCTTAGGTATATACCAAGGAGTAGAATTTCTGGCTCATATGGTAACTCTATTTTTAACATTTTGAGGAAGCGTCAGACTCTTTTCCAAAACAGCTGCATTATTTTATATTCCTGCAAGCAATGTATGAATGCTTCAATTTCTCCAGATTCTCAAAAAAACTTGATATGACAGTCTTTTTAAAACTTTATTTTATTTGAATTGACATGTAATAATTGCACATATTAATGGGGTAGAGGTTGATATTTTGATACATGTAGGAAATGTATTATGATCAGATTCAGGTAATTAGCATAACCATCACCTCAAATATTTATAATTTGTGTTGGGATCTTTCAATATCCTCTTTTCTAGCTACTTGAAAATATATACTAAATTATTCTTAACTATAGCCTCCCTACAGTGCTATGAGACACTAGAACTTTTTCCTCCTATTTAACTGTAATTTTGTAGCCATCAACAAACCTCCCTTGTCTTCCCTCCCATTTGCTATTTCCAGCCTCTAATAATACAGTTCTGCTACCTACTTCTGTGTCCTCAAGTATTTTGGCCTCCACATATGAGTAAGATCATGCAGTATTTATCTTTTAGTTTCTGATGTATTTCATTAATATAATGTCCTCCAGGCTCATTTTTGTTGCTGCAGATGACAGGATTTCCTTTTGTATTGACTCAGTAGTGTTCTAATGTGTATATATACAATTTTCTTATCCATTCATTTGTTCACGGACACTTAGGTTGATTCCATCTCTTGACTGTTGTAAATAGTGCTACAATAAATATGGGGGGCAGATATCATTTCAATATACTTATTTCCTTTCCTTTAGGTAAATAACCAGCAGTGGGATTGCCAGATCATATGGTAGTTTATTTTTAGATCTATGATGAACCTCCACACTGTTTTCCACACTGGATATACTAATTCCCATCAACAGTGTATTAGATTTCCCTTTTCTCCACATCTTTGCCAGCATTTATTTTTTGTCTTTTGATAATAGCCATTCTAACTGGGGTGAGATGATATGGCATTGTGGTTATGATTTGCATTACTCTTATGATTAGTGATGAGTATTTTTTTTTCATTTACCTGTTGGCTATTTCTATGTCTTCTTTAGAAATGTCTATTCAGATTCCTTGCCAAATGCTAAAATTTGATTATTACTATATTTTTCGCTATTTAGTTGTTTGAGCTTCTTGTATCTTCTGGATATTAATCCCTTTGTCAGATGAATAGTTTGCAAATATTTCTTCCCATTCTGCAGGTGGTCTTTCCACTTCATTGATTGTTACATTTTCTAGGCAGAAGCTTTTTAGTTTTATCTAGTCCCATCAGTCAGTTTTTGCTTTTATTGCCAACACATGTTATTTTCTGCTTTTTGTGTTTGTTGTTTCGTTATACTAATCCACTTAGGTGTGAAGTGGTATTTCAAGTGGCTTTAATTTGCATTTCCCTAATAACTAATGATGCTGAATATCCATTCATGTGCTTATTGGTCATTTGTAGGTTTATTAGGAGAAATGCTTATCTAAGTCTTTTGCCTATACTTTAATTGGGTTGTTTAAATTTGTTGTTGTTGAGTAGCAGGTATTGTCTGTTCTGGATGGTAAATGCTTTTGCTTTTAACAGATTGATTATCAAGTATCTTGGTTTGGATCTCTTCAAGTTTATTCTAGTAGGAGTTTTTTCAGGTTTCTAGATGTTTTGTGTCTTCCATCAAATTTGAGTTTTGGCTAAAGTTTTTTGTTATTATTTCTTTAAATATTACATCTTTCTCTTTCTCTTCTTCTGATACTCTCAGTGATCTATGTGTTTGTAAGTGTGAGCTGTCCTACAGTTTCCTTAAGCATTTAGTTTACTTTTTCTTTCTGCTCCTCAGGCATGATCATTAATATTAACTTACCTTCAAGCTCACTAACTCTTTGCCTGCTCAGTTCTGCTTTTGAACTCTTTCATCTCCAGAATTTCTTTTTGGTTAATTTTTATAACTTTCATCTTTTTACTTTTAGTTTTGTTGCGTTCATACATAGTTTTCCCAATTCTCTTTATTTCTTTATCCATTTTTTATTTCATTTTTCAACTTAATTAAAGACAGTTGTTTTAAAGTCTTTGTCTAGTTTTTCCAGTGTTTGGGCTTCATTGGTATGGTTTCTATCTATTTACTTTCTTCCTTTGAATGGCTGTGCTTTCCTATTTTTGTACAATATGAGATTATTTTGGTAGAAAAAATGGACATTTAAATATTAAAATGTGGTGACTCTGGAGATTAAATTCTCCTCCTTCCTTAGGGTTTGTTGTTATTTTTGTTTTTGGAGTCTGTAATACTTAATTTGTCTAATGACTTTTCCAAACTTTTTTGACAGAGACCATATTTCTCGTCTTGTGTGCCTCTTTGAAGTCTCTGTTTCTTAGCTTGTGTTTAAACAGAAGTTTTCTTGAACACCAGTAGTTAAAATTTAAAACAAATAAACAAGCACACAAATAGCCATCTTTACCAGCCTTTCCAGATTGGCTGTGTGTGGGGCTCCTCCTTCAACACTTAACCAGACTTGCACTGAACATATGGATCGGCCCAAATTAAAAGCTTAACATTTCTTTTGCCATTTCTCAACATGTGTCATGCCCTGGTCATGCACATGACTTCCTAATTGCCCTTTCCCCAACCTCCATATTGATTGCCCTAATTTCCCAAGAAAATTCCCTCTCAGATTTTCTACCAAAGACTTAAGAACTCTATTATATTTCTCAATCATAAACTTTTGCCTCAGGCATCTGCAGAATGTTTTGCAGCCTTGCAATGTTTTCAAGAAATGCCCAAAACTTTTGCAGTGTGAGTTCCGAGTTAGGCGAAAGAGAGATAAATGCCATGTGCTGACTCTTCAGGTAGCTCCCAGACAGGTTGGAACATATCTATACAATAATTTGTGAAAAAGCTCTGCTCTGCTGCCTCCAGAACCAGGGACCAGGGTTGCTCACTGAGGACATGGGCTACTGTCTTCAAGACTGCTACCCAAGCAACAATGAGTGGGGCGAGGGCAGATAAATATGCCATAGAGCTTCCCTACTGTTTTTAAGCTGCCTTTTTCTGGTTTCAGCATTTGCTTGGTTGCTGTGAACCTTTGACTGTTTTATAGAGTTCTGAGAAAGTTGGTTTTGATAGTTTCTGTTGGGTTTTTTTATGTTTCTTTAGGGTACATGAGATTATAGCTGCCTACTCTGTCACTTTGCTGATATCACTGAAGTCTTCATTTTTGAAATGGTATCTTATTTTTTTCCTGAGTATTATTACATTGTTCTGTTTTTGCAATCAGAATTTCTGGTGTTCTTTCATGCCTTTTATTTTTTCTTAATGTTTTAGCTAATTTTAAAATAATATATTACTCTTCTCTGGGTATTATTTTGTTTTTCAATAATAAATATGAATTAGTTTTATTTGAGAGATAAATTTTGTACATTGTACAGGTTGTGTCAGCAAGTCAATCAGAATTTATTATGTGCCAGCTGTATGTACATTATATAGCATAGAAAGTAAAACAAACTTGGTTCAATTATTTATGATTAATGTTGCCCTAGACTTGTCTAGACTGTTAGAATGAACAGATACTGCTGTGATGATTGCCTAACATAATACAGACAAAAGGGAGATGAGAAATCTTAAGGGGACTTATAAGTCAATGAAACTTTTCTTCTGAAATTACCACCTCCCACCTTTATTATTGCTATCTTTTGGAAAATTGCTTATGAAGTTCTTATTTGCAAAGTTTATTTCTAAAATTTGTGCCCTGCTTGAAATCCTTTTTTAAAGATCTTTACATGCTGCCTTATTCTTGTCACTCAAGAATCAATTCAGATGTCACTCACTCATGGTGACTCCTCCTCATGATCCTAGCTCAAGCTGCCTTTTCTAATCATAAATATATGATGCTATTTTTTTGAAGTGTATTTGCTTTCATGCTTATGATCTGTATTTTCTCTCTAGAATGTAAGTTCCTTTAAGTTGGAGATGTTTTCAACCATGGCCACATTGTGCATATAGTTTCTAAAAAGATACATAACTCAGAATGGCTGTAGATTTTTCTCTTCTTTGAAATTGATTTTTTTATCTCTATTATATCCTTGGACTAATTGATAATTTTACATAGGCACTGTCTACATAGGCATGCAAAATTACACTACTTAAGTAGTAAGCTACAGTTATATTGTGTGCTTGAGCAATTCTTAGCATTTAGACTATATATTTTTATGAAGGAAATATTTAAAATGTTACTACAACTATAATTAAACAAATGAATTTTATATTTCTTTTAGGGTGACTTTCATACTATGAAAAAAAGGTAATAAGGTTAATGTGCACTAACAAAGCTGACTTATTCTCATACACTATTTAACTTTATGTTATGATATATAAGCCCAAACTACCCTTTATCAAGCTGCTTTCCTAACAGTGTTTTTCAAAACAAACAATACAAATACTTGGAACAAATTAATCCTCAGTTTCAATATTTATAACTATTCCCAAAATATAAAGAAGTTTTAAGATACATAAAATAGAGGTAAAAACCATGAAGGATTTGCATGTTCTCTGGAATTTATTGAGGTCATATGTACTTACAGGATATCAGGTATGTGACAGATCAATTCTCTTCTATGTATTTCAATTTTTTTTCACAAACTTCTCATTTGGCCTTATAGCCATGCCAGACAGTAAAATTTTTGTTAACTATATGCAAAAGTTGATCTCCATGTGCAGATTGTTGAAGAAGAAAAAACATTGGTTATAATAACTAAAATGCCAAATAAAATGGCATTTCATTCATTCATTCATTCATTCATTCATAATATTTTGAAATCTAGATCTTATATTTATACTTGGCCATAACATTTTGTTTCTTTCATTGAGGATATTTATTTGTATTAAGTTGGGGAAATTTATTTGCTAATTTTCATATTTTTAAAAAAATGTGTCTTTAAATAAAATTTTATATAAAATGACAGAGTAAAGAATTTTCTCCAAAATTTATTGGTTTCTTTTGTTCTTCTGAAACAATAATTTTATTGTATTTGATGCAAAATTTAAAATTCTGCTTTGTATATCTATTTTGTGGTTTTCTTACATTAGAGTTCACTATTTTAAGTGCAAAACAGATAGTTCTTTGCCTTTAGCTATATATTTATATATTTTTTAAAAATTAGAGGTTTAGGAAAACATTCTAATTTAATGATCTCTTTTACTAACTTATGCGTTCCTTACTTATTAAAAACATATATGCCTACTGATTTATGTGATTCTCAGCCATAAAATACATATATGTATTAATCATATTTATATGTAGATATGTACTCTGTACTTGTGTGTATCTGCAGTAAGCACACTCAAGCACATACCACATGTATCTGTATATGTGTAGATGTTTATGCATGTATATACATCATATAGCCAAACACACATACACCTATATGTATGTTTAAATATATGGTCTACTGTGTTTTGCTGTGTCTATCATGCTTTTCATATTACAGTGACATAGTTTCTATAGTAACTAATGCACTGAAAAATCGCAGAAAGGGTTGAAATTTTACAAAAAAACCTATATGCTTAAAAACTGATGTGCAGGGGGGAGTTTTTGTCTTGGGTCATACATTTTGGAAGTGAATAAAGCAAAATGAAATCATTACTCTGTAACAAAATATGATCTAGCAAGGTTGGAATACCATATTCTTATCTTTAACCAGCAAATTACCAAATTATTATGGTTTCTAAGAGCAACATGCACAGATCCACAAAACCTATATGCAGTGCTGAATCTGTCTATATTAGACACAGTGCAAAGAGGATTAGGGTAATGGTGCCAGGCTGAGACACTGTTTCCAAACTTTGGATCAAGTGTTTGTTTAAAAATACTTCTATTTGGAAAAAAATAATGCCTTTCTGTTAAATTTTAAATGAATTATACCTAGCATAAATGGTAAGTGCCTGGGGAGAAGGTCAATTTGCAGTTATTTGCTACAATTTTAATTCTAGAAATTTAAATCATTAGAAAAACTAGAACATGAATATTTCATATTTCGTTAAAACCATATTCAAGCTAGAGTTTAAGTATACTAATAGCCAAAATGTTAATGATAATAAGACGGATCTGAGTTAAACAAACAGAAACACAAAGTAACGTTGAAAATTTGAAAATAATTCAAAATGTGATCTTCCTCGTTTCCCAGGTAGGTTACCTGTATTTCAAAGCAATTTCACTCTGTTGGTAAGGAAAAAGATATACAGTTGTTTTTGTAATAGCCATTCATACATAGAATTTGGTTACAATGATCATTTAGTATGTTACACTTGCTTGTCATATAATTTTCACATTATTAGTTAAATAAATACATAATACAAGCTTTTTCTATATGATGACATGAACAATTAGAATTATTTTCTATAATAAAAAGATTAATTGAAGACTTATTTATAATATAAATACATTGAGTAGTTGACTGTTCTTTTTCTTGTTAGTTCTCTGAGTCACAATATTTTAAAATATGATATTTTAAATATAGTTTTAAAATACATATTTATTCAGCAAATGTATATTGAACAAGTCATTAAAACATAGCTCCTTCTGGACCTCTATTAAGACAGGCCTGATCACAAATAACATGATCACAAATAGTTATAAGACATATTTGACAAGTTTCATTATACAGTTATAGACAAAGTATTATATGAAGAAAAATCTGATGTGATTAGAAATACTTCAGTGTATTTCATGGTGTAAGTAACATTCCAGCTTACTTCATGCTATAACTGGCATTTGAGACAAGACTTAAAGTGTGAGAAGGGATTTAATGTGGAGAAAAGAAGAAAATAACAGAGAGACCAGCACAAGTCAAAACAGAGAGACATGATGGGTTCCAGGAAAGCTAAGCAGTCTGTTCGGGATGCCTAGAGCATAGATAGCATATCAAATAAAGGTAAGTATGTGGAAGACACTAAGAGCGGTAGTGAGCTTTCCTGTTGTTCACTGGAGAGAAATTGCATGGTTGCATTTGCATTGTACATATCTGATTGGATGTACTATATTTAACATATTGTGAAGAGTTCGCTGGTAGAAGGAGAGATTGAATATATAGAAATTTGGGAAGAGTTAATAAAAGCTTAGATATGTGAATATCTCTTGCAGTCCTGGGAGTGGATGAACTCACTTGGGAAAAGAATAAAAAGAACACAGAAACACTTGGACAATATTTTAGAAATTCTTCAAGGAAGAAGAATTAGGGAAGTAGAAACGGGAAGAAAGTTTAGAGATTGAATTGGGAACTTAAGGGAAATATCAGTGGTTCTTCATTAATACTAAATAACCTAAATAAAATTAGAATATGGTTATTGTGAATTACATCAAAAGGGATAACTCTGTGTTAATTGCTAGATTTTTATGCAGATTTCATTAGTCTACTACTAACTTATTACCAATGACTTTGTGTTCCTTCAAACAAAAGGTGGTAAATGTAATGATGGGAAAAGCCTTTTCTCTTTCATTTGATGATTTGAAAAATCATAAATGTTAGAATGTATATTCTAATATATATATAAGAATGTAAGGCATATATGTGCCCTTCTAATTAGTATAGAAGTCATATATGTATGCTTTATTTTTTGCTTTATGTACTTGTATGTATCAACTAATTGCAATTTCATGTTTTGAATAATGGTAAAATGTCTAAATACACAGAAAGCCTTACATAGGCAACATTTTTCTCTATGGAAAACAAAGAATAAGTCCCTTAAAATGTGTAGACAAATATTGTAGTTAAATTTTCTAGTAGAGGAAAGCTGATATCCTGTTTGGTTGGCCTTAACTAACTACCAAATTTTTAAGTAGTGAAGTTTTTATTCTTTGTTCTTCTTTCACGATTTTATGGTCCCTCTTCCTTCAGTATTCACCAACATATAGTGTTCTCATGTGACTTCTATTCTTTCTCTTACCAAATCATGCTTCCATCTAATGATCAGTTGCAGAGCTTATGACCAATATACTGTGATCAAAAAGACTGAAAAAATAACTTTATAAAGTAATAGCATGAAGCTAGTTTTGAGTCATACAGTCCTAAAGTTAAATTCTAGCTCCATACTGAAATGATTGCATGAATATCGGCAAGTTACTTATCTGACATATAACTTTTTCATCTGTTAATCAGATAATCAGATTTAATTTATAGGGCCGAGTTTAAGGGTGTAATTCATAGGAAAAGCCCAGCACAATGCACAGGAAAAGCCCAGCACAATGCCTGGCAGTTTGCATTTACTAATCATGTGTTATTCTTACTCTTTCACCCCTTCTTTCAGAGGTTTGTGCATTTCAATAGAGCATAGGTCCTCAATTCTAGGGAATGTGTCTCTGCTCCAGAAACATCAGGCACTACTGAGAGGCGGGTTAGAGGGGTGTTTAGGAATTGGAAGCCTTTCTACCATCTCTGAAGTGGCACACCTGCTCTGCTTGCTTGGGAGGCCAGCATGGTCTGTCTAGTTGCCAACTCCATGAAAGGCTTTAAAAACTTGCCAAAACATTTTTTCCTAGGCAATTTCCCTTAGGCTTCTAATTGCAAGTGAATTTTAAAATATGTGACCTATGATATTGACTATTTCTGAAAAAAATCTTTGTAGAGGGGTACCGGAGACAGCAGCCTTGTGATTCTAAATCCTTTACTGAGCAGAGAATTCTCATCTATCTGAATTGTATTTCTTTGTAAACTATCTTTAATGGTTTGGTTTGGGCAGCCTAATCTCCCTCTGGAGATAAGACAGAAATTCTATGAACACAGCAAGTATTTGAAGACAGGAAGGGAGAAAAGGAAAAATATTTAATTAAGCATAGAGCTTCACCTAGTTTTCCCTTACTGTTATTTATAAGCAATACATTGGCTCTAGATTTATACCTATGCAGTTCCACAATTTTTATTCTGACTCAAGCTTCTCTTTTTAATCTCATACTATTCCAAGACACCCTGTTGGAGGTAACTATGCCCTACCTCTCTCTTTTCAGCATCTTTATCCTTCAGCTGGGATACACCCCCACCATTCCTTGTCCTCTTTATAAAATTGTTTTGATTCTTCTAGGATTAACCTGTGTGCTGCCTCTGCCTGTTTATACATTCATAAGTTCAAATAAAAACACAGGCAGATAAACAAAACCAAACCATTACTGAGTGCCGTATGCCCTATGCCAGACATAGAACAATAAAAAAAATGTGGTTCTTTTCCTGAAAAATTTCATAATCTGATGGGAATACCTGCATACATATCAACAAATTTAAAGCAGTGAGAGACAAGTGAGAATACAGTCATATTCAACAGCCACCCAGCGTTGTTCAGCTGTATCATGGAAGCTTTATAAGATGAGTGATGTCTGAATGGAGTTTTGAAAGATAAGAAGGAATATACTAGGTAGAGAGCGGAAGTGAATGGGGCAGGAGAGGCAGAGGCATGGAAGACCATATTGAGTCGAGGGAATCATCAGGTCTTTCAGAGCCCCTATCTCTTAAAAAATCACATTAGCAATCCTGATTCAAAGTGATCTCCACAGGAAATTTTGTGGGGTTTCCCCCCTTTAATATCAACTATAAGTCTTCATTTTTATAGGTAAGATTTAGATATTATGCTAGGTTAGATATTTGTGTTCCATTTTAAATTGCTTGATGACTGCTAAGTTGCTTGAGGGTAAGGACTAGGTCTCTTCTACTTTTTTATTCTTTAACACACCCATAACTGAGTTTTGCAATTATTTTTATGTATTGTTTACTCTGTACCAAGGACTCTTAAGAAATGTGGTTTCGCATTTCTTTAACTCCAACTAAAACTCCATTAGGTTAGGTACTATTATTTCCCCCAATCACAGTTAAATAAGGCAATGCTTAGTGAGATCAAATGACATTTCTAGGAAGCAAATTGAATTAAACCATCTGATATCAGAGCTATAACTTAACAAATACTTTATTTAACCTTCGCAGAGAAGTCATTCTACATGTACCTACCAAGCTCTAAATGGACGAAGCAATTCTGAAATTAAAAAATAGTTCAATTAAATAACTCTACATGAAGACAGTATATCAATATATGGTAATATTCAATGTAAATGGTATTTTAGAAAAAATTATATGTAAATTGTATATCAGAACAAAAATTCTGGAAAGCCTTTATATAATTGAAGCAGTAAAAATCCAAGGATGATTTTCACAACCTGGTATTGCTGTATCTAGTACATATTTTTAGGAGTCAGGTGTTCATACTCTGAAGGTGCCATCTGGCATGGTCATTTCCAGAAAACAGGACTGCTATAGCTAACTCTACCTGGACAATCTCAGAGGAAGTAGGTTGTGATGGGGGAAGGTTGGAAAGGTAGTTACGAGGGTCAGTGGATATAAAAAAGTTTGACCATCTGTTGCAAATTTTTTTAAGTCTCCAAATTCCTTTGTAGCCAGTGTCCTGGTTATAGTGGAAGGGCCTCAAGTATTCACGATTCTTGTAATCTGGGATTCTGGCTTCCATAAGTGCCAGTGAATTTGCAACAGTAATGTGATATACTGAGCATCTGCCTTTTAATGCAGCTTCCTCTTTCCATTCTAGGATCATCAACTCAGTTAATTAGAGGAGTGGCAGGGGTTAAAATGCGAGCAAATTCTGCAGTATTATGTTATTTGTAGAGACTGTCCTGGAAATATAATGAGAAGACAAAAATCCAAGTATTTCTGTTTCTCATTCAAATCCAGATGGAAACATATGAGGTGAGACACTTAGAAAATCAGAGTAATTGAACAACATACTCAGACTGGTTTATTGGCATGAATGATGTCCCCTTCACAGTAGTTATCGTAGCAGCCAAACAATACAATAATGTCGCCATTGCTCATGCTGTTCGGGCTCTTATGTTGGTGTTATCTTTGGATTCTGTGGGCTGTACTATGAATAATTCTCAACAGTAGCAAATCTTCAAACATAAAGAGTCTGCTCTGTTTTTGCTATTAGCAGAAGTTAGAATGTGCCAAATTTGGTGAATAAAGTGGGTGATCAAAGTGGGAAGTATGATTTATTTTTTGCCAGAAACAAAGTAGATTACAAAATAATGAAACGTTTTTGTCTTAATGTGGCTTAAAACAAGCTCTGTTTATTCCAGAAAACTTTCTAAAATTATTTTGAAATACTGCAGAACGTCTGTAGTTTGCATTTTCCAATTACTTAATTAAATTAAATCCACAGATTCTCATAAATATATATAAATTTCAGTTTTCTTTGTAAATTTATAGTTACACCTATTATTTTACATTTTTGTGGTTGAACAGCGTTACAAATATTTTAAATCTTCTCCTTTAAACAATCTTAAACTAACCAAAACAAACTTATTTCAAACTAAGTGGAAATATTTTGAGAAGTTAAAAAGGATTTTTTTTGAGACCTAAGAAATTTTAAATCAAAACAAGAAAAGATTCAGAAACTGAACATATTGTACTCATTTAGGATAAAATAATTTGAGGTAATTATGAAGTGAGGAGTCAGATTAGCATTTTCTGAATTTAATTGTGTCATTGTATATATTATTGTTTCGGTCACATCACAGCCCTATGCAGTAGATATTATTATTTTAACATTTGGTAGATTATCCAGCTTTACAATCAATATTCAAAGTTTTGTCTGACTCCACAGCTTTTATCCAGCTCTAATACAATACTTCATATATTCCCTTCTTCAGAAGAGAGAGAAGGAGAAGGAGAAGAAAACTTTGAGTGACAATTTTTTAAATTTATTTTTTATTTTTGAAACACAATTCTGATTTATAAATACATGTTTTTCAACCACGATAGCAATGCATTTTATTGATTTTTCTAGGGTCATCATATACATCTACTCCCACATAAATACACACAAACATAAATAGTTGTAAAGCCCCTTTCTTAAAGGAATATTTTTTATTGATTTTCTTTGTTTCTGAAAGTCTAAGAAAAAGAGCTACAAATGTGAACCACATATCTGTTTTTAAATTTTCTAATAGCCAAATTTTAGAGAGTAAAAATAAATAGGTAAAATTAATTTGAATTATATGCAAACTTACAACATATCATTTCAATATATAATCAATACAATTTTTATTTGTACAAATTTAAAAGGTACAAATGTCATTTTGTCACATGACTAAATTGTGTAGTAGTGAATTCTGGGCTTTTAGTGTAACTATCTCCTGAACAATGTATGCTGTATCCATTAGTTAATTTCTCATCCCTCACTCCTCTCCTATCCTTCCATATATTATTAAAACATTTTATAAGTCTCTGAAAATCAGTGTGTATTTTACATTTCAGGAACTTTTGAATTTGGAGTAGCTACATTTCAAGGTTTAATAGGCTCATGTAACTGGTGGCTACCACATTGAACAGCACAGGTCTGAACTAATATGTGGTTTAATGTACTCTCCTTGATAATATTGATCAACATATTGAAGACAGTATATTGATCAATATTATCAATAATATTTTTAAAAGTTGAGCTAAAATACTTGAAATACTTCTGAAATTTCTCATTGATCAATTGGAAACACTGGTTTAACAGAATACCTGAGTGTAATAGCAGGTTCCCTGTTTATCAAGTAAGTCCGCTTAATAAGATTCTTATGTTATTGTTGAGAAATATTTAGACATAATTAATGCGTTAAAACCTAAAGGACTCAAAAGAAACATTATCCTAATGTTTATTTCTCTTTAAAAATAAAATGAAAACTGTGCCTAAAAGTGGGATGAAAATAGCCATGGAAGTGGAGGTTTTTTTTCTTTCTTTTTTTTTAAATTATACTTTAAGTTCTAGGGTATATGTGCATGACGTCCAGGTTTGTTACATATGTATACTTGTGCCATGTTGGTGTGCTGCACCCATCAACTCATCAGCACCCATCAACTTGTCATTTACATCAGGTATAACTCCCATTGCAATCCCTCCCCCCTCCCCCCTCCCCATGATAGGCCCCGGTGTGTGATGTTCCCCTTCCCAAGTCCAAGTGATCTCATTGTTCAGTACCCACCTATGAGGGAGAACATGCGGTGTTTGGTTTTCTGTTCTTGCGATACTTTGCCGAGAATGATGGTTTCCAGCTGCATCCATGTCCCTACAAAGGACGCAAACTCATCCTTTTTTATGGCTGCATAGTATTCCATGGTGTATATGTGCCACATTTTCTTAATCCAGTCTGTCACTGATGGATATTTGGGTTGATTCCAAGTCTTTGCTATTGTGAATAGTGCTGCAATGAACATACGTGTGCGTGTGTCTTTATAGCAGCATGATTTATAATCCTTTGGGTATATACCCAGTAATGGGATGGCTGGGTCATATGGTACTTCTAGTTCTAGATCCTTGAGGAATTGCCATACTGTTTTCCATAATGGTTGAACTAGTTTTACAATCCCACCAACAGTGTAAAAGTGTTCCTATTTCTCCACCTCCTCTCCAGCACCTGTTGTTTCCTGACTTTTTAATGATTGCTATTCTAACTGATGTGAGATGGTATCTCATTGTGGTTTTGATTTGCATTTCTCTGATGGCCAGTGATGACGAGCATTTTTTCATGTGTCTGTTGGCTGTATGCATGTCTTCTTTTGAGAAATGTCTGTTCATATCCTTTGCCCACTTTTTGATGGGGTTGTTTGTTTTTTTCTTGTAAATTTGTTTGAGTTCTTTGTAGGTTCTGGATATTATTTTTAACTTTTACACTGTTAAGTGAATATATCTGAGAGGGCATTGCTTTCAAAATCTTACTACTCAGAGTATGGCCAGCAGACAACACTCTGTGTGGCAGCATCAGCGTCTCCTGGTAGTTGACTAGTGAAGTAGAATATTAGGTGCCACACCACATGTACCAAATGAGAAACTATATTTTAACAAGTCCCCCCATGTGAATTGCTTTTGAACAGTGATCTTAAGCATATCTTTGGAAGTCTTTTAAACCATATGCTAGTGTCTTCTGCATTTTTTACAGGCTCTCAAACCAGGACAAAATTTTTCAGCTATGAGGTGTGTCTAAAAGTATGAACTCATTTTGATTTCAGAACAATAAGAACTCTTGAAGGTCACCTTTAGCGTTTCAGTTAAATAACATGAAACTTACTATTAAGGAGGACATGTTTGGTAAGAGAAAGAACCACTACTGCCTCAGAAGACATATATTCTTCAAAATTGATACGCAGTGACTGAAAGGATTATTACGCTATGGTCAATTACTGATGATTTATAACACACAATTTACAGTGATTCATTTTTTTTCTGGATACCTATCTTTGAATCTGCTATTTTTTAAAATTATTTTGTCATTTAGACTTCTGTTTTGTACTGAATTGAATACAATATACTACATTTCTAAAACATCACATGGAAAGAGTTTAGCTTAGTTTTCATTGGTCGTGATTTTTTTAATGAAATTTTCAAAATAATACATTTTTAAAGTAAATTTTATTAATTACTGTGTCTGGGATTACGTTTGCTTTTTTCTTTTTCTTTTTTCTTTTCACTTTTTTTTTCTTTTTTTGAGACCCAGAATCTCCCTTTATCACCCAGGCTGGAGTGCAGTGGCGTGATCTCGGCTCACTGCAACTTCCACCTCCTGGGTTGAAACAATTCTTGTGTCTCAACCCCCTGAGTAGCTGGGATTACAGCCACCTGCCACCATGCCCAGCAAAGTTTTGTATTTTTAGTAGAGATGAGGGTTTTACCACGTTGCCCAAGGTGGTCTCGAACTCCTAGCCTCAAGTTATCCACCCACCTCTGCCTCCCAAAGTGCTGGTATAATATGTCTAAATATCAAATTATAAAAGAATAAAAAGATTATCATCAAACTACATTTCTACCCTCATGGTAAGATTTTTCATAATTTTTCTTATGAACGTGCTTAAGCATTTTAAACACTGCTTGTAGCCTCTGTAAAAGTTAGCATACTAAATGTATGTTTAAAAGAACTAAGAAAGAAGGAAGGAAGAAATAAACAGGTTTCTGTTATGCAAAGTTGAATGAGTTCAAGATGTTTATGTTCATCACCAGAACAGTTGTAAAAATAGCTATAATTCATTCATAAAGTCAATACTCACCTCTGTTTACTTTCTTAAGGCATAGTTGTTTAGATATAGATTATTTCCCTTCAAATTTATTTATGTGAAATAATTATATCCAGTACAGAATAGTATTATTCAATAACAAAAAAAATGAGTGTTACAATAAGTCATGAAGGGTAGAGATTATTATTAGCTAGAATCAAAAGAGTTTTTGTTTGTTTGTTTGTTTGTTTGTTTTCATTGAGAAGGAGAGGTCTAGTATAGACTTTAAACGTTGAATCATTGTTGGCCATGTCTCTGTGGTTAAAGAGATTCACTGATGATACCAGCTGTGTTCAGCAGAAGTAGAGAGTAATTCTTTGAGGTAGTAACAGAGGGAAGAGCAG
This sequence comes from Trachypithecus francoisi, assembly GCF_009764315.1. NCBI lineage: Eukaryota > Metazoa > Chordata > Mammalia > Primates > Cercopithecidae > Trachypithecus > Trachypithecus francoisi. The sequence continues at coordinate 91,088,772 of NW_022681454.1, forward strand.
AGCTCCAAAAACAAAGGGAAAATATTTACTTATTTCGTGTGGATTTCTGGCATAGGCTGTGATTACTTACCTGTCAAAATTTTCTATCCTGTTCTAAATATGCATCAACTCTCTGAGTGAGACTTCCCCTGTAATCCCGGTTCAAACTACTGATACATAGAATATATTTTAAAACTGATACATTCAAGTCTGTATCTAAACTGGCTGATGACCCACTGCCCTGTTTCCTACTACATTCCTTCATCAGTTTTTAAGAATAGTGGTTTCCCAGCAAAAAATAAGCAGCATAAAGAATGTGGAGAGAATGGAAATCTAATACACTATTGACGGGAATGGAAATTAGTATAGCAAATATGGAAAATGGAGGTCCTCAAAAAACTGAAAAGTGAACTACCATATAATCCAGCAAATCCCTCTTTTGGAATTCCATACCAAATCAGTATGTTGAAGGAATATCTTCACTCCCATGTTCATTGTAGCATTATTCATAATGGCTAAGATATGGAATCTACCTAAGTGTCCATCAGCAGGTGAAAGGATAAAGAAAATGTGGTACGTATATATAGTGAAATATCACTTCGCTTTAGAAATGGGTGAAATTAGTTCATTTGGGACAGCATGGATGAATCTAGAGGACATTATGCTAAGTGAAATAAGCCAGGCACTGAGAGACAAATACCATATAATCTCATTTATGTGTGGAATTTAAAAAACATTGATTTCATAAGAAGTAGAGAGTAGAATGAGAGTTACCAGAGATAGGGTGGTGATGGGGGTGGTGGTGGTGGGGGTGGTGGTGGTGGTGGAGAGGGAATGGAAAGTTCCTGGTCTAAGGTAATATGTCTCAGCTAGATAAGAAGAATAAAATTTGAAATATATTCCACAACAATAGAATCAATAATATTGTATTGTATATTTCAAAGGAACTAAGTAGAAAGTAAATTTCAAATGTCTTACCACAAAAACAGAGTGATGTATGTTAATTTGCTTGATTTAATCATTCCACATAATAAACATATATCAAAAGATCACTCTGTACTCCATAATGTAATACAATTATGACTTCTTTATAAAAATAATGCTAATCAAAAAGAAATAATCAGCATATAATAGTGCTTAAGAGGGGTGATTCTTGTGTCAGCTGGATCAGAGTTGTAATCACTTCTCTGCCACTCACTGGCATTACTACCTTTATTCGACCTCATTTTCAAGAGCTGTTTCCTCATCTGAGAAATGAGAATAATAAAAAGACATATTTCAAAGAATTGCTGTGAAGATAAAATATGAAACACTTCATCTACGTTAAGCTCATAACAAATGTTAGCTACTGTTGTATATTATTACTGTGTATGTCCCTTGTACTTTGCTCTTATAGACACTGTGTCTTTTTTGTATTATCTCATTAAAAAACTTATCATATCAGTAAAATAGTATAATACTTTCTTTTTTGTAGATGAAGAAACAGGCTCAGAAATGTTACATTTATGTCCCCACTATCAAGCAGCCAGCTAAGTGCCAATCTTTCACATTTAAACCCTCCATGCTTCTTGGTTTCCCATATTACATTCCTCATCTCAACTCCTTGGAATCAAATAGAATGGAGAGTGGTGCTGGTCAGCTGCTGCAGCCTGACCAGCGTGAGCTGAAGCAGGGCGAGGCATCGCCTCACCTGGAAGCGCAAGGGGGAAGGAAATCCCTTTTCCTAGCGAGGGGAACTGAGACACACAACACCTGGAAAATCGGGTAACTCCCACCCCAATACTGCGCTTTAAGGAAACAGGCACACCAGGAGAATATATCCCATACCTGGCCGGGAGGGTCCCACGCCCACGGAGCCTCCCTCACTGCTAACACAGCCGCCTGCGGGGATCTATCCGCAAGGCAGCAGCGAGGCTGGGGGAGGGGCGCCCGCCATTGCTGAGGCTTAAGTAGGTAAACAAAGACGCTGGGAAGCTGGAACTGGGTGGAGCTCACAGCAGCTCAAGGAAGCCTGCCTGTTTCTGTAGACTCTACCGCTGCGGACAGCGCACAGCTGCAGTCCATTAGGGGAAAGAGCGGGGCCGTGGCAGACGCGAACGACTCTGTCTGACAGCTTTGGGGAGAGCCGTGGATCTCCTAACGCGGAGGTTGAGATCTGAGAACGGACAGACTGCCTACTCAGGTGGGTCCCTGACCCCTGAGTAGCCTAGCTGGGAGACATCCCCCACTAGGGGCAGTCTGACACCCCACACCTCACAGGGTGGAGTCACCCCTGAGAGGAAACTTCCAAAGAAAGAATCAGACAGGTACACTCGCTGTTCAGCAATATTCTATCTTCGGCAACCTCTGCTGCTGACACCCAGGCAAACAGCGTCTGGAGTGGACCTCAAGCAATCTCCAACAGACCAACAGACAGTCCTTCTGACTGTCAGAAGGAAAACTATCAAACAGGAAGGACACCTATACCAAAACCCCATCAGTACGTCACCATCATCAAAGACCAGAGACAGATAAAACCACAAAGATGGGGAAGAAGCAGGGCAGAAAAGCTGGAAATTCAAAAAATAAGAGCGCATCTCCTCCTGCAAAGGAGCGCAGCCCATCGCCAGCAACGGATCAAAGCTGGTCAGAGAATGACTTTGACGAGATGAGAGAAGAAGGCTTCAGTCCATCAAACCTCTCAGAGCTAAAGGAGGAATTACGTACCCAGCGCAAAGAAACTAAAAATCTTGAAAAAAAAGTGGAAGAATTGACAGCTAGACTAATTAATGCAGAGAAGATCATAAACGAAATGACAGAGATGAAAACCATGACACGAGAAATACGTGACAAATGCACAAGCTTCAGTAACCGACTCGATCAACTGGAAGAAAGAGTATCAGCGATTGAGGATCAAATGAATGAAATGAAGCGAGAAGAGAAACCAAAAGAAAAAAGAAGAAAAAGAAATGAACAAAGCCTGCAAGAAGTATGGGATTATGTAAAAAGACCAAATCTACGTCTGATTGGGGTGCCTGAAAATGAGGGGGAAAATGGAACCAAGTTGGAAAACACTCTTCAGGATATCATCCAGGAGAACTTCCCCAACCTAGTAGGGCAGGCCAACATTCAAATTCAGGAAATACAGAGAACTCCACAAAGATACTCCTCCAGAAGAGCAACTCCAAGACACATAATTGCCAGATTCACCAAAGTTGAAATGAAGGAAAAAATCTTAAGGGCAGCCAGAGAGAAAGGTCGGGTTACCCACAAAGGGAAGCCCATCAGAATAACAGCAGACCTCTCGGCAGAAACTCTACAAGCCAGAAGAGAGTGGGGGCCAATATTCAACGTTCTTAAAGAAAAGAATTTTAAACCCAGAATTTCATATCCAGCCAAACTAAGCTTCATCAGTGAAGGAGAAATAAAATCCTTTACAGATAAGCAAATGCTTAGAGATTTTGTCACCACCAGGCCTGCCTTACAAGAGACCCTGAAGGAAGCCCTAAACATGGAAAGGAACAACCGGTACCAGCCATTGCAAAAACATGCCAAAATGTAAAGAACATCGAGGCTAGGAAGAAATTGCATCAACTAACGAGCAAAATAACCAGTTAATATCATAATGACAGGATCAAGTTCACACATAACAATATTAACCTTAAATGTCAATGGACTAAATGCTCCAATTAAAAGACACAGACTGGCAAACTGGATAAAGAGTCAAGACCCATCAGTCTGCTGTATTCAGGAGACCCATCTCACATGCAGAGACATACATAGGCTCAAAATAAAGGGATGGAGGAAGATCTACCAAGCAAATGGAGAACAAAAAAAAGCAGGGGTTGCAATCCTAGTCTCTGATAAAACAGACTTTAAACCATCAAAGATCAAAAGAGACAAAGAAGGCCATTACATAATGGTAAAGGGATCAATTCAACAGGAAGAGCTAACTCTCCTAAATATCTATGCACCCAATACAGGAGCACCCAGATTCATAAAGCAAGTCCTTAGAGACCTACAAAGAGACTTAGACTCCCATACAATAATAATGGGAGACTTCAACACTCCACTGTCAATATTAGACAGATCAACGAGACAGAAAGTTAACAAGGATATCCAGGAATTGAACTCATCTCTGCACCAAGCGGACCTAATAGACATCTATACAACTCTCCACCCCAAATCAACAGAATATACATTCTTCTCAGCACCACATCACACTTATTCCAAAATTGACCACATAATTGGAAGTAAAGCACTCCTCAGCAAATGTACAAGAACAGAAATTATAACAAACTGTCTCTCAGACCACAGTGCAATCAAACTAGAACTCAGGACTAAGAAACTCAATCAAAACCGCTCAACTACATGGAAACTGAACAACCTGCTCCTGAATGACTACTGGGTACATAACGAAATGAAAGCAGAAATAAAGATGTTCTTCGAAACCAATGAGAACAAAGATACAACATACCAGAATCTCTGGGACACATTTAAAGCAGTGTGTAGAGGGAAATTTATAGCACTAAATGCCCACAAGAGAAAGCAGGAGAGATCTAAAATGGACACTCTAACATCACAATTAAAAGAACTAGAGAGGCAAGAGCAAACACATTCAAAAGCTAGCAGAAGGCAAGAAATAACTAAGATCAGAGCAGAACTGAAGGAGATAGAGACACAAAAAACCCTCCAAAAAATCAATGAATCCAGGAGTTGGTTTTTTGAAAAGATCAACAAAATTGACAGACCGCTAGCAAGACTAATAAAGAAGAAAAGAGAGAGGAATCAAATAGTCGCAATAAAAAATGATAAAGGGGATATCACCACCGACCCCACAGAAATACAAACAACCATCAGAGAATACTATAAATGCCTCTACGCAAATCAACTAGAAAATCTAGAAGAAATGGATAATTTCCTGGACACTTACACTCTCCCAAGACTAAACCAGGAAGAAGTTGAATCCCTGAATAGACCAATAGCAGGCTCTGAAATTGAGGCAACAATTAATAGCCTACCCACCAAAAAAAGTCCAGGACCAGATGATTCACAGCTGAATTCTACCAGAGCTACAAGGAGGAGCTGGTACCATTCCTTCTGAAACTATTTCAATCAATAGAAAAAGAGGGAATCCTCCCCAACTCTTTTTATGAGGCCAACATCATCCTGATACCAAAGCCTGGCAGAGACACAACAAAAAAAGAGAATTTTAGACCAATATCCCTGATGAACATCGATGCAAAAATTCTCAATAAAATACTGGCAAACCGGATTCAGCAGCACATCAAAAAGCTTATCCACCATGATCAAGTGGGCTTCATCCCTGGGATGCAAGGCTGGTTCAACATTCGCAAATCAATAAACGTAATCCAGCATATAAACAGAACCAAAGACAAGAACCACATGATTATCTCAATAGATGCAGAAAAGGCTTTTGACAAAATTCAACAGCCCTTTATGCTAAAAACGCTCAATAAATTCGGTATTGATGGAACGTACCTCAAAATAATAAGAGCTATTTATGACAAACCCACAGCTAATATCATACTGAATGGGCAAAAACTGGAAAAATTCCCTTTGAAAACTGGCACAAGACAGGGATGCCCTCTCTCACCACTCCTATTCAACATAGTGTTGGAAGTTCTGGCTACGGCAATCAGGCAAGAGAAAGAAATCAAGGGTATCCAGTTAGGAAAAGAAGAAGTCAAATTGTCCCTGTTTGCAGATGACATGATTGTATATTTAGAAAACCCCATTGTCTCAGCCCAAAATCTCCTTAAGCTGATAAGCAACTTCAGCAAAGTCTCAGGATACAAAATTAATGTGCAAAAATCACAAGCATTCTTATACACCAGTAACAGACAAGCAGAGAGCCAAATCAGGAATGAACTTCCATTCACAATTGCTTCAAAGAGAATCAAATACCTAGGAATCCAGCTTACAAGGGATGTAAAGGACCTCTTCAAGGAGAACTACAAACCATTGCTCAGTGAAATCAAAGAGGACACAAACAAATGGAAGAACATACCATGCTCATGGATAGGAAGAATCAATATCGTGAAAATGGCCATACTGCCCAAGGTGATTTATAGATTCAATGCCATCCCCATCAAGCTACCAATGAGTTTCTTCACAGAATTGGAAAAAACGGCTTTAAAGTTCATATGGAACCAAAAAAGAGCCCGCATTGCCAAGACAATCCTAAGTCAAAAGGACAAAGCTGGAGGCGTCACGCTACCTGACTTCAAACTATACTACAAGGCTACAGTAACCAAAACAGCATGGTACTGGTACCACAACAGAGATATAGACCAATGGAACAGAACAGAGTCCTCAGAAATAATACCACACATCTACAGCCATCTGATCTTTGACAAACCTGACAAAAACAAGAAATGGAGAAAGGATTCCCTATTTAATAAATGGTGCTGGGAAAATTGGCTAGCCATAAGTAGAAAGCTGAAACTGGATCCTTTCCTTACCCCTTATACGAAAATTAATTCAAGATGGATCAGAGACTTAAATGTTAGACCTAATACCATAAAAACCCTAGAAGAAAATCTAGGTAGTACCATTCAGGACATAGGCATGGGCAAGGACTTCATGTCTAAAACACCAAAAGCAACGGCAGCAAAAGCAAAATTGACACATGGGATCTAATTAAACTAAAGAGCTTTTGCACAGCAAAAGAAACTACCATCAGAGTGAACAGGCAACCTACAGAATGGGAGAAAATTTTTGCAACCTACTCATCTGACAAAGGGCTAATATCCAGAATCTACAAAGAACTCAAACAAATATACAAGAAAAAAACAACCCCATCAAAAAGTGGGCAAAGGATATGAACAGACATTTCTCAAAAGAAGACATCCATACAGCCAACAGACACATGAAAAAATGCTCATCATCACTCGCCATCAGAGAAATGCAAATCAAAACCACAATGAGATACCATCTCACACCAGTTAGAATGGCAATCATTAAGAAGTCAGGAAACAACAGGTGTTGGAGAGGATGTGGAGAAATAGGAACACTTTTACACTGTTGGTGGGATTGTAAACTAGTTCAACCATTATGGAAAACAGTATGGCGATTCCTCAAGGATCTAGAACTAGATGTACCATATGACCCAGCCATCCCACTACTGGGTATATACCCAAAGGATTATAAATTACTCTACTACAAAGACATATGCACACGTATGTTTATTGCGGCACTATTCACAATAGCAAAGACTTGGAATCAACCCAAATGTCCATCTGTGACAGACTGGATTAAGAAAATGTGGCACATATACACCATGGAATACTATGCAGCCATAAAAAAGGATGAGTTTGCGTCCTTTGTAGGGACATGGATGCAGCTGGAATCCATCATTCTTAGCAAACTATCACAAGAAGAGAAAACCAAACACCGCATGTTCTCACTCATAGGTGGGAACTGAACAATGAGATCACTTGGACTCGGGAAGGGGAACATCACACACTGGGGCCTATCATGGGGAGGGGGAGGAGGAGGGATTGCACTGGGAGTTATACATGATATAAACGTCATGCACATGTACCCTAGAACTTAAAGTATAATAAAAAAAAAAAAAAATGGAATGGAGTAAGATATTCAATTTCCTTAGTTCCCTTGACAGCTAGAAAACATTTGACAAACTAAAAACAACATTATCTAAACCTATTTTGTTCTCTTCAAAAGTAGGCATAATAGTATACATTTAACAGCGTTGTGAGGAATACATGAGGTAATCCATATAACCAGCTTAGCAAAGTGCCTGCCATATATTATGTATTCAAGGAAAATTGACTACTATTAGTATCTATCACCCTGGGAATTAGTAGTTCCCAAAAATGTTGCCGCTGTTCCAAAATGTTTTGACATTATTATTATCTAGAAATACATCAAAATTTACTTTATAAGCTACATAAGAAATCAAGCCAACCACATACAAAACTCAACTCAGAAATGGATAAAAGACCTAAAGGTAAGACCTGAAACTATAAAACTGTGAGAAGAACATATGAGAGAAAAGCTCCTGGGCATTGGCCTTGGCAATGATTTTTGATATCGTAACAAAAACTCAGGCTACGATAACAGCAATGATAAATAAATGAGACTACATCAAACTAAAAATCTCTGCACAGCAAAAGAAACAATAAAATACAACAGCAGCCTGTGTTCTAGGGAAAAATATTTGCAAACCACATGCCTAAAAATGTCTTTCATAGAAAAGTAAATAAAATATCATGGGGGTTCATTTCGTTTTCATACCTCTGTAGTCCTTCAATTTCGAATATTTCTTGAATTCTTCCTTGTAGCTCATGCCCTTGACGTTTTGCCATTAATTTTGTAGAATGTCCCTTAATTTTAGTTTGTTTCCTTCCTCATGATTAGATTCAAATTGTGCACTGTTGGCACTGTGTACTTACCTATTACTCTTCAGACTTTTATCCATTAGTTTTAACCTCCATGGATGATTTTTGCCTAGATTGGTTGATATTGTGATAGTTGACAAATGGTGATATTCTAATCTGATAAGTCTTGCTACACATGTTAATTAAGACTTAATTTATAATGGGACAGAAAACAATGATAAGATAATGTGCACGTACACCAATAAAATTGCAAAATGTTCAGTGTCAGGAAAAATTAATGGATGGATGTTGAGCATGGTTTGGGGGTGGTCTGATTCTGAGAGTAGTAAGCAAATTGATTTGATATTTAAGCTGAGAGTTTTAAGAATCAGAAGGAGCTTGCCATGGAAAGAATGAGAGGCAGGGGCAGGGCAAACAAAGGGAAAGAGAATTGCTTTAGGCAAGAAAGATCTACATATGGGGGTGACTAAAACACCAGTATGGCAGAATATAGTGAGCACTGGGCAGGAAGGGCAAGTTTTGTTAAAGGGAGATGTGTAGCTGCAATCACTTAGGATACTTAAGCTATAGTATTTTCATCTAAGTGAAATTGGAAGTTATTTAAAGATTTAAGCAGAGAAATGGCATGATAAGATTTTTAAAATGTGTCTCTTTGTAGAGAACAGGCCAGAAGGGGGCAGGTGAAAAATCTGTGTGTTTGATCTTTGTTAACTACTAGCATCATTACTTCAGCTACTCTGATCTCTCATTGGACTGCACATATCTAAGTTGTCTCCTTAGACAGTTCTCTAAATTCCAAATGATCTCTTGAAAATGAAAATTGTAGCACTCTGGACCCCACTGACCAGGAGTGCTAGTTGACTGCAAGAGGAGAGGAAGAGTGTAATATAATCACATGTTGTGAGCTCAAAGAGAGAGAAGGGATAGTAGCTTGGAATCACCAATGAGAAATAAATAAGACTCAGAAGTGAAATGGGCTAGAACATGAGAAAGTGGGATCTTGGATAACTTTAGGCTAAAATAAACAGTATGGGTCTCAGAATCTGGGTAATACCACATGCTGAGGGACACGTGCCTTTTGGCTGTCATGAAGCAGAGAATGATGAGATAAGCTGTAATAGTCTCTTTAAAGAGGCTAACCAGCTGTCTAGAGCTGTATTCCTAAATGCTATTCTCTAAGGCTCAGGACCTAGAGTTGTCCTTGAGAAGCATTAAGAGGTAGGGAGTGAAACAGGTGAGGCATTGGAAAGTTTTATGACTGAGACTTTCCAAATATGATGGGCTTTTATTTTTAACAAATAAAAATGATTTTTATTGGAGACTCCTTGTGCTGTCTCATGCTGTAATATTGACAATTAATGGCGCAACAACACAATAACAATATATTTAAAGTTTTAATAAATGCACTGTGATGTGAATCATTCACTTTTATTTATTACTTGCTTACAGCTTAGTTTTATATTCACTTTGGATTTTTCTTAATTCTGTGGTTTATAGGAAACTTAAGCTCATGAAGAGTTTATAATCTAATTATAATCCTCTGAAGAGGCATTATGTAAGAGATTATTGTGTTTCGCTGGAGGTTGTGTTAGATGACTTCTAAGGTCTCATCCTACTCAGAGTCTATGATTTAATGATTCTAGCATGACTTTGTATCAAAGAGTGAGCCAGAAAATTGAAGGGTGTTTAATATGACCTGAAGGAAAAATCAAGAATTCTAATAAAGTCAAGACATGTATAATGTGAACAATACCTAGACTTTTGATCATTCAGTGGAACTGACACTTACGCAGCTACAGATTTATGCTGATTTTAAAGGCATGTTTCAATTGAATGAGTAAATTGTGGGAAAAAAAAAAAGTATTAGGTTACAGGATTTCAAAAGACCGTGTGAGATCTTAGTCCATCCCATTATTTTCCTCTTGCTGATTAAATAAATCTCATATAATTGCCCTAAAAATCTGATCAGATTACTAGCTATTAAAAACCATCTTTTGCTCATTGAAATAATGAGCCAGTAATATACTTCACAAAATAAAGCAAATGATAATAAATATATGAAATATATTATTTTTTCCTAGGTACCAAGTTACATCTTTTGATTCAATGACCTAATAATAGACTTTCTATTACTTTAAAGAAAGAATTTGGCGGGGCGCGGTGGCTCAAGCCTGTAATCCCAGCACTTTGGGAGGCCGAGACGGGCGGATCACGAGGTCAGGAGATCGAGACCATCCTGGCTAACACTGTGAAACCCCGTCTCTACTAAAAAATACAAAAAACTAGCCGGGCGAGGTGGCGGGGCGCCTGTAGTCCCAGCTACTCGGGAGGCTGAGGCAGGAGAATGGCGTGAACCCGGGAGGCGGAGCTTGCAATGAGCTGAGATCCGGCCACTGCACTCCAGCCCGGGCGACAGAGCAAGACTCCGCCTCAAAAAAAAAAAAAAAAGAAAGAAAGAATTTCCCCTCATACATATCCCCTAATGGTCCTAACTTTAATAAAGTGTTAGTCTGTATCTGTGGAAAAATACATAGAAAGGTGACTTATCTGAGATCATAACCAATTCAATTGTTAAATATTGTAATAAAGCAAATACAAACCACCTACTCCTTAAATATTTGTAATTTTTCAAACATTTTTAATCAGATGTTCTAGGCCAAAGGATCGATGCTTGTTTACAAAGCTGATTTAATTACTTTAAATGCTGCTGACTGAACTATGTACCTGTAACATGCCTCAGCTGCAGGGTCATGTTCAGAAAAATCCTTACATATCACTACCAACACACATCAGTATCTAGCTAGCTAATATATTGCAAAAACTAATTTATTCAAAGCATATGGTCTAGCAAATGTTGACTGCATTTTCACATGATGATGTACATTTAGGATCTTGGAAAGTTATAGATTCTTACATAGAACCATATAGAATTGAGGCACTTTGGGGAAAAAGGCCAAAAATCTTATTTTACAAGTATGGGAAATATTTTCACTGTAAGAGGTAGGAAATAAATTTATTTCCCTTCTTCCAAAAAGAAAACGTTTCCCTAAACAAAATATTTACCAATTAAAAAAACCTCAATCAGAAACAGTAAATTGAAACATTTGTTCATAGGTTCCTTTTAGTTATCTAATATGAATATATATTTATGTAGCAAACACGGGGACTTTAAAAATAAATACAGGCATATCTTGTTTTATTGCACTTCACTTTATTGCACTTTGCAGTTATTGTATCTTTTTCAAATTGAAAATTTGTAGCAACTGTATATTGAGCAAGTCTATTGGCATAATTTTACCAACAACATGTGCTCACTTCATGTCTCTGTGTCATACACATTTTGGTAATTCTCTCAACATTTCAAACTTTTTTATTATCATTATGTCTATTATGGTGATCTATGATGTTACACTGTAATTTATTTAGGGAACCATGAATTGCACCCATGTAAAATGATACGTTTAATAAATGTTGTGTGTGTTCTGACTGTTCCATATTCCAGACATTCTCCATCTCTCTCCCTCTTCTTGGTTTTCCTTATTCCTTGAGAGAAAACAATTTTGAAATTAGACCAATTGGCCTGGCACAGTGGCTCAAGCCTGTAATCCCGACACTTTGGAAGGCTGAGGTGGGTGGATCACGAGGTCAGGAGTTCAAGACCAGCCTGGTCAACAGAGCAAAACCCCATCTGTACTACAAATACAAAAATTAGCCAGGTATGGTGATAGGTACTTGTAGTCCCAGCTACTTGGGGAGGCTGAGTCAGAAGAATTGCTTGAAGCAGGGAGGTGGAAGTTGCAGTGAGCAGAGATTGTGCCACTGTACTCCAGCCTGGGTGACAGGGTGAGACTCCTTCTCAATAAATAAATAAATAAATAGAAAGAAAATAAAAGAAATTAGAACAATTAATACAGCAATGGCCTCTAAGTGTTCAAGTGAAAGATGCGTCACACATCTTTCATTTTCAATCAAAAGCTAAAAGAGAGTAAGCTTAGTGAGGAAGGCATATCAGAGCTGAGATAGTCTGAAATACATTTTGAGTTGATTTTTGTATGTGGTGAAAGATAAGGAGCTATAAAAGTAGACTTCATGAAGGTAGAAAGTAGAGTGGTGGTTAACAAAGGGAGGGCCTGTTAGTTAGCAAAGTTATAAATGCAAATGAAAAGTTCTAGAAAGTTCTAGAAAAGGGAAAGTTCTAGAAAGTGCTTCTTTTAGGAACACATGAATGATAACAAAGCAAAACAACCTTACTGCTGATATGAAGAAAGTTTTAGTGGTCTGGATAGAAAATAAAACCAGTCACAACATTCCCTTACAACACAATTGTATCCAAATAAAAGATCTAACTCTCTTTAATTCTCAGAAATCTGAGAGAGATAAGGAAGCTGTAGAAGAAAACTTAGAAGCTCACAGAGGTTGGTTCATGAAGATTAAAAATGAAAGCTATATCTGTAACAAAAAGTACAAGGTAAAGCATCAAGACTGATGTAGAAACTGCAGTGTGTTATCCAGAAGACCTAGCTAAGATAATTTATGAAGGAGGCTACACTAAACAAGAGACTTTCCATATACAGCAAACGTCTTCCTATTGGAAGAAGATGTAATGTGGTACTTCCATTGCTAGAGAGAAGTCACTTCCTAGCTTCCAAGCTTCAAGGGACAGGCTGACTCTCATGTTAAGGGCAAAGGTAGCTGGTAACTTTGAGTGGAAGTCAACGTTCATTTACCATTCTGAAAATCCTAGGGGTCTTAAGAATTATGGTAAAATCTACTTTGTCTGTGCTCTATAAATGGAATAACAAAACCCAGATGACAGCGTATCTGTTTATAGCCAGGTTTATTGAATTTTTAAGCTCACTGTTGAAACCTACTGCTCAGAAGAAACGATTCCTTTCAACATGTCACTGCTCATTGGTAATGGACCTCGTAACTTGATGGCTCTGATGGAGATGTACAAGGAGGATAATGTTGTTTTTATGCCTGCTATTACAACATTTATTTTGCAGCCCATAGATGAAGGAGTAATTTTGGCTTCAAGTCTTATTATTTAATAAAAACATTTCATAAGACTGTAGCTGTCATAGATAATGATCCTCATGATAGACCTGGGCAAAGAAAGTTGAAAATCTTCTGGAAAGGATTTACCATTCGAGATGCAATTAAGAACATTCATTATTCATGGGAGAAAATCGAAATATCCACATTAACAGGGCTTTGGAAGAGGTTGATTCTAACCCTCATGGAAGCATTTGAAGAGGTCAAGACTTCAGTGGAGGCACTCACTGCAAATGGGGTGGAATCAGCAAAAGAACTATAATTGAAAGTGGAGCCTAAAGATGTGAATGAATTGCTACAATCTCATGACAAAACTTGAATAGATGAGGAGTTACACATAGATAAGCCAAAAATGTCATTTCTTGGATGAGATCTACTCCTGGTGAAGATGCTGTGAGTATTGTTGAAATGACAATAGATTTAGAATATTTAATTAACCTAGTTGATAAAGCTAGCATGGTTTAGAGCATGGACTCCAATTTTAAAAGAAGTTCTACTGTGACTAAAATGCTATCAAACAGTATCACATGCTACAGAGAAAACATTTGTGAGAGGAAGCGTCAACGGATGTGGCAAACTTCACTGTCATCTTGTTTTAAGAAATTGCCACAGCTACCCCAACCTTCAGCAGCCAATACCCCGATCAATCAGCAACCATTAACATTGAGGCCTGACCCTCTCCCAACAAAAGATTCTGACTCACTGAGGGTTCAGATGGTTGTCTGAAATTTTAAAATTAAGGTATGTACATTATTGTTTTAGACATAATGCTATTGTGCATGCAATAGGATATAGTTTAGTGTAGACATAATTCTTACATGTCCTGGCAAACCTAAAATGTTGTGTGACTGACTTTATTGTGATATTTGTTCTGTTGTGGTGGTCTGGCACCAAACCTGCAATCCCTCCAGTTTCTCCAAGTTATACCTGTTCTGTTGTTTTAAGTCTTTTAACAAATACACATACTTTTTTCCCCCTATTTTTATATGATAGCTTCTATGCCCATTTGTACAAGAGAAATTCAGAGGAATTTATGATTTAGAAATTAATTAAGCGACTCAGATGTTGTATAAGTTATACTCCAGAACATTTTAAATTATTAGTAAGAACATCTGATTCCAAAACTTATTATTCTTAATGAAAAAATTCCAAAATGCATGACACTGCTCTCCTGCCGATGACTACCAGAAACTCACTTTTATTCAAACAAGTTGGTTTTGTTGGCACGTTGCAACAAAGGAAACTAACACAAATGAAGAATAGGTGCTTCAGTCAGAGAGTGTTAGAAAGGACATATTATAGGATACAGGTTCGTGTTAGGTAACTTGGGGACATATTCAAAGCAGTGGTGCTTTGTCTGCATTGGATAATGTCAGGAAGTAGGGGTAATTCTGTGTTTGGGAATCTAAACAATTCCTTTTGAAGCAGAAACTCTGATTGGTAAAGAATCAGCACTCACTGATAATAGCCAAGATAGGGGAAGTGTGGTCATTTTTGTAGTTTGCACAATATTCTTGTTTTGTCTGTGCTCAAACATTTTTATGTACTGGTCTGCTGTTGTCTAGATCTATCATAGTGAGGAGTGGCTTTGTGTGATGATGGTGTTCTATGAAATTACCTGTGTGCAGTAAGAGAGTACCATGGCCCAGCTATGTCAGCCAACTTCTAACAATGTTATAGCCTAGTTAATAGTGCCAGGCCAGCTTCCAGGTGTCAGGGGCTTTGTCTCTTTCTCATGTGTAATGGAAAATACTTCTAACTACAAATATCGTGACAAAATAATTTCATGCTGGATATGAATATTTTCTAGCTCCACATCTTGCTTTCAAAGTTCGTTAATATCAATCCTCATCACTGGATTGTAAACTCCACAAAGGCAGAGACTATGACCTTTCTTCAAGAGCTAAATACATCCTAACTTTTAGTACTACTCATACAAATTGAATTATAACTAATATTTATCAAACTTTTACTTATATGTCAGTTATGCTTTTGTGACTTTTACTTTGCTTGTCACCCTAATATGCACAGAAACTCTCTAGGATGAGTACATATTATTAATATCTCCATTTTATAAATGAGGAAATGAAGGAATAGGGAAATTAGGTGACACACAAAGGTCACATAGCTAGTAAGGAGCAAGTACAGTATTCTAACTCAGGAAATCTGGCTGTAGATTCCCTATTTTTCATCACTGTAATGTGTTTGATACGTATTTGTTGAATGTATGTGTAAACCAAAAATAAAATTCAAAGCCCCCCCCACCCCCGCCTCAGCCATCTAAATGGACCACCTCCTCAGCAAGGGCTCTTGTAAAATTTAATCTGGGAGGCTGTTTTTTTCAGGCCATGATGGGAAGGGGAGTTGAAGAAGACTCATTATGCTTCCCGAGCATTAATATCAACACAGACTTTAAGTCTGATAAGAAACATTTTACAAGTTGTTCTCTTTAAAGCCTGGTACCTAAAGCCTTTCTCTGCAAAGAACTTGGGTCTCCATAATCCTTTATCTTAACCCAGACATTCATTTCTATTAATCCCAGGTCTTTAGATAAATTCAACCAACTGTCAACCAGAAAAAAAATTTAAATCTACTTATAAACTGGAAGCCCCCACTCTGAGTTGTCTTGCCTTTCTGGACCAAGCCAATGCATTTCTTAAACGTGTTTGATTGAAGTCTCATGTCTCCCTAAAATGTATAAAACCAAGGTACACCCTGACCACCTTGGACACATGTTCTCAGGACCTCCTGAGGGCTATGTCACGGGCCGTGGTCACTATATGTGACTCAGAATAAATCTCTTCAAATAAGTCTCTTCCAATTGTTTACAGAGTTTGACTCTTTTCATCAACACCTTATGAATAAATGAGAAATAATTTGATGATTTTGAAAATTTTGGGTAAACCAGGGGCCTTTTGAGTTTGGGTATTAACCTGGGATGAGAGTAGTACAAATCTTAACTTGGAGTTATTCTATAAGCACATTTTTAATAGGAATTCTTGAAGGGGATAGAGTCAAGTGTAGGGAATAGATCTGAATCTGGATCTCCATAAATAAAAGGTTAAATATAAAGTAGAAATAAGGATGAAGCATGTGGTAGGTTCATATCTGTGGTTATCAATCTGAATATGTGGATATAACGAAAAGTGTTAATGTACCATACCTGAGACAGACTTATGTAAAATGAATAGCCACCTTAAAAGAGAATAAACCAGACAGCAAGAGGGGTATATATGAGTACTGCAGCCTTTGCCCCCAAAACAGGCAGCCACAGCAGTGTAGAGTGCATTCTTAGAGTTTTAAATGTGTATCAGGAGAATGAACCTAAAACAAGTTTTCCTTTAATATTTTAATCAAATCATGGGACTGTGGTCCAGAAAGGATGTTGTTTAAGTATAACTTAAAATTGATAAAATTTATAAGCTTAAATTTACCATTTAGTTTTCTGTCTGTGTTCTGCTCAGAATCTATAAGAAAGACATAGAATCATGTTCATGAAACCACAGAATTTTTGCACAAACATTTGTACAAATTTGCAGATGCTAAAAGAAGCGTGCTTAACATCTTTTTAGCCATTGTAATTTTTGTGTTGCAATTATGCATTGTATCTTGTGACTAGGTATGTCTTGGTGAATTTAGTGTGTAAAGCTTTGAAAATTATGGTATCCTCTACAAAAATAAGGTTCAATTATTATCAATACTTATTTTGTTAAGAGAAAAAGAGAGGTTGCTGATGAATGCCATTCCATGCCTGGGATCTCTTTTCCTTTATTCTTGCCTTAACTATCTGCATAGATAAGAAAGTGAGAGAAAAGGAGAAACTGTTTAATGCCAGTAAAGGTATCATGTTTAATACTTTTTTTTTGTTCTCCTCATTCAGTTACATTGGAGATTTTGGAAATATCAGAAATTAATAAATATTCAATCTTCTCTTCTTCCTGTACTCTCATTATTCACACACTGCATCAACTGTGAAATGGGCTGGACTTTGTTGGAAATCCAAAAGTATGAGGAAAAGTGCTCAAAGATGCATGTTGGGTTAGAAAAAATGCCTGATGAGGCCGGGCGCAGTGGCTCAAGCCTGTAATCCCAGCACTTTGGGAGGCCGAGACGGGCGGATCACGAGGTCAGGAGATCGAGACCATCCTGGCTAACACGGTGAAACCCCGTCTCTACTAAAAATACAAAAAATTAGCCGGGCGAGGTGGCGGGCGCCTGTAGTCCCAGCTACTCGGGAGGCTGAGGCAGGAGAATGGCGCGAACCCGGGAGGCGGAGCTTGCAGTGAGCTGAGATCCGGCCACTGCACTCCAGCCTGGGCGACAGAGCGAGACTTCGTCTCAGAAAAAAAAAAAAAAAAGAAAAAATGCCTGATGAATATGCAATTTAATGAGTAATTGTATTATGTAAGAACATACAAATGAATATAAGCACATTATTGTATTAAGATTGTATTTTATTAAACTGCTTACTGATATTTTTTGAAACAAGAATCAAATGTAAATTGAATAATTCTGAATAAGTGAATCAGGGCACATATATCATATTTCCCCATAAAATAATTTTTTTCATTTAATTAATTGTAAGTAAGTATTATTGGATTGGTCCTTCATGAAAACGCTAGGGCAAAATGGGGAAAAACTGATGTGTGTGTGTGTGTGTGTGTGTGTGTGTGTGTGTGTGTGATGTGTTTATGCACCAAATATTATTCCTAATGCATATATAAGTAGAAATACAAAAATATATATATATCATAACAGAATACAGAATTCAGACACTGGTATTGTTAAACTGGCTTCCTCATTATGTGTCTAGGAACCTTGCCACTAATAGAAGCCATATAATCTGGGTAACAAAATATAGTATTACCTATAGGGGTTTTTAAATTCTGAATTTTAGGAAGATAAAAGGTTAACTGAGACGGCCATTGAAGTTAACCCCTATAGTGAGAACAGTAGACAAAATATTATGAGAATTGATAAAAATTATTCATTCCTTGAGTACTTGTGAGATTCTGTTTTAATCTAAGAAACTTGTAATAAACCTAAATATATAGCTAAAGGGATACTTTCTATTTTATCTGCATCCACCATTATATGTTACATGCTGAACTTGGCCTGTTCCTATATTTTCCTAATAAGACAACTTATTGCCACTTAGTAAAAATTGGATTGTGCATTTACTCTAACTATAGCGTTTTAGTAGAAATCTCTCATCATCTGATTTTCACACATGGCTCTGATCTTCACTAGTAAATGCTTCTAATAGTTGGCATCCTGCTTTTGAGAAAAACACCTACAACAAAATTGCATTCGATGAAACTCTTTTCTGCATCTGCTGATGCACTGTCAGTGTTCTCTTTGGCATCTGAGTTCTTTTTGACAAAATCAGCTGCCTTTTGTCTACTAGTTTACGAGAGAGGTATTTTAAATTCCTGCTTGAATTCAGCTCAAAGTTTAGTTCCTTTGAACAAAGATGGCATTTTCTACGTAAGATCATTTAACATCCCCTCAGCTGTATTCTTCACACAAATACAATTCAAACAAATATATATTTTAGTGTATGTGTTCAAAATCACTGATTTATAACAATGTTTCTTTCTTTTTATTGATATATAATAATAATACGCTTTTTAGGAGTACATGTGATACTTTGATACATGCATGTCATGTATAATGATTAAATCAAGGAAATTAGGGTATCCCATCATCTAAAACATTTATTTTTTTACTTGTGTTAAAAACATTCCAATTCTTCTCTTCTAGCTATTTTGAAATATACAATAAATTATTGTGAACATAGTCTCCCTACTGTACTATCAAATACTTGAAATTATTCCTGTGTCTGACTGTATTTGTGTACCTATTAACCAACTTCTCTCCATCTCCTTCTTACTACCCTTCCCATCATCCTCTGGTAACCACCACTTTCTACATTTTATAGCTCCCTATCTTTCATCATATACAAAAATCAACTCAAAATGGATTAAAAACTTAAATGTAAGACTGGAAACTGTAAAACTACTATAAGAAAACACTGAAAAAATGCTGGGGACATTGATCTGAAAAGATTTTGGGAGTAAGACCTGAAAAGTACTGGAAACAAAAGCAAAAATAAACAAATGGGATTACGTGATATTAAAGGAACACTTTGATTCAACTATATTTCTTTCAAGTGTTTTTATAGTTTTATTTTCTCAGTATATCGTGATGGTTGAAGATAGTTAACCTTTGAAATGAGTTCTAGTGTTTAACTTTTGCCACCTCTTTAAAAGTGCTTGATTTAAAACGTTTATAAAACAACTCAAAGACTATGTTGTTTTATAATTTTAGCTGTGCCCCATTTTTGCTAGCAGGAATTATTAAGAGCAAATGTTAACTTATGTATTTCTTTACTGAAATTGCTATTAGTGAAACTTTTTGTTTGTGCTTTCCTTTTAAATGATGGCAAACAATTAATAGAGAAATCAATGGACTCACTTTTGAACATGCTCTTTTAACAAGTTAGACTCGGACTGAGCACAATCACCATCATAGACTCTCTCGTTGAATAAAACCCAGTTGTACTTAACACTTTCACCTCCACAAAGTCCCATATTTACAAATCAGTACTTCACAGGAGGTGAAATATAGAGTGAGACTAGAATTGAGACTCTAGAACCGTCTCTTAGCTTTGGTGCTATCTTGTGACCTTAGGCCACCTGTTTAACCTTCTTGGTCTCTATTTTCCTTAGGTGTAAAAGAAAGTTTGGTTTAAGATCCTAAAAAGCTTTATATGTATTAAAATACTATAAATCAAACCATGTTTTAAACATACTAAGGCAGATAGCTTTCTAAGAAGACACATCAAAATAATTTTATAATGATAAGAATTATTTTGGGTTATAAATATCACTCTAATGTCTACCTGTATTAGTCTGTTTTCATGCTGCTTATAAAGACATACCCGAGACTGGGAAGAAAAAGAGGTTTAATGGACTTACAGTTCCACAAGACGGGAGGCCTCACAATCATGGCGGAAGGCAAGTAGGAGCAAATCACATCTTACACAGATGGTGGAGGACAAAGAGAGAGCTTGCATAGGGGAACTCCCCCTTATAAAACCACCAGATCTCATGAGACTTATTCAGTATCACGAGAACAGCATGGGAAAGCCCTTTCCCCACGATTCAGGTACCTCCCACTGGGTACCTCCCACAACACATGGGAATTCAAGATGAGATTTGGGTGGTGACACAGCCAAACTGTATCATTTGGCCCCTGGCCCCTGCCAAATCTCATGTCCTCACATTTCAAATTTAATCATGCCTTCTCAACAGTCCCTCAAAGTCTTAACTCATTTCAATTTTAACTCAAAAGTTCACAGTCCAATGTCTCACCTGAGACAAAGCAAGTCCCTTCAGCCTATGAGCCTGTAAAATAAAAAGCAAGTAAGTTACTTCCTATATACAATGGGAGTACAAGCTTTGGGTAAATACAATCATTCCAAATGGGAGAGATTGACCAAAACAAAGGGGCTACAGGCCCCGTGCAAGCCCAAAATCCAGAGGGTCATTCAAATCTTAAAACTCGAAAATGACCTCCTTTGACTTCATATCTCACATCCAGGTCACACTGATCCAAGAGATGGATTCCCATGGTCTTAGGCAGCTCTGCCCCATGGGTTGGCATGGTATAACCTCCATCCTGGCTGATTTCATGGGCTGACATTGAGTGTCTGTGGCTTTTCCAGGCATACGGTACAAGCTGTCAGTGGATCTACCATTCTGGGGTCTAGAGGACGGTGGTCCTCTTCTCACAGCTCCACTAGGCGGTACCCCAGTAAGGACTCTGTGTGGGGTCTCTGACCCTGCATTTCCCTTTCACACAGCCCTAGCAGGAATCCTCCAGGAGAGCCCTGCCCCTGCAACAAACTTCTGCCTGGGCATCCAGGCATTTCCATACATCCTCTGAAATCTAGGCAGAAGTTCCCAAACCCCAAATCTTAACTTTTGTGCACTCACAGGCTCAACATCACATGGAAGCTGCCAAGGCTTGGGGCTTGCACCCTCTGAAGCCATGACCTGAGGTCTGAATTAGCCCCTTTAAGTCAAGGATGGAGTAATTGAGACACAGGGCACCAAGTTCCTAGGCTGCACACAGCATGGGGACCCTGGGTTTGGTCCATGAAACCACTTTTTCCTCCTAGACCTCTGGGCCTTTGATGCGAGGGGCTACTGTGAAGATCCCTGAAATGCCCTGGAAATATTTTTGCCATTGGCTTGGGGATTAACATTTGACTCCTTGTTACTTATGTAAATTTCTGTAGCCTGCTTGAATTTCCCCTCATAAAATGGAAGTTTATTTTCCATCACATTGTCAGGCTGCAGGTTTTCTGAACACTTATGCTCTGCTTGTCTTATAAAACTAAATGCCCTTAACAGCACCCAAGTTACCTCTTGAATGTTTTGTTGCTTAGAAATTTCTTCTGCCAGATACCCAAAATCATCTCTCTGAAGTTCAAAGTTGCACAAATCTCTAGGACAGGGACAAAATGCTGCCAGTTTCTTTGCCAAAACATAACAAGAGTCACCTTTGCTCCAGTAAGTTCCTCATTTCCATCTGAGACCACCTCAGCCTAAACTTTATTGTCCCTATTGCTGTCAGCATTTTGGGCAAAGCCATTCAACAAGTCTCTAGGAAGCTCCAAACTTTCCCACATTTTCCTGTCTTCTTGTGAACCCTCCAAACTGTTGCAATCTCTGCCTGTTAACCCAATTCCAAAGTTACTTCCACATTTTTTTGTGTAGCTTTTCAGCAGAACCCCACTCTACTCGTAATGATTTACTATTATTAGTCTGCTTTCACACTGCTAATAAAGACATACCTGAGACTATGAAGAAAGAGAGGTTTAATGGACTCACAGTTCCACATGATTGGGGAGGCCTCAGAATCATGACGGAAGGCAAGGAGGAGGAAGTCATGGCATGTCAAGTGGATGGTGGCAGGCAAAGAGAGAGCTTGTGCAAGGAAACTCCCCCTTATAAAACCATCAGATCTTGTGAGACTACTTTACTATTACAAAAACAGCATGGGAAAGACCTTTCTCCATGATTCAATTACCTCCCACCAGGTGCCTTCCACAACATGTGTGAATTCAAGATGAGATTTGAGTGGGGACACAGCCAAACTATATAACTACCCAATGTTTCAACATACGTGGTTAGTAGAATTTTGTAATACTGTTTTGAGCTCCTTAGTTATTTTATTTAGATATCTAAAGTACATCAAAAATTACTGTATTTTTATATCTTAGATCATATAATTTTAGAGCTGAAAGAGGTTGTAGAGATCATTATAAAAAACCCTTAGATATTAGAAAAATGATGCCTGGAGAGATGTCATATGATTTTTCCAAGGTAAAGTACTTAATTAAAAAATCTAAAAATTTAAGGGGATTTTAAGTGATCACCCCCAGCCCTGTAGATTAAATTAAATTTTGTCAAAAGATTAGACATACTAAACTATTAAGTATTGCTTCAAACCACTCTCAGAGATTTATTTTAAAATTTGTGTGCTGTGTATGTTGTTGTCATTTAAAGGATTGACAGCACTTTTTTGTGTATGTAAATGAAAACTGTATTGGTTTAGTGCTGGATTTACACTTTAAGGATTGTATTTAATGAAAGCCTCTCAATTGGTATCTCCTTGACATAATAAAAATTTTCATCATTTAAGTTTTATTTTTTGCATTATACTCAAAGTTCAAATTATTTCCAAATATCTTGTGTTTATATTTACTATATTAATTGAATCAAAAATATACTAGTTGGAATTTGAACTATTCCCTATCTTAATGACACACATACACACGCCATACACTTTACCCATTAACATGGTGTACACAAAGAATCTTAATATTTTATTCTTTTCAAAGTTGAGAAATGCTTGTTAATTTTTTATCAAGTTGAGCTATTATTCAATCATTTAAATTTATCATCAACATATTGTGGAATAGGATACCTTATACCTAATTAACAACGTAAGTAAGAATCAAAGTATCATTTCATTTGCTACGTGTTAATACTGTCTATGAATTTGCTCATGTTTACTAATCTCAATTATGAAATATATTTTATGTGCACAAACCAGTATATTTTTATGTATTTTCCCTTCATCTACCTTAAATGTTAAATTTTTTAAAATAGGCCTTTATGTATTTATTTATACATAATTTAATAATTAAGTATATCAATGTTTCTATTTTTGTAAAGGAAATTACTCCAGGACCCATTTATATGACTATATAGACTAAAATTGTATTTTCCATTTATTTTTTTAAGAAATATTTGGTACCAGAATAACAAGGTATGCAAAACGACAACTAAATTTATTATTCAAATCAAATATTTAACCATATACTTGTATGATTATTTGCATGATTATATATAAAATGATTATGTACATAAAGTTTAATTTTTTTACCTGTTGTCTTCAGTTAATTTATAGTTTTCTCCATTTATCTTGCATCTTGGTGAAGAGTATGGGAAATCCAAGATGATGTCAATAGCTGTTTAGATGCTTTTGTTGACGATTTGGGTTTTGTGTAATTTCTTTGCAAAATATTTGGAGATATGGAGAGTGCATAACTCCCCGATAGACACTTACAATGATGGAAAAGAAGCAAAATGTTTATGTACTTTTAGCTGTTGTACATAGATGCTAAATATTGCTATTTATTACAATGATAATTTTTAAAATAAATATCTTCTGTATACAAATTACATTTCAGTGATTAAACCTCATATTAATGGAGATATAGCATGGAGTTGAACAGTACATTTTATAATCTATTCTTTTAAAAGAATGAAAACTATGATGATTTGCAAAATATATTAAATACAGGCTCTGAAAAATGAAAGGCTAAGCATGTTAGGCCCCAAAGAAGATACACTGGAGTTAACAAATCTTTATTAATGCATGAGGCTTCCCATGATGCTGGTTTCTGTTCTTTACCATTGAAAACTGATCATTGCTTCTGGAGAAGGTTGGAAAGATGGCTACAGCTTATTTTAATAGCCTTACAGATAGCTAATAAAGTGGTATTTACTCAGTGTCTTTTTAATTATATTTAGGTGTTACATTGTTTTTTAAGCCATTCCTGTGGTATAGCTGTAGAGGTGCCAGGCTGCACAAATAATAATCCTGTACTTGTTGCTTTGGAGAAGAAAATATTGTTTGTTGTAAGCAAAGTTGTTCAACAGGTTAAAAATGGTCTAATTATGTGAAAAACTATTAGTTTAAAGTATAGATTCAAAAGTGCTTATCTTTAATGTGATATAATGGGCCCTTGCTTTGTTAGCATCAGCAAAGCAAGGCTAACAATTAAGTTTGGAAAGCATTTTTACTTTTTTTTTTTTTTTTGTATCATTTAGCCCTTTGTTTTAGATATGATAGGTCCTTGTGTGTGTTGATTTGTTTTTTCTAATGACATAATTGAAAGATTTTATCATTTGGGAGAAACAGTACATCTACTTGAAATATACCATTTCTATTCCAAATGGAAAAAAATTCCTCTGCTTCCTTAGAATATTTATTCTTGAAGACATTGCTTACCAGCTCTTAATAAAAAAGTTCTTTAGCTTTGTTGATCCTCAGGTTGTTATCTGTGAAATTTGTAACATAGATCTTTTGTGGAGATTAAATGATATCAGGTATTTATAATATAAAATTTCTTTCCTCCCCCAACTCCACCTCTGCATATTTGATTTGGCTCCATTTTTGTCTCATTTTTGTATGTATTTTAAGTATATTTTGTTGACTTATGTTGCATATATATTTGTTAGCTGCCTTAAGTATTTCTGGAAAAAATTATGTATACTTATGAATTGATGCAAATTAGTTCTTGGCTGAAATTCATTTTTGTTTTGTCTTTCAGATTATCAAATTTGTTAAATGGATTAAAGCATGGAGTCATATGATGTAGTTACTTCTGGCTAACAGAGTTAGTTCACTCTTCAGGGTACAATTTTGCTTCTCTAAAAATTAGTTTGTCTTACTTGTAAATTTGACTAATTTTATAACCAATATGGTAGATATAATACTATATCTACTCCGTAAGCCCTCAATAATTACTAAATAATATACTTTGCAGTATCAGAAATAGAAGTTTTTAAGCAAAAAGTCCCTTTTCCCTCTAATATTATTTTTCCAATATTAACCTGTTAGTGTCTCTAATGTGTCATGCAATCTTAAGCCTCTTTGAAATATAGTAGATGCCACACATTATTTTCAGTGCTTTATATGTGTAATGTGCTTTAATTATCATAATCTAATGAAATTGGTAACTATTATTATGTCCATATAGAGATGAGAAAACAGAGATATGAATCAATTAATAAACTCAGCTAAGGTTGCCAGGTGACGGAGTGACTGAACCAAGATCTGAAGTTGGCAGTCTGGTCCCAAAATCTACATTCTTAACTAAACTTCTACATTACCTCAATCACTTCTAGTATACACTGTACATGTGTGGAAAAGTAGGCTGCCCCTGTGCTTTGGGTGTTTTTCCTAGTACTTGTAATTTCACTAAATGATGACAAATTTCTTCCTGATCCCTTGAAGATAGACTAGCAACTGAGTGATATTTGTGTGTGAACTCTATGGTCATATAAAATAATTGATTTTTTTTTTCCAGCAATGCCAATAATCTAAAAGACTCTGGGACCCTACTAATGTCACTTGCTCAATTCCATCTCCACATCAGTTAATTCATTTAGGCAGCACGCTTTTCCACCACAATGTGAAAGTTTCTCTTTTCTAATGCATTCTTTGCAAGGAATTAACCATCACCATATGGAAGTACTGTGGAGTTTAATTTCAATGTGTTAAAATTTGATGGTGGAATATCAGTGAATTGACTTTGAAATCTGAACTGAACTCTGGCTCATTTGTCAGCTGGTGTAAAGATTCATTTTCTCTTGTGCTTGTGGTCTTACATCTACCCTGTGGTTTTAATTTTGGCAATGATTATTTAGCATCCCACTTAATTTCATACTTAGTCATCCACAGGAAATGATAAAGACAATGAAGCTCAGATGTCTACAGATGACATATTGATTTATTACTATTTTTGCAAGTATTTTATGATTTTTCCTCCTAAGTGGAAATAGGATTTTTAAAAATGGATTTCTGGCTTTATGTAATTGCTGTATGTCAGTGAGCATTCCATTAGTGTTAAAAACATAGTAGATATCTTCACATGTTAGAGTTTTGAATATATTTATAGTTACACTGAGATTGAAACGATATTAAAGATTTGAAATTTAGTAAAATTTTTATTACATTAAATGACTGAATTGAATCCATAAAATTATATGTTCTCTTGAGGTGGTAGAAAATACTGTATTTTAGTGTCCCCAGTAGCTCGCCGTGATCGTATAGTGGTTAGTACTCTGCATTGTGGCCGCAGCAACCTCGGTTCGAAAATACTGTATTTTTAAAGAGGAGCTGAAAAAAATGTAGATATAGCTATATCCATGGCAACAGCATAGCACCCATACAAAAGAAAGCCAGGGTGTGCTGGTTGGATAGCTGCATAGCAACAGCAGAGTTCAGTTAGCGAGGAGGAAAGAAAGTTTAGAACCAAGACTATAGTGTGCTTTCTGAATGTCTTGCATTTTGCTGTCAGTAAGCCTGATTAATGTCTTTTTGTTCTTGTTCAATACTTTATATATTATATTTGTGATTTTAATTTAAAAGAATAGTTGAAAAATGTAGGTGTATGGTGTAAATTTGCACTTAAGGTTTGCATTAATATGAGTATGTGCTATTGGAAATTAAAAGCATATTATTAAGAAATAAAGTTAATAGAATTATTGATTGTATGCATTTGTGAGGAATTAGAATATGTATTCTATAATAAATTCACTTTCACATTTAGAAAGGGATGACCCTTATTTTATAATTACTTTTGTTTTCAATATGAGTTTTCTGGTGTTCAAATATATATTTTATAGGTATATCTCCTAATGTTATCCCTCCCCCCCCCCCCACAATAGGACCTGGTGTGTGATGTTCCCCTTCCTGTATCCAAGGGATCTCATTGTTCAGTTCCCACCTAGGAGTGAGAACATGCAGTATTTGGTTGTCTGTTCTTGTGATAGTTTGCTGATAATGATGGTTTCCAGCTGCATCCATGTCCCTACAAAGGACACAAACTCATCATTTTTTATGGTTGCATAGTATTCCATGGTGTATATGTGCCACATTTTCTTAATCCAGTCTGTCACTGATGGATATTTGGGTTGATTCCAAGGCTTTGCTATTGTGAATAGTGCCACAATAAACATACGTGTGCATGTGTCTTTATAGCAGCACGATTTATAATCCTTTTGGTATATCCCCAGTAATGGGATAGCTGGGTCAAATGGTATTTCTAGTTCTAGATCCTTGAGAAATTGCCACACTGTCTTCCACAATGGTTGAACTAGTTTACAGTCCCATCAACAGTGTAAAAGTGTTCCTATTTCTCCACATCCTCTCCAGCACCTGTTGTTTCCTGATTTTTTTAATGATTGCTATTCTAACTGGTGTGAGATGGTCTCTCATTGTCGTTTTGATTTGCATTTCTCTGATGGCCAGTGATGATGAGCATTTTTTCATGTGTCTGTTGGCTGTATGAATGTCTTCTTTTGACAAGTGTCTGTTCATATCCTTTGCCCACTTTTTGATGGGGTTGTTTGTTTTTTCTTGTAAATTTGATTGAGTTCTTTATAGGTTCTGGATATTAGCCCTTTGTCAGATGAGTAGATTGCAAAAAATTTCTCCCATTGTGTAGGTTGCCTGTTCACCTGATGGTAGTTCCTTTTGCTATGCAGAAGCTCTTTAGTTCAATTAGATCCCATTTGTCAATTTTGGCTTTTGTTGCTATTACTTTTGGTGTTTTAGACATGAATTCCTTGCCCATGCCTATGTCCTGAATGGTATTACCTAGGTTTTCTTCTAGAGTTTTTATGGTTTTAGGTCTAACATTTAAGTCTCTAATCCATCTTGAATTAATTTTCATATAAGGAGTAAGGAAAGGATCCAGTTTCAGCTTTCTACTTATGGCTAGCCAGTTTTCCCAGCACCATTTATTAAATAGGGAATCCTTTCCCCATTGCTTGTTTCTCTCAGATTTGTCAAAGATCAGATGGCTATAGATGTGTGGTATTATTTCTGAGGGCTCTGTTCTGTTCCATTGGTCTGTATCTCTGTTTTGATACCAGTACCATGCTGTTTTGGTTACTATAGCCTTGTAGTATAGTTTGAAGTCAGGTAGCTTGATACCACCAGCCTTGTTCTTTTGGCTTAGGATTATCTTGGCAATGTGGGGTCTTTTTTTGGTTCCATATGAACTTTAAAGCAATTTTTTCCAATTCTGTGAAGAAACTCATTGGTAGCTTGATGGTGATGGCATTGAATCTATAAATTACCTTGGGCAGTATGTCCATTTTCACAATATTGATTCTTCCTATCCATGAGCATGGTATGTTCTTCCATTTGTTTGTGTCCTCTTTTATTTCACTGAGCAGTGGTTTGTAGTTCTCCTTGAAGAGGTCCTTGACATCCCTTGTAAGTTGGATTCCTAGGTATTTTATTCTCTTTGAAGCAATTGTGAATGGAAGTTCATTCATGATTTGGCTCTCTGTCTGTTACTGGTGTATAAGAATGCTTGTGATATTTGCATATTAATTTTATATCCTGATTCTTTGCTGAAGTTGCTTATCAGCTTAAGGAAATTTTGGGCTGAGACAATGGAGTTTTCTAAATATAAAATCATGTCATCTGCAAACAGGGACAATTTGACTTCTTCTTTTCCTAACTGAATAGCCTTGATTTCTTTCTCTTGCCTAATTGCCCTAGCCAGAACTTCCAACACTATGTTGAATAGGAGTGGTGAGAGAGGGCATCCCTGTCTTGTGCCAGTTTTCAAAGGGAATGCTTCCAGTTTTTGCCCATTTGGTATGATATTGGCTGTGGGTTTGTCATAAATAGCTCTTATTATTTTGAGATACTTTCCATCAATACCGAATTTATTGAGAGTTTTTAGCATGAAGGGCTGTTGAATTTTGTCAAAGGCCTTTACTGCATCTATTGAGATAATCATGTGGTTTTTGTCTTTGGTTCTGTTTATATGCTGGATTATATTTGTTAGTTTGCATATGTTGAACCAGCCTTGCATCCTAGGGATGAAACCCACTTGATCATGGTAGATAAGCTTTTCGATGTGTTGCTGGATTCAGTTTGCCAGTATTTTATTGAGGATATTTGCATCGATGTTCATCAGGGATATTGGTCTAAAATTCTCTTTCTTTGCTGTATCTCTGCCAGGCTTTGCTATCAGGATGAAGATGGCCTTGTGAAATGAGTTAGGGAGGATTCCCTCTTTTTCTATTGATTGGAATAGTTTCAGAAGGAATGGTACCAGTTCCTCCTTGTACCTCTGGTAGAATTCGGCTGTGAATCCATCTGGTCCTGGACTTTTTTTAGTTGGTAGGCTATTAATTATTGCCTCAATTTCAGAGCCTGCTATTGGTCTATTCAGGGATTCAACTTCTTCCTGGTTTAGTCTTGGGAGAGTGTAAGTGTCCAGGAAATTATCTAGTTTTTCTACCTAGTTTATCTAGGTTTTCTAGTTTATTTGCATAGAGGTGTTTATAGTATTCTCTGATGGTAGTTTGTATTTCTGTGGGGTTATGGTGATATCCCCTTTATCATTTCTTATTGCGTCTATTTGATTCTTCTCTCTTTTCTTCTTTATTAGTCTTGGTTGTGGTCTATCAATTTTGTTGATCTTTTCAAAAAGCCAGCTCCTGGATTCATTGAGTTTTTGGAGGGTTTTTTGTGTCTCTATCTCCTTCAGTTCTGCTCTCATCTTAGTTATTTCTTGCCTTCTGCTAGCTTTTGAATGTGTTTGCTCTCGCTTCTCTAGTTCTTTTAATTGTGATGTTAGGGTGTCAATTTTAGGTCTTTCCTGCTTTCTCTTGTGGGCATTTTGTGCTATAAATTTCCCTTTACACACTGCTTTAAATGTGTCCCACAGATTTTAGTATGTTGTATCTTTGTTCTCATTGGTTTCAAAGAACATCTTTATTTCTGCCTTCATTTTGTTATGTACCCAGTAGTCATTCAGGAGCAGGTTGTTCAGTTTCCATGTAGTTGAGCAGTGTTCATTTAGTTTCTTAGTCCTGAGTTCTAGTTTGATTGCACTGTGGTCTGAGAGACAGTTTGCTATAATTTCTGTTCTTTTACATTTGCTGAGGAGTGCTTTACTTCCAACTATGTGGTCAATTTTGGAATAAGTGCGATGTGGTGCTGAGAAGAATGTATATTCTGTTGATTTGGGGTGGAGAGTTCTGTAAATGTCTATTTGGTCCACTTGGTGCAGAGTTGAGTTAAATTCCTGGATATCCTTGTTAAGTTTCTGTCTTGTTGATCTGTCTAATGTTGACAGTGGGGTGTTAAAGTCTCCTATTATTATTGTATAGGAGTCTAAGTCTCTTTGTATGTCTCTAAGGACTTGCTTTATGAGTCTGAGTGCTCCTGTATTGGGTGCATATATATTTAGGATAGTTAGATCTTCCTGATGAATTGATCCCTTTACCATTATGTAATGACCTTCTTTGTCTCTTTTGATCTTTGATGATTGAAAGTCTGTTTTATCAGAGACTAGGATTGCAACTCCTGCTTATTTTTGTTTTCCATTTTCTTGGTAGATCTTCCTCCATCGCTTTGTTTTGAGCCTATACGTGTCTCTGTATGTGAGATGGGTCTCCTGAATACAGCAAACTGATGGGTCTTGACTCTTTATCCAATTTGCCAGTCTGTGTCTTTTAATTGGACCCTTTACTCCATTTACATTTAAGATTATTATTGTTATGTGTGAACTTGATCCTGTCATTATGATATTAGCTGATTATTTTGCTCGTTAATTGATGCAGTTTCTTCCTAGCATCGATGGACTTTACATTTTGGCATGTTTTTGCAATGGCTGGTGCCTGTTGTTCCTTTCCATGTTTAGTGCTTCCTTCAGGATCTCTTGTAGGGCAGGCCTGGTGGTGACAAAATCTCTAAGCATTTGCTTGTCTGTAAAGGCTTTTATTTCTCCTTCACTTATGAAATTTAGTTTGGCTGGATATGAAATTCTGGGTTGAAAATTCTTTTCTTTAAGAATGTTGAATATTGGCCCCCACTCTCTTCTGGCTTGTAGAGTTTCTGCTGAGAGATCTGCTGTTAGTCTGATGGGCTTCCCTTTGTGTGTAACCCGACCTTTCTCTCTGGCTGCCCTTAACACTTTTTCCTTCATTTCAACTTTGGTGAATCTGAAAAATTATGTGTCTTTAAGTTGCTCTTCTTGAGGAGTATCTTTGTGGTGTTCTCTGTATTTCCTGAATTCGAATGTTGGTCTGCATTACTAGGTTGGGGAAGCTCTCCTGGATGATATCCTACAGAGTGTTTTCCAACTTCATTCCATTTTCCCCATCACTTTTAGGCACACCAATCAGATATAGATTTGGTCTTTTCACATAATCCCATATTTCTTGGAGGCTTTGTTCATTTCTTTTTACCCTTTTTTCTATACACTTCTCTTCTCACTTCATTTCATTCATTTGGTCTTCAATCGCTGATACTCTTCTTCCAGTTGATCGAGCCGGTTACTGAAGCTTTTGCATTTGTCACATAGTTCTCGTGTTATGGTTTTCATCTCTATCAGTTCTTTTAAGGACTTCGCTACATTGGTAATTCTAGTTAGCCATTCATCAGATCTTCAAGGTTTTTAGTTTCTTTGCGCTGGTTACATAGTTCCTCCTTTAGCTCTGAGAAGTTTGATTGACTGAGGACTTTTTCTCTCAACTGTTCAAAGTCATTTGCCATCCAGCTTTGTTCCATTGCTGGCAATGAACTGCATTCCTTTGGAGTGGAAGATGCACTCTGATTTTTTGAATTTCCAGCTTTTCTGCACTGCTTTTTCCCCATCTTTGTGGTTTTATCTGCCTTTGGTCTTTGATAATGGTGACATACTGATGGGGTTTTGGTGTTGGTGTCCTTTCTGTTTGTTAGTTTTCCTTCTAACAGTTAGGACCCTCAGCTACAGGTCTGTTGGAGTTTGCTTGAGGTCCACTCCAGACCGTGTTTGCCTGGGTATTAGCAGCGGAGGCTGCAGAAGATAGAATATTGCTGAACAGCGAGTATTGCTGTCTGATTCTTGCTCTGGAAGCTTCGTCTCAGTGGTGTACCCCACCATATGAGGTGTCGGTCTGCACCTAGTGGGGGATGTCTCCCAGTTAGGCTACTCAGGGGTCAGGGACCCACTTGAGCAGTAGTCTGTCTGTTCTCAGATCTCAACCTCCATGCTGGGAGATCTACTGCTCTCTTCAAAGCTGTCAGAGAGGGACATTTACCTCTGCCAAGGTTTCTTCTGCTTTTTGTTTAGCTATGCCCTGTCCTCAGAGGTGGAGTTTACAGAGGCAGGCAGGCTACCTGGAGTTGTGGTGGGCTCTACCCAATTCGAGCTTCCCAGTGGCTTTGTTTACCTACTTAAGCCTCAGGAATGGCGGGCGCCCCTCCCCTAACCTCGCTGCCACCTTGCAGTTAGATCTCAGACTGCTGTGCTAGCAATGAGGGAGGCTCCAGGGGTGCGGGGCCCTCCAGGCCAGGTGTGGGATATAATCTCCTGGTGTGCCCTTTGCTAAGACCCTTGGTAAAGTGCAGTATTCGGGTGGGAGTTACCCGATTGTCCAGGTGTTGTGTGTCTCAATTTCCTTTGGCTAGGAAAAGGAATTCCCTTCCCCCTTGTGCTTCCCAGATGAGGCGATGCCTGGCCCTGCTTCAGCTCTCGCTGGTCCGCACCCGTGGACCAGTACCAACTGTCCAACACGCCCCAGTGAGATGATCCCAGTACCTCAGTTGAAAATGCAGAAATCACCCATCTTCTGTGTCACTCACGCTGGGAGCTGGAGGCTGGAGCTGTTCCTATTTGGCCATCTTGGGCGTGACCCTCCCAAAACCTTTCTTAATGAAAATATCTTAAGCATTAAAAAACAGGAGAATAAGGATATATTCTAGTTTGGCTGACGTGTGAGTGAAGTACGTATGAAGAATAAAGAAATATTCTAATTTGGCTGTGTGTGTTTGTGTGTGTGTGTGTGTGTGGGTGGGTGGGTGTGGGTGTCTGTGTGTGAAGTGGCTATCAAGTCTCAACTAGAATGTAACTCTACTAAGACTTTTGGTGATTTTTGTTTCTTTTGTTTACTGCTGTATTTTCAATGCATAGAAGAGCACTTCAGACAAAGTAGTCTAACTTTTCCCTCAGTCACAAGAGCCCTTTACGTGGGGCTTTATGTGGAGTACAGTTTTAAAAGCATGTGCCTACATTCTGTGAATCAGAATATGTAGATAATGCCATATATACTAACAGAGGAAAGAAGTGTACCTGCGTGTATGTGGAAATATATAAATATATTATATTATAATATATATTATATTATATAATATAATATGTATTATCTAATATATATAATATATGTCTCATATATTATATTATTTATTATAATATATAATATATATATGAGACATACGAATATTTGGGAGCTATATAAATATTTTACTTGGTGAATTAGTAAAACTTCTGATAAACAAGAAGATATTTCAAGATAATAAGTGTTACGTAGTTTTCATTCTCTGAAGCAATGGAAAAATGCTTGAATTTTCAGATGATATTGTCCGTAAAGATTCATGATGCATTCTAGGTGTTCCATTATGGCCTTGGAAGCAGTCTAAAGGAGAATGTTTATGGAGCTGGATCAGAAAGCATAGATTGCATCACCAATATACACCATGGGCTTCTCATATTTACTGATGGTTCCCTATGTATTGGAAAATGTCAGGTGATTAACATATAATTTGTCTTTTAAAAATATGAAAATATATCTGCTGATAAAAATGGAACAAGTCAAATGTATTTTAGAGTATCCAGTGTTATAAAACAGCTGCATTAACTTTCCTGCTATAAATGTTGATATTTATAATTTCATTTATTTTCATAAACATTTAAGATACACCTATTCAATCTATCCTTTATTATAATTTGCATATAATTAAAAATTTAGATAAAATTCAAAATTTTGCTCATTTCTAGACATGACCATATGACTGAATTGATGTTGAGGAGTTTCTACAAATTGTCAGTATTCTGTTGTTAGTGTTATTTGCTATTTTCAAAAACATTTTAAAATTTAGTAAATTTCGCATTAGATATTTTAATTGTGGCAACACAGAATATCACCTGGAATTTATAAAACATTATTAAAAATTGATTCATGCTTATATAGTCTAAGGTAAGGAAATCAAGCCACTTTTTTTTTCCTACAACCATGTTAATGCTATGAAAACTCTCATGTCAAGATGTGCTATCTTTAGAACAGGAATGGAATTCATAAAACAGCTCTTTGCTACAGAAATTTTCAGCTGCATTTTCAAAACCAAATAATATAGTTTATTCTAAATTTAAATTTTAGGCATTTTACGGTAGAATTCATGAATTATTAGGTTTCTATACATTTGTTTAAAAAATAAATAGGTTAGAATACATAAACATTTGTGTCCTACTTTTGTACATTTGTAATATACCTTTGTAGTTCTACTTTTCATGTATTGTTTTCAATTATAAAATAATTAAGTTATTTGGAGTTAAATATAGAAAAATACTTAACTTTTGTTGTGAAGAAATATATATATATAATATATATGTGTGTATGTATCTATATATATGAAATACACAGCTCATTTGACCTTGAAATAAGTCCTCCAATAGAAAAAAAAATATATGCCCTTTGTGAAATGTCATCTCTTCACCGCAGATAGTGAAAGGATTGCTTTGTGATTTGACAATTAAAATTCACTTTTATTTTTCAGCATTTTGTATGATATTCTGTTCAATGACACCCTCCAGTTAAAACTCTACAATGTAATAATATTGTATTCAGAATGGTAATGCCTATATCTTTTTGTTGTCATTTTTAAAAAGTTTAAAGCTAATTAGGAGACACATCTATTATTTTGCTACTTTATCATGATTCCCTTCAGACCTATGAGCTAGATTTTATCAGGAATGCATACTGTATATTCACTCTCAGTTTATTCATGCTGAGGGCGTTGCTAATTTGATCATCAAAGTGATATGTATCATGTATATTCTACAGTAGATTACTTAAAGGAAAACTAGAATGTGCTATTAATTTAAAAGTCCTAGTGTGTGGCTCTTAAAAAATATGCTGTCAACATTCTCCATTTCCAGTAGTAGCATAGTAATGACAAAGACATATTATGGAAATAAATAGCAATTAATTTTAATAAGTAGCATTGTACTTACAACATTGTCAGCAGGAAAAATAAAAAAATCTTTTATGGAGAAAATAAAGTTGTAACATCAAAAAATATGAAAAACAATATATTTATGATTAAATTAAGGAAATTTTAGAAATTAAAACTCATTTAGCAATATTTGATAAAGACATATGTATTGTTTCTGAATAAGATATTTATTAAAATTATTCACAAGACAATATGGATTAAAAACAAACTTCTGGCCTCATGATACTTATTTATTGAGTAATTTGCAATTAGTACAAAATATTTTTACTTTCTAGGGACAAGAGAGGAAAAACAGGCAATGCCATGGAGGATTAGAAAACTGATTAACTTGAGATACAGTCTCATGTTTAGAAATTTGACAGAAAAAATGATTCACATTCTGTATATCAGTCATTAATTTGGTATTAATGATAATGTGAAATGTATAATACATATCTGTGTTTACTCTGTTTCTTGATTGCATATGTAATGTGCTGAACAAAACCTAGAGAAAAGACATTTTTGGTTAAATATATCAAATTAAAAGTACACTATTGCTGGTCCAAAGCTGTTTAAACCATTAATAGAATTATCTGTTGATTTCATCTGATTTCAGTTATGCTAATGTAATTCATGTAACACAATTACTCAAAAAGTAAGGAATTTCCCATGGTTTTAAGAACATCTCAACTCTAGAAATACAGAGAATACAAAGAAAAAAAAAGATTTGGAGTCGTTATCTAGAAAAATTTCAAAGGGGTAAATTCTGATATTTTTCTTCTTCTTTACATGACTAAATTATTTCATGTACTTTTTATCGTGTTTAGGAGATGCTTTGAAAACCAAAATAATAAAAAGGCATCTATGCATCAAATAAGAGTCAGCATGTTGTGAGGAGAATGTGAGATACTCTGGAAAGTCTGTTTTTATAAGCCCTGATTTTGCTTTCCAACATGCCCCTTAATGACCAACGGAGAGGGATATTTCTTGAGGATGACTTCCCTTGATCTTTCCTAGTTGTCTAGAGTATTTGACGTGGACAGATGGGAGACTATGCTGTGCAGTGGTAACTGTACCCAGGAGCAGGAACATGAGTAAGAATGTACTTGATGGAGACAAGGGAGGAAGGATGTATAAGTGGCTCTGGAAAGCTACCTCTGGTGGATAATGTCTTAATAATAATTCAGAAGTCATTGCTAGAACAAGGAGATGATAGATTACCTATTTAAAGGACTTTCTCAATGTAGAAGGGACCTTCCTAAAATCTCTTGTTATCTGTTTTAAAGTCTGTTGTAGAAATAAAAATTCCCTTCCCTAACTAAAAAATTTAGCATTTTTCCTTTGCCAGCCAAATTAGCTAAAGTTCAAACATATAAAGAATCAAAGATCTTTGGGTTCCATATTTTCCTCATTCCCCTCCAAGTCTAGTTGGATTTCAGAGATACATTTATTACTGTAAAACAAATGCTAAATAACAAAATAGAATAAAATAAGACTACAAATCTTCCAAAATTTTGTTTGATTTCTAAAATTTTTGTTACCGTTATTGGACATAAAATTTTACATTTCCTACCAGCACTGCCTGTTGCTTTAAAAGATTGTTTGCTCATCTTCTGCTGGAGAACTCTAAAAGAGATCAATTTTTCTCTGAAATCATTTTGCCAAGGGCAGTCGTTGATATTGCTGTTAGAAGAAAGAGAAAGACAATTTTATGTAGGTGGAGGGTTTTAACCTTTTTAGGTCATTGGCTGTTTTAAAAATCAGGAAAAAGCTTTGAATTATCTGGCTAAGCTATATACTAATAATATTTTGCACGCAGTTGAAGTATTTTCCTGAAGTCACAATAGTATTCCCAATACCATGGTTACAGTAGTATCCCTGGATCTCTCTCTAGTGAGCCACCACCTCATTTACCTTCCTGCTGCCTTCTACACCTTACCATGACTAGATCTTCTGAAGGTTAATGTAATTCCTCACCCCGAGGAAGGGTGAAAGTACAGTCTACATCATCATGCCACACAATGGCTATTTTTAGCATTAACCACCCTGGCTCTAAGACTCTCATCTTTTATCACAGGAATTCAGCATTGTTTTTTGAGACTGGTTCCTACTAAGAAATTCTAAGTTATAATATTGTAGTAATGAGCACTAAATATTGAAAACTCACTACTTCCATGGCATTCATTTCTCACAACACCATTTAATCAATTCCTGAATCCTTGTCTTCTATGATTGTGTTTGTGTGTGTATGTGAAATAGACCTGACCCTTAGTCCTAATATCAGAGTTGAACCCTGTTACAATTTTTTGTTGATAAATAATAGTATCTAACCACAATGACTACTATAAATATACAATTGGGAAATGTTAATAAGTGCTATGAATTTTTTTTAAAAAAGATGTTGTGGTCAATGAAATGTGGAAATGTTACATACCACATTCTCTTTGGGAGTTTACAACGCCTTTCAACATACACTTTAAGTAGCATCACAGTAGTGGAAACCGGCCCTTAATACAGGTTAACCCAAAGTTGGTCAAACAGGTTTGCATACATAAAAATTTCTACAGGACAATAGTAAATAACATAATATTGATAGTTTAGGATGTTTGGTGTTTTAGAAAGAAACTCATGGCTAAGCCTTTAATAAGATATATTCCTGTAAAAATAACTTCCACAGTACTACTTTATGGCCACCAGTATCTGAGATCATTATTTTGAAATTATGGTTTATTAAAAGTGGTCATTTAGTTGATTCTACTGTATTCCTCATACATAGCAGAGGTGTGGAAGGGGACAGTATGGGGTTTGAAAATTTACAACTTCAAAAATGATTTTCCTTAAATAATTTTCTCTTGTCTGATAGAAAATCAGTGACACGAATCTGATTCCCTTCACTAAATATTCATGTGACCACCTTTTCTGAAAGGAAATAATACTCTGAGAAGTAACCATTAAAACTTATTATGTTCAGTTCCACAGTTATAAGGACTCGTTTTAATATCTAATTGAGTCTACTTCCATTTTAATAGATTACTATGAATGTCATGATTGTTTCCTAAGTAGGTGCTACAATCTTTATCACTGGAATTTCCCTACATCTCAGGGAACAGAAACTGAGTTAATGTATCTGCATTTCAATAAGGCATTTACAAAGGTCTCTTTTAGTGTTCCTGTTGGTTAGATGGAAAAATATTCACTGATGATATGGAACTGAGCAGGCTTATTATTGGTTGAAAGTTCATACCCACATAACCCTGTGTTATGGATTTGTATTAACTATAAAGCAGATATCTAGTGATTTGTCACGTAGTTTCATTCTTGTCCCTATATTATCCTAAAGTTTCATTGTTAATGTGGGTAAGAATACCGGACTCAATCTTTTCAAAATTGCAGGTGCTATGAAACTAGAAGAAATACTAAATATGTTTAATATGTTGAATTACAAAATAGAGATTCTGAGAAATGGAGAAATTTGAAGAATTAGGTAGAAGTTAGCAAATCATGTTAAACAGAGCTAATTTTAAGTCCTCTTTTAAAACCTCTAGCATCAATTAAACAAAGAGGACAGTTACAGATGAGGATAAATTCGATTTGACAACAGCATGACTGTTTAGCTAGATTCTGAATTTAACATGGTAGACAGATAGAAACAAACATTAAGTGCATACTGTATGCACACCTGGGGCTAGTTACCTTCAGGTACTCACTTCATTTACCTTCAACAACAAACCAATGGATAGAAATTACTATAAATAGTATCGTGACAAATAAAATTAATTGAAAGAAGATAAATAACCTACCCAAGATCATTCAGCAAATAAGTGTCAGATCTAACTTTCATTCCCAAGTTTATCAATTAGAGTTTGCATTGTTAGTAATAAAATATAGAACTATAGGATACAAAGAGAAAGAGTGAAAAGGGTGACTCTGCCTTGCTCCAACCACATCTAAAGGCTGTGTTTAGTTCTGGCCCTGACTGCAGAGGGAGGTTAATAGAATGGATCAAGTCCAGGGAAGAACAGACAGAATTATTTCACATTATGTGCATTTAAATAAGTTTGAATCTGTTTATTTTGAGTAGGAAAGTTTTCTGGTAGGATATGATAGTGATTTACTATAACTGAAAGGCTATCATTTAAAATAAATATTATTTTTCCCTCCACTTTGCTCCAGAGAGAAATTCCAGGAACGATGAGAGGAAACTGAAGAGTTTCAGGTTTTACTCAACATAAGAAAAACACTTTTATATTTTGCTGCTTTACCTTTTATTCCTAGTTCTTATTATCTTATGGTATAATATACAATTTTATGTTATATATTTTCTGTTTTCCTCACTAGGGTAAAAGTTCCATGATGTCAAGGATTTATGTCTGCTTAACCATGGCATTTTTGGCACCAAGCCTGGTACCCAGGATAAAATAGGTGCCTAATAAATATTTGCTGAATAAATGAAATCAAACCAGAAATTATTGGATTCAACTTGGTCCTAGCAAATAGTTTCCTTACTGACAAACAGTATTTTCCTTACTAATAGCCAAAGAGGTATTCATATAATTTGCAAATTCATGAATTCATAAAAATGTACATATTTTAAAGTCAAAGGAGTGCTGAATTATCAAAAAGTCATTTTAGAAAGTGGCCCAGAATGATTGATTAATCTATCAATCTCTATATGTGAGTACATTTTGGAAGTTTTTATTCATAACGATGTTACAAATTGTCATCAGACTGTTTCATGGAGGTATGAGCTCTTCCAAGCCTCTTTACTTGCAAGCGGTGTGATCTTGAACAATTGATACAACCACATGGTTACTTTCAGTACCTTCCTCCTGACATTATTTTGAGGATTAAAAGTCGTAATGTATGTAAAGCACTTACTGTTACTTTGTGCTTAGTGTGAATATAAAGATTAAATAATATTATTAGTATTAGTAGAAAATTATGGCATTGCTCTTATTATAGCTACTCACCATTCATACTATTTATCATGAAAATAATAATATTGAGATGTGTAACAAAAATCGTTTAACATTTAGAAGCACTCCCAGGGTCTTTGCAAAACAAAACAAAAATGCATACTTCTTCTATTGTCTAGAATAGATAAATAAAATTGTTAAAATATGGAATAAAAAGACCATGTTGGATTACATGTATAGATAAAAATGTCATCCTCAAGGAATATAATGTCACTCTCTACTCATTTTGATCCTCTCCCTAACTTGATCTTTTTAGGTCCAACCCGCCTTCTGAGCTTTCTCTTCCTTCTCTTGCAGGGTTGAAACATAATAGCAAGTTGAGTAGCCACAGGCAGTTTTGCTATAAAAGACAAGCATACTCTCTCCCATTACAGTGTTTCCTCTGCTTTTGTGAGAAGACTCCCACACTGGTGTCTGCTGCTAAAATCGATTCTAGAAAGGCATTTTAAAAAATGACCCTCCCTTAGGCCATGACAGATCTCTGATGGTGTCTTTGTCCTCTCTCTGTTTTGGAAAATATCCACAGTATTTTCTCCAAAACTTTATTATGTTTTATGAAAACATACCACTGACAGCTCCCAATAGGACTCAGAAGATTTACATTGATTGACCTAGGATACACTTCAATTATCTAGCCTGAGCCTATGTCATCTTTTTAAAACGTTTGCTTTTAAAAAATGATTTATATTGCCCTGATCCTTTGAAAAGTAAATTCGACACATGATAACCCTTTAATTCTGCATAATTCAGTATGCATCCCTGAAAAGCATTTTCTTGGCTGGGCTCGGTGACTCATGCCTGTAATCTCAGCATTTTGGGAGGCCAAGGTGGCTAGATAGCGAGGTCAAGAGAGCAAGACCATCCTGGCCATCATGGTGAAATCCCATCTCTACTGAAAATACAAAAATTATCTGGGTGTGGTGGTGTGTACCTGTAATTTCAGCTACTTGGGAGGCTGAGGCAGGAGAATGTCTTGAACCTGGGAGGCGGAGATTGCAATGAGCCGAGATGGCGCCACTGCACTCCAGCCTGGTGAAAGAGAGAGACTGTTTAAAAAAAAAAAAAAAATATATATATATATATATATATACACACACACATATATATATATATTTCTGATTCTCTGAAAAGTAAATTGGACACATGATAACCTTTTAATTCTGCATAATTCAGTATGTACCCCCTGAAAAGTATTTTCTTATTCATTTACATTACTGAAGTAATTATGAAAATTAGAAAAATGACACAAACTCAAAATTACTATTTAAACTTTAGACGTCATTCAAATATTATTTTGTGTCCCAGTAATATCATTCATACCTAAAGGCTGTAATTTTTGAACATACTAATATTTTTCATAAATACTTCTTTATCACCTCCCTTACCCTGCATTACTGAAAACAGTGTGTTTTGGTCATGTTTATTTTGAACATTGCTATAAAGAAATATGTGAGACTGGATAACTTATAAGAAAAGAGGTTTAATTAGTTGCCAGTTCTACAGGCTACACAGGAGGCATGGCAACATCTGCTTCTAGAGAGGCCTCTGGGAGCTTTCACTCATGGGGGAAGGTTAAATAGAAGGAGGCACTTCACATGGTGAAAGCAGGAGCAAGAAAGAGAGAGAGAATGGAGAGGGAATTGCCATACACTTTAAAATGACTAGATCTAGTGAGAACTTACTATTATATAGGTAAGACCAATCCATGAGGGATCCACTCCTATGATTCAAAAACCTCCCACAAGACCCTACATCCAACTTTGGGGATTACAACTGAATATGAGATTTGGGTGGGGACAAATATTCAAGTTACATAAATTATTATATTTTCATCTCCTTTACATAGGTACTCTACAGAATGATGCAGTGTAACCTTACATAATATGTCTCTTGAAGTTTGAACAATAATTTTTTCTAGGTATGGAACAAATTACTTTCATGGAATTTTTATTTCATAAACTTCCCTACACTCAACCCACATATACTATGAACAAATCTGAATATAGTTGGACTTAGAAATGTAGAATAGTCTTATATGTACTTATATGTGGCATACAGTTAATTATGTAAGGAAATATTTGCCCTATATAATTTTGTGCTTCATTTTCAGTTCACTCCATGTTTTATTTTCTTTCATCAACCAATTTTCTTTGTTTTATTTGACTAATTCCTGGCTACAAACATGATCAAGTTGCTCTTTAGTTTTATTTGTGATTAATTCCTACAAACAATGTACTGTTTACATTTGAAGAAATTAAAGACAAACAAAAAAATTAATAAACAATATTATTATTATTACAAACAAATAAAAAATCATTATAAACACTCCTACTAGTGTTTTATAATGATTTTTCTTGTAAAAATAGGAAAAACTATTTTAATTTTCCTCCGTGGGCATTTTTTGGAAATAGACATATCCCTCTACCTTTACCTACTATGTCATTGGACAGATCATAATAGAGGGCTGGATGCCATGGATTGGCCACATTTTTGAAGATTTTGTGTAATTAGCATTCTCAAAAT
This sequence comes from Trachypithecus francoisi, assembly GCF_009764315.1. Lineage (NCBI taxonomy): Eukaryota > Metazoa > Chordata > Mammalia > Primates > Cercopithecidae > Trachypithecus > Trachypithecus francoisi. The sequence goes on from NW_022681454.1 coordinate 91,132,039, forward strand.
TTCAGTGATGTGGATTTTGATTGTTTTAGATGAAATCTGCCATTTGATGATGCATATTAAGTAGGTTCTTAAGGTATTTCATGGGAAAGCACAATTGAACTCATGCCTGAATTCATACTTGGAAACGTATGTAACACCCAAATGAGAAAAATGATCTGGGGAAACTTAGCCTTTTGTATCTATTGCTCCAGTGAAAGGGGGTAAAATATTATTAGCCAGAAGTTTTCTGAATAAATATAATAAAGCTAACTCAATGTTCATTTTAATGGAATTTTTATGTTAAAGCATAGTGATCTGATGAAATGCCTTCCCAGTTACATGTATTTCTATCATATTAGTGTTGGTCATTTTGAATAAAAGTTGTCACTTTGCTGGTTAGTGTCACAGAAATACTGGGACTGGTCACTGGTTACCACTTTTACCTGAAAGGAACTTGAGTGTCTTTGCTTCAGTGATCATATTTTCAATTATTAGGAAGCTAAGCAAAAAATGATTGGTTTGTATAAGGTTACTCAGTGAATCAGCAGAAATGCCACCGATCTCATTTTATCGTATTTGCTAGGTTTTATGTGACATTGAAATGCCTCATTGTCCAATTCTTATTTTTTATTTCAGTGAAGATCATTAATGTATTATTTGTATTTGTAGTAATATTAATAATCATCTGCAGCTCCACCTTTTATATTGCATTATAATTTATCAATTATTATTAATCAGTGTCTTCTACATTTGACTTTAGCCAAAAAGCTAAGAAATAATTATTTTCACTGATTTTGTTTGAAATGGTTCTTTATTCATGATGCACAAGGCATCATAATTTTAGTAAAACTTTACTGTTCAATAAAGTTTTGATTAATTCCAAGAACTAAAATCATTCATTAATCATGAATTCTAGAAAACTTTTTTTGACAGAAGCTAAACTTCCTGATCTGGCTGTGGCTAGTTTTGGAGTCTGTAGTTCACTGATTACAATGTTCATATAATTCTCTACTTATATTTTAAGGAGAAGAATGTAACTAGTTGGGTCACAGGGTGAAAAATGACATAAAAATTAAAATAATTATAGACACAGCCCAATTAAACATAAATTTCAAAACTCTGCCATAAATATTTTTTATTCTTATACTTTATTCAGTTTCTATGAATTCCAACTTGAAAGAATTATTGTTTTCTATAATTATATGTGCTCTCAATAAACATTTATTTTGATTTGAAATAATTATTATTTACAAACCTTAATTGAAATAAATGTGTTTATGTAAATCAGTATACTTTTTTCCTACCTACGTTATTTTTAACAGCTATACTATTTCATAAAATTTAGTTTCCTTTCAGTGTGCAATTTTGTTATTTTATATTTGTGTAATATTACTTTTAGTCTTCCTACCAAAAGTTGACTTTTCAATTGTTCATTCTTAGAACACAGTGATAATAAAAAGGAATCTATAATTCTATCCGTAATATGCTTTGGCAGAATAAACAAAGTAACTAACACATTAAATATCCAAGTAATTTTAAGTTCTAAATTAAACAAACAACAAACAACACATAAATATTTTCTTTAAAATATTTTGTGTAGAATATAGTTTGTTTCTATAATTATTCAAAAATTAGCTTAAATGCCCAGATATTTTGTTGATGTGCTAATAATGGGGATATTTTTACAACAAAAAATAGAATTAAAAATTATGATTTTGGAGAAATCATAATAAGATAGGGATATAGTATGATTTATTCACCCTTTAATCTCACAATTAGGCGGGAAGACAATGAATAAGTAATTCATCTAATAAAAAATATTGTTAAGAAATGCATATATATAAAATAAAATAATATTTTTACAGCCTTTTAAAAAGGTTTTCAAACATAATGACTCTGTTGATCTGGCAAAACCCTTCATTACTTAATATCTATTAAAATATTTTTGCTTAACCAGAAACTTATAATTATCTGTAATGATTTATATAAGAGCACCAAAATGTTAAGTAAGCGCAACCAAAGCTCAAACTCAGGAATTCTAATTTAAAAATTTCATTCTGGTCCATAGCAAGCTATCTCATCCCTGATATATTTATTCTATGGAGTTGTTGGCACTATCTATCTATGTGTCTCATAGATAGAACTACATAATATCTATAAAACACAAGTTGTAATGTGATAGTATAGGTAACGTTTACCGTATACATGTGTCATATTTTAAATGTATTCTTTCCATTCCTTACGCTTAGAGAGTTAGGTGGGATTTTTCCTATTTTAAAGATGAGAACACTGATCCTTAGTAACTAATAAATATGAGTAATTATTTTTGTTCTGATGTGCCCCTAAAGGCCAAAATCTTTCTGCATCTTTGATTATTTATACTTATAGAAAACTACGTTGTATATTTAGTACTTGGTAAGTAGATTTTGAAATATGTGATAACCTATTAGTAGATTTTTTTCTTATGCATATACAGCTTTTTAAGTAATAGAAGAATTTTTATGAGCCAGAAAAATAATATGATAAGACATATTATTGATTTCACTTTTTAAAGCCAAACTGATTTCAAATAAAGTGATATCTTAAATGACTTGACATATGGTATGAAATGTTAAGACTGATTATTGGTGAAATATTTTGGGGGAAATTTGCACTATAAATTAAAGCATTATGTTTATTCAAGGTAACAAAAAATGTACTTCAATGGCATGGTATTGTTTTATTTCATTACTGAAAACAATAGAACTAAAGTGCTAAAGTTATAATAGACAGCTTGTAGTTCATTATATTTTAAGAAAAATGAGACCTGGAATGTCTTGCATGTTATATTTGCAAAAATATCTGATAAATTCAGTGAAACAATTGTTTGCTGATTGCTTTTTGTAACTTCCTCTGATATGTGCTTTTATATACATGGCATAATTATCTTATTTATAAGTACAACTTATCATCATCATACAGTCATCTTCAATAAGCAATTTTTAAGCTTATACTATTGGAGAGACACTTCACTAGAAGATGTGGCATATACAATGAAGATTATGTCATACCTAGGAGTGAGAGTCTAATTATGGAGATAAGTCTAATGCATAAAATATAGTTAACAATAAAGATAGCATGTAAATGCCAAGAGGTATATAAATCGTAATTGTTAAAGATGTTCAAAGCAAGAAAATATTTTTTATGAAATTATTATAATCCCTTATTCTTTATTATCATCCAGAAGAAGTCAAGATCTAAAACATAGTTCAGAGAAGCAGAAAAGTTTCAGCACATCAGGTGCTTCCAGTCCTGGATGAATTCTAAATAAGAAATTCCAATATAGGAGTGTTGACCTAGCGACAATTTAAATAAAATGATTTCCTTTTTATTTGCTTTTCTGAAGCATGGACAAACTGCTCATTAACAGTAGAACAAACTGCTATCCACTTTTATAGTTATTTGAAATATGATAAAATCAATTATTAGTCATTAGAATGAATCACGTTTTAAAACAAGGGTTGAGAAATAAAATATTTTAAAGGTCTTATTTCAAGGCAAGTATCCTAAAATGCCAGCATTAGGTACAATACAAAATGTTGAATCATTATATTCTTGAAATTCTTTAAAATAATCATGTAAAACTTTTACAATGAGAACAATATTACACTTATTACAGATAATTTGAGAAGGATAATTTATTTCACGAATATTATATATAAATTACCAAGCTTTGTAAGCTAAAATATCATGTAGGTTTTTTTAGTCTTTCTTTTATTAACTATATTAAAAGGAAGAATGAACAGATAACTGAGAGGAAAATTATAATAAAACTCTGTGCGTGTGTGTGTGTGTGTGTGTGTGTGTGTGTGTTTCTTCATTCAGAAGAAGTGATAGAGGAGTTAGGCTGTTAACCAAGCCTAGCACTGACATCATTCAAGAGTCAAAAATATAATAGAAGGCATGCCTAATACATTGTTTACTATTGGAAAATTGAAGATGAAGAGAAAGAAAAATAAATTATTTATGTCACCTGACATATGGAATAAACTGAAAGTGAAAAGAAATGGTCCTATTATAGCATTAAATAACTCTGTCACTGTTGCAGCATAGGAGTGGCATGAAAATACATGGGATAATAATATCAGAAGTAGTAGAGGAGAGTGGCATGAAGTCATAGCTCCCATTATGAGGGGAAGGGGACAAAATGTTACAATAGCAACCGGAAATACAGTAATATCTGAGAAAGTGACAGAGGGTACATGGTTAATTAAGAGAACATATCAGTAATTAATAATGAACCATATGGAAACAATTTTATTTCTTCCACACCTTTGAGTAAGGGTGGAATTAGAAAGAATGATATTGATTACCATCACTATACCTACTCAAAGTTAATGTGGCCTGGGGAAACTAAAATCACTTGGAAATTATGTGTTTACACAGGTGCTTCAGACTGTAGGTGATGCTTTTAAATGTATATAATGCTCTATATTCCCTTTGGAGAACTTACCTTACAAATATGCTGGCACACACACAAAATAATATGTGCAGAGACATTCATTTGCAGCACTGTTTGACATGGACAATTTTGACTATCCTAAAATGTTAAATACATTTTGGCAGATTAAACAATAAAACCATATGAAATTAAGAAGATGGAATGTATCTATATAAAGATATGAAAGTATCCTCAAGATATACTTTAACAGGAATAAAACAAGATGCCAGAGAGCAGCATGTATCATATACAATCATTTATTATTATTTCACTATTATTATTTCACTATTATTATTATCATTATTATTATTATTTTGAGACAGAGTATTTCCCTGTTGCCCAGGCTGGTGTGCAGTGGTGTAATCACAGCTCATTGCAGCCTTGAACTCCTGGGCTCAAGTGATCCTCCTGCCTCAGCCTCCAGAGTAGCTGGGACTACAGAGGTACATCACCACACTTGGCTAGTTTTTGAATTTTTGGTAGACAAGTTTTTGCCATGTTGCCCAGGCTCATCTCAAACTCCTGGGCTCAAGTGATCTACCTGCTTTGGCCTTGCAAAGTGCTGGGATTACAGGCATTAGCCACTGCTCCCAATCATTTATTTTAAAAGGTGAGGTAGAGGATAACCTTCATTTGTGTTTCCTTTTACATTCATAACAATTCTGGAATTATTCTTAAGGAACTAAGAGTAGTCATCACCCTTGAAGGAGCTGGAAATAAGAATTGGGCAGATGAAGAAAAAAAATGAAAGACTAGAAATGCATGATTGTATAACTATTAGTATTTGCTACATTTTCAGCCATATTATTACAAAGCAGAAGTTAAAAAATGCATAGCATTTAATAGGCATGTTATGAGCAGTGGGACTGACTGAGCTGCCTCACACTCTTAAAAATGATAACTACGTGAATATAGTAAAAGGATCAGATAGTCTCATAAAGTCCATAACAACTCAAAAAAACTATTATTTCTTGGATTGGTAATCTATTCATTTTTATTTTTTACATTTAAAGCTAGAGCTACAACTGGTTTAGTTAGAGACCAAACTACTCATCCAGTTTCTGTGAGCCATCCACATTTTACTTTCATGAAAACACACATGGTAAGTAAATGTGGAGATATCAGAAATCACCCTCGGGGTATGTCATTGAGAACTCTGTGGATGATGTCAGGTTTCTGCATCCTACAATAACACAGGTCACCGTTTTATAATAATAACCCTGAGGACAGTTGCTCTTTCCAGAAGTGAGGTGAGTCACATTTGCGTTTGTGCTCCATTGACTGCCTTTACCCCTCCTGGGCTGAGCTCATAGTCCCAGATTCCTCAAGCAGTTCCCAGCTTCCTTCAGGCTCACTCCTAACTGGAACACATCTATCCCACTAACAGCTGTTGAGCTTTATCCCATGAAAAATTCTGGTTGTTGTCTTTTCAACTTGAAGTCATACTGAAATATGATAATTGTAAGGCTAAACTCAATACTTGGGATTAGATTATATTGTATTCTTATTCGCTGACAAAGATTATTTTTGTGATCTTTTAATTTAGTTTTGAAGCTTTATAAAGATACTCAATTAAGACCCTCCAATTACATATTTCACAATATATTAGATAGAATAAAAGCAGCTCTCTCACTCTCTCACACACGCTCTCTCTCTCTCTATATATATAATATATGTATATATGTACATGTGTGTTTGTGTGCATATGTGTTTAATTATATAATTTTTCAGGTAGGCAAAACATATTATTTTGTTGTAATTAGAATTTCAGAGCTAGAAGATATTTTAAAGATATGTCTCAACTATTCAGTTTACAGAAGTGGAGAAAAACTCACAATGAATAAATACATAGTTACAGATGTAGTTACTGTAAGTATTGCATGTGTGTATAATTATATAATTTTTCAGTTGGGCAGAGCATATTATTTCATTGTGATTAGAATTTTAGAGCTGGAAAAGATTTTAAAGATAAGTCTTAACTATTCATTTCATAGGAGTGGAAACTGAAACTCACAATGAATAAATACAGAGTCAAATGTAGTTACTTTAAGTATTGCAGCTATAACCTGTCTCATTCACATTTTAAATAAGAGATTCATTAAGGTATAATTCAAACACCATACAATTCTCTCTTTTAAAGTGTATGGTTCAGTCATTTTTAGTATATTCATAAAATTGTGCGACTACCACAGCTATTTAATAGTAAAACATTTGTATCACTCCAAAAAAGAAAACTTGTATCCATTATCAGTCACTTCCCATTCACCTCTCCCTCCAGTTCCCAGAAATCACCAATATACATTCTTGTCTCTATGGATTTGCTTACTTTTAACATATATAGAATAATGTAATATGTGGCCTTTTGTCACTGGCATCTTTGAGTTAGTAAAATGTTTTCAAGGTTCATTCATGCTGTAGCATGTATTAGTACTTTATTCCTTTTTGTTGTCAAATAATATCCCATTATGTGGACATACCACTATTTGTTTATCTACTCATCAAGTTATTGAGTTATTTCCTCTTAAGGGCTGTTACAAATAATACTACTAAGAATATTTGTGTGCAAGTGTTTGTGTGGCCCTATATTTTCAATTCACCTAGGAGTGAAATTGCTGGATTCTGTGATAACTTTATATTTAACATTTTGATAAACTCCCAAATTGTTTTCCAAAATGACCGCGCCATTTTACATTACCACCATTAATGCATGAAGGTCCTTATTTCTCTTTACCCTCATAAACACTTATTGCACGGCTTGAAAAAAAATTAACTATCCTTGTGAGTGTTGTGTCTAACTGAAGTTTTGATTTACCTTTCCCTAAAGACTCATGATGTTGAACATCTTTCATGTACTTATATGGCCACTTGTATATCTTTCTTGGAAAAATATCTACTGCAATTCTTTGCAAATTTTTACATTTATCTTTCTATTGTTAAGATGTAAGAGTTCTTTAAATAACCTCAGTATAAGTTGCTAATCAAATATGATTTGCAAAAACTTTCTCCCATTCTGTGGGCTGTCTTTTGACTTTCCTGATGAGTTCCTTTCTTGCATAAAAGTTTTAATTTTGATGAAATGCAATTTATCTATTTTGTTGTTGCTGCTGTGCTTTTGTTGTTATATATATAAAAACCATTTGCCTAATCCAAGGTCATAGAGTCAGATTCCTGTATTTTCCTTTAGAAGTTCATTTACATTTTTAACATTTCTTTCCTCAAAGAAGTTTATTATATGCAATTTGGCAATAGTTTAAACAATCAATAAACAAGCAAAGAAACTATATTACATGTTTATATAGTAATTGCAACTTCATTCTTTCAATTGTTGTTTATCAGATACCTATAGTGAAGTGAGCATAATGTTAGGAACTAGTTTTTTGATGTAATAATTTATTTAGTTTTAACATCAATTCTTTGTGGCAGGAATTATGTGCAGTCATACATCAGAGATATTCTGGGTTTAGTGCTAAACCACTGCAATAAAGCAAATATCAAAAAAGCTATTATAATAATAAAGTGAGTCACACAAATTTTTCTGTTTCCCACTGCATATAAAAATTATGTCTACACTACATGTCTACAATATACTATAGTATATTAAGTGTGCAATAGCATTATGTCAACAAATATAAATAACGTTTAAAAATAATTAATTGATAAAAAATGCTAATTATCATCTGAGCATTCAGTGAGTCATAATATTTTTGCTAGTGCAGGATGTTGCCTCACTGTTTATGGCCACTGACTGACTGGAGTAGTGGTTGCTGATGGTTGGTGTGGTTGTGGCAATTTCTTAGCATAAGACAGCAATGAAGTTTGCCACATCAGTTGATACTCTCTTTCCCATATCTTTTCTCTATAGTATCCAATGCTGCTTGAAAGCATTTTACCCACAGTAGAATTTCTTTCAAAATTGGAGTTTATTCTCTCACCGTACAGCTGCTTTATCAACTAAGTTTGTGAAATATTCTAAATCCTCTGTTGTCATTTAAACAATGTTTGCAGCATCTTCACTAGGAATAGTCTCTATCTCAAGAAATCCCCCGCCCTCTTATTTTTGCTCATTTGTAAGAAGCTACTCCACATCTATTCAAGTTTTAAGATAACAGAAATCCAGGCATATCTTAAGTTTCCAATTCTAATTCTAGTTATCTTGCTATTTCCACCAAATCTGTAGCTACTTCCTTCAATTAACTATTGAAGCCTTCAAAATCATTTGTCAGGGTTGAAATCAGCTTCTTTCACAGCCCTGTTGATGTGTGTACTTTGACCTCCTCCCATGAAACACACATATTTTTATTGGTATCTAGAGTGGAGAATCCTTTCTCGAAGGTTTTCAACGTATCTGCCCAAATCCATCAGAGGAGCCACTACTTATGGAAGGTATCCCCTTATGAAATGTATTTCTTAAATATTAAGACTTGAAGCTTTATATTACTATTGGATTCATGGACTGCAGAAAAGATACTGGGTTAGCAGGCATGCAAGCAACGTTAATCTCCTTGTACATCTCCATCATAGCTCTTGGATGACCAGATCCACTGCAAATGAGTACTAATATTTTTAAAGGAATCTTGTTTTATAAGCACCAGATCTCAGCAGTTCACTTAACATATTCAGTAAACCATGCTATAAACACATGCACGTTCATCCAGGCTTTGTTGTTCCATTTATAGAGCACAGGCAGAATAGATTTAGCATAATTCTTAAGGCTCCTAGGATGTTCAGAATGGTGAATGAGCATTTAAGAGGAAGTATTGGCTTTCTCTTAAAGTGACCTGCTGCATTAGTCTCTAACAAGAGAGTCAGCGTATCCTTTGAAGCTTCAAAGCCAGCAATTACTTCTTTCCACCTATGAAAGTCCTACTTGGCTTCTTCTTCCAATAGGAAGATGTTTTGTCTGCATGGAAAATCTCTTGTTTAGTGTAGCCTCCTTCTTTAAATGATCTTAACCTGATCTTATGCATAACTTGCTGCAGCTTCTACATTAGCTCTTGCTGCTTCACCTTGTAGTTTTTGATATGAAGATGGCTTCTATTTTAATCCTTATGAACCAACCTCTACTGGTTTCCAACTTTTTTCCTGCAGTTTCTTCACCTCTCTCAGTCTTCAGAGAATTGAAGAGAGGTCCGTGTTCTGCTTTAGACTTTGGCTTAAGGAAGTATTGTGGCTGGTTTTATTTTCTACCCAGACTACCTAAACTTTCTTCATATCAGGAATGAAGCTTTTTTGCTTTCTTATTATTGATGTTTTCACTTCAGTAGTACTTTTAATTTCTTTCTAGAACAGTTTTGTTGCACAACTCAGGTGTTTGGTGCAAGAGGCCTACCTTTCTGCCTCTCAACTTTTGAAGTTGCTTTCTCAGTAAGCCTAAACATTTGTAACATTTGATTGAAAGTGAGAGACATGGCCAAGTGTGGTGGCTCACACTTGTAATTCCAGCACTTTGGGAGGCCGAGGCAGGCAGATCACGAGGTAAGGAGTTGGAGACCACCCTGATCAACATGGTGGAACCCCGTCTCTACCAAAAATACAAAAATTAGCCGGATGTGGTGGTGTAACACAGCTACTCAGGAGGCTGAGACAGGAGAATCACTTGAACCCAGGAGGCAGAGGTTGCAGTGAGCAGAGATCATGCCACTGCACTCCAGTCTGGGGGACAGAGCGAGACTTCATCTCAAAAATAAGTAAATAAAGAAATAAAAAGTGACAGACATGTCCCTCTTCCTGTCACTTGAAAACATCCAGGCTATTGTAGGGTTAACTGGCCTAATTTCAATATTCTTGAGATAGATAATAAGGAGATTCAAAGACAGAGAGAGAGATAGGGAATGACTGGAAAATGAAGCAGTCTGAACATACACAGTATTTATTAAATTTACTGTCTTATGTGGGCATAGTTCATGGCCAACCAAAGCAATGATAATAAACATCAAAAATAACTAATTACAGTTTAACATAATAATGAAAACATTTATGAAATATTGTGAGAATTACCAAAACGTGACACAGAGACCTGAAGTGAACACATGCTGTTGGAAAAATGGCATTGATAGATTTGCTCAAAGAAGGATTACCACAAACCTTCAATTTGTAGAAAATCAATTTCTGCAAATAGCATTAAAGTTTAACACAATAAATCTAGGTATGCCTATATTCATTTTTTTTCCAAAAAGAAATTAAGAATTAGGGAACTTTTCTGAAGTCATTGTATGAAAGAATGAAGATAGAGTTAAGATAAAAACAATTCTAATTCTAGGGACATGCAAATCAAAACCACAATGAGATAGCATCTCATGCTAACTGGAATGGTGATTATTAAAAAGTCAAGAAGCAACAGATGCTGGCAAAACTGTGGAGAAATAGGAATGCTTTTACACTGTTGGTGGAAATGTAAATTGATTCAACCATTGTGGAAGACAGTGTGGCAATTCCTCAAAGACCAGAACCAGAAATACCATTTGACCCAGCAATCCCATTACTGATTATACCCAAAGGAATATAAATCATTCTATTATAAAGAAACATGCACATGTATGTTCATTGCAGCACTATTCACAGTAGCAAGGAGAATCAACCCAAATGCCCATCAATGGTAGATTAGATAAAGAAAATATGGTACATACACACCATGGAGTACTATGCAGCCATAAAAAGGAAACAAGATCTTGTTCTTCGCACGGACATGGTTGGAGCTGAAGCCATTATTCTCAGGAAACTAACTCAGGAACAGAAAATCAAGCACCACATGTTCTCATTCAAAAGTGGGAGCTGAACAATGAGAATACATCAACACAGGGAGGGGAACAAAACACACTGGGGCCTGTTGGGGCTGGTGGGGAGGGAAAGCATCAAGATTAATAGCTAATGCATGAGAGACTCAATATTTAGGTGATGGGTTGATAGGTGCAGCATACCAACATGGCACATGCTTACCTATGTAACAAACCTGCACGTCCCTTCAAATTTATCCTGGAACTTAACATTAAGTTAAATTAAATTAAAAATAAAGTAGATTCTAAGCATACTGTAACCACACAAAATATATGGTAGTGGTTGAGAGCTGGAATGTCAGAGGTAGAGAACTGCCTGGGTTTGAAGAATGGCCTCCAAATTCCCAGCAATTCAACTTTGGGCTAGTTAATTAACTGCTTTGCATTTCCATCCATGCAAAGTGCAAATAATAATAATATTTATACAGGACAGTTATGAAAATTAAACATGTTAATGCATTTAAAATACTTAAACTCATGACTGGCATCTTATTAATGCACACAAAATGTTAAAATGGTAGTTATATTTATTCATAAAATTTATTATAAATCTCTACTGTCATGGAACTGACATTCTATTAGCGGGGACAAACGCTGAACTAAAAACCATATAAATTATTATGTAATTAGCAATTTTGGTAAGTACTACATAAAAAAGAAAAAAGTAATATAAATTATAAAAGTGTTTAGGTAGTTCAAGATATTCAAGTATTTCTTTTTCTGTTCTGTGCTATGGGTGTTAAAAGCTTTTTATATTTGTCTTCTTAAATTTTCGTACAATAATTCATATATATATGGTGTTTTCACAAACACCATATATATATATGAAATCCTACTTTAAGCACATTTTAGATGTGTGATCTTGAGCCTCTCTTACATCATTTGTAAAACTCACATAGCAATACAGATTAATAATCCTTTATCTGAAACTCTTGGGAGGCAGATATTTTTCAGAATTCAGAAAAATTGTATCTTTAGAAAGGTAATGTGGTACTTATCTGTGTAATATGTAGCAACCTAAGGAGGCCTGCAAAAGCATTTTGGTTTTTTTTACAAAGAAACACATTAATAATAGTCACTCTCAGTGGAATAAGTAGAGATTATAAACAGTCTCACCTCAGTTCAGGTCAACAGTATTTGCCAATAAAAGGGTTTTAACGTCAAACTTATGAAAAAAACAAACAACAGCAACAATGAAAGCAGCCTTTGGTTTTCATCTTGTTTTTGGATTTCAGAATTATAGCTAAGTGTTTATGGACACATAGCACTTACTTTCCTGGCTTGTTATGAGGCCTGAAGAAGACAATTTATGTCTGGTCAGCACAGATTACGGCATGTGGTTGGTTCTTATTTGTTATTAATATCAGAATTGACCTGGCTATTTCTTTAGAAAGTAAAATAATTATTATTGACTCAACCATTCCAGCACATATTTATATATTTGAACTACTTTCATTTGACACCTTACTTCTCCTCAAATTATTTTTACAGAATGGACCTTTAGAATTTTTATGTGGAAATAATATGAAATGGAGGCTTGTGAGACTGACTATATTATTTGCTTCATATTTACCTTAATGTTATAGATTATGTGTCTTTCTGTGCAATGACTAGTAGAAATTTTACAAAATAGAAATCAATCTCCAGCAAAGTACAAGGCCTCCCTGTATAAACTAAATATGTTACTTTATTCTTAATATTCTTTCATTTCCTACAATATTTAACCAACTTTTCTTGATTTTTAATAAATTCACTTTTTAAACTTTTCACCTGCTATATTGTATTTTCATATGCTGTCTCAAGCCTCTCTGTATCAAGACATAAAGAATAAATTTGTGCATTATATATATATATATATATATATGCATGTGTGTATGTGTGTGGTTGTGTGTGTGTATGTGTGTGTGTGTGTATATATATATATAACATACATACACACAGTGTCTTTCTTCTTTTTGCTATCTCCTTCATATTTTCAGATCCTAGACTAATCCAATAACCATCATCTGTTTACTATACATTTTTATTTTCAATTTTTACTGCAAATGTATATCATGTTTTGTGCATGTAATGTGTGTGTGTGTGGTGTGTGTGTTAAATTGGCTCTTGTGAGTTAGCCTAGAAGAGTAATCATCATTTATACTCTGATTTCTATCAAGAAATAAGCTGCATGTTTCCATTACAGTTCCATACTGACATAAAAACTATTTCTAAATTGGAAACCAAGCTATGTGCCAGCTTATTTATTGCATAGTTTTAAAGAATATTTGTGTTTCACTATTGTCGCTTTATTTATTTGCAATATACATTGTAAAAATCTTCAAATAATTTTTTTTACTGAATCACCTGTACCTAGAAATGTGGAATGCAAAGGAAAGAAAAAAAAGAGGAAAACATTTATATTTTTCTCTAGAAAACCATGTTTTCTACAATATTGATTTGTAATTTTTATATTTTTACCTCTTCTTTGACCTCAAAGATTTTCATTTATTGTGTAAAATAATTTTAAAATTAGAAACAAATTATTTTATATGAGTTAAGTACACCTCATTTTTCCCACTTTCACATTAATTCATTACACTCAAATATCACTAACTAAGAATTTGTAATAAAAATAACTGTTCATCCCTGCCATCCTACTTAGCATTGTTATTAGCCCATCCACATACCCTATTGCACTTTCCAAGGCAGAATCTCTGAATTGCTTTTAGGTGACCAAACACACCCTGGCATTTCAGATTTTTATCTTTTTATATCTGTTTTTCCTCTGTCTGTAGCAAATGTCTTCTTCTCCTTTGCTCATTAGAACACATCCTATGTGACCTCACATCCCAAATCAGAGGTCATTGCTTCCAGAAATTTTCTGTTGCAAGGGAGCATTCCTCTGTGTTACTTCTGGTGTTCCTCTGTATTTCTCTTTCCCAGATACATGTGTTTATATTTGTGTTTATTACATTGTACTGTACTAAATTTCAGTGTTTCCTTTTTATTATTTGTATAAATTTAAGGGCTACAAGTGCAGTTTTATTACATGGATATATTGCATAGTAGTGAAGTCTGGGCTTTCAGTGTAACCATCACCCAAATATTACCCATTAAACAATTTTTCACCCCCCACCCCCTCCCATCCTTAGTGAGTTTCTTGATAGGAGGCATGTAGCTTTCTCATTGCTCTACCCTTACCCAGTCATAGCATTTCCTATATTTTTATTGATTGTATATAGGCTTAATATAAATTAGGTTGAAATTAAACTATATATGTTAGATTTTTTAAAAAATGATCCATTTCATAGAAGGACTTAAATAGTAGGCCAATACCCATTGGTAATGTGAGTGATGAAGAAGGTAGAAGAAGAACATTAGCAGTTTAGATTTACAGCTTGAGTTTGAGTGCCAGTAACTATCCAAGTCAGTAGTAAGATTAGATTGTGGGCCACTGGAGTAAGATTACACAAAAGGAGAAAATCAAAAGGAAGAAAGGTGTCCAAAGTGATAAACTTGCAGCAATAACTATATCTTGAGAAATTCCATCATTTAATGAGTTTATATATGGAAAGTGTTTGTGAAGGATTCCAAAAGGATGGGATGAGAAATGCCGCAGGAAATATGGGAGAAGTTGTAATTCTGTAAAATGAAAGGGAAAGGGAATCTCAAACAGAAATGAGTGTTTATTGTGTTAAATATATGCATCTGGGAGACATTCTTGATGTTAGTGATAGTAATTTCATTGCAGTAATGTGAAGAAACTTTAGTATTTTGAAAGATTAATGGATTTTAAGAAAAGAGAGATGATCCCTACAAATTTTGAAGAGGAACATACTAGACTGTGCTGGAGAAGGATATGGGGTTGACAGAGGATTTTTCAAATGTAGGAACAAGTTAAAGAATATTACTTTAGATTAATAAATAGTTTAGAAAGAGGTTAACATAAAAGAACAAAATGAAATATTGAAAATAACAAAATGGGAATAATATATTGTTTGATAAGTAGAAGTTGCAGCTTTGCACTGATAATGGTGATACATAATAAAGTCCTAGCATCATAAGTAAGTTTGTAGCCTGGAAATGGTTATCTTGAGATTAGCTGCATCATGGTATCTTACTGTCTGAGACAGTAGCTAGTGGGAAGCCATCAATTTATCAGAATGGTAAAAGTTAAAAGCATCTTCTCGTACAGTGAGAAGAGAAAACATACTAGAGATATATAGAAGGATGTTCAGATAACCCTGCATCTTCAAAAATGAGGCTGGATACATAGAATCTGTGGGCCACAAATCTGCAAAGCTTTTGTGATTGTCTCCAGTGGCCCTCAGTAGATTGGATATAGAAACAAGGAGAATATATGGCAATATTAATGCAAGTTTGGAGTTTTCAGAATTAATATTACTTAAACAAAAAAAAAAGAGAAACAATAGAGTTAACATTTTTCAGATGATAGTCAGAGGGATGGAACACTAAGTTGAATCTAAATTTGATTTAGGAGAGAAAGCAAGGAGGAGTCATTCATTCTGGCTGATGGTGCCATTGACAGTGATGAGCTATTCTAGTAAATGGTGCAAAGGCAAACATCTGGTTGTGGACAGTAAGCCTAGAAAGTAACCTCTCCTTGTAAATACTGTGATGTTGCCAGCAGTCATTTTCATCATAAATTCTGTAGAACAACATGTGGATGCTGCATGAAAGTTTTTTTTTTATATTTAGTTTGTATTGGGACTGTATTAGTCTAACATTAAATTTATTGTTTATCATTAGAGGGTTAGATCCATTTATACAGCAGAAAATCTCACTAAATGGTATATTTTCCAATAAAAACTAAAACCTGAATTTAAAATCTTAGGAGTTGATTATATTGCAGTGGAAATTTGTCTCACTTCATTATTTCATGAAACTTTTCATTCATGTTGGTATCTAGATATCCTAGACAAGATGTTACAGTAGTCAGAACATGCTTTTCACCCTGCCTTATTATTTTTTTTGAAAAAGAACAAGATAAATTGTCATCTTAAACCCATAACATTAAGTATTTCATAACTTCTTAAAAATCAAAAGCAAATTTTATCTTGCACAATTTTCATCTAATATTTTATTTTCATGAATAATTACTGATATATCTTAACAGAAATTATTGATATTATCAATAATTCATATTCCTACTGCAATTTACCACTCACAAATTACTTTTATATATATTATCTTATATAGAGATAATTACATTAAACTCTATAACAAATATAGATTTTAAAAGTTTTGTTTATTTTTATTTTTATTATTATTATTATTATTATTCTAACAGTTTTGGGAGAACAGGTGGTGTTTGATTGCATGGAAAAGTTCTTTACTGTGGTTTCTGAGATTTTGGTGCACTGATTAACCAAGCAGTGTACACTGTACCTGTGTAGTCTTTTATTCCTCACCTTCTTCCCACAGTTCCTCCCAAGTACCCAAAGTCCATCATATCATTCTTCAGGCTTTGTATCCTCACACCTTAGCTCTTGCTTATAAATGAGATCATATGTTTGGTTTTCCATTTCTGAGTTACTTCACTTAGAATAATGGTCTCCAACTCCATCCAGGGTGCTGCAAATGTCAATACCTCATTCCATTTTATGGCTGAGTAGTATTCCATGGTGTGTGTGTGTGTTTGTGTGTGTGTGTGTGTATCACATTTTCTTTATCCACTCGTTGGTTGATGGTCATAGGCTGGTTTCATATTTTTGCGATTGTGAATTGTGCTGCTATAAACATGCATGTGCACGTGTCTTTTTCATATAGTGACTTCTTTTCCTCTGGGTAGATACCCAGTCATGGACTTGCTGGATCAAATGATAGTTCTACTTTTAGTTCTTTAAGGAATCTCCATACAGTTTTCCATGTTGGTTGTACTAGTTTACATTACCACCAGCAGTTTAAAAGTGTTCTCTTTTCACCACATTCACTCTATTATCTGTTTATTTTTTATTTTTTTCTTATGGCCTTTCTTGCAGGACTAAGTTGGTATCTCATTGTGGTTTTAATTTACATTTTCCTGATGATTAGTGAGGAACTTTTTTTTTTCATAAATTTGTTGACTATTTGTATATCTTCTTCTGAGAACTGTCTGTTCATGTCATTTTCCCACTTTTTGATGGGATTATTTAGTGTTTCTTGCTCATTTGTTTGCGCTTCTTGTAGATTTTGGATATTAGTCATTTGTCGGATGCATAGTTTGCAAATATTTTCTCCCACTCTGTGGGTTGTCTGTTTACTCTGCTAATTATTTCTTTTGCTGTGCAGAAGCTTTTTAGTTGATTAGGTCCCCCAAATTTATTTTTGTTTCTGCTGCATTTGCTTTTGGATATTCTTGGTCATGAGCTCTTTGCCTAAGCCAATGTCTAGAAATGTTTTTCTGATGTTATCTTCCAGAATTTTTAAAATTTCAGGTCTTAGATTTAAGTTTTTGACCCCTATTGAGTTGATTTTTGTATGAGCTGAGAAATGAGGATCCAGTTTTATTCTCCTACATGTGGTTTGTCAATTATCTCACAACATTTGGTGACTAGGATGTCCTTTTGTCAATTCATGTTTTTGTTTGCTTTGTTGAAGGTCAGTTGGCTATAAATATTTGGCTTTATTTCTGCGTTCTCCATTCTGTGCCATTGATCTAGGTGCCTATTTTTATACCAATACCATGATGTTTTGGTAACTATAGCTTGTAGTATAGTTTGAAGTTGGGTAATGTGATGCCTCTGGGTTTGTTCTTTTTGCTTAGTCTTGCTTTAGCTATGCATGGTATTTTTTGATTCCATATGAATTTTAGTATTTTTTTCTAGTTTTGTGAAGAATAATTATGGTATTTTAATGGAAGTTATATTGAATTTGTAAGTCCCTTTTGTCAATATAGTCATTTTTACAGTAGTAATTCTACCCATCCATGAGCATGAAATGTTTCCATTTGCGTCATCTATGACTACTTTCATCAGTGTTTTCAAATATATATAATTTTAATGCTCAAGGAAGTTGCAAAAATAATTGTCTGCAAGTTTATATTAGTGATGTAATAGTTAATAAAAATAATTTTTGTTTTTGAAAATTGGAAAATAATACACACTAATCATGCTTCCATAAAGAACACATTTCCAGATTTGACTTTAAAAGTCCTGGGTATAAATATAAGTAACAGAGAATTTAGAAAGGTTATGAAAATAAAATGAGAGCAAAATATTCTGAAAAGTAATCCCAAAGACAATTGTTACAGTTTGACTATGTTCCCCCAAATAGGGGAACTTAAATGTGTTGGAAACTTAATTCTCAATGCTATAGTGTTGTGAGATGAGGTCTTTAAGATGTGATTAGATCATAAGGCTCATAAGGATTCATATAGGGAAAATATAAAGCAATTACCCCCCGAGGAACTAACACTCTAGTAGAGTAATTAATTGTTCTAAAAAGGTGAAGGCACAATATCAGCACATATTTAACATTTTAAAAACTTACCAGGTATGTACTAAGCACTATATATAATAGTGTTCAGAAATTATCATGTTACATGCCATTGTGGAGGTTGCAGTTTAATGTGAGGAGGTGGATGTAAATCAAGAAATTAACAAAAAGTATAAAATTGTAATAGTTACTGATATGGTTTGGCTCTGTGTCTCCACCCAGATCTCACCTTGAATTGTAATAATTCCCACATGTCATGGGAGGGACCCAGTGAGACGTAATTGAACCATGAGGGCAAGTCTTTCCCATGCTGTTTTTGTGGTAGTGAATAAGTCTCACAAGATCTGATGGTTTTATAAATGAAATGCCCCCTGCACAGGCTCTCTTGCCTGCCACTATGTAAGATGTGACTTTGCTCATCCTTTGCCTTCTGCCAGGATTGTGAGGCCTCCCCAGCCATGTGGAACTGTGAGTCCATTAAACCTCTTTTATAAATTACCCAGTCATGGGTATGTTTTTATTAGCAGTGTGAGAACAGACTAATACAGTTATACATGAAGAAAAGGATTAATACATAGAGCTACTATGTTATACCATGGAAGACTGTGAGGTAGATTTGGTGTTCACACATGCTTCTCTGAAGAAGTAGTGAAAAAGTTGAAATCTGAAGCATGAATATAAATGAGAGTGATGAGCATGTTCCGACACTCTATGGCTGGAATGGGTTTGGTGAATCCAGTGAGCTGGGAGATGGCCAAAATGGCTCATGGAAAGACTGAAATGGAATACACTGCAAAATGAGGCTGAGTGGCAGATAATGAGCAGACCACTGAGGACCTTAGTTCTGTAAAGGGAAAAAATACCAAGGGCTAAGAAAAGGATGGGATGGGAGTAGTGGAATTGTGACCTGATTGTATTTGGGATTTTAAAACGTTACGCTGGCCGTAGTGTAGAGGAAAGATTAGAGAGGGCTAATGGTGATAGAAGCAGATGAGTGGGCAAGGACAAGATAATGGTGGCACGGACAGAAAGAATTGGAGGCAGATCAGATATTTAAATAAGAGACAAAGTAGAGATGGATTGCTAACGAATGAGTAAAAAGGTTGAGGTGGGAAAGATGTCAATGACAACATCTAGATATATGACTAGCTTAATTAAATGATAATGATATCATTCATCAAGTTTGGGTCTCCCCCTTCCACACACCCCTAAAAAGGACATTAGGTTAATGTTTGTTGCGATACCATAAATGACATGTTTAGTAGGTCCTGTTAGTAAGAAATCTTCATTTCCCTGGCCTGATATTTCTACAGAGAAGAGCTTCAAATCATAATAATAATAACATGTTGGCCTTTATTTTTACTTCTTACTCAGTGTTCTCCAGTGAAGTTGGAAATATTATCTGGTTAATAATTTGGAAGCTAATGATGTACTCATATCTCTCTCCCTCTCTTTCGTTTCTCTCCTCTCTTTCTTTTGAAGGGTTGGGATATTTCTACATATTTCCAGAAAGCTTAAAAGCTTAATTTGCCTCTGCTCTAGTGGGATAGATCTTGAATTATCCTTCTTGCTTATTAAAATATAGACAAGTTTGTCATTTTCAGGTAGAGTATGTTGAAAGCTCACTTTGGTCACAGAGATAACCTGTACTCTAATTAGTCTACCAGTAATAAAGCTAACACTTCAGTCTTCCATTTGTCTTTCTCCTGTGACTGTCTCTTAATTGGCTTTTAACTTATGAGGGAAAGGGAATGTGATTTAAACCTCCTAAAACTCTTACATGTAGCTCACGAAATGAGTAATCTGCCTCTAGAAGTAATTGAAGCTATGGATATGGATGAGACTGCCTTGAGATAGAATCGAGAGGTAGGTGAATAACCTAAGACTGAACATCTAATCACAACTGAGTGTCAGTTCTGGTAAATGAAGATGAGGGATAAAATATATCAAATAAATTTAAACAACACAAGCATTATATTTGTGATTTTAGAAAATAGTAAGAAGCCAGACTGAAGTTGTACCTGGTGTTTCTGGTCGTGTTAGGTGATTGTGCAGGTTCAAGTGGAAAATAACTTATTGGAATAGATATTTCTTTAACTCCTTCTTAAAGTTGAGTAAATGTTAGAAAAGGGAAGAGAATGAGTAAATGTTAGGAAAGGGAAGAGAATGAGCAAATCTTGAGAGGAAAAAGATAGCAGGAAATTTCAAAATCACCTTCTTCTTTCCTTTTTTCCTTAAAAACCCATCTCTAAGAACTAACACTTGTTTAGGTGCCTTAACTTGAGGAAAAAATGATTCACTAGAAAAATTCTAGGATGGTTATTTCAATGGTTATATAGTACATAGTAATCATCAGAAAATATACTCTGAAAATTAGAAAATATACCTATTTAATTTACTTAAATATTTCAAATTTCACACTGTTATTCTCTGAAAATGTAAAAAGGAAATTTCATCAAAGATTCTTAGTCATTATTATAAAGTATCATGATATTTTCAGCATGAATTAGATCAAATATATAGTCTTGGCCTGTAACTTACTATTGAGGATTATAGAGTTGTTTGCATTGAAGGGACTTTAGCACTTCTTTTAAGAAATCCATTGCACAAAAGGTATCACTGGAAAATTTGTTTCCCTTTGGAGAATTCTGCTGTGACTACAAACCCACTCTTGTCAATTATTTGCTATAGCTTTGCTAGAGAGCATATATAATACTTAACTATAATATAAAGTTAATTGGATTGATTCATTTATGCACTTATTGCATTTTTCTGGAAATTATTACCATAAACATTTAAATAGTAAGTTTTAACACCTAATATGGTGCTATGATGCATATAGAAACTGTTTTTAAATGCATAGAATCAAATAATTTGATTATAATTTTATGATTGTCCTATCTAAGCTCCAGCCTAGTACAGGAGTCTTTTTATCACTGAAGACCATTTATTAGCATATTTTGAATATAACAAAAGGGAGAGAACATGCTTGTGTTATAAGACAGATCATATTTTCATTGGTTACAAGGTTTGTTTTCGTATTTGATTTGTCTTCTCCTAATTTCAATCCCTAGTCTGTCCTTCACATAGTACATCAATGCAAAAATCAATTATCAGTTTCAAGTGATAACTTTTCAAATAGATGAAGCAGTCATAGACATCACTCACACTGAAATTTGTTTTGTTTTGTTTTGCTTTGTTTGAGACAGAGTGTCACTCTGTAGCCCAGGCTGGTGTATAGTGGTGTGATCTCAGCTCACTGCAACATCCACCTTCTGGGTTCAAGTGATTCTCATGCCTCTGCCTCCTGAGTAGCTGGGATTACAGGCATGTGCCATCATGCCGAGATAATTTTTGTATTTTTAGAAGAGACAGTGTTTTGCCATGTTGTCCAATCTGATCTCAAACTCCTAGCCTCAAGTGATTTGCCTGCCTCAGCTTCCAAAAGTTCTGGGATTACAGGCATAAGCCAAGGTGCCTGGCCCTCACATTGAAGTATTTTTAATGTAAATTCTCTATCAGTTACTACACAACTTAAAAGGTAAATGAGAACAGGTCTTTTTGTTTTTCTCAGTTCCATCATTTACTCTTTCATATGGCTAGTTTCCAGATGCTGCAACTTTTACATGATCAGCTCTGAGAGCTTTACCTTTTATTAATTTTATCTATATGTATTAATCATTATTCTTTAAATTGTGTATTTATTTGTTGAGTGCTCTGTATGTGCTAAGATCTGTATGAACTGTTTTATATTTATTAATTTAGTAAATACCTGCTGAGTTCATTCTATATATCTGGTATTTGAATTCAGTACAGTGGACGAATATATGTATTATAGGAATTAGACTTTATGCAATTGTGGGAGGAGTTGGGGAAATAAAGATGAAAAAGGGGAAAGTTTGAGAAAAGATCACCAGTCACCCTTCCCAAAGCACTGTCACTTTTGGCATGAGAATGCTGAGAACCCAGGCACATTTGGTTGCTGAAGTGGGACTACAAATGAAAGTTTGTAGAAAATTCAGCTAGAAGCTTATGCCCTTGTAAGTTCTATCGGCTGTTGGCCCACTGCTAAGAGTCTGGTAGTGGGTCCAAGGCTGCTGTTATTCAAACAGGACTAATAGTTGAGAAAAAGAATTAGACACAAAGCAGAAGAGAGTAAGAATAAGCTAGAGTTTGCTGGGTGCTCTGTTTCGGTCACTCTCTGTCTGATATGGGTTTAGAGAGTAATGACCACTGCTTCACTTTCCTGTCCCAGATCTTGCACAAGTTCCTTTTCTGTTCAACTCTAATCCAGAACTATATAGAGAAAATAATACTGGGCAGAGTAGTTAATAGCTTAACTATTAGAACCAGTAGATCGAATCTGCAAGGGATGCTTGGGATTCAGTGGTGAAAAGACAAAAATTGTTCTTGGCTTCTTGCAGTTACATTCTAGTGGTAGAGTCATAAAATAAATATTTTGTTTAATGTCAAGCAGTGGAAGTGCAGGAAAAATAATGAAGCAGAGAAAGGAATGGAGAATGATGCCTTCGAGCAGCCTGAGTGGAGGATGAGATGAGGATTCCCTTTTTTGAGTAAGGTGGATGAGAAAGACTCATCTAAAGAAATGCAAATGAGCCTTAGAGACTTCAGTGGTGTAATGTGAATCTTTCAGTTACCTAAGGCAGATCAGTACTGGCAGAGGGTAGATAGCAGGTGGGAAAATGCTTGGTGATTTTTTGGAAGAGCCAGGCAGTGTGTCTAAAATTGAATGAGTGAAATGGAGAGTTCTAGGATCAGATTTAGAGACCTTTCCAGGGATTCATTCAAGGAGAATGTTATAGGCATGAAATGAGTTTGGACAGTGTAGGATAGGAGTCCACTGGAGAGTTTTAAGCAGAGATGAGACAAGTTTGAATTTACATTTTATTTTATTTTTGTGGGAGACCAGAGTTTTACTATTGCTCAAATCAATCTCCCCAAGCATTCAGCAATCAGAATTTTTAAGGACAACTTGGTGGGTAAGGGGAAGCCAGTGAGCCAGTAGTACTAATTAGGTAGGAGATGAAATCATAGGGAACTGAAGCTGTCCTCTTGTGTTGAGTCTGTTCCTGGGTGGGGGCTACAAGATCAGATGAGCCAGTTAATTGTCTAGGTGGTTCCAGCTAATTCATCAAGTGCAAAGTCTGCAAAGTATCTCAAGCACTGATTTAGCAAGCAGTTCAGGGAGGGTCAGAATCTTGTAGTCTCCAGCTGCATTACTCCTAAACTATAATTTCTAATCTTGTGGCTAATTTGTTAGTCCTACAAAAGCAGTCTAGTCCCCAGGCAAGAAAGAGGTTTGTTTTGGGAAAGGGCTGTTACCATCTTTGTTTTAAACCATAAACTAAGTTCCTACACCTTGAGGTGTACATTTTGTAGTTATTCAAGTCCATAATGTGTTTAGGGACACAATACTAGAAAATCAGTGGGGAAGATCATGTAGTTTAAAAAGTGAAGAGATGTGATATTCTTGTGGCAAAGATTGTGTAGAGTTTAATAAGAGAAGTGTTGTTACATTCTTATAGCATATGCTTACCTGGAGGGAGTAACACTTCTTATGCCTAACCTGATTTATATCCTGTTTTCCTTCACAAAATATTTGAGCTAATATTCAATAATACTTTTGGCACTCCAGAATAAAATGCAAACATAGGGTAGTTGGGTGCAAGAGAGAACCAGGGTAGTTAAATTTTGAAGCCAAAAATAAGTTAGCACAGGTGTATTAAAAAGAAATGATGATAAAGATGAGCTGCAGATTTTTTCACAGTGTCCAAAACAAGAGGAGCAACTCATTTAGTCAAATTTTGTTACAAGATCTATAATATTCATAAACTTAAAAGTAAAAAAGAGAAGTGGAAAAGGAAGAATTGCTCTGGAAATATTTGGGAAGGCTCTGAACTTCTATGCACTTGAAGTAGTGTTAAATCAATTTCATTTGAATTGCCCAAGATATTACATAGTATGACAGGTAATATTTGGAATTCTTGTGACGTTATGTTACTGAAATGAAATTCAATAAAAACAGTCCTACAGGGACGCAAGCAGTTTTATACAAGTTTGTAATTCTCTAGTAGTCTGTCTTGATCCAAGATAAACTTCATTTATTTCAGGTAATCTTCCACAAAATTCTGTCAACTAGGAGTTTGATAATTATTGCAGAGGAAAGAGTTATTCTTGCTTCAAAGGAACTGTACTTCTTTCTCTTCCTGTTCATATGTAGGAAACATATGATACCATGTATTATATTTTTCTATATTCCTTAGGATGTTAAATTTAGAACTGGACAATACTCCAAATTCCCTGTGATCCTAGTTGATATGACAGGATGACCAACTCCTTTGGATAAAATAAACTGGATTTTTAAATTTAGATCCAAACTTTTGGGAATGAGAAATATTTTGGTAGTTAAGAAATGCTCATGATGCTGACTATAGTGATAAACTGGAAGTAGTATTTTATGAACAATGACACATAAGCAACCAATATGTAGTACTTAGGAATAATTATAAAACATCTTTAAAAGAACTAAAATTTAAAAACCCTCAGTGTAATGAATATGAGAAATAAAAATCTCAACATCAATGAGGGAGTCAATTTAACAATATTTTCTCACTATTTCTACAGGGTGATAATAGGCTTTTGAACTGAAAAACAATACAAGGACAAACTTCCAGTTTCTTCTGATATTTCAATAAAAATTGTCTATTTACAGCAGCAGCCCTAACAACAAAAAATATTACTTTTTATACGCCTCTGATTAAGCAAAAATTCAAAACTTGCTTGTACACAGAGGAGCTAATAATCATTATTAAGTATACTAGGATAAAATAATTTAATGAATGAGAAAAACGTAATTCCCATGACTATCTAAATTATATTTCAAACATTAAAATTAAGTCTTATATTGTTATTAAACATTTTTAAGGCAGTTAAATTTTTAATTGTGTTGAATTCAGCAGAATCTTTGACGTTATTATAATAATTATAAGATGAATTTTCTTGACTACCAAGCCAAAACAATTATATCAAATAGTTTAAATACAGTTTTCTGTAGAAAAAGAAGTAAGGAAGATGATTTTTTTTCCACGTGAGTATCGTTATTAAGTAGATGACAGCAAATACAACCAAGAAAATCCATCTTTGAAGTGTGCTAAAGGGTGGCTGGTTTATATATGGCAATTAATCACTGCATTATTTATAGTACTTTAGGAACAGCTCATACTACATTAATCAGGGATAACTTCTGCTTAATTAACAAGACTGCCAAAAAATGTCAAACACAAGCACAAAAACACAATGGAATAAAAACAAGAAAACAAGTGTTAGCTAGCAACTGATCACCACAAAATGAAATTTTAACTTGCATCAAAATATTTTACTTGCTTGAACTTTTATACTTTAGCTGGATATTTCATGAAACAATGATTTCTTCCCAGGGTTGAAAAGGGTGTCGTTTAAGACACATAGTAGCAAAATAAGGTAATCTATGTTATATGGTGTTTCACTTTTGATCACCTCTTCTCTACCATGTTTGTGTAGCTTATTCTGTCTAGGCAACTGCCTACTTTCCAACATGGATTGGGCAGGCATTACTGAAGTACCAAAATAGACTGTAGTTAGACTGCCTAGTTTAAATTCTGGCACCATTATGCCCCAGCTGTGTGATTTAAGATAAAGTAATCAACTTCTCTGTACCTTCATTTAATAATTTACAAAAAAGATGAAAAATGCCAACTAACTTACAAGGTGGTTATGCAAATTAATATATTTAAAGCACTGAACAATCTGTAACTATTCAATATATATTAGGTGTTGTTATTATTTGTATTTTTTTTTAATCAGGAAAGTTATCCTCTATCTTCTCTAGCTTTCTATAGCTTTCTCTAGCTTTCTGTCTTCCTCAAGCATCTCACTTGAACACCTGAGCAACTGCTATATGCATAGTACAATGCAATGAATACTTTATGATTCAAACACACAATTCAGGTGTTCTATGTAACTTGTACTTCATACATCTCTGGCATGTAGTTTTCTCATCAGTTTCATACCTCCAAAGTTACGTCACATTTAATTAAACTATAACTAAAAAGAAGACCTTGGGTCATTCTCTGGCCGCCAATACTGAAATACCTAGAATAACACAAATTCCTGGGACTTATTTGTGCACACAGTGTATGATAACAACATGATATGCAAAGAACTTTTATGTGATGAGCTGAAGCAGGACAATGGTATTCAGGGTAGATAAGGTGTATGCTTTGCTTAAGGATGTGGTAAAATAATGTGACATAGCTGGGAATAACCAATAATTGTAGATGTCTACCCGATCTAGTGTGTCCATTTTAAATCACAGTAGCAATCAGTATTATTGCTAAAACAAGGAATTACAAACATAGTGAAACTTTCAGATACACGGAAACGATAGCGTCAAGTAAATCCAGAAGATACTGCTTAAGTGAGGTTCTATAGATACTCAAGTATACGAAGAGCAACAATATGAAATGCTTCCTCCTTGGAAATGCAATCACAAAGAACAAGAGCAAATATCTTTCCTTTGATTTGTTGAAACACTGTTTATTATACATTATGTGAAATTATCACATACATTTTTTTCACCTTTTCTTTCCACTGATATAAGCGTTTGTTTATGGACCTGAAGGGACCTCCTCTCTGTTTCATCACTGTATAAACCCTAGACATGCAAAAAGCATAAGGTCACCTCTTAAAAGAAACCTTCCTAGATTATCTGACATGAAAATCATATTTAGTAAGTGAGCCATCCAAGGGCTCATACATTTTAAAATGGAGGAGGGTGAGTATAACCATGTGTGTTAGTGTCAGGACACAAGATTTTGTCCAATGGTGTCAAAATCACTGGGTTTATGTCATTTCCCTTCAA
This sequence comes from Trachypithecus francoisi, assembly GCF_009764315.1. Taxonomy (NCBI): domain Eukaryota; kingdom Metazoa; phylum Chordata; class Mammalia; order Primates; family Cercopithecidae; genus Trachypithecus; species Trachypithecus francoisi. The sequence goes on from NW_022681454.1 coordinate 91,159,610, forward strand.
TCTCACCTACTAGGAACCCAGATCACGTTGAATTATTAAATAGTGGACTTGAATTCAGTCTTTTATGTGTTTGTTCTATTTTTGGCTTAATGTCTTAGTAACTTCTTGTACTCTGCTCTGGCTCAAAATATCAGAAGGATGCTCAAAATAATACATACATTTTCATCCTTGTATTAGTCAATCTTATATTCTTTCATATTGGGTTTGGTTTTAGTGGCTTCCAATTACGGGGCCCTATCAGTATTTAGACCATTTTCTTGATCTATTATGTTCCCTAAAACATATTACAAATATATTTTGATGAATGAATGAATGAATGAATGAATGAAGGGGTTGGGAGAAACAGCCCCATGAAAATGAAAAAGATAGCATACAAACAGGTTTGTTGAGATACAGATTAAATTACAACCCACATTATTGATAAAAAATACTGTTTTCTTGTTAAATGCTCTATTTTCAGTCCATCTCAGATGATATATAGAAAAATATACTACATAAAGCTAATGCAATGAATGGTCCCCAAACCTTCTATTTTGCCTTATTATAATTGTTGATGGAAAATTCAATTTTTAAGAAAATGTAAATAAAGAGATCATAATAAGGAGATGACTTTTTGAAAAGGTAGCAAATAGAATATTTTATCAAAACAGCAACAAAAAAAGTTAACAAATAGAGCGAATAGACCAAGTTATCTTGGTTTCACTTGATTGTTAAGTTTAACTAAATGAATATAATAAGCCCAATACAGTACAAAGTTTTATAGTAAATGAGTTTTATACATTTTCTTATCTTAATCAATGCAAAGTTCTTATGTTTTCTACTATAATTGAAAAATAGAAAATATTTTAAAGACTTACCAAAAATCAAGCTATTGCTAGGGAAACAATCTATTCTGTGCTTCTTTGGAGATTAGAATTATTTTGTTTTCAATATTTGATCAATGCTAATAAAAATAATAGTTTTGGACCGGGTGCGGTGGCTCATGCCTGTAATCCCAGCACTTTGGGAGGCCGAGACAGGCAGATCACGAGGTCAGGAGATTCAGACCATCCTGGCTAACACAGTGAAACCCTGTCTCTACTAAAAATACAAAATAATTAGCCAGGCGTGGTGGCTGGCACCTGTAATCCCAGCTACTTGGGAGACTGAGGTAGGAGAATGGCATGAATCTAGGAGGCGGTGCTTGCAGTGAACGAAGATCGCACCACCACACTCCAGCCTGGGCAACAGAGCGAGACTCCATCTCAAAAAAAAAAAAAAAAAAAAAAAAAAAAAAGTTTTGAAAAACATTTTGTTTGGCATTTTTCAAGTTTCTAAATAATTTACTGGAGGCATTGTAAGAAATTCATCTTTAATTCTTATTCTCTTGTTTTCTTTTTTCTCTCTTAACTTCTGATATTTTCTTTGGTAATCCTGTCACAGTTTCTAAATTTTCAGTAAGGAAAACAAAAGAGAATAGAAATATAACAGGTTTATTTTTTCTCTGTGGATAACTGGTATATTCCCATATATTCTCTTCCCATGATGTTAAGAAAAGGTAATATTTATCATAATTTTATTTTTATTGGACATTTTGCTTTGGATATTAAGTTATAACTATTGTTATTTGCTAATAAGAACATGTAAGTAAACTAATTTACACTTTATTTACCGTATTTTATAAATTAAGCACATAGATGTCAGAGACATTTTGTGAAGCTAAGACCTACGTTTCCTATCTTTTAATGTTTATTTTACTATGCCACTTCCATGATAGTTAAACTAGTATTTTTTATTTTTATGTATGCACAGTAGGTGTATACATTTTTTGAAAACATTATGAATTTATTTATATACATGTTCCACAAACTTTTTTTTTATTATTATTATGCTTTAAGTTCTGGGATACATGTGCAGAACGTGCAGGTTTGTTACTTAGGTATACACGTGCCGTGGTGGTTTGTTGCATCCATCAACCCATCATCTACATTAACTATTTCTCCTAATGCTATCCGTACCCTACCCCCAATCCCCGACAGACCCCAGTGCGTGATGTTCTTTTTCCTGTGTCCACGTGTTCTCATTGTTCAATTCCCACTTACGAATGAGAACATGCGGTGTTTGGTTTTCTGTTCTTGTGTTAGTTTGCTGAGAATGAAGGTATATACATTAATGGGGCACATGAGATATTTCGATGCAAGCCTACAATGCATAATAAGCACATCAGGGTAAATGCGGTATCCATTATTTCAATCAAATATTAAATATCCCAGTCTCTTGTAACTATCATTCTATTTTCTGTCTTCATAAGTTCAATTGTTTTAAGTTTTAGATCTCACACATGAGTGAGAGCATGTGAACTTTGTCTTTCTGCGCCTGGCTTGTTTCACTTAACACAATATTCTTCAGTTCCATCCATGTTGTTGCAAATGACAAGAACTTAATTCTCTTCTATGCCTGAATAGTACCCCATTCTGTATGTGTACCACATTTTCTTTGTCCATTCATCTGTTGGTGAACAGCTTAGGTTGCTTCCAAATCTTGGCTATTGTGAATAGTGTTACAATAAACATGAGAGTACGGACATCTCTTTGATGTACTAATTTCCTTTCTTTTGGAAAGGAATCCAGCAGTGAGGTTGCTATATCCTATAGTAATCTATTTTCAATCTTACGAGGAACCTCTATATTGTTCTCTATAGTGGCGGTACTAATGTAATTTATTCTCCACCAGAAGTGCACAAGCGTTCTCTGTTCTCCACATCCTCACCAGCATTCATTATTGCCTGTCTTTTGTATATAAAACATTTTAATTGGAGGGAGATTGTAGATCATTGTAGTGTTGATTTGCATTTTCCCGATGATAAATGATATGTAGCACCTTTTCATGTACCTGTTTGTTGTTAGTGTATCTTCTTTTGAGAAATGTCTACTCAGAACTTTTGCCTAGTGTTTTTTAAATCAGATTATTATATTTTTTCCTATAAAGGTGTCTGAACTCCTTATATCTGGTTATTAATCCCTTGTCTGATTTATAGTTTGCAAATATTTTCTCCCATTGTGTGAGTTGTCTCTTCACTTTTTTGAATGTATCCTTTTCTGTGCAGATGCTTTTTAACTTGATATGATAAAATTGGTTCACTCTTGCTTTGGTTGTCTGTGCTTGTGGGGTATTCCTCAAGAAATTTTTGCACAGACCAATGTCGTAGAAAGCTTCCCCCATGATTTCTTGTGGTGATTTCAGAAATTGAGGTCTTAGATTTTATCCTTCAATCAATTTTGATTTTATTTTTGTATATGGAGAGAGATGGGGTAGTTTCATTTTTCTGCATATGGATATCTGGTTTTCCCAGTACCATTTATTGAAGAGACTTTCTTTTCCCCGAAGAATATTTTTGGCATCTTTGTGGAAAATGAGTTCACTGTAGATGTATGGATTTTCTTTGGTTCTTGGTTCCCTATTCTGTTCTATTGGTCTATGTGTCTGTTTTTATGCCAGTACCATGCTGTTCTAGTTACAATAACTCTGTAGTAGTATTTAAAGTCAGGTGATGTGATTTTTAAAGTTTTTCTCTTTTTGCTGGGATAGCTTTGGCTATCCTGTGTCTTGTGATTCTGTATACATTTCAGGATTATTTTTTCTATTTCTCTCATGAATGTCATTGTTATATTGATAGGGATTGCATTGAATATATAGATTAGTTTGTGTAGTATGGACTGTTAAACGGTATTGATACTTCTAATCCATGAACATTGAATATCTTCATTTTTTTGTGTCTTCTTCAATTTTTAGCATGAATGTTTTATAGTTTTCCTTATACAGATCTTTCACTTATTTGGTTAAGTTTATTCTCAGTTATTTTATTTTGTTTGTAGCTATTGTAAATAGGATTACTTTCTTGATTCCTTTTTCAGATTGTTTGCTCTTGGCATATATATATGCTGCTGAATTTTGTATGTTGACTTTTTTGTCTTGCAACTTTACTGAATTTGTTTATCAGTTCTAATAGTTTTCTTGTGGACGCATTAGTTTTTTCCAAATATGAGATCATATAAGCTGAAAACAAGGATAATTTAAACTCTTTCTTAGAATTTGGATGCCCCATTGTGTTTTTCTCTTGTCTGATTGCTCTAGCTAGCACTTCCAGTACAATGTTGAATACTAGTGGTGAAAGTGAGCATCTTTGTCATATTCCAGACCTTAAATGAAGGCCTTTAGATTTTTCTCATTCAATATGATACTAGCTGTGGGTCTGTCATATATGGCTTGTATTGTATTACAGTATATTTTATCTATCCCCAGTTTTTTAATTTTTTTTTCATGAAGGGATATTGAATTTTATCAAACACTTTTTAGGCATCTATTGAAATGATCATATTGATTTTGCCCTTCATTCTTTTTATATGATGTATCACATCAATTTTCATATATTGAATCATCCTTGCATCTCTGGGATAAACCCATTTGGTCATGATAAATGATTTTTTAATATTTTTGAATTTACTAGTATTTTATAGAGGATTTTTGCATCAGTGTTCAATAGGGATATTGACCTGTAGCTTTATTTATTTATTGTTTGATGTGTCTTTTTTTTTTTTTTTTTTTTGGTTTTCCTATCAGAGTAATATCCTTCAAACATGAATAAGAAAGACTTTCCAGAAAAAAGACTTTCCGTCTCTATGTTATCTTGAATTTCATTTAGCTTCCTCAAAACAGCTAGTTTGAATTCTCTGTCTCCCCCGGATTGGTTTCTGATGCCTTTTTTAGTTCATTTGGTGAGGTCATGTTTTACTCTTGATACTCGTGGATGTTCACTGATTTCTGGGTATTTATTGTAGTGTTCACAGTTTATGCTTGTTTGTACCCACTCTTCTTGAAAAGGCTTTCCAAATATTCAAATAGAATTGCGTGTTATAATCTAAGTCTTTGGTCACTGCAATTGGGTCTGCATTGGGGGAACCCCAAACCCAGTAATGCTGTGACTCTTGCACACTTCTAGAGATACCACTTTGGTGGTCTTGGATGAAATACAGGTGAACTGCCTGGTTTACCAGGCAGAGACTCTTGTTCTTTTCCCTTACTTTACCCCCAACAAGCAGAGTCTCTCTTTTCATGCCGATCTGCCTGGAGCTGGGGGAGGAGTGACATAGCATCTTTGTGGCCACCACCACTAAGACTGCTCTGGGTCATACCTAAAGCCAGCACAGTATTGGATCTCTTCTAAGATCCATGGCGACCACTGCCTGGCCACTACTGATGGCCATTTAAGGCCCAAGGGTTGTTTAGTTAGCAGGTGGTGAATCCATCCAGGCTGGTGTCCTTCCTTTCAGGGTAGGGAGTTCCATCTGGCCCAGGGTGGGTCCAAAAATGCTGCTTGGGGGCCAAGGTCTGAGTCACAAACCTTAGGAATCTACTTGGTGCTCTATTCTCCTGCTTCTGAACTGATAGACAGTCTGAAAGACAATGGCTTTCCCACTTTTTCCTCTCCTTTCTTCAAGTAGGAGGAGTCTCTCCTCATGGCCGCCACTAATCCACGCCTGTGAGGCACTACTTGACTACTGCTGGTAGGCCCAGTACTACTACTCAAGGCCCAGTGCTCTTCAGTCAGCTTGTAGCAAACACTGCCAGGCCTGAGTCTCTCTCTTCACTGAAGTGGGCTCCCCTGTGGCACAGTGCAAGTCCAGAAATGCCCTTCAGTAGCAAAGACTTGGGAATCAGGAACCCCATGAGCCTGCTTGGTGCTCTACACGTTCTACACAACTGTGGCTGAGCTGTTACTCAAGCTTCAAGATAAAGTCCCCTTACTCTTCCCTCTTCTTTCCTCAAACAGAAGGAGTCCCTCCCCATAGCCATTGCAGCTGGGAATGTGCTGGGTCACACCTGGAGCCAGCAGGGTACCAAGTCTTCCCAAGGCCTGCAATGAGTATTGCTTTCATCTGCTGATGTTTACTCAAGGCCCAAGGGCTATTTATTCAGTTGGTGATGAATCCTTCCAAAAATGGGTCCTTCCCTTAAGAGTAGCAGCTTTCTTTTTTGTTCAGGGTGTGTCTAGAAGTATCATCCAGGTGCTGGGGCCTGGGATGGGGGCCTCTGGACTCTGCCTGGTGCCCTATTCAAATGTGGCTGAGCTGGTATCCAAGTTGCAAGACAAAATCCTGTTTACTCTCCCCTATTCCCTCTTCAAGTAGAAGGAAGGAGACTCCCAACGCTGCAAGCTGCACCTCATGGGGTTGGGGCAGGATGACACAAGGACTCCCTCAGTCACCCCAGGCAGTGCCTTACTGTGTCATGTACACCTCAAGTCCACTGTCTCTGGACCCAGCACAGCACTAGGATGTGCTCAGGAATTGCAGTCCTTGTGGCCTAGATGGCCTTTCAAGTTTATGTAGGTTGCCAGAGTGCTTTAGCCTGCGGTGGCGGGGCTTGCCAGAACTTAGGTTCCAACTTCTGGGATGGATGATTCCCCTCTAGCTCGGTCTCATCTAAGTGCTTCCTCTGTGGGTGCCAGCTGAATTTTGCCCCATGTTGCTTTCTGCTGGAACAGACACACTGAGTTCCAACGCAAAGTCCCACAATCACTGCAAGCACACAGATTCCCTCCCCACCTGCTGCTGGGGAGTTGGGGAGGGGTGGCGTTAGCAATTCAAGACTGTCTTTCTACCCTCTTCGGTGCCTTTGTCCTCAATATAATGTTAAAACCAGGTACTGTGATTGATCACCTGATTTTTGTATCTTATAGAGGTGCTTTCTTATGTAGGTAGGTGTTCCTGTGGGAAGGATGAATACTGGAGGGTTCTATTCAGATACCTTGCTCTATCTTCCTTTCTTAAAATCCTATTTTAATTTATCAAATCAGTAATTAGTTTGTCACCTTCCTTAAAAGATAACATACACATATTTAATGAAAATTAAAAGAGAGCAAGCAAGAACAAAAATAAGAATAAATAAAAACAAAGAACATAGAATTAGGCCAATAATGCATATCATATACTTTACACAGTTGGATCATGGATTTAACTTTCAGTTTTCTATAAACCCACTTCAGAATTGTTACACAATTCGTGCTGTCCGTAAATTTGAAACAAGTTATTCTCTGAGATAATATATTGTTCTCAGTTTTCTTCAGTAGTGATATCAGAGTAGAAATTTTCCAAGTAGAGTGGCTATTCCAGACACTGTGTGACATAATATAATTATTCTCAGCAGCATCCTTTCAGGAGATTCTACAGTAGTTTTCATGAACTGTTTTTTTACCTGTAGTCCCTGATGGCAGCACAGCAAAAGATGGTCCAGCCAAAGCAATTTTGTAAGTTTGTAGAGTGTAACAGAGGCACTTCCTGACTGACTGGATCAAGGAGTATGTGTATATTTAGGATTTGAAGTAGCTTTTTTATTTTTCAAACAATGTTCTGTCAAATGGCATTAAACATAACCTAACAATGCATTTGAGATTCTGCTGTTTGCCTTGCACCTATGGTAAATTCTAATGTCAGTTAAAGTCAGACCACAGGACTTAAAAGATAATCCAAATGAGATTGATAGGTGTCATAGATTTAGGTTAAAGACGGAGAGCCTAGAAAGGACAACAGCTTAATTTGAAGATATACTGACCTCCTTTGGAGGTCAATTAAATAGAATACAGACAGGGTAATTTTATATCATATAATTTTCACATATATCAATTTTGACAGTTTAAATAAGTTTTAATATATTTGAAAAATGAATAGCAAATTAAGTAAAGTATTTTCTAATAATATAAATTTTTCCAAAAGGGAAACTAATATGATGTATAGATAGATATAATTCAATAGGTCTCTCTGAAGTCAACTGTATTTCCTACTGGATATGTGAGAAAATGCTCATATGAAAATTTAGCAACCTTTAATCCCTATAATGCTGTAGAAAACTTGAGTATTTAAAAGTAGAAAATTATTTGCTGTCATTGATCACATCGGAATGGAATTCAACAACTCAAATGTTAGCATTCTTACTTTTACACTCTAAAGGCTAAATAGTGTAGGAAAATTCATATTTATAGCTAAGATTATTATGTGTTTATGATAGCAGTATATCTTCTATGTTTTATTTACATAGGATTATGTACCTCTTCATTTTTAATATTTATTGAGCCCTATATAAGTTGGCATCCCATCTGCAGTTTTCTTAGAGGTTTCTTTCTGTTCCTGGTCCACCAAGCTGGATTTGTGTTTTTATTAGTGGCAGGATTAATAAGATCCTTGGGACATTTTACAAGTTTCCCTATAGGGTATATAAATTATTTCAAACTGAGTGTACCTTTGTGATTGAAGGAGTTTATGACAGAAAATAGTAAAATGTAACTGTTCAAAACATAAAGGGTCAAACTTAACTGGAAGCAGTATCCATGGAGATGATTGGGGAGATGTGAAGAAGATAGATATGCCTTTTACAGTGGAAGAATGTGCTACAAGTGTCATGGGTATTCATCCGTCTAGAATAGAGTAGATAATAGTTCCCTTCTTCATTTATGTCATACCCTACTTGAGTCTGTCTGGAACTAGACCCTGTCTGGAATACAAGAAACCAGAGTGAGACTATGTGAATCACAACATATGACGACTTATTGAAGGTGCTAGCATGTTGAGCCTAGAGAAGAAAAGCTTTTCACTATTTTTCTACAAGAACTTTCAGAGCTTTCATATAAAATGTACTTTAGGTTTTCCATGCCATTGCAGAGAAGAGTGCGAGGGTTCATGGATGAAACTGTAGTGAGAAAGACTAACTCATGGTGGGGAAGAACTCTCTATGATTGATTTTGGAATTGCCTGCCTCAAGAGGTGGTTTGTTCTCCATCACTGGAAGCATCTAGACATAGGATGTATTTGTCAGGACTTGCATAGAGAGATTTTATCAGAGTAGCTTGACAGACTAGGTTCTTTTAATGCTTGCATTTCCTTTGGACCTTATGATAGATTTTGTTGTTGTATGTGAGATTGTTTGGTATAGTTTTAAGAAACTCGAATTGGTATGCCATATGAGAAGATAATAGCAGGCATACGAGACTTCACAAGGAAGTTTTGCTTACTAATGAGAATTTGGGATTATATGTCATGTTGTCATAGTGAAAGGAATACTAACAATGGTAGATCCTGCTTGCTATGAAAGTGTACCACAAAATTATTCTATTAAATTCACAGTTGCTTTTAAATTAATAATTCTTAGAGGATAAATAATGGCAATGTGTACAGGTAACCATCGTTATATAATACACTTTTTGTGTGTGGGCAACAAACATTTAACTAAGTAAATATGAAAACACTAACTGTTGACCTTACCGACAATTCAGGGATTCTTGTATCAATTAATTACAAATTTCTCAAAATACTAAAGATGTGGCAATAAATAAAGTCTTGAAATTTTCCCATTTTCAATGTTTAATTATAATCAATTTGGTGTTATAGGGCTAAAGATTTCAGTACATATTTCTGGGCATCTGATTTTATTTTATTTATGAAATACTACTTCTATTTAAACTTTCTCAGCTTTTTTTGTTTGTTTGTTTACATTTTTGACTTTGCTTAACTGACATAAGTATCATTTTCTATTTCTGACTATGAAGTGTACAGATAGTCTTGAACAAGTGCTATCCACTAGAAGATTATTCAGAATAATACTTTGCCTAATAATGGTTATGGAATCTCTCTTAGGTTGCTTGTGTATATGAATATTTATATGCAGCTATAAAAGTGTGTTAAATATGTATTAGACACATTAGACTTATTTCTACATATATTTAATATTGAAGACAAAGGAAAACAATCTCCTAAATGCCTGATAATTTGATAATTTATTAAAGGAATAATTTATTTATGATATAAGAATAATGTCTGTTGGGCCAAAAGTGGCATATTTATTTAAAATTATGTGTATAATCTTTATCATATGAAATAATATGTAATGAATGTTTTATGTACTGAATATAGTAGTATAAAACATATTAACAAGTTTGATTTAGCTGTAGATTTGGCTATAACAACTTTTAAACAATTCAACCAAATGTATAAATTCTTTAAAAATGAGTAACTTTTGAAGGACAGATTCTAGTTAATTTATAAACTATGTGTCTATAATTGACTAAGATGTTCGTATTTAAATGATGTGGGTCTTATACCAATTAAAGAGAAATTTTACTTTAAATTGTAAGATTCTTTAAATTCTAAATAAATAAAAATTCGGTGCACTGACCTTTTACAAATTGGACTAGTACTAGCATTTCACCTTCAAATGATCTGAAAAAAAAAAAAGATTCATTTGTATTTTTCTAGGAATACTTATTTTTATTTTTTGTTGTGAGACAGAGTCTCACCCTGTAGCCCAGGCTGTAGTGCAGTGGCGCAATTTTGGCTCATTGCAACCTCCCCTTCCCAGGTTCAAGTGATTCTCATGCCTTGGCCTCCCAAGAAGGTGGGATTACAGGTGTGCCTCAAATTGCCCAGCTAATTTTTGTAGATAGGGTTTCACCATATTCCCCAGGCTGGTCTCAAACCCCTGGCCTCAAGTGATCTGCCCGTCTTGGCCTCCTAAAGCGCTGGGATTACAAGCATGAGCTACTGGGCCCAGCTGACTGCTTAAAGTATTATTATTAAATGTTTGAGTGGTTCTGGAATCGACATATTTAACATGCTGATATTTGATTATCATATGTCCTTTTCTGCTTAACCTCAAAGATTTCACAAACAAAATCAATATATAGAAGGTATTACTCAGACATGAAAACATATTTAATACTTCCTTCTTTCTATATTACATCTACATGGCAACTTGTGGATATTGAGACTCCAATACATTGGACTGCTTGGGCTCAAGGTAAACCACCACTTTAAGAATTAATACCTGAAGAAAACAAAATTGCCTAGATGTTGCTTATTACAATTATTTATACCTCAATATTAGTTTCAGAGTCCTAAATTCTTTCTTTGAACTCTTTTTACTAGTATTTTTTCTTGAGTCAAGATTACATGCTTTTTTTAAAGTTAATTTTTCTGATTTTATTCATTGGACTTTTACTGGGCTTAGTGTGCCACAATAAATAATTTCCAAGAGTATTTAAGGCTGTTAAGTATTTCCTAAGACCACTTATGACTTTCCATCATTGACATTGTAGTTATTTTATATGTACATATGCCAGAAATAACAAAAATGTTTGTCAATAAATTTCATGAACATCTCACCATTTCTTTTCCTTTTAAAATCAGGATACAATTTATACAACTGCAGGTTTGTGTGTCTAAACACTAAGCCAACTATGTCACACAAAACTTACACTTATTTAAAAAAAAAAAGAAAGCAGAGGGACAGTATGATGTATTTGTCATTAAAAGAAAAATAGGCTGCCAGGAATCTTGAAGCATATACTCAGATACAATGATTGATTATCATCTTACTGCATACATTTTTTGTGCTCCCATAGTCTCTGGCCTTTATCTTAATATCTAACACTCATTTTCTTGTCATTTTCTTTCTTTTTATTTCGTAGTGTATATGTGATGAGGCATCTAAAGTCAATATTGGCATTATATTATAAGAATTCTATTAATTTTTATAAAATAGTATTTATATGGCAGTTTACCTTCTGTGTGTGTGTGTGTGTGTGTGTGTGTGTGTATGTGTGTTTCTATACTAGTATTGTAGCCACAGGCACATGTTCATTGGCTACCATGGCATCTACTTAACTAGCATCTTCTTTTAACTGAAGAATCCCAGTTATTCTAGGAGAAAGTTGTATTTTTGAATTCTCTTATTTGATCTGATCTAACCCTCAAGAAGAAAATCTACAGATACATGAATGCTTATTCTTTTACCAATGTCCCCTGTGCATCTATTCATGTAATATCCCATGAAACACTATCAACATTTAGTTTTCTAGATTATTGCCAGTACTTTGAGATAGTCACAATATATACTGCCTCGTCTCCAACAATGGTGCCTTGCATACCATGAATATAACATAAAAAGGGGGTATTTGCCTTTTCTTTTTAAATATCATTACAAAAGTCTCTGCTGCAGCATAATTAATGACAAATGCCAGAATATATCCAAAAAAATTAGCACATGTGGACAGCAGGTTTACTTAGATGTTTATTTTTGCCCTTATACATTTTTGGAGGATTGAAACATTTTTGGTATCACTTTTGGTATTTAAACAAACATAAATATTTTCTCAAAAAGTGAAGACTTTTTTTTTTTCAGACAAATCTATGAGAAATTATTGACTTAACAAATCACAAGTTTTGTCACGTATGACATATTTGTTTGTTTGTTTGTGAAAGCATTTTATTTATTAGGCAACTGTAGCAGACATCATGTATCCAGACTTTAGCCAGTCATGATCACTCATCATCTAATAAAAGTAGTTAATATTTATATAAGGCTTATTACGTGCCAGAAACTCTTCAAGTTATTTCACATCTCTTAACTTATTTGATCTTGTTAACAATTCTACAAAGTAGATGATTTAATTTTTGCTGTTGTATTGATGAGTAAAATGAGCCCAGCAAGTAGCAGATGGGTAATTTGAGTCCCAGACTCTCTTGCCCTAGAATTAGTTTTATAATCACAATGTCATGCTGCTAAACAATTGAGATGCATCATTCCTGACAATCATTGCCTTTACCCTACAAGTACCGTATCAGAATATAAAAGTGAAGGATGACGCTTTCCAGTGGAAGGTTCAAGGCTCTTGTCTGAAGTTTATATTATTTGTTTGAAATCTGTATCTGTATCAGCCATGGAGATATTGAAGGAGATTTCATTAAACTTTCATGTTATATAAAGCTGAAAGAGTGTTTTAAAAAGTGATACGTAAAATAACAGATTTGGTATTCAAAAGGAGCAATAGTGAAAATCCAACAATAAATATAGCAGGGGTAAATGTAAGGTGCTACCTTTGAATCCAATAAACCATGAAACAAGAAGAGCATAGGAGGGAGCTGGTTTAGGAACAAGCCATGGGAAGAAGTCTAGGGGATTATGATATAGACTAGCCCCAGTGTGGTGTGGTTCCCCAAGTAACAAATTCTGTCTTAGGTAGGCTGCATTACTGTGTTGTGATTTATTTATTGAATAATCTTACCTTGGTTAGTGCATAATTCTAAACTTTTTCCAATTAACATTTGTAGCTCTGCTATTGTTAATCATTTCCCATGCTTTAATGTCACTGTGAATACATTTTAATTTTTTTCTAATGTTTTGTTACTAAAATGCATATAAAACTCTCATCCCATATTTTTTGTTTGTTTGTTTTGAGATGGAGCCTCCCTCTGTTGCCCAGCCTGGAGTGCTGTGGCGCCGATATTGGCTCACTGTAACCTCTATTTCCCAGGTTCAAGCGATTCTCATGCCTCAGGCTCTGGAGTAGCTGGGACTACAGAGTTGCGCCACCACGCTCGTCTAATTTTTGTATTTTTAGTAGAGACGGGGTTTTACTGTGTTGGCCAGGATGGTCTCGAACTCCTGACCTCAAGTAATCAGGCCGCCTCAACTTCCCAAAGTGCTGGGATTACAGGCGTGAGCCTCCATGTCTGGCTTTATCCTATATTTGATTTAAATTGTAGGTTCTTACCTCTTCTTGGTGTGACCACAAATGGAGACCCTAACAAATTGGAGTGTCAAAGAAATGCCACAAGGTCTGACTCTGAGATAAATGTCTTTTCTTTCTCTTTGATGTATAGTTGTTCCAGTATGTTAGGTCAGAGAAGAGAGAGCAGAAAATGCTAAGTGTATCTTTATTCACCATTTACTAATATTATTATTTATTTGCTTTCTCTGCTTTGCAGACTTCTGTGTGGCTCTCTTATGAAACTCATTCAGGAATTCTTTAGAAGACCTATTGTAAAGTTCTCTGATATGGGAGATTCAATCTGAATCCAAGCTAGCTAGCCTCCATTAGAGTGAACCCCAAGCTGTACATACTGTTGGAACTTGTTTTTGAGGTCTCCTCAGTTACTATCCAGTGGCTCTAGGTCCACTACATTTTGTATATTTACTTGACTCATGGAGAACTTATGTAGAGTTACTACTAAGACTATAGCCTGTTCCATTGCAACACCTTGCATAGGTTGGCGGACCACTTGGGTGAAATGCAGAGAATATCATGCAGAGAATATCTGCTCTGCATGAATGATTAAGAGCAGAAGTTCTCAAGTTTTACCTGATAACCTTTGAAATAACACAGATTCCTTGATTTGCTCCTGCACTATCCCTTTTTGGATTCTATCCAACAGATCTGCTGTAAAGTCTGACAATTTTGTTTGTTTTTTTTTAAGCACTTCAGCTAGTCAGCAAGGGTTCAGAAACACTAAATTAGATTACCTGACTCAGAATCCTATGATTCTATGTATTTTTTTCCTCCTTAAAAGTACTTTTATAACTGTGATATTACTTTAATATTTTAAAACAACCATAAATAAGATTGCAGATAGTAATGCATTGGGTTTGCAAAAATAACTTTAGATAAAATACATTCCAGTTTGTATTTATGTGATAATACATTATCTCAAGACCTCAAAAATAGATTTGCTTTGTGTATGTGGTTTCCTTCTATAAGTGAATAAAACTAGTCCAATGAAATAAAGGGTTAAGACCCCTTAGAGGAAAAGGAAAATAAAATTATCTTCAGAAATGGCTATGGTAACACCTCCCAAGGCAAACTATTGGCAGACCTTCTAAGGGCAGATTGTGTGCATCTGTGTGAGTGAAAAACAGCTGAAGGGTGTCAAGTGCTCTTCTGAGTCACACTAGAGTCCCTTTATACTTATTTCCTAAACCAAGTAGTAGTTGCCGTTTCACCAGCCCACACAGTTCTATTATTTTCCTATATTTGCTTTATGAATAGCTGGCTCTCAGAGTACTTAGCTTCTTATCTTAGTCCATTCGGGCTGCTAGAACAAAATACCATAAACTGGATAGCTTATAAACAACAGAAATTTATTTTTCACAGTTTTGGATGCTGAGAAGTCCAAAATCACAGTGCTTGCAGATTCCAGGTCTGGTGAGGGCTTACCCTTTGGTTCACAGACGGTACCTTCTAGCTGTGTCTTCTCATGGTGGAAGAAGCAAGCTAACATTCTGAATGCCCTTTTATAAAAGGACTAATTCCAATGATAAGGGCTCTGCCCTTGTGACCTAATCACCTTCCAAAGGCCTCAACTCCTAATACCGTCACCTTATGGGTTAAAATTTCAACACAGAAATTTGAGGTGGAGGAGAATCAAATATTCAAATCATATCACTTATGTTGAAAAATAGTCAAATAATAAAGCATTTCTAACACAAGAGCTCATGGCCAAGTAAACTTACATGAAATGACCAGTGCAAGGACATTCTCGGATAAGGCTTTCTTTCCTGTAGAGTAGTAGTATTGATTATTTATTTATTTATTTATTTATTCATTTTTATTTATTTCAAGACAGTCTCACTCTGTTGCCCAGGCTGCCTAGGCTGGAGTGCAGTGGTACCATCTTGGCTCACTGCAACCTCCACCTCCCAGGTTCAAGTGATTCTCCTGTCTCAGCCTCCTGAATAGCTGGGACTATAGGTACATGCCACCATGCCCAGTTAATATTTAGTAGAGATGGGGTTTCACTATCTTGACCAGGCTGGTCTCAAACTCGGAACCTCAAGTGACCCTCCTGCTTTGGCCTCCCAAAGTGCTGGGATTACAGGCGTGAGCCACCACTCCCAGCCCAAGCAGTATTGATTTTTAAAGGATATTTGTTTTATCACCTCCCTACCAAATTATATACAAATAAAGTAACTATTCCAGTTAGGAAAATAGTACATAAGTACTTAAACCATATTAAGATCAACATCTAAAAAAATAAAAATTTACATAAATGGAAGAGACATTTTTTACTGCCATTTGTTTGATTTTAATAATTTAATTTTATGGAATTTATGAAAATTTTATTTTTAGGACTTTATGAAAAATTCCAAAAGTTTAAATTATTAAAATCAAATAAATGAGGTAAAAATTATGTAAGATATATTTGGGTAAAAAGCATAAACACATTTAAATATTTTCTTAAAACATTTTAATTAACAGGAACATATTTTAAAGGAATTAATACATAAAAATCAATTTCAATCTCATTATTCACCACAAGCACTTCCAATATTCTGGAGCCTTAGATTTTCATCCTTGATATTTATTTATAAAGATTATTGCAGTCATATTGCTCATGTAATAGATAATCTCTCTCCACACTGACATTTTATTATGATATTTTCCACATTATTACCTATTTCTCATAAACGTAATTAGAACTTATCATGCAATATTTTATTGGGTAACTTGATTTAGTTAGCTATTTCTCCCATAATTATACATTATGTAGACTTACTCTTGGGTTTTGCTACTACATATAAGATTGCTTTAGATCTTCATGTCAGTAAGGTTTTGCCATATTTGGATTATTTCCTTAGGATAATTTGCCAGAAGTGGGATTATTAGAGTAAAGAGGCTCAACATTAAATTTTTGTTTTGTAATGCAAAGTTGATTTCCATAACTTACAATGCTGCCAGCAAGATAGACAAACATCCAGTTCACAGCCTTACTTTTCTGTTGAATTTGGTTCTCATCTTTTATAGTTTGAATAAAATATGATAGTTGAAAATAGTATTCCATTGTGAGCTCCAGTGAAATACAAATTATTGTATTAATGGAGATTACTGGAGTCGAGAATTTTTTTCCATAATTGGAAAATACATTTGCCTTTCTCCTCTAAAATATTTCTTTTTGGAACTTCAGTATTTTGTGATCATTTGTATACATTCTTCATATAATAATAATTCTTTGTCATAACTGCAAAAATATTCATATTTATTCTTAATTTTACTAATACCTTATACTCAAGTTTTTACTTGTACTAGAATCAAATATCTCTACCTTTTCTTACTGATTATATATATATATGTGTGTGTATATATATATATATATATATATAACTTAAGCCAAATTTGTTTATATTTCAGAACATTCAGGAATCTCTAGAAGCTTCATTAACTCTTTCTTATCATTATATTTAATTTTTAAGTCACAGCTTTAGAACACCAGAGGTTAGTGTGAGTAATTTAGTCAGTGAGAAAAGCTGACTCCTTCTGGAAAAGGACCTTTATCAAAGCAATTGCATCAAAGCTGGCTTTGAATTTCAGAGAAAGCAATTAGATTAAAAGAAAATTAGGATCTTGGCTCACAGGAAAAGCATGTAAAACATAATTCATCTTGATTCAGAGTTTTTAATATTCTATCATGGTTATCAAATATGTCAGATATGAAAAATAATTTCAGCTTTGTTTTCAGCTTTGCTAAGTTTGGTCACTGTTCCTTAGAAGCAAAAGTTTAGCTCCAATCATGTTGGAAAATAAAGTAGTTTTAGTCATTAAAAACAAAAATTTTATTAATAATCGTGTGATTTTATAATAATGTTATATTTTCATCTTCTGGTGTACCCAACTTGTGCCTGGTGTATAATAGATGCAGAATTCATAATTGTGGAATGAATAGGTAAATTTTCTGAAGTTGAATGTGGAGAGGTATTAAGCATGTCCTCATAATACCTTTAGGATTGCCAAAAGTCTTGCTTAGGAATTGAAAAAGAAGTAGAAATCAAATGTTAAAATTACCTCAAAGGAAAAGAGAAATCCAACTCAATGAACAGTAGAAGTCAATGAAGGCAAAAATGGTCCATTTTTACCTCATTCATTTTCAGGGACAGACCTGTTTTAGTTCATTGATTTATAGTGCTCATTGAGTTGTATTCTCCTGTTCTTTGGTTGTGCTCCATCCTCTATTTTTTCAGCCTCCTTTTGTGTTTTATTTTAAACTGTATTTGTTATGAGGTGGGCTTTGATGGCATAGTTTTAGCAGAATGAGATTACTTTTTCTCACTTGATTTTTCTACTCATATGTTATCATGGCTTTTCAATATTCTTAATGGTACTTTTCCGAATAATCTCTTTTAAATGTCTCTCTTTATGTTGATCTGTGTCAATCAAGTTTTTATGTGTAAAAATGTGTTAATAAATTTAAATTGAAAAATAAATTTAAATTTAATTTACTTTTAAAATAATTTAATTCATTTATTTTAATTAATTTAAATAAATTTAATTTTTAAATAAATGTAAATAAATATTAAAATAAAATAAAAATATAATATAAAATAATATTTAAATAAATTTAAATTAAAAATAAATGTAATTTAGATTTATTACTGTGACCATACAACACAAATAGTTGTTTCTATTCAATTCACTCATAAAGAAACATTATTTAACAAACATATGCAGCACCTTTCAATGCTACGCACTTTTGCAGTTGTCAAGCACCATAATTCACGTAAGTTCTGCCCTAGGCCTTTAATTATAAGTTCTTATTTATGGGAATTAGAGAGTAGAACTTGAACTGAAGAGACTAGCCTGACTGTGGAGCTGATAAAGAAAGAATGTACATCGGTTCTGAGTACAGCGCCCACAGGTAATTGGAGAATACGTGTTTGAATCAGACTGATGAATTCTGGGTGGAACATGAAAGCAGGTACTTCTAAATGTTAGTGATATTAATTAAATCATCATAATTTGTCTAGAATCACGCTCAATTTAGAAATGATTCATCTAAGGGAATGAAGACAGGGAATAGCTGAAGCCAATATTATGAAAGATAAAACAGAGTAAGAAAAATTCTTTGGCCACTAGGCATTTACCTTTTTTTATAGTATATAAATCACAGTATGCAGATACACACATACAATAGAATTTCAATAAGGTACAATCACTTCCCACTTTTTAATTTATGTGCTCAGTGTAGAAACAATTAATTATTTTAATATACAGAATTTGATAGACTCATAATAGAAGCAAATCCTTTGAATGTTATAAAGAAGGGGAACCCATGTCACCAATCATATGTATGAGTGCTTCATAGTGGAGTTCATCTTTGGTTTCAGGCTTAAATTATGACACATTGACAATTTGGAACATTCAGACTAAGAAAACATTGAGGGATAATTCAGGAAAATTAGGCACAAGGATATGTTCACAGAATAATCCTATGTTGCCCAAATATCAAAAGAGCCTAAGTATTCATCTCAAATTGAGCCTGGAAAATTAGACTTTGGGAGGGTCACAAGATAAGATGTTTGTAACATAGCCAGATAAGCACTAAAACAAATCCAGGATTAGGCTGTCTTGTGATTTGGCTTTCTCCGCTGTAAACCATGTTTTTCTATGAATGTGAGACTCTACTAGACAATGTTGAGTCACTCAACATTGATGAACATATTCATCCATTTATTCATCATTTAATTTATTATCCATTCAGAATTGTAAAAAGCCAAGGATGTATAAGTGTAAAAGACAGGTATAATAGTGTAATGGCATACATAATTGTGGAAAACTACTATTATATCCTTGGCTATTGAACACAGATGTCCTAACAGTGAAAGTTTTAATAAAAATAATATTGATTATGCCACATAAATGTTCTATATAGTACATATGGAAATGTTCTCTATTATTAGTGTCAACATTGCCTTTCTATCATGCTTTGGTTAGCAAATTCAGCAAGAGTAAATCTCTTTAGGTTTTGTTTTTGTTTTTGTTTTTTTTTAAAAAAAGAGTCTCACTCTGTCACACAGGCTGGAGTGCAGTGGCGCGATCTTGGCTCACTGCAACCTCTGCCACCTGAGTTCAAGCAATTCTCCTGCCTCAGCCTCCCAAGTAGCTGGGATTACAGGCATGTGCCACTGTGCCATGCTAATTTTTGTATTCTTAGTAGAGACAGGGTTTCACCATGTTGGCCATGATTGGCCAGGCTAGTCTTGAACTCCTGACCTCAGGTGATCCACCCAATTTGGCCTCTCAAATTGCTGGGATTACAGAGGTGAGCCACCGCACCCGGCCCTCTTTTAGGTTTTTAATGTAAATTTTTAATGAAGATTTCTGTGTTATTTTAAGCATGAAAGTGAGACTAATACACATAATAACAATTTGTGAGAACTTGTATTTGGAAGTACTTAACAATATTTTGTGAATTGTCACCTGTCCGCTCATGAGTAGATAGCAAATATATATATATATATACACACACACACACACACACACACACACACATATACACACTATATATATTTACCATATATATGATATATATATCTATGTTTCTATATATGATGCATAGAGGTAGACTGACGTGTGTGTGTGTGTGCATACACATATGCACTTGTCAGTCTGTCTCTATGTATCCATGTAACTTAAGTGTGATTTTCTACTTATGAATATGTGGCGTGTGTGTGTATGTGTGTGTGTGTGTGTGTATACATGCATTAAATCGTGTTCTCTGAAGAGCAAATGCCATGTCAGAATTCATCATGCAAGAGATTTATTAGGAAAATGCCTGTGAGAGAAGGAGAGGGAAATAAAAAAGGCAGGAAGAACCATCAAACATTGAAGCAGTTCTGATCCCTGGAAAGAAGGAGGGGAGAGAAGGAAGGAGGGTTGGACTGACAGAATCTTTGATGAAGCATAGATTTTTAAAAACTTTGGCCAGGCCAGCAGGGAGTCATCGTGCCAAAGTTGCCTGTCAGAGGAGTCTTACATCTTTTAGAAATGGACTTGTCTTGCTAATCCTGTCTTGCTCAGTCATTAGCAGAGAATGGGTTCATAGAGAGTATGGCCTCACATAAGTATATTCACATATGTGTATATGAATACATATGTGTACATAAGTATCAAAAACCAATGTATATTTATTGCATCACATGAATTTTAATGCAAATGTTGAAACATATTCATTGTGTTACTATTATGCATATAAAGTTATTGTAAAGACATGGATTTATTTCTTTCATTTATGTTTTAAAATTTCTATATACTATATTAGAGGATATAAAAAGATGAGTAATATTACCTAGGAATGTGCATTGTTGAAGAGAGTTACCTAGTGTTTGTGAAAGGCTTTTATCATCCAGAAATTAAATTTTGCAGCTTACCTTTTAATTTTCCTCTCAAATTTTGATGTATTTTACAAGTAGAAAATATTTAAGCTGTGTTTGAGATTTTTAAAATATAATATATGACTTAATAAAGCTAAATTATGCTGTCCTTAAAAAATTAAGACCACTGACTGTTTCTTACTGAAATCAAAATAGTGATTATGGCTCAAAGACAATATTGCAACACTGAATATAATTGCAAATATGTGTGCACTAAACCACAGCATGTACACTTTGGCCACAGCCAAAACATAATTAGATTTCTCCAAAAATGCCTCTTAGTTTTAAATAGACAGTGCAATGTCATAACAGTACATGACATATAGATAATTGACTTTTTAGAGAAATATGAATAATAAATAATAACACATTGTTTGCTCTATTATTACTTACAAAATTTGAGTGTCTAAGTCATAAATGTGTTTTTCTCTCCCACATTAAAACAATGACAAAATAATTAGATTTATATGTTCTTTCCACTTATTAGTCACCTGGATTGATAACTCTATTAATTGTTCATTACTTGATCAGCAAAGAATACAGAGAAAATTACTTAACTATATGAAAATGAGCATTATGCATAAGGATAAATTTGGCTAGTTTCTTACAAGTTTCCTTATATAAATTTTTTCAACTTTAAAAATCTTGTGACTCTTCATATAAATACAGTTTTATTGATCAAATGAAGCATAAATATAACTAAAATTATTACCTTTATAAACCTCTGAAAAATGTTATGTGAATGCTATGTATATGCAAACACAGTGGTTTCTATACGGCATGGAAAATTCACATCAAATCTGCACCCCTGAAATGTCTCTGGATTACTTTCAAATTATTCACATATTATGTTGTCCCAAAAACTCAGTTAAAATCGAACTAGCATATTAAAACAAAATCATTTCTAAGAGGTTGATTTTTAACTGTCATGTAATTGTTTTCCTAATTGGTTAAGATTCTACCGTACGTCTAGCCGTTAATGTTTTACAATTTCATGATTATGGAATGAAAATTAGTACTAGTTTTATGTAGCACTACTTTAAATTTCTATTCGTTAAAACTATTTTAAAATAGAAAAATCCTAATAGAGCCCATATCGTTGAAAGGCACTAGAATTTATGTGAAATAAAAATGATACTTCTAATTTTATTTCTTTTTCATTTGGAGTAATGTTTTAATGCATTTATTGAGCAAGTATTTGTTGAGGTTTATGGCTAAAACACTACTCACTTACTAAGAGCCGGGTGAACAATAGAGACATTTCCGTGTTCTTGTGAAGCTTACATTCCAGGATTCTTATATTCAGAGAAAATCTTATTTTCTAATACTCCTGTGTACCTCAAATGACCCACCAGAGTATCAATTATGTGAATTACAACTGGGAAGAATGCAAGAAGGAGAAGTACACCATCAGGAGGGCATATAATGTAGACCTATTGTTGGGCCTGCGGAGATGTCCTTGAGGAAGTGGTACTGGATCAGACATCAGAAGAATGAGGTGTGAGAGAGAGGGAAACTGCACAGGAAGAGCGTTCCGATGAGAGGGAATAGAAACATGGAAGAATGCTCTGAAATGCAGAGGAGAATGTGCTCAAGGAAATGAGGGAGACCATTGTGTCTAGGTAGGGTTTGGAAAGCAGTACCGGAATGGTGGGAAGTAAAGTAGGAGAGAGGGGAAGAGCGAAATGCATCCTCATGCAACTCAAGAATACATCTCAGGTGAATTTTGTTATGCTTATGAAGGGACAGTGCCTCATAAACTTTAGGTCACACTTTCATATTAGAAAGTGTGCAATAGTAAATTGTGTGATCTTATTGCTGCCTGCGATTTGATTGATTAATTACAGCAATTTTTCTCTTTTACAAAAGACAAACTACTGCCACTTGTCACGTTTTTTAAATGAGCAGTTTGCAAAGATTATATCTTTTACTTAGGTTGCTTATTTCATATATTTGGAAATGGGTTATATCAGTTGGTGGATGATATGTCAAAAATTTAGAACTTTCTCCCATCTTTCCGAGTTGCTAAATTATATTTCAGTGAAAAGCTTTCTCTCTAAAGTGCTAAAGGTGTTTCTCAATG
Organism: Trachypithecus francoisi; assembly: GCF_009764315.1. Classification (NCBI taxonomy): domain Eukaryota; kingdom Metazoa; phylum Chordata; class Mammalia; order Primates; family Cercopithecidae; genus Trachypithecus; species Trachypithecus francoisi. Next base: position 91,182,699 of record NW_022681454.1, read on the forward strand.
GAAGCAATAAAATGAACTTTTTGGCAGCTTTCCCAGAAAAAAAAAAAAAAAAAAAAAAAAAAAAAAACAACCCTCTAGCATTTTTGGAAATGAGTAGGGGAAAATTATAAATAATGTAAAATAAACTAACATAAGAGGCTTATATGAAATATTATACAATACGTATTTGGAACCAAATTTTCTAATTTTCTTCCATTATTCCTTTAGGATCTTGTAGCTCTAGTAGAATGTGAAAATGCACTCCCATGAAAAATTTGACATTAACAGCCAATTCTGCACAGAAAAAAGTATTGAATCGTTTATATATGAGTTCGAAATCCCTTTTAAAAGTAAGATTTGATACATGACAGACTAGTCAAGTTTGGTGATTAGGAACTGTCTTTTTCTACTAAATTCAAACCTATAGTATTGGTGTTCACTGAATACACTAGGTAGTGCAGAGGATACAGAACTCAGAGGAAAAGGTCTCAATATCAACCTACATAATGAAAAAGAAAAGATATGTGTGAGGTGTGGCTTTAAAGCAAAAGATCTAATCTATGTATCACTTTTGGGATCTATATGATATGACAGTTATGCCTTATGTTTGGAATAATAAGTGATATGTAAATTACAGCAATATACAAACTACTGTATATTAGTAGGAAACACAGGTTCCATTTCTGCTTACTTCTGTCCTGGCATGTTATGATAACAAATTAACTATGTTATGATAACAAGTACTAGTCATCCTGCTTCCTGTATCCTCTTCTTATCTAAATTAGACACACATGCATTTTTCTTTTTAAATAACAGGTATGTTGTGAAATATTTGTGCCTAAAATTCTTAAATAGTTATCTTTCTCTTTACACACACTCTCACACATTTATTTATATGTGTATGTGTATCTTTCTCTCTTCAATTTATCTTCTAGGCTCATTTTCAACATTCCTTACAACTGGCATGAGCTTCTTGTTATATTTTCTATATATTCTAGGTTTTCTTACCTTCAGGTCACTTTTTTGGTCACTTTGTTTTTTCTGTTTGTAATTTTTTGTTCTCTATGTTTACTGTCACCTCAATTTCAGACTGTTCTTTAAAACCAAGTTCAGTTGGCTTAAACTCTGTGCCTTTTCCTTACCCATGTGAAAAATAACTGCCTTCTCATCAAAGAATTCCTGTGCTACATTAGTTATGCTGTTTATATAGCACTTTTCACATTTTCCATTGAATTATTTATGTTTATGTGTTAGATTGTAAGGAACTTAAAGGCAAAGTTTATGTCTGAGTCATTTGGCTCAGTACCTTGAATAGTAATTATACATAGTAAATATGCATAGAATGAATGAATAAATATATAAGAAGAGAAAATATATTACTTTTATGTGCACTGAAAGATGTAGGCTTCATCTACATACACAAGAAAGGCTAAGTGTTTAGCTGACTTGATTAAGGGATGTCTCATCCTCAGGAAGGGTATAATTTAGCAATAACTTACTCATTATAATTTATTTAAAGTTATATTCCACAAGTAATTGTTGAGCATCACCTGTGGGCTAGGAACATTATATGTGTAGCTTGTGAATTCAAGATTGATAACAATCTTCAGCTGAGACTGTTTTTTAAAAATGTGGCATTTGCCTCCAAGAGAAAAGGCATGCAAGCATAACAAGGAGAGAGCAAAGAGAAAGTGTCTTCAGAATGTAATTGTGATGAATCTATGCCAGTCTGTATACAGGGATTTGTGTAGCACTCTTGTACCTTCCCCCTTAAAGAAATTTCTTTACTACAAATTTTCAGTGCTTTGAAATGAAAAATAATTTCTGCCATTGTAATACTTTTTTTTTTTTTTGCAAATAATTTCAGCACCTAGAATAAATGAAGTTATTTTTCAGTATGAGGTTATGACATAAAGGGAAGTGATGAAATCAGTCATGAACTGTGCATTTAGAATAGCCTGAAGGACTTTTCTTTCAACACAACTGATACATTTGAACTATGCTGAAAAGTTCCCTTGGCTGAAAAATGGTCATGTCTTTTTTTTCCTAAAATAAGAATGAAATGTTTTGTACCTTAAAATTTATTTAATTTTATTCCAAAAATAAATAGGGAAGCTACATTTTGCAAAAATGATTAGTCTCTATGATAGACATGGTGACAACAAAAAGAGACTAAATCAGATGATCCTAGTTCTAGGCCTGGGTTCAGCCACTGAATTAAGTCTGTGACATTGGACATTTCATATAAATATTTAAGTCTGTGACCTTCGTCTTTTTATATAAATATTTTCTTTCTCAGGAATCTTATCTGTACAGTTTAGGAATTAGTCTTTAATAGTAAATTTTAACCTGCTCTTAGGAGTCACAGTGGTACACCGAGTCCCTTGAGAAGCAACCTCACAAGGGGTGGCCTAGGGTGCCACCATTTTTTGTGTTTGTTTTGTATTCTGTTTCATTTGTTTGTTAAAATTCCCTTTATAATAGGTTCATGATAGGAACAACAACAAATTTAAAATTCTAGATTGAATCACTTCTGGGTTTCATATATCAATCTTAATTTTTACTTGTCTATGGAATATGAGTAGTAGCAGATAAAGATAACTGTCATTTTTCTTATTGCTTTATTCACTCACCCAACATTTATTAAGAAGTTACTACATGTTAAAAGTGCTGTGTGCAGTGTTTTGGAAATTTAAAGGTGTCAAAGTTCGAAATCTCTTGGAAGAATAGCTAAGAAAAAAAAATCCGTGTGATAAGGGTTATGGTAGAAATATAAATAAAATGTCCTTAAAGCATATAGGCAGAGACGTCATTCTTCCATGCTCTGGGCAGGTAATGATCCCACAGTAAGAGATGAATGCAAGTTGTTTAAGTCCTATGATCTCAGACTTGGTTTTAGAACTGAAGCACTTTTTATTTCAATATCATTATTTTTTAAGCAAATGTCTGATGAAAAGTTATCTTTGAAACATTTTCTATTTAAATAATGATCACCATGCATACATTACTTAATTTAATACACTATACTGTTTTTAACCCTTACAGCAAAAGAGGTAAAGCAGTAACTTAAAATTTATAGGTTGTAAGAAGTATGAAGATCATTGTGATGCAAGTATAAAAATGGAAACATTTATAAGTGTTTTAAATAAATTAATATTCAAATATGTAAGCATATCATTGTTATAAATAATTTAATATACAGATACATATGCCAAAGTCCACATGATATATCCACTAAGACCTTAACACCCTGAAGTGTGTTATATACTAGCATAACATAATTAATGTAGTGAAAAATGCCTGGCAATATGTAAAGCATCCATAACCACTTTGTTTGCAATCTACCTTCAATATTTAATTGGATAACTTTGGAGTGAAAAGTACTACTGCATAAGTATAGAAATATAAACGTCTTATTATGTTGCTTTTCAGAGTCTTAGTTTTCAGTTGGTTACCTATGCCAATTAGCATATTCTCTCCTTTCCTTTCTACTATCTTTCTTTGGACTTTGAGTTTTCTTTGCCTAAAAACAGGTATACATACATCTTGTCTACCCAAAATTTTATTCTGTTGTAATTGAAATATGTGTTTACTTGTGATGGCTAATTTTATGTATCAAGCCTGGCTATGTCAAGATACCCAAATATTTAGTAAAGCATTACTCTAGATGTTTCTGTGAAGGTATTTTGATAGATGAGATTAACATTTGTAAGTAGACTTACAGTAAAGCAGATGACCCTCGATAGTATGGAGTGAGTCTCATCCAGTCAGGTGAAGGTTTTAATAGAAGAAATCTGACCTCCATGGAAGAAGAGAGAACTCTGCCAGCAGCCTGCCTTTGGATTCAAACTGTCTCTCTTTCCTGGGTCTCCAGCCTGCTGGCCTGCCCTGCACCCTGAATTTCCAGCCTCCACAACTGCATGAGGCCATTCCTTAAAATAAATCTCACTATATACATATATGCAACTTTTTGGTTCTGTTTCTCTGAAGAATTCTGACTAATACATGCTTCAGGGCCTAGAAAGCGCTGACCATCTTATAACAGTTTGAACAACAAAAAAATTAGCCCAAACCAGAAAAGTCACTCAATGTGTATGTGATGTGATATAGTGATACAGATATTGAGAGGGCAAATACTGTGTGATAAAGATAATGGGGTCAGCAGATATTCTTCCAGAGACAAGAAGCACTGGTGCAAACATGTTTGCTAGTTAAATACTCATTAGTTAAATTTGCAGAGGAAATTCGTGAACCCTACAATGCTTCAGTTCTTCAGAAAGTTTATCCAGCCTCTCTTTACTTCTCCCTTTCTAAATTTCATGTACACAGTGCTGGATATTTGAATAAATGTTCTACACAGAACTTTGGGTGACGAAATAAAACGTATCCATCTGTAATGGAAGGGAACTGATTCTTACAATTATTATTTCTGATACTGATACAATTTTTGTTCTCAAATAATTTTTACACTTACTGCTGTTGTCTTCCTTTCTGTCTTGCTCACACTTTAATGTAAATATAGTTATAAAATATATAACTGTTAGAATTGTGATGTTAGGTTGTAGATTTTTGATTTTCCTATATTTTTGATGAAGGCATTTAACTCAGGACTCATTCTGAAAGTCTAAACTCTTTGAATTTGAAATATATCTCCCGAAAGTTTTTTACTGGATTTAGTAAAATTGGGCATTTACTTCACTGTTTTCCTTTTTCAAAAAGTATATAATATTTAAAAATAGTAGAGAATAATGTGGGGGAAAATGCAAACTAATTAGGTTTATTATTACTATTTTGACATTTTTAGATCTCTTTAGAAAAAAGTTACATAAAAGACATTTGACGCTTCATATATATAACACTAACCAATTTTCCTCCCTTCTTCATATGTATCTATTTTACCACGTATTTATTTTTCCATACGTTTCTCTCTACTCTTTTAATTTTTAATTTTTTATATAAATAGTATATACAATCATATATTTATATAACTTTCTTTTTCATATGTGTTTTTTAACTGAGTAATCAAAGAATAAGTGTTTAAAGTAAAAAATTTAACCCGGTATACTTATGAAACATCAAATATACCCATTAAACTTGTCAACTTTTCTCATAAGAATGTCACATGGTAAGTCCTTCACATAATTGATAGGCTCTCGGAAGCTGTGACTTTAAGCAAAAGGACGTACAGCAGGTTCTTGAATAACATCATTTTGTTCCACATCATTTTCTTATAATGTTGAGAAAAAACATGGTATTTTTATACATTGTTTTGCTTAAGTCGCAGTTTCTAAGAACCTACTGACAACGTTAACTGAGGACGTATTGTGTTTGCCATTTTTTCTAGCCAAAAACTCTAAGAAACTTGAAATGAGGAACACTTCAATATGCTTTCTTGATATCTTTTTCGTAAGAACTCAGATAATTTCAGTATAGATAATAATATAGCTAGTTTCTGTACAAAGTGTGGATTTTATATGAGAATTGGTAATAAAATGTATTTTTTTTCTAAGAAATAAAACCTAAGCGTACCCTAATTATACTTTCATTTTCTTCCTGATCTCTTAAATCATTGTAGATTACAGGGTTTTTGTTGTTGTTGTTGTTGTTGTTTAAATCTGGCATACCGTTACAAATATAGACTGTGAGCTAATAATCATTTCATCTTTTTTAACATATTAGAAGACATTTACACAATGGTTGTTTTCCAAGTAGAGCATTTTCTGCTAAGTTAGTAGGAAATGCATAAGTACTTTTCCTAAGTGAGATCTTCATCAGCCTAGAAGTGTCTAATGCAACTTTCTGGACTTTTAAAATCATACCACCAGTTATACCTGAAATTTTGTGTTATGTCTTTGATAGCCGACTTTTTTTGTGTTGCAGCTATTTCTGTACACATAGAATGCATGGGGCATTACAAGATATTTAAACTTGTTATGTATTCAAATAGTAATAGATATTGTTTCGAAACATACTTCTTTAATTCACAGTCATACTTCTTTTAGGGCACCTGGCCAGGGATTTAAAAACACAAAGCAAACATGTTTTTGTTTTCTTTCTAGAAAGATCAATAAATAGTATTATACAATTACAATTTGCTATTCTCACATCACTAAAATAGAAGAGTGCTTATGGTTGATGTCAAAGACTGTAGTTGCCTGCACATCACAGTCTCCCAAGGAGAAAGCTTAACCTTTAATTGTATGCTACTCAAGCAGGATTGCTGACTATTCTTATCTATTGAGGGGAGATAAGTAAATAGTAGGAGAGAATTAACTGCCTTTCATTGTTTGCTATCACTTAAACATTTAGTATAAAAAGGATTTCTTTTTTTTTTTTTTTTTTTTTTTTTTTTTTGTGGCTGTTGATTTTTTTTCCAGTGGCTCTTTGCTGGAAGCAAAAATATGTTTTGCCTTGAGAATAAAGTTAGTGTTCTCAATTTGTGATAAAGATCACTATTTAAATTTTTGTTTTTGTTTTTGTTCTCTGACAACTCAAGCAGAATTGGTTAAGGATAAAAAAATGGCTTGCTATTTATGGAGACGATTTCCTCTAGTTTGTAATTTAAGGGACTCACTAACCAAAACATATTCCTAAAGTAGTTATTCTTTTATAATATGTGTTAAATTGTTAAGTGATCTTGTTTAAAAAAAAATAAATTGCTTTCTATAAGACACTCCTAAATCAGTATCAATGTATTACTGAAATGTTAAAAATAAGCAAGAAAACCAATGAGACTTGTTATACAGGTACGTGGGTACATGTGGCTACTCAACTGTATTGTGATGTCTAAGAAAGTTCCCTTTTCTATGGAGAGCCATGTGATCAGAAGAAATAGGTGCTTTCTTAGTATGAAGGACACAATTGTCCCTGATTCAGATTTGCGTAAATATTTATTTCAATTTCCACAAAAGTCCTGTTTACATAAGAGACAGAAATAAATGTATAACATTATAAAGTAACCATTGAATAATTTATAAAAATCGTTTGAAGTTTTATATTATCATTATCATTGTCAAATGCTATCATTACATGCATCTTGAGGGCATGATGCTTTTAAATTGAAAGTTTAAAACGGGCCGGGCGCGGTGGCTCAAGCCTGTAATCCCAGCACTTTGGGAGGCCGAGACGGGCGGATCACGAGGTCAGGCGATCGAGACCATCCTGGCTAATACGGTGAAATCCTGTCTCTACTTAAAAATACAAAAAACTAGCGGGCGACGAGGCGGGCGCCTGTAGTCCCAGCTACTCGGGAGGCTGAGGCAGGAGAATGGCGTAAACCGGGAGGCGGAGCTTGCAGTGAGCTGAGATCTGGCCACTGCACTCCAGCCTGGGTGGCAGAGCAAGACTCCGTCTCAAACAAAAAAAAAAAAAAAAAAAAAAAAGAAAGTTTAAAACGTCCTAAAATACAGTAACTAGTTAGTGTAAAATTTTTATTTAAAACTGATGGAGATTCAGTTTTTTAATTTCTGTTTCAGAAATTATTATCAATCTAGGAAGTATAGATTATCCTCTCAAAGGAAGGATTTTGCTCTTATGTATTAGGAATTTTCTTTAAGGCCTCTTGCCTGTAAAATCACTTGTATCTAGTATGTGCCATTAATTATAAAACCACTCCTCCTATAGGTATATCAGCACAGAGTTGTGACTGACATTTTTTGAACTACTATATTTATTATGATGATAATTCAACTAAATTAGGCCCTACTTTTCATCATTCAGACAACTTTTGGCAAAACATTACAAAAATAAACTCAAAATTCCACTGTCTCTGAGAAGTTTAAAAACAGTGAATCTCAATTCTTATGTTAGTGAAGTCAAGAGTTTCAGATAAATCTGTATATTCAATCCTGAGGTATCAAATCCAGTTCACTGAAATTGTCAATAGTGATTTACAAAAATAAACTGAAGGGCACTGTTTATTCACTTCTGTACTGATGTTTTTTATCTTCTTGTGATGTTTTCTCACAGCTTCTTTTTGTGTAGAGAATCTTATATTAAAAGGTCAAGAATATTGGGATTTAAGCCTCCTGCTGCTACTTATTTTAATAGATATTTAACTCCCAATTGCCTATATGTCTTGTGTGGTTGTAATGGAATACTGAAGTTAGAATCATTGATGCCTAGGGACTTTGCCATCACCATTCCCCATCTTAAGAATCTTATCTTCCCATCTCTCTGTTTCCTTTTTTCCCTTTTCTTTTAAACTTTTTTTATTCATTTGCTCTTTTTTCTCTAATTCTCTTCCATTGAAATAACTGTCTTTCCTCTCCCTTTTAATATGCTAAGTCTCTTTCAGAGATTCAACCCTACCCTATACTCAAACATTCTTAAAATACCCTTTTCTAAATTGTAGAGCATATAATTTTCCTCTCATTTCCAATATTCTTTCCTATTCTATCATATATGTTATAATCTGTGATGAGTAAATTAAGAATCAAGTGTGTCATAGCAAAAACCAAAAGAATGAGAAAGATAGTGGAAATAGCACAGTTCTGGATAAAACTGCTTTCATCTTGCCCTTTCTCTTAGTAAAAACTCAACCCCACAGTATTCTAAGAGGATTTTTACTACCGTTCTTTTCCTGTCCTAACCCCAATTCAAATAAAGGCTTCACACCATGTCAGTTCAGTTAAGAGAAACACTGTTCTCTTTAATATTAGATATAAAACTCTAGTCTTCCACACCAGAAGGATTTTGAGTAGGTATATTAAATGTTGGCTTAACCCACTTTAGAGTAGACTGGAAGTATTAGGCCAATATATGTTAACTATTTTCTTCTGATGGCAAACAATATAATGCCTGCTAATATTTCAAGTGACTTTTAAGACTTTCAAAAATCCTCAAAAAGGTAATACATCATTTAGGTTCAACTCCATTCAATAACATATCCCAGCATTTAGAGAATTTAGAATTTAGACAAAAAAGACAAATTCATTAATCTCAAGCAGCTTATGGTTTATTAGGGGAGCTAGAAATATAAGCACATAAATATTAAAAAGAATAATTAAAAACAGGAGGATTTATAAACGATAGCAACTATATAGAAAAATGTCTCTTTCTCATAAGACAGTATGAGAGGTTTGGCTCTGTGTCCCCACTCAAATCTTGTGCTGAATTGTTATTCCCGATTTTAGGGGAAGGACCTGGTGGGAGGTGATTGGATCACAGAGGCGGGGGCAGATTTCCCCCTTGGTGTTCTTGTGACAGTAAGTTCTCAGGAGATCTGGTTGTTTAAAAGTGTGTAGCATTTCCCTCTTCACTCTCTCTCTCTTGCTCTGCCATGTGAAGATGTGCCAGCTTCAGCTTCGCCTTCCACCATAACTGAAAGTTTCCTGAGGCAAACCAGCCATGCTTCCTGTAGAGCCTGTGGAACTCTGAGTCACTTAAACCTCTTCATAAATTACTCCATTTCAGGTATGTTTTTATAGCAGTATGAGAATAGACTAATACAGGTATCAAAGCAAGTGATTCATAAAAGTTGAGATTCCTGGGCAGAGTTTTAAAAGATAACTAGGAATATCTCACAGGCAAAGAATGGAGAGTGACATTAAAAATAAAAAGTTCAGGCAGAGAGAACAAGTACAAACTCAGGAAGATGTTATGTAATTAACATTTGTAATTGAATTTATTAGCGACTGTTTGGAAATGGGCTTACATGTATGACAAAACTGAAAAATAGCAGATTTCTGATATGAATTTTTCACCAGATTGCCTAAATTTTTTATTGATATTATGGAACTCATTACAAATTATTTATATAGAGTTATAATTCACAATTATATACCAGTAGCAATAAAAAACTAGTAGAATTGTAGATGATGTTGGCGCTTTCTTAGTAGTTCTCTCAAAATTTTAATTGAAGAAGTTACATTCCTCTAATTGTATCTTTCCTTTTAACATTATGCAATTAAATGTTTATTTGCAGTTCATAAAGCAACATGATCTCATTTGTTTGAAAATCCTGCTTGACATGTTCTTGTATTTAGTCTTGCTATTAAATTAGGTGCCAGTAGAAAAAATGAGATTGTGAGATGTTAATACAGAGGTCAGTTCAATTTTCTACCCATTTCCACCAATGTGAAAAGCATCTAACATGTTTGCATAAATCCTGACTTATAAATGTGGTAATAAACAAACAGAATTGTAAATTTCATTTATATACATCTACTGGGGAGTAGAAAACATAAATAAAATAATGCTCCTACACAGGCAGAAGCTGAGATTCTCAGAAACCCCTTTTTGTATTTAATAATAATATACATATTTTAGATTGACATATAATAATTGCACATATATCAGGGGTGCATACCAATGTTTATATATATAGATATATTAAGTAGGTGCAAAAGTAATTGCAGTTTCTGCAATTACTTTTAATTGCACTATATATAATGTGCAATTAATTTTACTATGCTATATATAATGTTATAGTGATCAGATCAGGATGCTTAGCATATCCAACATCTCAAGCATTCATAATTTATTTGTGTTGAGAGCATTCAATATACACTCACTAGCTATTTGAAACTGTATAATATATTAATGTTCACTATAGTCATCCCACAGTGGTAGATTTTCACCACCTTTCAGAGTTTGTACAGAGAGCTAAAACTATTTTTATTTTTTCTATATTTAGTCTGCACATTTTTTCCTTTTGCAATTCCTTTTCAGATTTGTCTTCTAATCTCTATGTCCATGACTTCAATTGTTTTGATTTTTAGATGCCACAAAATGTGCTTATTTCACATTGTATGCCTTTACCAAAACATCTAATGTACCCTATAATACGTACACCTAGTATGTACCCACAAAAATTTAAAAAATTCTATATCTATTACTTTTTAAAAATTATTTTCCATTCATCATTTCCTTTGTTTCTTTTAAAGTAATTTCCCTATTAAATCAATTAGCTTTTGTTTAGCTTTTATAATTCGTTCTCCATTCTCTAAATTGTACATACCTATGACACAGTTATTTAGGTGATTAATTTTAGAGTGGATTGGCATATTTCTGTTAGAAGATGATATCAACATATTATTTAGGTAAATGAATATATATTATCTAAACGACATATATATATATATAAAACACATATACACACACAAACATATATGTTTGTGTTATAAAATCAAACCACCAGTTATACCTGAAATTTTGTGTTATGTCTTTGATAGCTGACTTTTTTCTGTTGCAGCTATTTCTGTACACATAAAATGCATGGAGAATTACAAAATATTTAAAATTGTTATGTATTCAAATAGTAATAGGTATTGTTTGGAAACATACTTCTTTAATTCACAGTCATACTTCTTTTAGGGCACAAACATGTGTGTTTGTGTTATATATATGTGTTATATATATATGTGTGTATTATATATAAACATACCACCTTAATGGGATGCATACAGGGCGAATACAATAATTCCTTATTTTATTTAATGGGAAAGTAGTTTTTGCCTTATTCCTTGAATTAACAGTGTAGTGAGACTCAATTTGTTTTAAAATTTCAATTATCAATGATAATTCTTCAAATAAACACACTCATTTCATTGCAAAGTTATTACTATTAAAGAACATTTTAATTATTGTTATCAAATTTTACTTTTTATCTTTTAGAAAAACACAAATCCTATTTTAAGTGGAAAAAACAAACGTTAAAAATGTTTTAGGATTTACTCAATGCTTTATTTGAAGTGCTCAATTTTTCAAATGTGAAAATACCTACGAAGTATGAATGCTTTATTTATCAGGTTGATTGTATCTTTTTTTAATTTTTTTTTATTATACTTTAAGTTCTAGGGTACATGTGCATAACGTGCAGATTTGTTACATATGTATACTTGTGCCATGTTGGTGTGCTGCACCCATCAACTCGTCAGCACCCATCAATTCATCATTTATATCAGGTATAACTCCCAGTGCAATCCTTCCCCCCTCCCCCCTCCCCATGATAGGCCCTGGTGTGTGATGTTCCCCTTCCCAAGTCCAAGTGATCTCATTGTTCAGTTCCCACCTATGAGTGAGAACATGCGGTGTTTGGTTTTCTGTCCTTGTGATACTTTGCTAAGAATGATGGTTTCCAGCTGCATCCATGTCCCTACAAAGGACACAAACTCATCCTTTTTTACGGCTGCATAGTATTCCATGGTGTATATGTGCCACATTTTCTTAATCCAGTCTGTCACAGATGGACATTTGGGTTGATTCCAAGTCTTTGCTATTGTGAATAGTGCCGCAATAAACATACGTGTGCAAGTGTCTTTATAGCAGCATGATTTATAGTCCTTTAGGTATATACCCAGTAGTGGGATGGCTGGGTCATATGGTACATATAGTTCTAGATCCTTGAGGAATTGCTATACTGTTTTCCATAATGGTTGAACTAGTTTACAATCCCACCAACAGTGTAAAAGTGTTCCTATTTTTCCACATCCTCTCCAGCACCTGTTGTTTCCTGACTTTTTAACGATTGCCATTCTAACTGGTGTGAGATGGTATCTCATTGTGGTTTTGATTTGCATTTCTCTGATGGCGAGTGATGATGAGCATTTTTTCATGTGTCTGTTGGCTGTATGAATGTCTTCTTTTGAGAAATGTCTGTTCATATCCTTTGCCCACTTTTTGATGGGGTTGTTTGTTTTCTTCTTGTATATTTGTTTGAGTTCTTTGTAGATTCTGGATATTAGCCTTTTGTCAGATGAGTAGATTGCAAAAAATTTCTTCCATTCTGTAGGTTGCCTGTTCACTCTGATGGTAGTTTCTTTTGCTGTGCAGAAGCTCTTTAGTTTAATTAGATCCCATTTGTCAATTTTGGCTTTTGCTGCCATTGCTTTTGGTGTTTTAGACATGAAGTCCTTGCCCATGCCTATGTCCTGAATAGTATTACCTAGGTTTTCCTCTAGGGTTTTTATGGTATTAGGTCTAACATTTAAGTCTCTAATCCATCTTGAATTAATCTTCGTATAAGGAGTAAGGAAAGGATCCAGTTTCAGCTTTCTACTTATGGCTAGCCAATTTTCCCAGCACCATTTATTAAATAGGGAATCCTTTCCCCATTTCTTGTTTTCTCTCAGGTTTGTCAAAGATCAGATGGCTGTAGATGTGTGGTATTATTTCTGAGGACTCTGTTCTGTTCCATTGGTCTATATCTCTGTTTTGGTACCAGTACCATGCTGTTTTGGTTACTGTAGCCTTGAAGTATAGTTTGAAGTCAGGTAACGTGACGCCTCCAGCCTTGTCCTTTTGATTTAGGATTGTCTTGGCAATGCGGGCTCTTTTTTGGTTCCATATGAACTTTAAAGCAGTTTTTTCCAATACTGTGAAGAAACTCATTGGTAGCTTGATGGGGATGGCATTGAATCTATAAATAACCTTGGGCAGTATGGCCATTTTCACGTTATTCATTCTTCCTATCCATGAGCGTGGTATGTTCTTCCATTTGTTTGTGTCCTCTTTTATTTCACTGAGCAGTAGTTTGTAGTTCTCCTTGAAGAGGTCCTTTACATCCCTTGTAAGTTGGATTCCTAGGTATTTGATTCTCTTTGAAGCAATTGTGAATGGAAGTTCATTCCTGATTTGGCTCTCTGCTTGTCTGTTACTGGTATATAAGAATGCTTGTGATTTTTGCACATTAATTGTGTATCCTGAGACTTTGCTGAAGTTGCTTATCAGCTTAAGGAGATTTTGGGCTGAGACAATGGGGTTTTCTAAATATACAATCATGTCATCTGCAAACAGGGACAATTTGACTTCTTCTTCTCCTAACTGAATACCCTTGATTTCTTCCTCTTGCCTGATTGCCCTAGCCAGAACTTCCAACACTACGTTGAATAGGAGTGGTGAGAGAGGGCATCCCTGTCTTGTGCCAGTTTTCAAAGGGAATTTTTCCAGTTTTTGCCCATTCAGTATGATATTAACTGTGGGTTTGTCATAAATAGCTCTTATTATTTTGAGGTACGTTCCATCAATACCGAATTTATTGAGCGTTTTTAGCATGAAGGGCTGTTGAATTTTGTCAAAAGCCTTTTCTGCATCTATTGAGATAATCATGTGGTTCTTGTCTTTGGTTCTGTTTATATGCTGGATTACGTTTATTGATTTGCGAATGTTGAACCAGCCTTGCATCCCAGGGATGAAGCTCACTTGATCATGGTGGATAAGCTTTTTGATGTGCTGCTGAATCCGGTTTGCCAGTATTTTATTGAGGATTTTTGCATTGATGTTCATCAGGGATATTGGTCTAAAATTCTCTTTTTTGTTGTGTCTCTGCCAGGCTTTGGTATCAGGATGATGTTGGCCTCATAAAATGAGTTAGGAGGATTCCCTCTTTTTCTATTGATTGGAATAGTTTCATAAGGAATGGTCCCAGCTCCTCCTTGTACCTCTGGTAGAATTCAGCTGTGAATCCATCTGGTCCTGGAATTTTTTTGGTGGGTAGGCTATTAATTATTGCCTCAATTTCAGAGCCTGCTATTGGTCTATTCAGGGATTCAACTTCTTCCTGATTAAGTCTTGGAAGAGTGTAAGTGTCCAAGAAATTATCCATTTCTTCTAGATTTTCTAGTTGATTTGCGTAGAGGTGTTTATAGTATTCTCTGATGGTAGTTGATATTTCTGTGGGGTCAGGGGTGATATCCCCTTTATCATTTTTTATTGCATCTGTTTGATTCCTCTCTTTTTTCTTCTTTATTAGTCTTGCTAGTGGTCTGTCAATTTTGTTGATCTTTTCAAAAAACCAACTCCTGGATTCATTGATTTTTTGGAGAGTTTTTTGTGTCTCTATCTCCTTCAGTTCTGCTCTGATCTTAGTTATTTCTTGCCTTCTGCTAGCTTTTGAATGTGTTTGCTCTTGCCTCTCTAGTTCTTTTAATTGTGATGTTAGAGTGTCAATTTTAGATCTTTCCTGCTTTCTCTTGTGGACATTTAGTGCTATAAATTTCCCTATACACACTGCTTTAAATGTGTCCCAGAGATTCTAGTATGTTGTATCTTTGTTCTCATTGGTTTCAAAGAACATCTTTATTTCTGCCTTCATTTTGTTATGTACCCATTAGTCATTCAGGAGCAGGTTGTTCAGTTTCCATGTAGTTGAGCGGTTTTGATTGAGTTTCTTAGTCCTGAGTCCTAGTTTGATTGCACTGTGGCCTAAGAGACAGTTTCTTATAATTTCTGTTCTTTTACATTTGCTGAGGAGTGCTTTACTTCCAATTATGTGGTCAATTTTGGAATAAGTTCGATGTGGTGCTGAGAAGAATGTTTATTCTGTTGATTTGGGGTGGAGAGTTCTATAGATGTCTATTAGGTCCCCTTGGTGCAGAGATGAGTTCAATTCCTGGATATCCTTGTTAACTTTCTGTCTCATTGGTCTGTCTAATGTTGACAGTGGAGTGTTGAAGTCTCCCATTATTATTGTATGGGAGTCTACGTCTCTTTGTAAGTCTCTAAGGACTTGCTTTATGAATCTGGGTGCTCCTGTATTGGGTGCATATATATTTAGGATAGTTAGCACTTCCTGTTGAATTGATCCCTTTACCATTATGTAATGGCCTTGTCTCTTTTGATCTTTGATGGTTTAAAGTCTGTTTTATCAGAGACTAGGATTGCAACCCCTGCTTTTTTTTTGTTCTCCATTTGCTTGGTAGATCTTCCTCCATCCCTTTATTTTGAGCCTATGTATGTCTCTGCATGTGAGATGGGTCTCCTGAATACAGCAGACTGATGGGTCTTGACTCTTTATCCAATTTGCCAGTCTGTGTCTTTTAATTGGAGCATTTAGTCAATTTACATTTAAATTTAATATTGTTATGTGTGAACTTGATCCTGCCATTATGATATTAACTGGTTATTTTGCTCGTTAGTTGATGCCATTTCTTCCTAGCCTTGATGGTCTTTACATTTTGGCATGTTTTTGCAATGGCTGATACTCGTTGTTCCTTTCCATGTTTAGGGCTTCCTTCAGGGTCTCTTGTAAGGCAGGCCTGGTGGTGACAAAATCTCTAAGCATTTGCTTATCTGTAAAGGATTTTATTTCTCCTTCACTTAGGAAACTTAGTTTGGCTGGATATGAAATTCTAGGTGAAAATTCTTTTCTTTAAGAATGTTGAATATTGGCCCCCACTCTCTTCTGGGTTGTGGAGTTTCTGCCGAGAGATCTGCTGTTAGTCTGATGGGCTTCCCTTTGTGGGAAACCCGACCTTTCTCTCTGGCTGCCCTTAAGATTCTTTCCTTCATTTCAACTTTGGTGAATCTGGCAATATGTGTCTTGGAGTTGCTCTTCTGGAGGAGTATCTTTGTGGTGTTCTCTGTATTTCCTGAATTTGAATGTTGGCCTGCCCTACTAGGTTGGGGAAGTTCTCCTGGATGATATCCTGAAGAGTGTTTTCCACTTGGTTCCATTTTCCCCCTCACTTTCAGGCACCCCAATCAGACGTAGATTTGGTCTTTTTACATAATCCCATACTTCTTGCAGGCTTTGTTCATTTCTTTTTCTTCTTTTTCTTTTGGTTTCTCTTCTCACTTCATTTCATTCATTTGATCCTCAATCGCTGATATTCTTTCTTCCAGTTGATCGAGTCGGTTACTGAAGCTTGTGCATTTGTCACGTATTTCTCGTGTCATGGTTTTCATGTCTGTCATTTCGTTTATGACCTTCTCTGCATTAATTACTCTAGCTGTCAATTCTTCCACTCTTTTTTCAAGATTTTTAGTTTCTTCGCGCTGGGTACGTGATTCCTCCTTTAGCTCTGAGAAGTTTGATGGACTGAAACCTTCTTCTCTCATCTCGTCAAAGTCATTCTCTGACCAACTTTGATCCGTTGCTGGCGATGGGCTGCGCTCCTTTGCAGGGGGAGATGCGCTCTTATTTTTTGAATTTCCAGCTTTTCTGCCCTGCTTTTTCCCCATCTTTGTGATTTTATCTCCCTCTGGTCTTTGATGATGGTGACGTACTGATGGGGTTTTGGTATAGGTGTTCTTCCTGTTTGATAGTTTTCCTTCTAACAGTCAGGACCCTCAGCTGTAGGTCTGTTGGAGATTGCTTGAGGTCCACTCCAGACCCTGTTTGCCTGGGTATCAGCAGCAGAGGTTGCAGAAGATAGAATATTGCTGAACAGCGAGTGTACCTGTCTGATTCTTACTTTGGAAGCTTCCTCTCAGGGGTGTACTCCACCCTGTGAGGTGTGAGGTGTCAGACTGCCCCTAGTGGGGGATGTCTCCCAGTTAGGCTACTCAGGGGTCAGGGACCCACTTGAGCCAACAGTCTGTCCCTTCTCAGATCTCAATCTCGGTGTTGGGAGATACACTGCTCTCTTCAAAGCTGTCAGACAGAGTCGTTTGCGTCTGCAGAGGTTCCTGCTGCTTTTGTTGTTGTTGTTGTTAACTGTGCCCCGTCCCCAGAGGTGGAGTCTACAGAGACAGGCAGGTTTCCTTGAGCTGCTGTGAGCTCCACCCAGTTCGAGCTTCCCAGCGGCTTTGTTTACCTACTTAAGCCTTTCCAATGGCGGGCACCCCTCCCCCAGCCTCGCTGCTGCCTTGCCATTAGATCACAGACTGCTGTGTTACCAATGAGGGAGGCTCCGTGGGCGTGGGACCCTCCCGGCCAGTTGTGGGATATATTCTCCTGGTGTGCCTGTTTGCTTAAAGCGCAGTATTGGGGTGGGAGTCACCCGATTTTCCAGGTGCTGTGTGTCTCAGTTCCCCTGGCTAGGAAAAGAGATTCCCTTCCCCCTTGCGCTTCCCAGGTGAGGCGACGCCTCGCCCTGCTTCAGCTCTCGCTGGTCGGGCTGCGGCAGCTGACCAGCACCAATTGTCCGGCACTCCCTAGTGAGATGACCCCAGTACTTCAGTTGAAAATGTAGAAATCATCGATCGTCTGTGTCGCTCGTGCTTGGAGTTGGAGACTGGAGCTGTTCCTATTCGGCCATCTTGCTCCGCCCTCCGATTATATCTTTAAGTTTTAAAAATGTTGAAAAACAACTGGATCATGTAGAAGTATATGTGTGTGTTTCTAAACACCTTATATATCATATATTATTACAAAATATTTATAAAAACATAATTTTCGGAGGCTTACATTCTTTTTAAAATGATGCTTCATTAATAAAAACACTTCACTAAGTTTTTCATTCAGAAAATTTTAATCTAAACTAGACTGAAGTACTACTAAATAATAATAAGTAAAAAGGGACCACTGCCAGTTGAGTGAGACCTTACATTATTTAATTTTTGCTCCAAGTACCGTATACATCAAAATATATTAGACAAAAATTATTTTCACATTCTCTTATTTCTGTTTTCTAAGACGAAGCATGAATGGGTTGGTTTGCGTGTTTAGAACAGGGGTAGGGGACTGGGAGATATCCAACCAAGGATGGAAAAGCATTTCTTCCCTTAATTTTCTTCCTCCAAATTAAGGTGCTGTAACTTGAATGAACACTCAAATTAATGTGTACATATGTTATGGAAAAATAATGCAGTGATGGATGAAAGAATCCAGTTTTCATATTGGAATTAATACAAAGAGGGGATACAGAAAATTGAAGCTAGGCTTAAAATTGACCCCCAAAATTTATCTGAACAAATGAAACCTTAGAAATCCTTTAAATATAGTATAGCCTTGGAAGTGAATGATATGGAATGATCATAGTAAAACCACACTAATATGAAATGTAAACTTACCTATGAGTATATGACAACTTGGGCCCAAGGAAAGCTGGATTATCAGTGCTATATGTATATAAAAAAGTTTGTCATGAACCTAGACTGTGTCACTTTTTTCCATACTAAGAGGGATGCTGTCTCATCCACACAGCATGAATGAAAATTTAATTATATTCAATTATTTTACCTGGTTTGGAGATACAAATAAAATACTATAATTTAACATTTATTGAGTGCTTATTTTCAAGTGATTATCATGTTAAAGGCTTTAGATCATTGACTAATATAATTCCATAATAACCACCCTGACTAGGTGTTTTCACTAGCTGAATTTTTCAGATAAAATTGAGACTTAGAGAGACTGAATAACTTTTCCAATATTATCCTGCTAGTAGAAAGTGGCAGAACTGAGATTGAATCCTAGTTCTTATAGAATCACCAATCTCTCTTAACCATTATGCTGTTTATTGGCTTTTATAAATAATTACTTCAAATTACCTACTTGGTGGCATCCTTAATTTGGAGACAAACACTTATTTAAACAACACTTAATGAAACAGTTATTTATTTATTTAAACAAACAATTAAATATTTATTTAAACAAAGTTTAAGATACAGTTTTTGTTCTTGAAGAATTTACAGTATAATAGAGGGAGACAGACATGTAAACAAAAAAACAAACACCTCTAAGTTTTTGCCTTTGTACAGAGAGAGTGGTCTGTTCCTTTTGGACTTTTACTTTCAAGAAGTTTTATGCAAGGTCCATAAATATATTGTGTCTGAGTTTCATTGTGAATAGTTAGCAGGTATTCACTTACTGAAGGGAAGCCATTAAAATGTTTTAGGCTGAATTAGAAACACTGGACATCAATGAAGAAGAGGATTTCAGTTGAGAACAGTGAGCTGAATTAAAAGGCTGTTGAAGTAGTCAAAGTGAGGCCAGATGGAGGCCTGAAGGGAGGTAGTTCCAGAGACAAGGTACTACGAAGAGAAGGGATTTTGGTGTTTGAGGAGCAGCAATCATGGACCACACACATTTCTGAATGGAAGTAAATCGGCTCAACCTATGTCACTGCCTGGGCTTTTGACAGCCAACTGTTGCTTTCCCTGTTTTCAGTTACTTAATTTATATTATTTTTGAAGATACTACCTAGCATACTTAAGAAACTTCACTTTCCAAAAATCTTTGCCTATTATTGTCCCATCAGGAAAACTCCTTATCAAAGAAAACTTTCTCTTTGGAATTATTTTTTTCTTCAGTGTCAAATGCTTTTGTATTCTGTTGAAGATTTGTTTTTCATTAAAAGATAACTTCCACTTCCTGTATTGGAGCAGTCCAATGAGAATGAAGAAGGTTAGAATATAGTTGTCCCTCGGTATCAGCAGGAATAATTGGTTCTGGGAACCAGGTGGATATCAAAATCTGCAAATGCTCAAGCTCCTTATGTAGAATGGTATCATTGTAATTGCATATAATCTATGCACAGCCTCCCTTTAGATAATCTCTAGATTACTTATAATACCTAAATCAATGTAAATCCTATGTGAATAGTTATTATATCATGTTTTCTATTTGTATATTTTTATTGTTGTATTGTTATTTTTATTATTTCTTAAAAAATATTTTCAACCTGAGGTTGGTTGAATCCATGGATGTGGAATCCAAGAATACAGAAGGCCAACTGTAATTGATATTGGATCAAAAAGAGAGTAATAGAAAAAAAGGCATAAAAATAAGAAAAGACAAATGAAACAAACAAAAAAGCCACAACAAAAACAACCCAACTCAGTTAGATTCAAGTTTCATAATGTTTTTTTTCCTTAAAAATATGATTAAAAGTTGATGAGAGATACTTGGAGGAAAAAACAAAACAAAGTAAAATACAACAACAACAAAAAAACTGAGGAAGTTCAGTAACAGAGAAAACTTAATTGCTTTTAGAATATTTTCACAATAGTAAAGGTGCAAATTAGTTTAATAGGACACAAATTTGTAAATGTAATTTTATTAACAAATTAACGAGGCAATGATTTCTTGTAGTCTATAAGATGTCACTATACAGACAAAACCTTTTTTTGTATTATATAACAAACTTTACTAAAAAGATAGATGTCTCATAAGTATACTAAAATTTTTCTAAAAGGCATTTATTAAAACAGATGTCAACATTTTTAACACAAATAGGATGAACTAGAAGAAGACATATAGGAGACTAGAAAAATATACATTCTCATTGGAAATTCTACAGCTCCATACTTCGAATCCTAAGCTATAATTGGATGTGGAATACTCGATTTGAGAGAATTTTCCCAGAATACTAAATTTCTCTCTTTTTTATCATCCAAAAAAAAAATCCTCATTAAAAACTTCCAAAGGGCATAAAACATATTACATTGGCAGAGAGAGACACAAACATGATTTTAAATTTAATTTTAACCCCCTATAAAAAAAGAATTCCTTGAGTTTGGCCCAAAATTCAAAATTTCAACTTAAAAAATAATACCAATCTCTATTCACTAAAAATATGCAACTTTTCATTTATTTCTGAAGAAAAGAGGTAGAATTTTATTTCCATAATGTAAAAGCAGGTCCTCATCCTCCTTTAATAGACTCTATATTTATCAAAATTTTTGTAAGCATAAAAATATGGCTGGAGTTCTTAGAAATATTTGCCATAACTTAATCAAGAAATAAACTATTTCCTCAAACTAAAATGCATTAGAAAGAGGAAAAGGAGCTCTAAGCAAGAACTGATTGAAATCTTTCAGAATTATATTTGTATTTTCAATAATGGCCAAGGACATAAAACTACAAGTGTCCACCAGGTGAACATAATTTATATTTATTGTGTGTCAGTTATGACTCATAACATATAGTCATTATCTCTTTAACACAGTAAGCCAGAATAATAGATATGATTTTTCCCATCTTACAGATTTAAAAATGACGCTTTCAAAGTAGTCTTAACTGCTTCACAGGAATGTTGTCTCATTTTGAGCAATGTACATTAAAATTTTCCTAATGCTGTCTACATACAATATTATTGGAACAACTTTAAGTGGGTTGTGTAGTATATTGTAATACTGGTTACAAATCCTGACAGCAAGTTGTAAATATAATGGTGAGGTCAAGCCAATTCCAAGGAAAGATCTCATTTTCTGGGACATATGAGAACGTTGCCTTTTGTATATATGAGCACCATGTAAGGGCAAATGACACAGTAAAAAACCCAAGGAAATGGCAACTTAAGTCTGAGTCATTTAAACAACATGCTGAGGTATTGGTATAAGGTTAGGATCATGCTGTAATTATTGTTGATCTGCAAAACATTCTATTGGGCATCCTTCAATCCTTTCAAGCACCCAGCCTAAAATACTAATACTATATAATGTTGAATGACTCCAAACAAGAATGAGGACCAGTAACCTTGTACAACCCTTTCACTTTATAATTGAGTAAGTTAAAGGCTTAAGTGGTTAGACTGTTGGCAAGTCAGTCATTACAATATCAAAACTATAACCCAAATCTCCAAACTGTTTTTTCCCTTTATGTTTTCTACCATATCATACTGCCTGGTATAAAGACAATGGTAAAGTTCGTGTTTTTTAACTCTATCTAACTGTTAATATTTTTATGATAAACATAAATGACTGAGATAAGAAAAATAATTTACACATGCATTTTAAAATATTTATTGTATGATTGACATACACTAACTTCCACAAATTTAAATTGTACATTTTGATAAAAACTGACACATATACAAATTGTAAACACAAAGTAATCATCATTCCCCCAAAACTCCCTTTTTTCTCTGTAATTCTTCTCACCCACACTTCCTAACTGCAACTCCATCCCCAGGAAAACATTGTTTTTTTCTGGTCACTATATTAGTTTACATTTTATACACACTTATATAAACAGACTCATACAATCTACATTGCATTTCTGGTCTTATTTCTTTAACTGAGCATACTTATTTGGAGATTTATCCATATTTCTATGAATATTGATAGTTCGTTGCTCATTATAAATTTATACTATTTCATTGTATGGTTATATTATGATTTTTTTATCCACTCACACGTTCATGGACAGTTGTGTTGTTTTCAACTTTTGGCTGTTACAAATAGAGTTGCTATGAACATTTGCACTCAAGTCTGTATAGGAACATATGTTTTTAAATTTGGGTAAATACCTAGGAATGGAATGATGAGTTCATTTGGTTGGTATATGTTTAACTTTTTAGTAAAGTTCAAAATTGTCTCAAATAAGTTGTGACATTTTACTTTCCCACTGGTAATGTGTAGGAGTTCCAGTTGCTCCATATCTTCATCAATACTGGTGTGGTTACACATTTTAATTTTAGATATTATAGTAGGATGCATAGGGATGTCTCATTGTGGTTTCAATTTGCATCTCCCTGATGTCAAAGGATGTTAAGCATCTTGTCGTGTATTTGTCGTGCATATTCCTTCCTTGTTTCAATGTCTCTTCAAAGCTTTGCCTGTCTTAAAATTGAATTGTTTGTATTCTTATTATCAAGCTTTGAACATTATTTTTCTGCTCTGGAAACGATCCTGTTGTCAACTGTGTGATTTGCATGTATTTTCTCCCCCGTTTGTGGCTGACCTTAACAGTGTTTTTCAAAGTAGAAATTCTTAATTTTGATGAAGTCCATTTCATTTTTATGGGTTTCTATTTTAGTGTTGTGTCTATAAAATTTTTACCTATCCTAAATTTACAAAGATTTGTTTTCTATGCTTAGTTTAGACATTTCATAGTTTTAAGTTTAATGTTTAGCTCTGTGAATGATTTTGGGTTTTTTGCATATCTTGTGAGTTATAGATCAAAATTCATTTTTTTGCATATGTATAGTCAGTGCCACTTGTTGAAAAGACTATGCTTTCTTCACTGAATTCCCTTCACACCTTCATCAAAAATCAATTGGCCATGTAATTTTGTATTTCATTTTTAGATTCTCCATTCTGCTTTATTGTTTTGACTGTTTTGATGTATTTGATTTTTTATCTTGAAAACTTGCAAAACACTTTTTAGTTCCAGTGGCTTTTTGTGGATTCTGTTGGATTTTCTTCTTACACGTCAGGTCATCTTATTATAAGGAAAGTTTTATTTTTACAATTTTTAATGGCTTACATTTTTGTTTTTTGACTTAGTGCACTAGGCAATACTTCCAGGACAATGATAGTAGAAGTGGGAATAGTGGAAATTCTTGACTTTTTCCTGATCTTGACAGGAAAATATTCAATCTTCACCATTAAATGTAAAGTTAAATGTAGATTGTTCATAGATTCCCTTTTCAGGTTAAGTAATTTTGCTTCTATTTCTAGGATCCTCGGAATTTTATCACTCAGAGTATGATCTATTTTGGTAAATATTCATTATTAATTTGAAAAGAAATATGTGTTCAGCTGTGGTTAGCTATTGCATTCTAAAACCATCAATAGTGTCAAGTTGGATGATAGTGTTGTTCAAGTCTTATTCAGAGAGACAGTTGAAATATCCTTCTATAATGTGTTTCTTTTTTGATGATGAAATTGTGTTTATTTTTTTCAGCTCTATTAATGTACAATTGAACATAAAATTGGTATATTTAAGGTCTACAATGTGATGATTTTATATATTTATATATTGTGAAATGATTACCACAATCAAGCTAAAAAAACATACCCATCACCTCAAATTGTTATCCTGGTTTTGTGTGTGTGTGTGTGTGTGTGTGTGTGTGTGTGATGACAACAATTGAGAACTTAAGGTCTATTCTCTTAGCAAATTTCAAGTATAAAATACATTATGTATTATTAACTGTAGTTAACATGTTAAATATTATATCTCCAGGACTTATCCATCTTATGAATGAAAGTTTATACCACTTGACTTCAACATCTCTACCATTTCCTACCCTCCTATCCCCTGGTACCATCATTCTGCTCTCTGTTTATATGAATTCGAATTTTTTAGATTGCACATATAAGTGATGTTATTCAATATTTTTTTATTTTTCTATGTCTGGCTTATTTCTCTTAGCATAATGTCCTCCAGGTTCATCCATGTTGTCACAAATGGCAAGATTTACTTATTTTTAATGCTGAATAACACCTCATTGTATATATATATGACATATTTTCCTTATCCATTTACCCACTGATGAACACGTAGGTTGATTCCACATCTTGGGTTTTGTGAATAAAGCTGCAGTGGACATGGGAGCACAGTATCTGAAATAATGATTTCATTTCCTTTGTATTTGTACATAGAAGTGAGAATGCTGGATCATATGGTACTTCTATTTTTTAACTTTTGGAGGAATCTCCATCCTGTTTTTCATAATGATGGTATCAATTATATTCTCTGCAGTAGTGTACAATGGTTCCCTTTTCTCCATATCCTCACCAACACTTATCTTTTGTCCTTATTTGTAATAGTGTGAAGTGATACCTCATTGTAGCTTTGGATTAGCCTTTTTCTGAGGATTAGTGATGTTGAGCATTTTGCCATACACCTGTTGGCCATTTGTATGTCTTCTTTGGAGAAATACCAATTTAGTTTTCTTTTCTTTTTTATTTCCTGATTTGTTTGACTACCTATTAGCCTCTTATCAAGTATATAATTTGCATTTGTTGTATTTTGCCTTTCATAGTTTGTCTCTTCATTCTGTTGATTGTTTTAATTTTTTTTGCTCTTAAAAAGCTTTTTATTTTGACTTAATCCCATTTGCCTTTAAAAAAAAATTGTTTCCTGTGTTTTTCGGGTCATATCTAAAATATCATTGCCAATATCAATGTCATAGTGCTTTTCTCCTGTGTTTTCTTGTAGATGTTTTATGGTTTCAGGACTTACATTTAATCTTTAATCCATGTTGGATTGATTTCTATGTATGATGTGAAATAAGGATATAATTTCAGTCTTCTGCTTGTGGGTTTCCAGCTTTCCTAGAATCATTTATTGAAGAGAATGTCCTTTCCCCATTGTGTTTTCTTGGCATCTTGGTCAAAAATCAATTGGCAGTAAATATGTGGGTTTTATTTCTAGTCTGTCTGCATTGTTCCATTAGCATGTGTATCTGATTTTAAGTCGATACCATGTTGCTTTGGTTGCTATAGTTTTGTAATTTTTTTTGAAATCTAGGGAGAGTGATGCCTCCAACTTTGTTATTTTGTCTAAGATTGCTTTGGCTACTTGGAGTCTTTTATGGTTCTGTAATGAATTTTAGGATTGTTTTTCAACTTTATGTAACATATCATTGGGGCTTTCACAGGGATTGCATTGAATCTTTAGATCACTTTGAGTATTATGAGTATTTTAATATTATTATTTCAAATGAAGAATATGTGATATCCTTTCATTTATTTGTGGCTTCAACTTCTTTTGTCAATATTATATAGTTTTCAGTTTACAGATCTTTTACCTCCTTAGACATATTCCTAAATATAATATTTTACTTTATTTTATTTTATTATAGATATTGCAAATTGAAATGTTTTCTTAATCTTCTTTGGAGAGTTTGTTGTTAGTGTATAGAAATGCAACTGATTTAAGAAATTCAGTGCTTCTTGTTTTTGTTGTTGTTGTTGTTTTTTTTTTTTTTTTTTTTTTAGATGGCGTCTAGCTGTGTCCCCCAGGCTGGAGTGCAGTGGTGCAATCTCTGCTCAACACAAGCTCCGCCTCCCGGGTTCAGGCCATTCTCCTGCCTCACCCTTCCTAGTAGCTGGGACTACAGGCGCCTGCCACCATGTCCTGCTAATTTTGTTTGTGTTTTTAATAGAGACGGGGTTTCACCATGTTAGCCAGGATGGTCTCAATCTCCTGACTTACTGATCCGCCCGCCTCGGCCTCCCAAAGTGCTGGGATTACAGGCGTGAGCCACTGCTCTCGACTGAAATTCGGTGCTTCTTTACATTAAACATAATATAATTTTCTAAAAGTTTAAATATTGTCTTATTTAATCACCACAACAATCTAATGTAGTTTCTTACACTATCTATAGAGGATGAAATTGTGGCACACAGGATGAGGTTTATATAACTTTTGTAAGCCCATACAGATATTAAAATTGAATGATGGCATTTTGAGTAAAGATGTTATATGATTAGATATCCTTCACTCTGTGTTGCTTTACTTATCCAATCACTTTACCTACTTAAAATGATTAAAATAATAAAATATTTTACTAGTAGCAAATGAAAACTTATGTATATCTCAGAATCTACTTATAACCACTAACTAAAGAAAAACAATTTCATACATTTTTCTAAATAACATAGCATTTAAAGCTATATTCTAAAAAGGATTTCATATATTGCATAACGATTTTACCTAATTACTATCACAACATGTAGTCAAATATGGATGTTTAAAATGTGGTGTTGCATAGTGATAGAATTTTAAAAATACGTCAGTGAAATCTATTTAGGAATGAAAATGTGACTTTTCTATCTTTAATTTATAAGGCTAATAAAATTAAAATAATATATACTTTACTGAGTGGTGGAGTGGTCCAAATAACAATAGAATGAAAAATTATTTAAAATACTCTCATTCTCAGGAAAAAAAATCCTTTGCAAAAGCAGATGGCTAAACTATTTGATTTAACTCTGTGTGTGTGTGTGTGTGTGTGTATGTGTGTGCGTGCTTAGTATTGTTAGAGGTATGGAGATGTGCTTAAATCTTTTAAGCATGGAAGAATATTTTTGTCATAATCAGTAGTGCAGACACTTGAAAACTCCAGCACAATGTATTTTTTTAACTATAACTGTTTCGGTTTGCTAATGCAGCACTTACTTTTCCACTGCAAAGATATTTAAGGTCTCAATGGTTAACCTTATTTTAGTATTACTGTGGAGAGAGTTGCAATCTGAATCTAGAATAAGTCATTTAGTTTAAAATAAATGGACAGACACATCTTTCAAGTTTATAGATACAGTTTCCAGTGACCCAGTTTTTGACATATTACTGTCATGGTTCACTCTAGGTTTCCCAAATACTATTTCAGTGATTACTGAGCCAGAGACAGTATGCTTGATTGTGTCGGTTTATACTTGAATACCTTTAATATGTGAATCTATGCATCATACTAACCACTTATCACTCTAACCCTCTAGAGCATACGAGCACAACACACAAATCTATTTTGGCTGTTCCTTAAATGTCATGAATACCCTAGCTATATTTGGTTTTAATATATATTATTTTTTAAAGAGAGAAATACTGTACATCATATTTCTGAAGGAAACTTATTTTGACAAAATATCCATCTGTTAAACAGGGCATATATGTTTTTATATATATCCTCTTTAATATATATAATATATTAATTATATTAATACACATATAATATATGGTGTTTATATATAAATATATGTATTCACACATAATCACACACATATAGAGATACACAAATTGACTAACAAACATATGCATATCATAAAATGTGATTTTGGTACTATATAAGAGTTACATTTTTAAAGAACAACATAAGCCCTATAAATAGTATAAACTCAAGAAATATTTGTTGATTAAATGACTGCATAGGCAAATGAAGAAACTACCTATAAAATTGATCTAAATAACATTAAAAATTGATTGTATCCCATCCAATATCATAGAATAATATTTTCTATATTACTGCAATTACCATATCTTTGATTTTCTTTACCACCAACCTCTTATTTGTGCAGTTATCTTTTTCCTCTAGTGCTCTCCCTTTTTGTGTCTCCTGCCTAAGCTAAACGTAACTAAAATAAAAAAATATAAGTTACTTTAAAGTATACCACCATGAAAGCTTCTTTGTCTGACTCTTTGGAAGTAGTCAGTGGCTTTACCCCATGCAAGTTGATTTTTGTATTTTAAACTTAGTCCTGAAAAGGCATTGTTTGCTTGATCTCCATAAAATTGCATTTTAGTAGCATGACTTGATGTGCTTAATAAATTAGTTATGCATCTTAATGATAGGAGATAGCTTAACCTGTCTTTAAAGCATCATCATAAAGCTGGTCATGCATTTTTCTTAAGTGTTTTCCCTAGCACTATGAAGCTGTATGCTCATATTTATATCAAAACTCTTTCAGATGATTAGATTTTGCATATTTTTGATGGACATTGAAAACAGTTTCTTTAGGACCTTAACTGACAAAGCAAAAGTATGAAATAGTTTTGATCACCATGCTGTGATCATACTTCTATGACATTCTTAAGTAAATGGCTTACCTTGGACACACTTTTAAATATATCTGACTTCTTTTTTTCTCTTATAGTTTTCCATCTTGTCTCTGCAAACATTCTCTTCCTTCTGTACCCCCTCCCAATATAGTATTTCAAATTTGTAATCAATTTTCTGTCCATATCTCCCTATCTGACATGTTTGCTAATAAGGTAATTCTGGCTGGGAACACTCACAGTAATTCTTTGTGGGGGTAAAATTCTACTCTTCAAGGCCCAATGTGACATCTCCAATGACTTCTCAGAATTTATGAGTTTCCTTTACTGAGCTGACTTGCTTAACAGTGTGGCCGCATTTCTGAGGATCATCACAGTGTCAAAATTCATTACAGTGAGAATAAGTATCTCATATGAGCCAGTTGAAAAGATAATGCAATTTACATATTTGTGGTTATTGATAAAGATTTATTTAACAATGTAGTGATTTCAGAAAAAATAATAATAGTGGGAAACATTACACCTTGTATATAATCATGATACATTAGTGGACTTATTTCAAGTTTAGTTTGAGCAAGCTATGGAAATAATTACGTTTTTTTAAAAGTTGTTAAGATACATAGTACTCCCTAGTCTCTACTTTGCTAAAGTGGATTTAGTGTACTACAAATGGTAAACTGTTAGAATGGTCCAAGTCTAATTCATAATAAAATTTTACCTATTACAAACTGTGGTTATATGGATAAAAAATGCCTAAATATTCCAGAGAAAGTTTTACAAAATGTGTTTATTTGGATTTTTTTTTACCATATTAATCAACAAATACATAGCATTTTACAATACCTCCGTATTGTTCTATTTAAATGAACACTCACATATTATTAGATTTGATGATGTTCTTTATTTTACATATGGGAAAATGGAGGCACAGACACATTCATTAACTTAAGTTCACATGGAAAAGCAGAACCAGATTATGAAAATGAAAGATATAGCTTATAAAGTTGCTGCTTATTGAGGAGTATTCTTCAAACATTTCAATTTTATTTGGTGAATCAGGAAATAGGTTAATTGATCAATAGGAACAAACTAAGTTAAATGATTGATAAGTAATATAAATTAATTTAAAAGTGGAGACTTTTGTGGGCTTCAGTTAGCTGAAAACATATTAGCGAGGAGACAGGCTTGATCTGGACATTGGAGACAATAGAGAGGCAATTGGGGAGACATTATGTTGGAGTGAGTACATAGAATATTCAAATAAATATCAAATATTATTAAAGCATTTCATAAATTAAATTTTAGCAGTAATTGATAGGAATGTGATTCTTTGAAACATTGTAATTCTCAGCTTAAAATTGTTTATTACATATTGAGTATTATTATTGTTATTTTGGAACATGTTTTCCCTTCTGATTAGTTTTCTTATAATTTTCCATGTAATAATTATTACTGTTATGCCCAGACCGTTTGTTCCCCGAAGAAGACCACCAGAGTCCAGAGTCAAAGCCAAGCGGCAAGGATCTTTAATGCAAGTTCGAACTTGGTCCCTCCGTTCTACAACATACAAGAGGGCCTTGAATGATGCATGTACCTGCTTTTTATAGCTCGATGCATACAGGATAGGATAGGTAAGGTTACAGAGGTACAAAGAAATTCTTTTGGTCACAGTATCACAATTGGTAATTGGTTAATATTCTAAGTTATACAATTAACAGTTTCTATTTGTTCCCGCGCATTTAGTAAAACTACAAACGGTTGTGACCTTATCAGGGGCTCTCTAGGTGGTGTTTCTAGGATGTATGGGGGCATGTGTTTGTACTGGGCTCAGGAAGTTTGGGACAAATAGAGGAATATGTTTGTACTGGGCCCAGGACTAAGATATATGGTAGACACCGGTAATTAGAACAGAACAGAGCAGGACAGAGACTTTCACAACGTTTGTCCTTTCAGCGTCTGGAGTCTATAGATAACCTAATCGGTTAGGTCCGGGGTCGATCTTTAACTAGGCTCAGGGCGCCGCCCAGGCTGTTTGCCTGTGGACTTCATGTCTGCCTTTTAGTCTTTTTATTTGATCTCTTTCATTACAAATAATAATTATTTTTGTCAAAAAATACACGTATCTTCTAAGTTCTACTAAAATGAATATTTAATATGAATTTGTTAGAGTAAAAGCATGAGAAACCATCAGGATCTAGAAAAGAAAGAAATTGAATGAGAATTAAGTAACTTACTTGACTTGTCTTGCTTTAAGTGGATGTCTTGCTTTAAGTGGATGTCTTATGATAATCACAAATAATCATTAATCAAAATTTATTTTCATAAGTTTGCATGAGATTACTTAATAGTTTTCTTAGGTCAATATAGTGTTGAAATATAACAAGAATTTTACATTTTTCTCCTTAGTAGGAAAGATATTCTATAACTACCGGTAAGCTCATCCTCAAGAACTCCAGGAAAATTATGAAATGATTTTTCTTGTCACAGTGTCTTAGTTTCCTGAGACTGTTGTAGCAAATTACCACAAGTTTGGTGACTTCTAACAACAGAAATGTATTCTTTCAAAGGCCTCAAGGCCAGAAATCCAAAATTCAAACTTGGCAGGGCTGCGCTCCCTACAGGGCTCTGGGGATAATATGTTGTTTGTCTTTTCTGCCTTTGGCTGCACTGGCTTTCCTTGACTTGTGGTCTCTCAAGGCTCTAACGTTAATTGCATCTGCAAGTACTCTTTTTCTAAGTAATGTAACATTCACAGGTTACAGAAATGAAGGGGTGGGCATATCTTCAGGGGGTGTCATCACTCAACCTACTACAGCCCTCTTTTCCTTTGAGCTTTCTTCAAAATCCCTATTTCATCTGCTACCTGTGATTAGAGCTCCCTTGCTCACTGTGCTCCACTTTTACTTCATTGTAGCTCTTAGGAAGTTGTCAATTCTCTTGTTCAGCTTTTAAGACTACTCATTTGATTATTATTGCTGGTATCTAGTTTCGTGAGGTTTCTATGCTCTACGCGCTGACAAGGGTAGTAAGTATGATCTCAATACAGTGGAATCACCACTCAATACAGAGTTAAATTTCTGAAGTCAGTGGGATAGGCTGAATGTGTAAACAACGTAAACATGGTAAGGCAGAATTAGTATAGCTACACTGACAAGTACATAAAATTGGAAGTTTAATTTACTCAAAGGTCTTGAGAAAATTGTTTATTATCTTTAATTTCATATATCTTTACAATCTTCTAATTTTTTCTGTAATCTTATAGAGTACCCTTAAAGTTCCTGGAAGTAGAGAAGCATTACTCTTCTATTTTGAGCAATCATGGAAAGAAACAGGTAGAGGTAATTACTCCAGGATAAGTGTTCACTTAATAAAATGGTAATAAGGAATTTACATGAATCACAGACACTATTTAAATGATTGTATAGTTTCATTCTGCTGCATATGACTAGCCAATTATCTCAGCACCATTTATTGAATAAGGAGTGTTCTTCATTGCTTATTTTTGTTGATCTTGTTGAAAATCAAATGGTTGAAAGTGTGAAGCTTTGTTTCTGAGTTTTTGATTCCGTTCCATTAGTCTATATGTACGTTTTTGTACTAGCATCATACTGTTTTCATCCGTATAGCCTTGTAATATAGATTAAAGTTAGGTAGTGTGATGCCTCCAGCTTCATTCTTTTTGCTTAGGATTGCTTTGGCTATTCAGGCTCTTCTTTTGTTCCAAATGAATTTTATAAGTTATTTTTCCAATTATTTAAAGAATGATGTTGCTAGTTTCATAAGAATAGCATAGAATCTGTAAATTGCCTTGGAACTATGGCCATTTTAACAATATTGATTCTTTGAATCCATGAGCTTAGAAAGTTTTTCAATTTATTTGTGTCAATCACTGTGCTGAAAAGACACATGCATTTGTCTGTTCATTGCTGCACTATTCATTATAGCAAAGATGTGGAATCTATCCACATGCCCATCAGTGGTGGACTGGAGAAGAAAATGTGGTATATATATGCTATGGAATACTACACAGGCATAAAAACACACACACACACACACACACACACACAATGAAATCATGTCCTTTGTAGCAACATGGATGGAGCTGAAGGCAATAATCCTAAGCAAAATAACACAGGAATAGAAAGCCAAATATTGCATGTTCTCCCTTACATGTGGGAGCTAAACTTTGAGAACACATGGACATAAACTTGGGAACAATGGGAGCAATAGACACTGTGGACTGCTTAGAGGGCAGAGGGAGGAAGGTGGACATGGCTTGAAAAACTACTTATTGAGTACTATGCTCACTACCTGGGTGCAATATACCCATGTAACAAACCTTCACCTGTACCCCTGCATCTAACATAAAAGTTAAATTTTAAAAAATGAAATAAAAATAATCATTCCATTCTAGCACCTTCTCTTTCTGGTTGAATTGGTCAAAGGCAAATAAGAATATAATTTGACTCCATTTAATTATGTTAACTGTTTTAGATAGTACAATCATAGTTTCCCACTTAAAATCTACTTTTTTTAAGACAAGAGATTAATTTAAGTCAGAATATGAACTTATTTGTTAATTTGGTCTTATCAGATCATATCACAGGGCAGATTGTTGCTCAATTCTGACTTGTGATTGACTTGTCTCTGGCTGAAAGAATCTAGAGATGCATAACTTAAAAACTCTGACAGAAGAGAAGGTTGCTAATTAATTAATTTTTCAAACTCAGTATACATCACTTAAACAATGTATGCTTTTACAATATTAAATGCTTATGTTTATTATTAACATTATTCTCTAAATTCTATATCTATCATTGGTTTAGAAATTTATTTTTAATAGCAATATATATGAACTATAAATACTAATAACATGTTGCAACATAGGATTGTATCCATACATGGAATATTTTGACAGAATACACTAGACACATCTAGATACACTTATTGTTCAACTGACATAATTGGTCAAAAGTACAAGCTTGGCTGGGTGCAGTGGCTCATGCCTGTAATCCCAGCACTTTGGGAGGCTGAGGTGGGTGGATCACGAGGTCAAAAGTTAGAAACTAGCCTAGCCAATATGGTGAAACCTTGTCTCTAGTAGAAAATACAAAAATTAGCTGGCTGTGGTGCTCATGCCTGAAGTCCCAGCTACTCAGGAGGCTGAGGCAGGAGAATCGCATTAATCTGGGAGGGGGAGGTTGCAGTGAGCCAAGGTCGCGCCACTGCACTCCAGCCTGGGTGACAGAGTGAGACTCTGTCTCAAAATAATAATAATAATAATAATAATAACAACAACAACAACAATAAAAATATAAGCTTATAACTGCTCAGAGAATTTTGATTTATACAAGATGCCAGTTGAATGTTGAGTCAGTTTTGCCCTTTTCAAGTGATGTCATGTTTTATCAGTTTAATTTATAAAGACAGTCAACAGGTATGTTGGGAAAAGCAATAAAACTCTTGTTACTGAATAAATATCACTGGGACGATCAAAGCTAGAGTAAAATCCTGGGTCGGGAACACCAACAACAAAATTCAGGGAGCAATCAGATTTCAGAATGTGATTACCAAGCTGGGTCAGATGCCTGGAGAATAGGATCTGGATGAAGTAGACATGAAAGGTGTGAGTAAGTTTGCCAGACTCAAGTCAGAATAATGAAAGCCATATTTAAAGTCTGAAGAAGCCGTTTCAGGCTGCTACAGGGATAAGGAGGTAAACAGGCAACAGAAAAAAAGTAAAATGCCTCTTTGGAATGTTAAGCAGACTGCTCCATTAGCAGACTGCTCCATTGGTGTTTCCTGCCACGCCTGACAGTGTGGCAAATTAGCTTATAAATTTTTGAAGAATTTTAAGAAACGGAAATATTGCATATGATAATGCACAGTTAGTAAACCTCTCTGATATGGCACAGGAAAGAAGATTAAACTACCCAAATGATGCAGCAAGGTTCTCGCCATATAAACTAACTTGTAAAACTGACCACTCCCAAATTTGTATGTTTTTCTTCACACTGTGATAGAACAAGGTAAATCTATGGTGGAGGGATGGAGGGGGAGAGAGAAACATTACAAATTGATATGGAACACTTTTAACTGACAATAGTTGCTATACCCAATGTTTCTATTCATTTATACTAATTGTAACCTACCCAAAGTCACAAAGATGGTACTTGACATAATTAGAGTTGGTTATTGAAAGATCACTGCTATAGGTCAGGCACCGAGATGCCTCATCCAAGCTGCATAATGATTTAGCAATTCCCTTGAAGAAAGTTAGTAATTTTAAAAAGAAGGTAAAGATAAAATGTCATTTCTGACTTCTAGAAACCCCAGCAGTAATATGCTTTATTATATACTGCATGTAAGAGAGAAATAAAATGTTACAGGAATTGTGAATATTAAGGAACTGCATCTTCATAGAGTACTCAGAGAAGAATTTCTGAAAGATTAATGGTTCCAAACAGATTCTAAACGATGATGGTTTAGGGAGGTGGAGGGACACATTCAATATTTTATGCAAAGCCAATGTAATTTTGTATAATATTTTATACAATACCTGTTGAATAAAGAAGAATATGGCATAAAATTGAAGAGGTACATCAGAATAAGTTAATGGAGAGACTAAGATTCAGACTAAAAATTCCAGGTCTAATTCAGTAGATACTGAGATAGTAGGATGATTATGAAGAGCATCACATGAAGAATTACCATACGGGTTTGACTTATGAGATATGGAGTTGTGTATACTTGATCTAAATCTCATATCTACCACTTCTTAGCTATGATCTTAAGTCAACCTATTTTACATTATTATGCATTATAATTTCTCATATTTAAACTCAGATTAATGAAAATATTTGCTTCATATTACATGGAAATATGTAATATGGAGGATTACATGGAAAACTTCATGTAGCAATCTAATCATGGTGCTTACCACACATTTAAGAATTATCTGTTTATTAAACAAATATTTAAGTGGCTGCTACAGGCAAGTCATTTTGTTATTGTTAGTTTTATAATATTACTATTATCATTACTTTTATTTTTGATATTGATAATAACTTGAGGACATTTATGGAAAATATACTTAGGCTGGATGAAGCATCCTAAACTTGGAGGATGACAGTGGGGGACTGGGAAGGAATCAGTGAGAATATTCAAATATTTATAATTGAATAAATGTATTTGCTTATATGGCTTTTATTTGTGATTTATATTGCCCTTATATATAATAAATAAGGTGTGTGCATATATATATATATATAGTGTGTGTGTGTGTGTGTGTCTGTATGTTTGTGTATATAATTCAGGACCATTATAAAGAGAAAAATAGGCTGGTTCTGGTGACTCACACCTGTAATCTCAGCACTGTGGGAGGCCCAGGTGGGTGGATCACCTGAAGTCAGGAGTTCAAGATCAGCATGCCCAACATGGTGAAACCCCGTCTCTACCCAAAATAGAAAAATTAGGTGTGGTGGCACATGCCTGTAATCCCAGCTACTTGGTAGGATGAGGCAGGAGAATTTTTTTTTTAAACCTGGGAGGCAGAGGTTGTAGTGAGCCGAGATCGCGCCACTGCACTCCAGCCTGGGTGACAGAATGAGACTCCGCCTCAAAAAATAAAAATAAAAATGAGAGAGAGAGAAAAATACTTGCAAAAATGTCTGTAATAAACATGTTTAAAGACACGCTTGAGAATTTTGAGCTTCAAACTTTGCATATGTTGGTGTATCATCTGCTCTGCATTAATTTTATGTTTGTATGTCTGACCCATGGAAATTTACATAAATAACTTTCTAAAATTTTCTGGGCCTGGAAACAAGATTTGAAATTGTAGCAATAATGAGTGTAGTGAAAATTGATGTAAATATACGGTAGATAACAAAAATGGTGGAACTTGTGAAATCCACCAAGGAAACTATGCTAATGGGATCTCATTAACTCTCAAATTAGATTACCTGACCTCTGGTTTATATTTGTAAACTTGAATCTCCAAAACATAAAGTAGCCAATTCAACATTCCAGCCATTATATAATGCTTATAATGAAAATAAAAACTAACCTTAAAATTAGTTTTATTTTTTCAACCATTTAAAAACTAAAGATAACTGACTGGTAATCACCTTTATCATCCCATTAGAAGCATTTAGTAAAAAATCAGTAATATAATATCATGCCCATTGGTATATAGCACAAAAAATAAAAATAAAGGGGTACATCGTAAGCCTCATATTTTATATAAATTGAGGTTCTTACATTTTTCCTTTCATATACTCCTTGTCATATATGTAAATATAATAAAACTTGAAACTTTAACGTAACATTTTCCAATTTGACATAGAAAACTGGATTCATGTTTATGTCTGCTGAAATTTACTTACACTCTGTCGGAATAAGAAGGGTAACAATCAACAGAGTAAAAAAGCAACCAGTGGAATGGAGAGAAATACTTGCAAATCATATATCTCATAAGGGATTAATATTCAAAATATATAAGGAACTCCTACAACTGACGCAGAAAACATAATTCAGATAAAAATAGATAAAGGACATGAACAGACATTTCTCCAAGAAGCGACACAAATGGTCCCCAGGTATATGAAAAGATGCTTAACATCTCTAAAAATTTTTTAATATTAGGTTTTGGTACAATGATACAGCTCAGAGATATGGATATACAGTATGACCCTAAAGAAACGTTTAATTATGGCTTTTCTTCATTAGATTTTTTTGTGTTTATTTCATATAAATGATCAAATATATTGACATTGATTTGTTTAAATTCTTTCTTTCTTATCCTCTTAATGTCTATAGGATAGCCTCTCTTTTATTTCTGATATTTGTGATTTGTATGTTCTCTTTTTTGTTATGATCTATCTGGCTAGAGGTATACTGTTTTTGCTGATCTTTTCAAATAACTTTATTTTAATTGATTTTCCTATTGTTTTTCTGATTTATATTTCATTGATTTATTTCTCATTTAATTTGTCTCTTTTATTTAAACAGAAAGTTTAATTTGAGTCTAATTTTTTAGACCTAAATTTGTTTTTCCACTTTCTTAATATAGAAGCATACATATTATATTATTTATTGTATTTTAATTTAAACATTTAATATGATACATTTTAGAGTTACTTTTATGTTTACCATCTAGTGTTTCTTATTTTGAGGGTAGATTCAAATTTCTATCTGATCTTATACTCATTGTGCTGAGAAGTTAATCCTACTTCTACAACAGGCCTTCTGACATTGAAATATCTCAGGTTTTTGTCAGTCTTCATTTTCTTTTCATTTTTTAAAGATATTTCCACTAGATAATAGACTGTGGGATGAATGTGATTTTATTTTAGTATTTTCAACATATCTAAGAAATCACTACATTGTCTTTGTCTTGCAAGAATTTCTAATTAGAAGTATGCTCTGTATCTTTCTCCTTATCTTTATTATTTTATATGCTATATCCCACTCCCCTGTTTTCCCTACCCTTGCTGACTTTATGAATGTCAGTTTTCTCTTGGTCTTTTCTCTTGGTCTTTCAGTTTCAATGATTTATCAATGTTTTCTC
This sequence comes from Trachypithecus francoisi, assembly GCF_009764315.1. Lineage (NCBI taxonomy): Eukaryota > Metazoa > Chordata > Mammalia > Primates > Cercopithecidae > Trachypithecus > Trachypithecus francoisi. Next base: position 91,221,083 of record NW_022681454.1, read on the forward strand.
TAAGTGTTTGTGTGTTTTTATATTTTTGTGTTTTTTGTTGTTGTTGTTTAATTTTTCTTGCTACATAGTGTTATCCTGGATTCTTGGATTGGTAGTTTTGTGTGTTTTGTTTTTGGCTTTCATTTATTTTATGAAATTCTTGATCATTTTCTGTCCTATTGCTCTTCTTTAAGAAAACAATTTCATATATGTTATAGCATTTGATATTGCCATATCACTGTTGGATAGTCTTATTTATTTATTATTTGTTTTTCCTCTTTCTGTTTCAGTTTATAGAACTTCTTTTGATTCAGATTCAGATTCACTGCCTTAACTGTGTCGATTCTGTTGATGAATTCACTGATGGAATTTTGAAGCTCTGATGTCATGATTCTTATAGGTAGCCATTGCTTGAGTGCTGCACTTTCTATAAAGGTATAATGTGACATAATCTAATGCTCAATTCCTGTCAAAATATTGGTTAAATTCTTACATTTCTTTTTGGGATATTAAAAGTTATAAGAGGACACTGGTTCTGACAACCAATGAGAATAAGTTGAATAATCTATAAAATTATAGCTATTATTCAAGCTATCGAAGAGCTGAGATCACAAGGCAAATAAATAAATCCACTTCCCCAGTATGTCAGTTTGAAATAGCAGAGATCCAGTTAAAAGGAAACTTAGCACTCATTCACAGTTTACCTTCTTATGCTTCCACTGGGTGCTTTTTAGAAGGATTTGGGGTGCAGGCATGAAGGAGGTAATTGCTGAGCCATCACTGGGAAGCTCACACTACTTTTCTAGACTCTCATATGAAGCAAACTCTTTAAGTTACTGGGAAATGGAAAACAAACTCATCTCCAGAAGCAAGGCAAAATTCCACTGCTTCTGAGGTCAAAATATAAGCAAAACCCCTCTGTCTCTGGGATGGGCATGCAGCCCATGGGAATTAATCAAATAAATGTTAATGCTGAGGGAGGGTAAAAGAACATACCTTTTGCACCTGAAGGAGAAGTGAGAAATCATCTTGGGCTCAGGACTCCGCATTCTGCAAGCACGGGCCTGATAATCCTGGGGAAAGATCAGGAAATTCCCATCCATTTAAGAACGATCAAAAATAAAGGCAAGGTTTGGCTTCTCTGGGGAATAGAAATGCTGAGACAGTTCTACCCAAGAAGTCTCAAGAACTTCTCTGTGCTTGTCTAAAACTGTGACTACAGTAGAACAACAGAGAAAACTCAATTTATACCACCAATTTATAACACAAGCATACCTAATGATAGTACATTTCACATGTATTGTTGTGATGATTATATTAGCCAATAGATAGAAAACAGTGTATAAGTGGGTAAGGCCTCAGAGAACATTACTACCCACAAAAATACTCCCTGTGAGTAAACTAAGTATGAAATAAATATGGTTACCACTTCTACTATAACTACAAACAGCAATAATATGCAGATTTAGGAAGTTTACATTGCATTATAGGGTTGATAACTGTATATATATATATATATATATTATTTTTTTTTTAAATGGAGTGTCGCTCTGTCACCCAGGCTGCATCACTACAAGCTCCACCTCCCGGGTTCACGCCATTCTCCTGCCTCAGCCTCCCGAGTAGTTGGGACTACAGGCGCCCACCACCATGCCCGGCTAATTTTTTGTATTTTTAGTAGAGACAGGATTTCACCGTGTTAGCCAGGATGGTCTTGATCTCCTGACCTCGTGATCCACCCGCCTCGGCCTCCCAAAGTGCTGGGATTACAGACGTGAGCCACTGTGCCCAACAACAATATACTTTTTTTAAATGAAGCTATTTTAACCTAAGAACTCAACAGAAATAATTATATTCATTCATATATTTTTAAAACATTCATGTACTAAATGTTATTTAAGAAATCAAAATACATCAAAATTATATAATTAGATACACTAAAAGCATATTTAGATACACATCTCATCAAAATCTTAATTTTGTAACAATATTTCTCAAAATTATTGAACCCTTTGGTTGGTGCAGAGGAATATTTCCATGTAACAAAAATAACAAATAAAATCATATTATGGCACAAGTTTAGTTGTCTCTGATTGAAAGATGATGAAATGATTCATTTAATTTGTTCATTATTGAAAGTAAATGAGGGCCAAGAACAGTGACTCACTTATGTAATCCCAGCATTTTGGGAGGCCGAGGCAGGTGGATCACCTGAGGTCAGGAGTTCAAGACCAGCCTGGCCAACGTGGTGAAACTCTGTCTTTCCTGAAAATACAAAAACCAGCAAAGCATTGTTGTTCACCCCTGTAATCCCAGCTATTCAGCGGACTGAGGCAGAAGAATCACTTGAAACTGGGAGGTGGAATTTGCAGTGAGCCGAGATTGTGCCACTGCCCTCCAGCCTCAGCGATAGAGCGAGACTCCCTCCAAAAAAAAAAAAAAACAAAAAAAAGAAGTCAATGATTTCACTTAGAGTAAAAGATGACTGATTATTCTTCTGTTAAATTCATCAAAATTTAAAATTAAGGAAGTCTTTGCATTTTTGGAGCTACTTCTTTATATGAGGAAGTGTTCCAAACAAAAATTAGTCACGGGGGTCACTTTTTAATAAAATATCTTATTTAACAGTAGTGTTGTTGAGGAAGAATTTCACTTGGAACTACAAATTCTATTACTCATGCTTTGTAGTAATAGATCATATCATTAAAACTTTTTGGCTCTATGTTCTCTATTCAGTTAAAATTAATAAGATAGCAAATATATGGAAACATAATCTGCCTGTTTGTAACGTTTATCATATTAAAAGGTAAAAGATGCATTTGGATGGTGTAGGTTTGTGAGGATGGCGGATGATTAAAATTAATTAGGAATATACACACAGAAATAGCGTTAGAAGAAAAAATTTTAGGTATCCTTATTGATTTGTAAAATCTGGAGTGCCAGTTTTCTTATGTGTTTGTAATTTTTGTTCATTTTATGAGCCCTTATATAGCATTCTGCTCGATCAGTTTAGTATATTTATTATTAGGCTTTATTAAGCTGAATAGCAAATGGACAAATGCTTTATTGAGGCGAACAGCATATTGCAGCCATTATGCTCCCAAGATGATTTAGACTCTGGATAGTTATTTTACGTTGGTTTATTGTTCTCACCTCCATTAGAGACTATTACTCTATCCTATTGAAGAAGTAGTGGAATCACTACTGTGGTATATTCATTAACATGGGAAAAAATGAAATGCCGATTCTGAATTCCCACAATGAAATACCTTATTGAAACAGTTCCATCTCAGCATGACATTTATGGGGAATTTCATAAGAAGTAGTCCTCTCCAAATTCCCCAAATAAAGCATCTGGGGCTGATTCTCCTCAAATTTTCAGTATTAATCTTTAAGGAAAACCAGAAGAAGCAAATTTAAAATACCAACAAATGATGCCTGTTTCGCATCATTAACCATAAGTGTTCACATGGAGAAATCTATACAATGGAAACACAAAATCCAATATCTATTTAAATATAAAAAGAAAAACAGAATGGAATGAAAAACACATGCAATAGGAGTTATTAAACTAGTATTGCTCTTTTGTATTTTATCCTTCTGTTTACTTATATTTTCTCCCTGTGGCACAATAACCAACTTATAGTAAATTGTAGATTTTGTATATGACTGCATTCCAGCCACCTGGCATTTCTCCCTAACATATCAGCCCAATAAGTATTTGCTGAATCACTATTTTTGAAAATAATAAATGGCGGGATAAAAACATTTATCTGTAAAGCTTTGGAAAGAGAGTTTTTGAATGAAAAATCTACCATATGCATGTATATGCATCTTTTTGCATTTGTGACATCTTGGTTAAGGGGTCTTAGATAGTAGCAGCTATGCTTTCAGTTCCATAGTTTCTAAGAGTTCCAGTCCTGTTTTGTGCTGGATATTGATGCTTTTATGTTCTGCTATGACTGTATACTCCCTAAGTCTAACATATGCCTTCTTGTGTACTTTTCTCATTGTCATCAGGTTAGCTCAGTTCTTTATCACTTCCAAATTGGTTTAAAGTAACAAATTAACAACTGATATCTAGCTCAAAAACACTGGTATTTTACTACATTCTCTTTCCCTTGCCATTTGAAATTAATGATGCAATGACTTGTGCCTTTTCTTATTAAATTGTTTTATTTTTTATTGTCATGTTTCACATTTGGCTTGTATATGCTTTGTGGATAGATGGAATTTGTTAATAAATAGCTGTTTCCTTATTGGGTGTGTGTGTGTACATGAGGTCAACAGAAGAAAGCAATTCATTTTCAATATTCTATGATTTCACTGTGGATAAACATAAATGATGATTAATGGCTCTGTGGTTTCTTCAGTGGATGATAAAGGCAGTACCATTTATAAACATTTCTCATATCATTTTATAGAGTACTTTTTGGAGATATGCATTAATAGCTGGATCAAAATTATTTAGATCACTTCAGTAATGCTTTTTCTAAACTGTGCGTTGTACATGTTCCTAAATTTTGTATAGGATACGAAAATGAATGAAAACATTTTCTATGAGGATGGGCTTTCCCTGGCATCAGTCTATTCCCAGAATCCAAAGCTTTAGTCATTCATAAGCTTGCATTTTAAAATATTATTTTAGTTATATCTATCCTAAAACACTTTGTATACTCACCAGGACAGGTATTTTAAATATGGAAGATATTAATATTCTCCTATTAAAAGGTATACAGAGTCTTTGAATCTAGAAAGGGATCTTATTAAACCTGTTGTTTTCCTATCTACGAGTGTATTCTGGAAAGAAAGACAGGACTCTATCAAACTGTCAAGGGCAATTCTCTTCCTTCACTATTTGGTTATAATAGCTGGTTAGAAGATTCTTTCTTCGTAAAATAGTCTCAAGATTTTAACTATCCCCAATGTTGTGCAATTAGCAAAAGTGGGACAATATTTGACAGAATGATGTTTATTACATGTGTAAACATTTAGCATTATTTATTCTATAATCAGATAGGCAATTGTATAGACACATAATAGCATGTATCATTCTGACTTACAGCAAGGATTGTTTTCTAGTGATCATTGGTTAGCATCCACTTATTCCATTAGAACATGCTTTCAGATATTCTTGGATAGAGAACAGAACCACATTTTTATATCTACAAAGCCTTTATGTAGTTTCCATATGTTATTTGAGACATAGATATTCCATGTATTCCATGTTTCTCAGAGTAAGTGGTATATCTGTAAACATAGAATATGAAGCTCAAAGGCTTCCAGGAACCAACAGGTTTTAAAATGATGCATGGCACAATAGGTATTAAGGAGTCGTATCTGAAATCCACTGAAAAAAATATTATCAAAAACATTTAAAAGGTTGCCATAATAACTAAGTAAACAATGCCTAGGGCCAAATGGAATATAGTTTTAGGCCAGGCGCAGTGGCTCACGCCTGTAATCCCAGCACTTTTGGAGGCCTAGACGTGTGGATCACTGGAGGTCAGTAGTTCAAGATTAACGTGGCCAAGATGGTGAAACCCTGTCTCTACTAAAAATACAAAAATTAGCCAGGCATGGTGGCACATGCTTGTAATTCCAGCTACTCAGTAGGCTGAGGCTGGAGAATTGCTTGAACCCTGGAGTCAGAGTTTGCAGTGAGCTGAGATCATGCCGCTGCACTCCAGGCTGGGGGACAGAGCAAGACTCCATCTCAAAAAAAAAAAAAAAAATGAATTGAATAAAGTTTTAAGGATAAATGTTAGTATTTCGCCAAGAAAAACGTGGTTTTTATCATAGCAACTCTCCTATAAAAGAGAGCATTATAAAACTATTCTATTAAGTCTTTGAGAAGCACAGACTCCAGACTCTGCAAATTCCATGAATTCAGATGTCTTTCTAAAATATTCTTATTTAACTTTCTTTCACCTGATACATATGCTGGGTAATGCATCACCATCAGCTTAGTAGCTGAAGCCAGCCAGAAATCACAGTGGACAAGACAGACATAGCCCAGCACTCATAAAATTCTAAAGCTACATTATTCTCCACATAAATGAAATCTTTCTGAGACTAACCTTCAATTAATGACAGAGTGTGTCAGCTGCTCTAAACTCAAGTGCAGCAGCTTAGAGGTGTGTCTTGCATCCTTGTACATCACTCACATTTCTATCCCACACACTGCTGCTAATCAATTTCTAAAATAAAATTTTAAATCTAATTATTTCACTTCCTTTATTTGTCTCTCATTGACTCCCATTGGCCTTAGGATAAAGTGTGATCGCCATAGCTAAACACAAGTATTTTTTGAAATCTAGACTTTTCTAGCTATCCAGTTTGTTTAAATTATTGCTATCATTTTGAACAGTTTGACTTTTTTTAGCCTTTAGCTGTTTCCAATAGGAGACCACTAGAAATAACCATATAAAGCAATCGGTTAAACATTTTCCTCAAAACAGAAGCATTTGTTGGAAAACATCACATACAGTGACTTAACACTGTATTTTTAGCTTATGTATAAGATACAATATGATTTGAAGAAACAAAAAGAAATTTAGACAAAGACAATTAGTATTAACTCCTTGCACTTCTGCTATATAACTATTATTTTTTACGTTTTTGTTGCAGAGCCAAAAAGTTATTGTGCTATATTCATTGTGGTGTCCAAAATTCTCTGAAACCAATTACATCTGCTATTGAGAAAATTTTTCATAATTACTTTGCATATATCACCAAGATTTGTCTTTCACATAAAACTCTATTATGTTGATGTGAACATCTATTTGTGTCTGTGGAACTTGTTTTTCTGTTTTGTTTTGTTTATTCTTTGGAGAGAGAGCCATTAGAATTTTATAAATTTAATGGATTTTCCTTTTCACAAATTCCTAGATAGTTTGATCATTATTTTCAGGAAAACTTTTTAGCAATACACTTTCATATGTAGAAAGGAGGGAATTTTATTCCTATGTATTTAGATAACCAGGTCATTAGTATTAGGATTAGCTTACAGTATAGAGACACAGAAACATTTAATGTGTTTCTTATTTTACATGACACATGAGAAAAATAATATTGTTTTGATAATATTAATCAAAAAAAAAAAAAACTTCTGCATGTATCTAGGCTTTGTTTTATCTCATTTATATCCACATATCTGTAAAAGAGAGTTTGGGCAAGGTTACCAAGATAACACGTACCAGAGTCAAATCTAATTCTGCTGATACAATTGCTGGCACACATAAACACTGTACTAAAATGGCTCTGTTATAAAAGATTTGCCAATTGTGTATCTTTACATTTGTAGTATGTCTTATGCATTTCATTTTTCATCATATCAGTAATATTTCTAATTTTACTAAAAGAAGGGATATGTACACAGTAGCCATTTAGTACATTTTTAGGTTGGTTCAAAAGTCATTGTAGGCCATTTTAATAAAATATAAATAAAATTATTATTTAAAAAAATTTCAGTTTACATTTTCTTCCATTGTTAGAGCTTATGTTAGATAAAAATTATGCAGTGAATTTCTATTATATTTCATGTTATTGGGATGAAGCACAATTAAAATTCCAGAATAGAGAAAAATTAATAAAAGTATTATCAAATTTTGTTCAAATATACAGAAAGTGTGAAAAGTATTTAAAAGTCACTTTTGTAGTAGTAGAGCAATGAGGGCGTTCATGTGGAATCATTATAATGTGTTTCTAGTCAAGCAAAACCAGAATTCTCCCCATGAGAGAGTGTCTAGATCAAAGAAATTGCTTCTTACTTCACTTTCTTAACCACAAAATTATTTAGAATCCATTTCAAGCTCCCCATGTTCACATAACCTTCCCAGTAGGTTTATTTTACCTCTGAGCATCTGGTTATTGATCATTGAGAAGAAAATATTTCCTAGAATCTAGGGCTAGTCGCTATGGGGGAATACTCATCATATACAATAGCAACATAAATTCCCTGTTACACAATGAAGAAATAAAGTAGAGGATCTCTTGTATAAACAGGTAGAATGAAATAATTTTATGTGGCTAAGAGGATCACAGGCAGAGATGCTGATAATTTTACGTTGCCATAGAGACAATTAGCAGGATTGACACAATTATACTTTGCAGGCATAAGAGTAAAATGTTGGAAGTTTTATAGAAATTAAGGGAACTAACTGAAATGTAGGCAAGATTGAATGACATCAGGGTACATAAGCATCATGGAGGCTGAATGAACAATCACAGCAGCTTAATGTACCATTTAAAAGGGATATTGATTGCTTAGAATTATAAAAATATAATGTAATATAAACACAACATTACAAAATACACTAACATATTTAGAGTTATTTCTAAATTAAAATTCAAAGTAATAGTGTAAAGTGGTCATTTTCTGATCTGAGAAACTCCTGGTAGGTGAGTTGTGGAGAGGAAGGAACATCAGAACATATTCCTATACTTCTCTAGTGAGGTCGGAAAGATTTCAGATAGTATTCAACTCCATGACATATGCAACTATACCCAGACATGCAAACTTTTTATGCAACTATGAGCCATCATTATGGCTAAATAAGCTATAGAGGCTTTAAAGTAAATATATATGAGCTGAATTTTTCTTTCCTCAAGACAGAAAAAAAAATGTACTATTCCTTTAGCAAAAATTATTCTGCACTGATTATTATTTTCAAATAAGTAAAGTTACCATGTAAGCACCATGCCCTTTAAATTAATATTGAATATTTTGAAAATGATCCTTTACAAAGTAAATTGCACATTTTTATTTATTTAAAAAAAACTGATATCCTAATTTCAGAATGACTGGCACACAATTTCAATTCATGTACATGCTCTCCTTTGCCTTTTATTCCTTCTTTCTGGATATGAGAAATCACAGCTTCTGACCCTCCTTCTATTATACCCTACCTTTGAAGATTTCAGTTTACTGGAATCTGAAAACAAAATAAAACAAAATAACAGACAGTCAAACTTCTTAGATCTTATATAAATGAGCAGTGAAGAAGGTCTGAGTGAAGATTTAGCAGAACTTGCCTTTTGCAAACAGAACTTCATGTATCTGACTAGAAGTAAGAGTTGGAAAATCATCACTAAAGCTGTAACAGAAATTCAAGCACTACATGGAAAGAGAAGTTTTTATTTCTGGTATTCTTTCCAGAGATATTTTATAGATCCTTTTTTCAGTCTTTCAGATTCCCAACCATGTTTATTTATGCTAAATTAAATTATTGGAATTTTTTTTTTAGAATTCTTATAGAATATATGACTAAAATGAAGGATAATAATTTGATATTTAAACAGTGTTATTGTGAAAATGAAAATGAATGTTATTAATACTTATGCTAAGACAGTAGACATGAAATGAGACTGTGGCTAACAGGAAGGGACATATATTCACCCCACCTAAATATTGGACATGTTTGTTAAAAATCCTCCAGATATCTTTTTCCAGTGAAATTAAAAAAAAAAATACTTAATTTATACATTTTTAAATATATATATTTTTTTCTTACATTCAGCTGCTATTTGTTTATAGTTCCCTAAAATTGGCACAGAGGGAAGCAAATAGTTAAAATTACATTTCTCCCTTATTTTCTACCTTATATTTATATAAGAAAGTCATAAATCTTTCTTTAGTCCTTAGTTCAAAGATCACTTTTAGTCTTCTTTTACAAATAAAAGCAATAGTTTGGGGAGTGGGAAACGAGATAGGATAATTTTCCTCTGGTTAAAAAAAAATTCTTTGAGACTCTGTTGTTCACTTTAATGCTTCAAAATACTTCCAAGGCGTCTTTGAAGGTTTAAAAAAAGAATTTGAGAATTTTTTATGGAATGCCACTTAGTAGGTGCCAAAACATATTTAGCAGGTGGTAGCTAATTTTCATTTTAATGAAGCTAATCTTTTCAGACTAGGATAACATAAGGTTTTACCATCTGTGTGTATCCTATTTAGTTTATCCAGGTTGGAGAAATCTAAAAGAAGGTCTGTGAAACAGAAAGCTAGATGTTGTTCAACACCAGCCTTAACTACCTGAAAGCACTACTATTTTAAAACTTAAAAAAAAAAAAAAATACGGAATACAAATTTTAATATATTAGCCTACAGTTTTATCTAAATATATATTTGTATTCAGATTGAATGATCTTTCACAGCATTACTTAGAAAGGTTTTACATGTGAGACATCTCAAAATCTAGCTGAGAATTTTCTGAGGAGGCACGGTAAAAAACGTGTTTCAAGAGCCAGAGAATTACAGACATGTTGCACTTCTTCACCTTTTTCTCTCTTGTAGATCATCACTAATTATTTCCCTGCATAATCTTTGTTTCCAGCTTTGCTTCTAGCACATATTTGAATTTTCCTATTGACTTTTTTCCCACTGATTGCAAGTACCTTTTCCTTTATGGTCATATATAAATTTAGTACATATTTACATATTTTATGTAAAAGGATTGTGCCATATGTTTGGTTTTTTTTTTTATTTTTGGAAATAAAAAATTCTCATTGCCTTTTAAAAGTGACTTCTTAAATCTTAGCTGCATAAGTAATAAATACAACTGTAAACATTCACTACGTACTAAAATTTAAAAAGCATTCAGAATACCATGAGCTCAATGAGAATCAAAAACCAAACTAAAAAAGATATATACTTTATTGCTCAAAATAAAACGAGATATATCGAAGAAGATAAGGAAGACAAGAAGGGAGAAGGAGAGAAGAGGTTATAGGTAAAAAATGAAGAGAGGAGGAGGAAGGCATCCCACCTGTGCATAAATGTTGTAGCTGTTGTTTTAAGTATCATTATAAGGTAGCACAAGGGGAATAATGTGATTGGAAATCAATAATTAGCATTAGTAAATGGGTTCCAAGTTAGTTCACAATTGGATTGAAAAATATAGTGAATTTCAGAAACTTATTTAGAAAAAATCTAAAATTTATTAGAAATAATGAAGAACTTTGTGCAATAAGAGCATATATGTGCCAAGTATGTTCCAGTAAAGGGCAATTAAGAGTATATCTATCAGCTGGGAGCAGTGGCTCACGCCTGTAATCCCAGCACCTTGGGAGGCTGAGGCAGGCGGATCACGAGGTCAGGAGATCGAGACCATCCTGGCTAACACAGTGAAACCCTGTCTCTACTAAAAATACAAAAATAAGTTTAGCCGGGCGAGGTGGCGGCCGCCTGTAGTCCCAGCTACTCGGGAGGCTGAGGCAGGAGAATGGCGTAAACCCGAGAGGCAGAGCTTGCAGTGAGCTGAGATCTTGCCACTGCACTCCAGCCTGGGCAACAGAGCGAGACTCTGTCTCAAAAAAAAAAAAAAAAAAAAAAAAATTGCTTTTAAAAATAATTCCTTGATTATTTTTAAAGTTTTGCTCAATTGGATTCAATTGACTTAAAAAATTAACTTTCTTAATGAATGGACTAGGAATAAATAAATAAAACATGACAAAAATTAAAAACTGTTTAAATTGTGAGCCTATCAGGCACAAACTTAAAACATCTCTGAGAGTATTGTATACATTTATAGGGAAGCATAATCCCATTGACATTCAATTCTGTAAATGCACACATACTCCTTCAGAATGTTCTCAAATATAAAAATTAATATATTATATTATGTACCTTGCATACATAATCATTCATATATAGCGTAGGTAGTATGATTCAAGGAAATTCGCATTTATGAATACGCCAAATCATGTAGGAAGTGACACAGGAACTTATTTAGGTTAAAAAAAAATACAACTTAGAAGAACTGTGACCATAACATTGTCCAATTTTGTGACCTGATTAAAAAGAAAATTGTTTCTTAAAATCAAATCTAGGGACAATCTTAATGTAAGTATTTAATATTTGTCTAACTTTTATACAGATGCATAATTTGAGGAAATAAGATACATTGTAGATATGTATACTACCTGTTTTCTTTACATTTTCCCTTTTTTCTTGTTTTAATTTGATGAAGTTGTCATTGATCACATTTCACAGCTTTATATTTATTGTTTGTTCCTTTCCTTATATTAATAACCAAACATGTATCTCCTCTAATATTTGAAAGAAAAAGAGAAAGTATATCCTGCCCCACCAAAAGTTTGATTCTCCAGCAGTTTATATTTGATCTTTGGCAAGATTTCTTTAGAATGTTGTTTATTTCCTTATTCTGCTGCCCATTCCTCTCCATTTATCCAAGTGCTTTTAGGTTGTTTTATCATTTGTTCCTAAGATTTATTCAAACAATTTAATATTTTCCTTCAAGATTATTAATAGTGTTTACTTTATAGACTGGCTCTTCTATATTAAGAATTATTATTCAGCAGAAATAAAATTCCAAACGGAAGAAGCTCATATCGAGCATTTTAAATAAATAGTGTAGGTAGGTGTTACAGTATGAATTATTTATTTATTTATTATTTATTTATTTATTTATTTTGAGACAGTCTTGCTCTGTAGCCCAGGCTGAAGTGCAATGACGCGATCTTGGCTCTCTGTCTTCTAGGTTCATGCGATTCTCTTGCCTCAGCCTCCCAAGTAGCTGGAATTACAGGCATGCACCACCATGCCCAGTTAATTGTTATATTTTTGGTAGAGACAGGGTTTCACCATGTTGACCAGGTTGGTCTCGAACTCCTGAACTCAGGTGATTTGCCCAACTCAGCCTCCCAAAACGCTGGGATTACAGGCGTGAGCCATCGCGCCTGGCTTATGAATGTTTTTATTAAGTCCAAATTTCTTTCTTATTCCTGACAAATAATTGATATTTTAAACTCAGGATTATAGGATTGCAGTCCTGTTCTTTCACTAATGTTTTTCCCATGCAACTTATTATTGTGGTTGAAAAGTTGACAAACAATTCATTCTCTGTCATTTTTTGGTCTTAATTCATCGGTCTTAAAGTGTGCAAGCTTTTCTCTTTGTAAGTTTCAGGCATTTTACTAGGATTTGCAGAAATCCTAGTAAAATGTCTGTGTTTCTTTTTTAAAAAAAAACATCTTTTATCCAGTAACTTAGTGACCCCTACCTAGCTGTAGTTTCCAATATCAGCATTGTTTTCACAGTTTTAAAATTTTTTTCTTTCGTAATTTCTATTTTTGTGCTTCGTTTTGAGATATTTCCTCCACTTGATCTCCCAGTGCAATCGTTAAGATGTCAGTGATACTTCTGTTCTCAGTCTATCTACAAAAGTTAACTTTTTTAAAAAAAACATATTTTTATACACATTCCTTTGGGGACTACATTTTTAAAGTATCTTCTGTTTAGGTGGACTTAAGTGAAAGTTCTCTGAATTCCCCTGTTGTTTATTCAGGCTGGCATCTGAGTTCTCTAGCAGGTCTGTTTCATTTAAAATAAATGAATATTGTGTTTTACTTATTATTCCAATCTTTTGCTGCCATTATTTTGCCTCACCATACACCAGTCCAATTGTTGGAATGCTTTATGTTACTAAGCCCTGAAATTGGTGGGCTGTCTCTGGCTTTAAAAGAATACCAGGTGGTATGAAATCTCTGTCTGCCAGAAGCCAAGGAGGAATCCTGTCTGATACCTGATTTTCTCAGTTATAAAGCTAGGGCATATATAGCCTCAGGAATATGGGTGGAACAGTGGTCTAGAAGCTCTTCTGGGGCCATAACAACCATGAGGTCTTTTGGGTGAAGGTTTCTTAAGTGAGTATCGCATTTAATTAATCAGAGTCTCCCAGTACTGTTTAGGTTACCAGAGCTCCCTTTATTTTCTAAGATTCATTCATGTTCTGTTCTCTGTCGCTTATCTTTAGAGCTCTGGTTCTCATTCTTTCATTATGGCCCAGAGTTACATACTATTTTTCTGAATACGAATAGAAACTTTAGGCTTATTTCAGATGCTCTGCCAACCCCTGAAGATTCTTTTCTCAGGAGGGGTGTCGGTTAATTGAATTTGATTAGGAGGGAAGGACAACAGGAATGCATTTGGGAATTCTCAATGATTTGTTTTCAGAAGTATACTTTAATTGACAGTAATTACTGTCAGTTGCAATAATTGATTGATACAGGAGTAGCCAACTATTGTGTGGCAAGGAATAAAGTGAATGATGGCCAGAGCATCTGTGAAGGGGCAGGTTATGCCAATGGGCTCATTTTACCAGCAATTCAATTCCACATTTGTTGAACACTTAAAGTATGTTCTAGGCACTGTGTCAAGCTAGTCCATGAAATGACATTATGAACAAGGTAAGGATAGTGCTTTCAACGTGCCCACAAAACAGGGTTGGCGCAGGAGGCATGAGGGGAGTGAAGAGCATGTCATCTAATGGGGAGTTTCAGCTGCGTAGTCTTCTCCAAGAGAAATGCTTACAAGGTAAAACACAGTGCCACAGCACCATCTCATTCTGCCTTCTTCCTCTAATGACAAAGGCCTTTAAGCTCTTTACTAACCTCTCTCAAGCAGGTATCACTTCAAGCATCAGTGAACAAATCATATCAGCAACCTCCAGCCTTACCCTGTATGACCTGGTTGCTTAGCACTGCCAGCAAGTTCTTACTAGGTCGGAGTCTACTAATTAGTCACAATGGAACTGTTATGGATCTATACTGTCAGTAGTATTTAAAGTTTCTTCTTCCTGCACTTTTAAAATTACATTCCAAGCAAGAAATGATTGCTTACATATATTTAAGATTGTGATGAATATGACAATAAAAACAAAATCATCAGATGAACATATGCAACAGTTTGATGATTTTGTTTTTGGATATAGGTATAGAATATTTTCATGGATTAAATTTTTAAACTTATTGTCTTTCTTGAATCATAGTAATATATTTTATCTCCTTTATATGACTTCAAAGTAGAGTAGCTTAATATATATATATATTAAGCTGCCTCCCAGGTTCAAGCAAATCTCCTGCCCCAGCCTCCTGAATAGCCTCCTGAATATATATATATATGTCTGTTTATTAAAAACTTCCTTTGGAAATTGACTGTTGTCAAGTTATGAATTAAGTATTCAGTATTCCTTTTTTTAAAAAAAAAAAGACTAAAAACCAAATTATGATAGTTACTGCAAAGTGAGAAAGTATTTAAATTTTTTAACAATATATTTCTATTGCAGTTTTCAAAAATTTCATTTCTATTTTATATATTCAATTAATGTTAGAAAAAAACATAATCTGCTTACATAAAAATTACATGTTAACTAAAAGCTATATTAAAATGTATAATTCATTAAAGGTAATATCAATTATTTTACAATTATTAGGGGCCAAATGCAAATTTTCTTGAGAACTGCAGATGATTTCAATTCTACACATAAAATGTAAAATGAGTAAAGATTTTAAGAGTTTATTTTAATGTTTCAAGGTAGCTTGATTAAATATAGCATAAATAAATGCAACTACATGATACATTAGAAAGAAATGTTCTGAGTAAGAAGTCTGGTCTGGAACATCAAGGATACAGTTATTATATAAGTGTTTTTAAAGTAGAATTACATTTTGACACAAAGATATATTGTTATCCACTCAGATTTCTTGGAAATAGATTACAGCAGAAATAATAGTATAATTTTGCAAATAAAAGCAATGAACTAAAGCCATATGAATTTTTTTTTTTTTTTTTTAACTTCCTATCCAGGCTAGAGTGCAGTGCAGCAATCTCGGCTCACTGCAATGTCTGCCTCCCAGGTTCAAGCAAATCTCCTGCCCCAGCCTCCTGAATAGCTGAGATTATAGGCGCCTATCAACACGCCCAGCTGAGTTTTGTATTTTTAGTAGAGATGGGGTTTCAACATGTTACCTAGGCTGGTCTCAAACTGCTGACTCCATGATCAGCCCACCTCGGCCTCCCAAAGTACTGGGATTATAGGCGTGCCATATGATTTTTAAAAGCAAAGATAAAAAATTAAGGCTTCTCATTGCAGGTGGTTTTAAAATGAGTTCCTTGAAATGTGGATAATTTGATCACAGTTTTATCTAAACACTTTATTTTCTAGAAATCCAGAAAGCCTGTACTAATTACGTATATGCTATATAGCATGTGACAACGTGACAATAAAAAGATAATATCTTCCATTCTCATTATAGTTAGCAAACACTAAATTTTAAAAACAATATTTCTGCTTGAATTTCAGAGATTGTAATTTTAAATAAGTATAATTCCTCCTTTCTGTTTTCTGATTTTTCTGTAAAATTTGTTTACTAAGTTCATTTTAAAATTAAGTTATGAAGATACAGCATATTGGCATTGGAAATGACCCCATCTCAAAGAGACATACAACCAAATCATCCAATCCAATTTAGTTTACAACTATGGTTCTATCCAAATCCCTTGGTGTCATTTCCATTTTTTATGAGGTTTCCTAAAAAGGTGTCCCAATCTTATTTGAAGTATCTGATTATTTGATAATCTGATAATGTATCACAGAATTGTTTCCAAGATCGTTATACCTGTGCTTCTCAATCCAATGCATCATTCAGTTGTTTGATTAAATGCCAATGCTGCCTGAAATGCTGTCTGATACTGAGTCCCAGAGCAGCATGATTTCCTTCCCACTGAACATACGTAACACTGTATAATTTTACTTTTCTTATAACACTTATAATTATGACTTAATGCCAGGAATTATTTTTCCTACATTATAAAAGTAGAGTAAATCTGAAGGAAAGTTGTTACTTAATAAAGTGCCCAGGGATCTCTAACAGATCTATTATAGAATAATCATGAATATTTACTGAGCTTAATGAGGTAGAAGTATACAGTGGAAGAACTGTAGGAGCTCAAGAAGAGTAAACCACTCTCCCTGATCTCAAAGTAATAAGTTAGCTTGAAGATATAAGAAATAAAAGTATGAAAATAGCAATACAAAGTTATGTATCATTTCAAGACCAAAAATATGTAGTACATTGTCAGCTACATAAAACAGACCATAATTGCTGGATGACTTCATAAAAAGGAAAAATCACATCAGGGTGCTGATATTGAGAAAGGATTTTTGTAGAAATTGGAAAAGTAATTTTGATGAATGAGTAAAATTTCCATACCCAGAAGAGAGGAGAAAAGGATCTTCTTTGTGTATGGAACAATGTAAACAAAGTAATAGAGGTGTGATTCTAAGAGAAATCACATGAGATGAGATTCTAAGAGAAAAGACATCAGAATGGGAGAAGAACCCAAATTCCTAGAGGCCTCTGTATGATAGGGTGTATTACATGTCAGGACTGTGTGCTACCTAAGCAAGTTGGAAAATAGGATTCAGGGTGGTGGTGATAAGGAGACAGCCTGTAGAGAAAATGACCAAATCTACAGACTCTTTGCAGGAATATGTTGAGATTGGCTCCAGAAGAGAATGAACCAATTGTATTTGGAGTTCCTATACCTAATAAACAACCTAATTCTCTCATGCCAAAGGAAGTTAATAGGAAATCTTTTTCTTTCGTATGTTTTGGTGCAGTTGTTGAGATAATTTTTATCACTAATAGGGTTCAGCCTCTCAAAAGCACAACTCTTCTGGATGTGCTTAGGAATAGATCATGAATATTTGGCAGGCAGTTTGATAAAACTCTTATGAAAAAACAGATAGGTTCTTAAAATAATCATACTGGCTGGCATCCAAGATTTCATTAAAATCCTACCTTTTCTATCTTTCTTTTAAACTGAAATGTATTTTGTCATCAAAGTAGAGAAAACATTTCACTTTGGGATATCAAGACTTTAGGTGTATCTACATGAGCCAATAATATTCAGAATTTTTTCCAATGTAAATATTTATACTTGAAAATAAAATTATACTTGTTTTATACCAGAACACAAGTAAAAGTAATAATAATACGTCCAAATATTGCAAGACATATTTCATTAATTAAACCGTTGAATCATTAAAAAGAGAAAATATAACGTAAGATGGTGTGAAGATGGCATCAAGTAGCAGAGTTAATCTACAAAACTTGAGAGCTTTTACACTACATAAACCATAGTGGGTTTTTGAATAGCCTCATAAAATGCAGTGTCATTGCCATTCTGCTCACAACATGTGGATTCTCTCTTCTGCAAATACAATAGGACTCTTGGAGCAATCATAATGTAAGCCACTGAATTTTCTCATTTATTTTCTGTACTTATAAAGAGTGCTGTCCATAACTTTTTAGTTTTAATGTCCTGGATTAAATGGCAACTTTCTACTGCTGAGAAAAAGGCAAAATTTTCTGAAGAAGTCAGAGCCATATCAAGTGCCCCTAAATTATAATACAGACCTTTCCCTACTTTTCTTCTTTCTTTCTTCTTCCTTTCTTTTTACCAGTTAACATATATAAAACACCTCTTCTTATTCTTAAGCGTGCACAGCATACTGATAAAATTTTGCAGAGTCAATGGTCATGATGCCCATGGGTTAGTGTTGTAATAGATTATTGAATTTAATGCCACATGTGCCCTTTGTTAGAGTCTGGAAAACAGTATGTTAGGCGAGTGGAGGAGAGGGAGTTGTGAGGTGACAAAGAAAACCTGTAAGAAAGACATTGCTTAAATCTGTTATTTCAGATGTTAATCAGGGAAGACAGTAGGAAGACAGTGGAAGACCCAGAGGACAGGAGTACTTGGTAGGCATTCTAAATTTTTGATGAATATATCTTTTAGTGCAGTGTATATCTTTAATCCTCAGCAGGGCTTTATATTGATATATACTTCTGAATAAGTATTGCTCACAAAAGAAGAGTGTCAATAAGTTAAATATTCTACCATCATTTCCTGAAATCTCTTTTTATATTTGAGGTAAAGAATTGTAGAAGCTGGCATTTATTATATTGAGCAACGAAGATACTTCAATCAACATTAAATGAATGTAGGTATAAATTAAGAATGGCAATTCTGCATTTGCATATTGACTAAGCACATGAAAATGTACACACTGAAATCATGGACTATTTTAAAATTAAGGAGACATTTTGTAGCTTTATCTTGTGATAATTTGGGCAATTTAGTGTAGTAGTAACTGGATTCTAGAAGTACGTGCGGCCAAGATTCAAGGGATACAAAATATAGCATGCAGTGTAAAAAAGGAAAATCAATTGTAAGCAACCAGCTTGATGCCAGAACGTGGTGGTGGGATTCTAAATGATTCTGTGATAAATGAGTTGAGCTCCTTTCTAGGAAATTGGAGAGGAGAACAACATTAGCTTTCTGGACAGAACTCTAAGTGACTCTGTGACACAATATCTGTGTGGTCATTCAAAGGGTTATGGATGGATAAAACAGATTGTCTTAAGTATAATTTCAAGCTAATATGAAAGAGGGAAGTTGTTTTTAGAAAAGAAATGTATAAAAACATTTTATTTGCATGAGCAAAATAACCAGAAGAAATATTGATGGCCAGTTGATTATACTGGGAAGTTTGTCGTGACTATGAGGAATACTGAATCTTGTTGAATGTTTGAGCACATGACAGCTTGAAAATTGTCTTTTTAAAAATTAGATTAAGAGAAAATAATTTTCTGGCATGGATTCTCACCACATCCCTTACCTGTATAATAATACATTTCTATCCTTTTCTTCTTGCTTTGCTGAAGGGAGTTATTAGGAATTGGAGAATATAGAGCATTCAGGTATTCCCAAATAATATACATTCGCCTCTTTGGAGACAATGGGTTGATATGGTATGTGTCTTCCTATTTCTACTCTGGATATAACAGAAACAAAAAAGTGGCAATTGGCATCATCAGTTTCTGAAAAAAGTCTTTCATTTTTTCTAATATGTCTTTTACTTCTCTTCTTCATCTTGTTCTCTATTTCTCTGTCAACCTCCTGTGCTTCTACTGCTAAATGGATTATTTCCTCTAATACTTTAGCATCCCTGCCTCCTGCTCAGGCTATGTCACTTTCCCTCCCTAATTTCACTGCAAATCTCTTTGAAAAAACAGTCTACTTTCACTATCTCTATTCTTCACTGTCAATTCATGTGTTAATTTATTATAATCTGGCTTCTTTCTATCCCTAGCATTTTGATGATTCTGTTCTGTCAGAATATTGTGAAGTTAACATTTTTGATAGCTTTACATGCAGTTTCACTTCAGTCTTCTTTGAAGAGTGTCATATATTTCCTACAGGAATCTTTCTCTGAAACTACAGAGCATATCCCAGCTCCTTCTAAGATGATACACCACCTGGATGTCCTGAAAAAATCTCAAACTCAAGACATTGAAAATGAAAAATTATGTTATTTCCCACTGCCTACTCCACTGATATTAATGTGCTTTCTCATGTGTAAGTGTGTGTGTGTGTGAAGGGCATCACTTTTTACTTGGTGCTCAATATAAAAACTTTGGAATCCTCTCCCTTTCACTATTCCTCATAACCTCGCAGTTAATTTTTGAGTCCAGTTTTTTTAATTGAATAAAAATTAAAAAAATAAAAAATCAGTGCAAGAGCGACTTCTGTAAAAACTCTCAATATTGTCCGTATTTTTATCTATCTTAGCAGTGATTACTTAATATCTTTTTTTCACTTTTTCCTTCTTTTCCTCTTTTACATGATGCAATAGCTTTATAACAGTGCTTCTTGCCTCATTTACTTCCTGCTAAACAATGTATAACACTTTTGGAATGTAATTCCCAGGTTTCCAACTTCATCTCAAGTCATTCTCAAGGTATTCTAGTATGTGCTATATTCACACAGCATTAGTGCCGTGTTTGCAGCAAGCCCTTTCATATGGTCCATGCTTTGGGCTGTGTAGCCTCTATTATGTAGAATACCCTTCCCTGGCTTTGCTGCATTGTAAATTCCTTCACAGCACAGTACAAAAATCCACTTCTTTCATAAGTTATTTCTGTCTTAAGCAGAAATATTCTATTTTATTTATTTTAGTAGCACTTTTTGCAGCATCATGTTTTACTGGAAGGTCCTTATGTTTCTGAAACTCAAAATAGACTGTTTTTCCTATGAACAGTATTTATATCTTATTCTCTTTGTAAACACAGTTTTTGAACAAGTCTGGTACATAGTAGGAATTCAGCACAGCTATTGTGTAAAGTACTTTGATTATAGCACTTATTGCGTTCCATTTATTGAATCAATTAACACATGTTAATTGAAAACCTTCTACATACCACTCACAGTTCTAGTTCTCAGGGTATGGCTGTAAATACTTGAAGTTTCTGATAGGACATATTCTAGAATGGGATAAGGGAACAAGTGAATAATCTAATTCCACGCAGTCATAAGTACTATGAAGAAATCAAGGAATGGTGTATTTTGAACACTGACAGATCTAAGCGCTATTTTAGCAAGGGAGGTCATGGAGGCCCTTACTGAGGACGTGGCATTCAGTTGAGACCTGTACAATATAAAGGAACAAAGATCTAGGAGAAGACTGAGAAAGATCAAGCACAAAAGCCTGGAGGGAGACATCAGTAGACCATGTTGTAGGAACAGCAAGGAGACTTGGTGTTTGGAGAAGACAAAAGAAAAGTTGCAGAAGATGGTGTGAGAGAGTTGGATATTGTAAGTCTGAGTAAGGAGGTTGGATTTCATTCTAAGCAAGATGGGAGAACTTTGGAAGATTTTGAGCAAGGAATGGTAGACAATACTTTTTTAAAGGATGCCTGAGAGAGGGAAGAGTTTAAGTGGAGAGAACAGTTAAGAGGCTAATAAAATCCCCAGTTGAAATAACTGTGGTTTGTACCATGGTAGTAGCTCTAGAGAGGATGAGCAGTAGTTAGATCCAGGATTCATTTTGAAGACGTATTACATAAAAATAATTCAGGAGGCTTAGACGGGAGGCACACTTGAGCCCAAGAGTTTGAGGTTATAGTGAACTATGATTGTACCAATGCACTATAGCCTGGGTGACAAAGTGGGACCCTGTCTATTAAAAAACAAACAAACCAAAAAAGAAAGAAAGAACTGATGGATTGGATTTGGAGTTGAATATAAAAGAGGAGTCAAGAATAATTACTATGTTTATAACGTGAGCAATAATATAAATGCTGATGCTATTAAAAATGGACAGAACTTCAGATAAAAACATAACCATTAGTTTACTTGTTTGTATCTCCAATAGAACATGAACTCAGTGAAGGCAGGGATCTTGGCTTATTCTTCTTTGTATCTCTAATACTGTGCTTAGCAGAAGTAGGTACTTAATAAAAAGTGATCATCCCTGGATCTTAATCAGCAAAAAACTATTGGCACTATTTTCACTTTTAAAAAAATTCTCTTTCCTTCATTCACTCAACTGATGTTATTGAGTACCTACTAAATGCACTGAGGTAAAAAGTATATATTAATGAATAAAACAGACATAAATGCTTGCTCTCATGGAAACTATGAGTTTATAATCTAGTGAGATGATTTCTATGATATAAAACTAAATGAAATATAGAGTGTATTAGATTGTGACAAGTGCTTCAGAAAAGTTAAGTAGAAAAAGGCCATTGAGGTAGAGTGGTGGCATTGCAAATTAATAGAGTGGTTGAAAAGAGCATTTCTTTGGCTAATACCTGAATGGAATGAGACTTTGAGATAGTTAAGTATTTGAGTAAAGAACATTGTGGCTCAAGGAAACAGCATGCACAGAAGCTCTGAGGTAGCAGCATGCTCCATGTATCGTAGGATTACCAAAAGCCCAGTGTTGCCAGATCATACTGGAAAAGTTAGAGCAGAAAAAGAGGCATTCCAAGGGATAAGGAAAGGCCAAATTATGTAGAGCTATGTTGGCTACTGTGAAGATTTTGACTTTTACTCTGAGAAAAACGAGAAGACAACTAGAGGTGTTCCACAGGCTAATGTCATATTCTGACATATACTTTCACAGGATTCCTCTGGATGCTGTGTTAATAACAGACTATATTGGGTTGGAAGGGTTGAGGGGACAGAAGTAAGCAAAACAACAGCTACAATAATCTGAGAGGGTGGAGGCCCAGTCCAAGGTGGTAATAGTGAATGATGGTAACTATGGTTTAACTGTGGATATATCTTGAAGTCAGAATCTATAGAATTTTCTGATAGGTTGAGTTGGGGCAAGAGAGAAATAAAAGCATATAAGGTTTTGAACCTGAACCACTACAGTGGATTTGTCATTTACTGAGATGGAGAAATCAATGAGGAAGACGAGGAGCTCATATTTGAATGAGAACCTGTTGAATTTGAGGCATCCATTGGACATCTAATCGTAGACAGCACAGAGGCGTTTCCCACATAACTCTGACATACACATTGCAGGCTGAGAAGTATCCAGGCTAGAGGTATGAATTTAGGAGTAAGCAAATTTTTGCTATTTTTTAAGTTGAAAGACTGGGTATAGTCATCAAGGGTTTGATAGAAACAAACTCTAGGGAAGTTCAAAGTTAAGAAATAGTGAGTTGTGAGGAAAGGAGAGGGGAAGATGGAGAGAGGGTGAGTACAAAGTTACAATTAGATAGGGAGAATACATTCTAGTGTTCTATTGCACAGTAGGGTGACTATAGTTAACAGTAAGTCATTGTATGTTACAAAATAACTAGGAAAGAGGCTTTTGGATATCCAAACTACAAATAAATGATAAATTCATGAGGTAATGGATACCCAGATTACCCTGATTTGATCACTGGAAAGCATATATATGTATTAAAACATCAAGCCTTATCCCATAAATATGTACAATTACAATGTGTCAATTAAAAAAAAATCAAAACAGTGTCAGTAAGAAAGAATAAGGCAAAGAGTGCACTTTCTAAAACAAAAACCAGGAGCGTGGTGTCTTAGAAGTCAAGTAAATAACATATTTAAATAAGGATAAAGTGAATAAATATATAGAATACTGAGAGTTCGACCTACCATAAGATTTATTATCTGTTTTAGTCCTTCCTGTATTGCTGTAAACACATACCTGAGGCTGCGTTATTTACAAAGAAAAAAGGTTTAATTTGGCTCGTTGTTTTGTAAGCTATACAGGAAGCATAATGCTGACATATCCTTAGCCTCTAGGCAGGCCTTAGGGAGCTTACAATCATGGCAGAAGGTGAAGAGGGAGCCAACTCATCACGTGGCAAGAGCAGGAGCAAGAGAGAAGTGGAGGAGATTCTAAGCCCACTTTAACAATTAGATCACACATAAACTACCGGAGTGAGAACCCACTTCTCGCCAAGGGGACGGCACTAATCCATTCATGAAGAATATGCCCCCATGATTCAAATACCTCCCACCAGGTCCACCACCAACATTGGGAATCACATTTTAAAATGAGATTTGGAGGAGACAAACATCCAAACCGTATTATTATCCAATCTGGTACACTTTGGGAAATGAAAGGGGGCACCATTAATTACATTTAAACTATAAACACAAACTGGTACTCTTTCAGGAAACCTGGAATATGTAGTCACCAAGTGACATTTCAAGTATGATGAAGACTGATAAATAAGCTTGCATTCAGCAATGTAGAGATCTTGATTATCTTGAGAATTAAAGTTTTGTTAAAATATTAGGATTAAAAGTCTGGTTGAGTCAGTTCAAGAGAGGAAGGAAATTGGAGATAGTAGGAACAAGCAA
Source organism: Trachypithecus francoisi (assembly GCF_009764315.1). Taxonomy (NCBI): domain Eukaryota; kingdom Metazoa; phylum Chordata; class Mammalia; order Primates; family Cercopithecidae; genus Trachypithecus; species Trachypithecus francoisi. The sequence goes on from NW_022681454.1 coordinate 91,245,552, forward strand.
ATCAATGAAAATTTTGCTATAAAAATAAAGTGGAGCTGAAGGAGGTTATGGGGAAATGATGTTTGGTTTTTAATTGAAATACAATATACATAATGTACAATTTTCTAGTTTTATGATTTTAACTGTGTGTGTTAGAGTGACATTAATTACATTTTTGTGTAGCAATCACTACCGTCCCTCTCTAGAGACTTTTTATTTTCATGAACTGAAACTCTGTGCCCATTATATATAATACCCCAGTCTCCCATCCCCTCTACTTCTGACATTCACCATTCTACATCCCATGTCCATGAATTTATCCAAGACAATGAACATTCTACTTTTTTTTTTCCTTATTTAAGGTACCGTAGGTACTTTACTCACTGTAGATACCTCGCATAAGTGGAATCATGTAGTATTTGTCCTTTGTAATTGACTTATTTCACTTAGCATAGTACCTTCAAGGTTCATTTATGCTGTAGCATGTGTCAGAATACTCTTGCTTCTAAGGCTGAATAATACTTCATTGTATGTATTACAACATATTTTACTTACCATCTATCTGTCTATAGACATCTGTGTGGCTTTCACCTTTTGGCCATTATGAATAATGCTGCTCTAAACATGGTCTTATAAATATCCATTCATATGAGTTCATTCAAGTCTCTACTTTTAATTCTTTTGGGTATATATGATTATTTTAAGACAAAATAAATTCTAAAACATTAGTAAGCTTTCTCTATGTCTGTCAGCCAGTACAGAATCTGGAAAAGAGATGAATTATTTGTCACTATATCCAACAAATAGCTCCCAGATATCATTTAAGAAGGAAAAAAACACAAACTTAAATGGCAGTGAGCCTTAATAAATGCTTTAATTAAATTAATACTTTGGGGTCCTAGGTAGGTAGAGGTATACGCTGTGATTAATAATAAAGCATCTTTATTGTCTATTCAAAGTTGTGTTTCATTACTTGGTGCCTAGACTTTAATTATCTGTCTTTTCAGAATCTACCTTCATAGCTATTTTAGCTTACATCTCAATTGGCAAATCATAGCCTGTTAGAAGTAAGAATGGGATAGTTTGATTTGTATAACCAATAAAGATTGACCCCGAGAAGAGAATTATATAGTTATTCTTTTTACTTTGCCCCCTTTTAGTTGGCTGTAATATTTTTTAAAAAGTGTCATCTTAATAGATGTATATTGTATTGAGTCTTAGAGTTTTAACTTACTTTGAATTGAGTGAGACATTGAGTGAACACACATTGTGAATATATAGTAAAACATGAGTAGAAGATTGACATATAGAATGGCTCCTAGAGAATACTTTAGCAAATAGTGTAAATAGCACATTTGCAAGATTTTTATAGCAATGACAACCTTCCTAAACTCGTGTGTACTGTATTCGATGAGTTTGTAATATTGTTAATTGCTGTGATCTTTGTCAATAAAAGCTGACTCTTTCTTAACCTATGGTCCCTATCTTAACAATGGCATCAGTTAGACATTACAACATTATTATTCAATACAATGGAACACATTTTATCACAGGATTCTAGCATCTTGAAATTGACCAGTACAAGCTGGTTGACTAGAGAATGAAAAATTTTGGCCAAGCTTCTGTTTCTGTTACACACCACGTTCTGCTTAATTCTGGGAACTCTATCCACATTGACAGAAGAAAGTTTGAGTTCCTGGAGTATTGCAAGTTCTTGTTCCAAAGTCTTTGCACACAGGGCCACCTTTACTCAAAAAGAATTCCTCCTCTTTGCCTCTACTTCAATAGTGAATTTCACAAAGAAGTATTTTTTTTTTTTTTTTTTTTTTTACTGTATCCTTTGTCAGCTCCCTCTTATACAGTATCATAGCACAATGTAGCACTCTTTCCTAGTACTTATTATCATTGTGACTGCATTTTTTTGTATGGTAATTTCACTAACCTCTGCTTCCCCTACAAAACTGTCAGCACCGTATGGGTAGAGATCCTGCCTGCTTTCACTCAATGCTGCATCCCTGCTTCCTTGCATAGTGCTAGATACTGTAGTCCGTCCTCAGAAATATTTATTGAATGAGTTGAAGGGTGAATAAATGAATGAATGATTGATAAAGATCTATAAAGGAAAACTTTTTTGAAATATATTTTATGTGAGTTTAACGTACTATGTAGACCTCTAATTAGAAAGCATAGCATAAAACTTGGTCAACAATTTCTTTAGGATTTTGAAGAAGAATTGAACTATAAAAAGTTAAGAGCTGATATCAAGGACCCAAGCTGTATTTCCATTTCATCACCTTGAATTGAAACTTTGGAACTGTGGGACGTGGAAGGACCAACAATGGGCAGACGTTTCTCAGGGGAAGACTATAAATAAAAATCATGAAACGGGTTTGTTGTTTCATTACTAAGCTGCTTATTTGGGCCAAATGATGAGACCTGTTTTACCCATAACAGCCTTAATTTCACATAGACAGCATTATATTATTTTATTGTTAATGTATTTTATTGTATTCTGAATCGGTCATGTTCAACCCTTATGTATAACTGTAATTTATTAGTACAACTTATTTTAAAAAATCACTTTGACAGCCCAAGTTACTTTATAATCCCAATAAACTTGAGATATATGAAAGTTTATTGAATTTATTATTGACAGTGTGAATAAGAACTCATTTAGCACTTCTATGACTCAGGTACTGATTCAGGTAATTTATACACATTTTTAGTTTTTAAGATATTTTACATTTCGTTTTCAACTAAACAAAAAGAAAGTCTACTATTTCCCTAGGCTGTGAAAATCTAATGTTACTATACTCAGTCAAGTTTAAATAGATTTACTGTTACTACCACTGCTAGCTGATGTGTCCTCACTGACTTCACAAGTTTTTACAATGAAGAATGATCATATAAAATCTTAGATCTTTCTATGAAGAATTACACTTCTATAGCAATTGGTATCCATATAGACTATGTGACAAAAAGGACAGAAGTGGCCACTGGTCATTTCCACATAATACACATGTTAAAACTGTACTTTGCTCTCTGGCTGCTGCTGCTGCTATTTGTAAAACTCAGCTCTGCTTGAATCCCTGCCTCATAGTCACAAAGCCTGCCAGACTCCTTTGATCACAAAGTTACCCCATGCCTGCAGCCATGCTCTAAGTTGGTCTGCCTGTTTCTCTTCTTTCTAAGCAGAGATATTAGAGGTTGTGGCTCAGTATGTGTATAAAGTATTTCTTCTTCTTACTCTTTTGCAATTGCCCTATATCAGGTCTCCATTCAGCAGCGGATTGGATTAGTGATTCTCCACAACTGCCCTCAACTATGCAGAAATACCAAGCTGAGAGAAGTGCAGTGTCTTTTTGACATAACTGAAACACATAATGTTATTCTATTTTTATATTGGTGTGATTATGTAGTATAAATTATAATTCATTTATAGTTTATAATTTCAGTTCTGATTCCACTATGAGAACGAGGAAAAATTGCTAAACTATATTCAAATTCTGTTGTTCACCATTTTTTATTTATGTTCCTACATAGAATTCACCAGTCAAATCCAACTAACACCAGTCTTTAATAAACTGTGATCACCGTAGTGCCCGTCACCTTGTTTCTGAAAACTAATCTTCTAATTAAACTATCAACTAAAATAGACAACATAAAAGATAATGAATTGTTTCCATTAGTGTATAAAATATATTATATTGAACAACTATATGTTTTTCCGCTGGGATCTATTTTTTCACTTATTAATTTATTACAAAGAGGTTGGATTTCAGCTCAGAAGAATCTCATTTCCTGGCAATTATAATAAAAGAGTATTCCAACCAATTAAGAAGTCTAGTGATTTTATTAATAATGGGTTTATCCTATGTCACTAGTTCAGAGGCCATCAGTTAACTTTCAAAAGTTTTATATTTGTTCTGGATAAAGTCTACCTTGGGTACTGTAGAAGTATGTTCACACAAATGGTACAGCTGTTACAATCTTGTTATTTATGTGACATTTATTGAGTACCTACTAAGGATTAAGCTTTGTTTTAAATGCTTGGATGCATTCTGTGATTGGCAGAGAAAAAAAGAATACTGTTCTTTTGTTTGTCCATGTTATCTACATTTTGTGACTTTCTATGAAGGCAAATTATTCTGACACTAGTTTCTCACTTCATTTGTCAGAATGATTAACACTTTTACATAGAAAGCAGACTTTTAAAAAAAATTGATATTTAGTCAGGCTCATGTAGAGAATCCTGAAGACCCTAAACCACTCGATGTTGACTTCCTTAAATCATGTTATTTTTATGTTTTTCCTAGAAAATTATGGTTCTGTCAGATATGTGTAGAAAGAAAAGTCACACAAGGCTTGTAGTTGTGATCTTTCTGTCCTTTATAACTCAAATATTTTGTTTGAAAATTATGTGGAGGAATGCTTAACGTATGCTGCAGAGAATCAACTCAACTAGCTCTAAAGGGAAAGACTGGCTAGTACATTTGCTTTGTTAAACTTCATTTGATGATAAGATGCAGTTTTTCTATACCTTTTGACCTTTTGGTTTATAATACCCTTCATGTTGTATATATCCTTTATTCTGTAACAATTCTTTGAATTCTAGGAGAAACTTTGTAGGCAATCAAACACTTAAAATAACCAACAACTTCTTTACTATAACATCATTAAAATAAACCAAATTTAATAGTAGGCAACCAATGATGTTCAGCTTTGACCCAGAGTTGACCCATCTTCTCTAGTAACAGCGACCCCATCGTTTCAAATTACAATCAGTTCACAAAATCATTTTAATGATATCAAATTGGAAGAGAGCCCTGTGTGGTTTGACAGCTGTGCTCTATATTTAAGCTCAGATAAGGCTCACTTTAAAGCAGCATGTCTTTGTACATGTAGCTCCTTAATGCTGTGACACGTCTGTGATTCTGTGCATCAATCATGGTGGCAGAAAACCATCCTTCCCTAAGAGGAAGTGCCAGGCAAACAGGCAACGAGATGAGTGTGGCCACGTGTCGGTTACTGTGCAGGTTTCCTACAGTGTAAATTTCCAGTGTCCCTTCTTAGCTCCCACTGGCCCTCGGTACTCCCATCTTTTTACCCTTTCCAGGAATACAGTCTGCTCTTCTTCGTTAGGTTGTATGGTAGGCAGTAGATTCTTTGCCTAATTACTCTTTCTATGGATTTTACTATTTATAAAAATATAATCATCGTTCTGTTTTCATTTTAAGGATGTGACTAATAAGCACAATTAACAGGGTGATAAGAAATCATAGAGATAAAACGAGAAACTTATAAATGTATCTGGGATAGTTACATATTTTGAAGACTTTTTTCACTTTGTATAGTATTGTTCTTTGCTTGTATAATAGTGACCAACTTGCCACCTACTGGATTCCCCCTCAGGCTTACCCAAATTTTCAATCGTAAAGTCAGAATTCAAACCCTACTCATTATAAGATCCTTCAGCAAGACGGCTCCTACTCTTTGTAGCAAACAGTCCCAAAGGTACATTTAAGGTGAAACAAAAGGAAAGAAATTAGTTCCTCCCATTTTGTTAGTCATTTGTTTGTTTGCTTTATTTATTCAAATAGTCCTTCATTTTTCACTCAGGCTAGAAGGTTTCATAATATTATCTTTCATCATATCTGTTGAGAGCTGGTAAGCAAAAATGATAGTGTTCATATCTTTGAGGATATAATCATACTTTGTAAGCAAAAGTCTTGGAAAGCTTTTCATATTTTAGATATTATTCTGTTCATTTGTATGTGTGTGTGAATGTGTATGTTATTTAAAATATTAAATGTCTTTCAACTATATTAGCCTCGTATCTTCTGTTTCCTTTTAACATAAATGAGCAAAGTCAGTCATAAACAGTTGAAACAAAAAATGAGTAGTACTTGGATTTAATTCAGAAGACTGTGCCTTCAGTCAGCTACATGAGGTAGTTGTTTTTAACGTAACATTTTCCAGAGTTAAAATATTCAATTTTTTAAAATTTCTGGAAGTATATGAAAAATACTTTTAAGAAAATGTGCCAAATATTAATACATCTCACTTGGTTTTCCAGGATTGAGTGCCACTATGTGGAGACCCACATTTTGTGTTCCTGTCTATAAATCACTTTATCAGCTTTTGAGGTGTATCAAAGATGAGCAATATTTTCAGATAGGTAAAAACAAAGCAAAAAAAAAAAAAACAACTGTATTTTCAGATAGGCAAAAAAAACAAAAAACAAAAAACGTGTATTGTAATGCAATAACAAGATTTTATAAGTAATTTCTAGATATGAAGTGTTTCTCATCAAATCAAGTAATGAACTTCTAATACTTATATCAAGTAGCCAAACAATAACTACTTTTCCCGACCCATACCCCATTTCTACAATCTCATAATTAGTGTGTCCATGCCTCCTATCTCCTCTGTCTTTCTCTCTCCCTTTTCTTCTTCCACCCTCCATCCCCACCCCCTTTTTTTTTTCTTTCTCTGTTATTTTCTTCAGAGCAGATTTAGGCTCTTCAGTGGATTCTTTGCCTGATAATTCTCCAAATTAGAAATTAAGGTGGAGGTTAACTCACAGGCTTATCGCTACTATAAATTTAAATCTTGACCCTGCCAAGATACAAAAGCACAGAATATATCTGCACCAAGACCCAATTTGCTTTTCACAGATTTAAACCTTACAAGGAAAAGCCTTAAGTTAGTGCATTTGGTTGAGCACTGAAGCTGGTTACTGGTGAAAGTTTAAAGAAGTTTAAAAATGAGAAAGACAAATACTGCATCATTCCACTTATATGAGATATCCGAAGTAGTCAAATATGTAGAGAGAGACAGTCAAATGGTGGATGCAGAGGATTGTGGGAGGAGGAAATGGGGAATTATTTAATGAGTATAGAGTTTCAGTTTTGTAAGATAAAACAGTTCTGGAATTATTTTTTTTTTCACAACAATGGGAATATACTTGAAACTATTGAACTGTACATTTAAAAGTAGTTAAAGTGTAATTTACCACAGTTAAAAATAAAGTAAAATAAATAAATAAATACAAAAAAGGCATAGACCTTTAAGAAATAGTTTATTCCTTTAAAATGCAGTCATTTATTAGGATATTATAAGGAATCTCTTCAATTATCTTCCTTTTTCCGAAAATCAGCCAAGCTTTACCATTCTTTGAAGCAAAGTATTATAAACTATCTTGCCACATACTTTATCACAAGTGATCAGGTTTGAAATAAATAGTCTATTGGGATAAAGAATCATTTACTTAAATCCATATGAAATGGTTGATACTGGATAATTTTCTGACACAGAGTGTTGACCCATGTAAGAAAAACAGAATTCCTGAACCCCAAATTGAAGACAAACTGATAGTATGGCATAGCTGGGATGAGGAATAAGGGAAATAAATATGCATATTGAAATACATGTATTAAATTTAAACTTTATTTAGATTGGTTTAGTTATAATTTTAATTAATTATTTATTCAAATAATACTCAATGGCAGCATAGGATGGCATGAATTTTTTAAAAATTATCAAGCCCAAACCTGAGAAGCATTTTCCTAAAAGTCACCAAAGAAAAAAGTCATTGAATTCGTATTTTTTCTTTATTTTATTTTATTTTATTTTATTTTTTTATTATACTTTAAGTTCTAGGGTACATGTGCATAATGTGCAGGTTTGTTACATATGTATACTTGTGCCATCTTGGTGTGCTGCACCCATCAACTCGTCAGCACCCATCAAGTCATCATCTAAGGCAGCAATTCGACCCATAAGTTATTGTGAAGAACAAATGAGATACGCCACTAGTAATTAGATATTTACCTGCCATAATATCTAAAATTACTCTACCTAGAACCAATGCAAAGTTTTCTTTATTTCAGAGTTCTAAGAATCTAAGTACTGAAAAATAATTCATCTAAAAAACCTAATTTTATGTGCAACTACACAGGCACATAAGGGCCTTATTCCTAATACCATGAATTAGAGCTCTTGTACTGAGTCCCTCTGGGTCTTCAGAGAAACATAAGTAATAGGTTATACATACATACATCTTATATATGAGATTATATGTATATATACACACACACACATATATATATATAATGTGTGTATATATAAGAGTGAGAGAGAGATTCATTTATTACAGGAAATTGGCTGACACATTTATAAAAAAGAATAAGTCCCAAGATCTCCATTTAGCAAGCTGAGACCCAGGAGAACCAATAGTGTAGTGGTTTCAGTCTGAGTCTGAAGGCCTGAGAACGAGGAGAGCTGATGGTGTAAGTTACAGTTTTAGCCTGAGTTTGAATACAGGAGAAAACTGATGTTGAGGCTCAAATAGAGTCTAGGCAGAGAAAGTGAATTATCTCTTACTCAGTCCTTTGGATAAGGTCCACCCATACTGGGGATAAGTTCCACCCATATTGGGGAGGGGAATTTGCTTTTTCAGTCTACAGATTCAAATGTTAATCTCCTCCAGAAACACTCTCACAGACATTCCAAGAATAGTGTTTAACCAAGTATCTAGGCACTCCATGACCCTTTCAGTTTGACACAAAAAAGTAATTTTTACAAGTCCACCCTTTGTCAACTTGGCACCCGTATGCAATTCCTTAAGTCATACTTAATCTCTAAATAAAGGAAATAAGAAGGTCATAATTTTCCTAACATGATACAGCCATCCTGTGTACAGCTGAAAATGTACTACCCCTTTCCCAGAAGAGGAAATAGAGTTATTGATTAATGTTTACTCTTCTTCAGGATAATGTAATATTAACAATAGTTAAATATTAGAATACGAAGTCAACATACCTTATGTTACATGATGAGGAAATAAGAGAAGAAAGAAAACAAAGATATTTTCTATACACATGAACATATTGATAACAAAATAACAAGGAATATGTATGACAATGACAGTCCTCATTTTTGTAACTATTCACATGGGCATAGCTGGTGTTTATAACCACCTTCTTCCACTGTCAATTTTGTATTCTCTTTGCCTTCAGCAAGCATCTCTGCTGATTGTGTTTCTTTACCAGGTGGAGTGACCTAAGCCCTGCCTGGATGAGGTTGCTCTAGTTTTCCATTGATCTTAACCACAGGGAATGGTATGCTAATAGACGCCCTAAAGATCTCCTACAGATGCACTCTTTCTTACCTCCATTGAGGAGTGCTATTCCAATTTCCCCTTGATAGTCAGGATCAATCATGCTAAGCTGGAACAGTGACTCTCTTCCCTGATGGCTAATTCAGATGCGTGAGGAGTTCAAAGTGGCCAGGTGGCAGTCTTAACTTCCAGTTCAATGGCATCATTGTGTCTCAATCAAGGTAGAAGCATTCCTCCCTTTGTAACTAAGATCTCTAGGCCAGCAGAGGATAAGGTCATAGGGACAGGAAACAGAAACTTAGAAATTTGGATTGTGGATCACTAGAGGAAATAGTGAATGATGCCACTTCCATTTTACCCTGAGGTGAGTAAAAAAGGAAACATAACAGTTTTATTGAGCTATGAGCCATTATAACAATTACCATTCATAAGTAACAATTTCACTGTTTTCAGAACATTATATAATATTTTTCAAACAAAAACTACCTCAATAAATTTAGAGTTTAATATTTAAAATAAAAAACTCCAGTTATCACAAAAGTGATCTCCCTAACCAGTAGTAATCAGCATATCCTTTACAAGGAATTCAGGTGCAAATATAAACATTAAAAAATTCCTTAAAACTATAATTCTTATTACTATTGAAATTTCACAGTTGTCTTAGAAGTAAATAATTCTTGATACATGATTTATCTATGTTATGCAAGTTTTATTATAGAACATAAACATGTATAAAAACCAAAAATCATAAAAATATAAAAGAAAGTCATAATATATTTCAGATTTGCTAGGTTTTAATATTATCAACAATTTCTTTAAAAGATTTGCTAAAATAAATAAGTTATTAAATGCTCAGGATTCACTATTTACTGAGCATTACTTAACATTTACTAAACATTTAATTCGCTGAGCTATTATTGTCCTTATCTCTGTTGCATAGAATTCCTTTATTCATACAGAATCATTTATTGAATATGTTCTATTTGACAAATATTATATAAATTGACCAGAAATCCAAATTTAGGCAAATTTTTCCTGGAGGAAATAGTGCCTGAGCTTATCTTAAATGATAAATCACCATGATAAAAGTGAAGAATCATGTTGGCTGATAAAATTTCTTGCAGACAGGGCATTATAAACAAAGACATGTAAGTGAGAATCAGCTCGGAATAGTGGTGTGAGTGTATATGGCAGGCAGTACAAATAGGTTAGTCTCCTGGAGAGATGAGAATTGAGAGAGCAGAGGCATACAATAGATGATGAAGCATTTTGCAAAATATATTTTTGACTTAATTCATTTAATACATATAGTCATTTATTATTATGTATGCAGCACTCTTCTAAGTGCTTGACAAATAGTAAACAAATCAAGATTCCATCCCTCATGGAGCCTATATTTTATAACATTAGAAACGAACTAGTGCTTTTGGGGGAAATTGCATAAGATAAAGATGACCCACTGTTGGGCAGACAGAGTAGGGGCTGGTGGCAGTATTAAGGAGGACCATAAGAGTAGACATCATTGAGAAGGTGATATATGAGTGAATTCCTGAAGAAGATGAGGGAGATAGCCAGGCAGATATTTGGGAGAAGAACATTCCAGACAAACGAAAGAGATAGAACACATATTCTAATGTTAAATTGTGCCTTGCAGTGTCAGGCTGAAGGAACAATAAGGAGGCAGGGGTTACTCCATTATAGTAAACAGGGAAAAAAATAACAGCAAAGTGGTACAAAAGATGAACAGAGAGCAAGACGATGCAGGGAGTTATAAGCCATTGTGACAACTTACACATTTACTCTGAGTCAAACAGAAAATCACTAAAGGGTTTTTCAGCAGAGGAGGCATGATCTGAGATCGGACTTAGGCTTTAAAACTGTCATTCCAGCTGCCTAGATGTGACTAAATCTCACAAAGAGCCAAGGTGGAGGTAGGAACCCTCCTAATGAAGCTATGACTTAATCATCTCTAGCTGATAGCTGCTCCAGTGAGGCTGCTAGTAGTGGAAGTGGTGAGTAGTCAAGTTATTTATATGACTGTTAGGTAGAGCCCAAAGGATTTTCTCATGGATTGGATGTAGGTTCAGAGCAAGAGGGGTAGTCAAAGATAACTTCAAGTTTTGGAGTTGGGAAAATTGAGAGGAAGGAATGCTTCTCAAATGAGATTAGAAAGGCAGTGACGGGATAGGTTTGCTGAGAAATGTGAGGAGTTCGATATTGGACATAGAAAGTTGATGTTTGCTAAAAAATCAAATAGAGACAAAAGACGAGTAATTCGATATTTAGAAGTTTGGATGCCTCCTTAAGCAGTGGAAAGCCGCTGCAAGGTTTTAAGTTTGGAGGAATTATAGTCAATTGTGTGCTGTAGTTTAGTGCTCTCTGGTGATAAAAAAGAAGATAGTTGTGAAAGAATAAAAGACTGAGCTAAGGGAGAACAGTTAATAGTTCTGTATAGCAAGATAATTTCAACAAATAAACACTGAGTGGTGGCAAAGATGGATAAAAATAGGATGACTTGAGAAATACTTTACAAGTAAAAATCATCATGGCCATGATTGTGAGTCCAAGAGAGAGGGAAAAGTAAAATAGTTTTCTAAATTGATGGACTTGTTAAATGGAAGTGTCATTGTCTGAAATCAAGAATGCATATAAAAAGCATATTTAGGTGGAAGATATTGATTTTTGACTTGTTTCAATTTCAGCTCATATAGAATATTCAGATGGAGGCAACCAGTAGACAGTTGTAAATATTAGAGTAAAATTCTGGGACAGGTCCAAGCAGAGCATATAAATTAAGGCAAAAATTAGATTAATTTTAAAGATGAAACCATGAGATCAGATGTGAGCATGTTGGAGAGTAAAAAATGGAATATTCCCAAGATATCCAGATGAATGCAACCATTTAAAATTTAGGTAAAAGAAGAGAGACATGTGAAAGAAATTATAGACTGGTTATAGCAAGGAGAGTCATGAGCCACTGGTAAAGGAATAAAAATTTCAAAAATAATATGATCCACTATGTTGTTTGCACACAGTCACTCTGTAAGATAAAGACTGTAACAAGTATGCTAGAAATGAGATCTTGACAGTTGTGATAGCAGGTTGAGCAGAAGGATGCAGGTGGAAGTAGAAGGATGCAGAAGTGGGCTGTATACAAAGAGTCAGGTAACCACAGGGGCTCAGAGAGTGGGAGTCAAAACACGGCCTACACTTCCAACAGGTTCTAACAAGAAGGGAAGAGATAAGGTGGAACTGTAGCTTTGGTTTTGGGGCAATGAGAGAATTATATTATCCTCTAAGAGTACCATGTCTCCCCCATTACTGAGAGGAAGGAATATAGGAAACCAGACAATTGGAGCAAAGTCCCATAGAAGGTAAGATGTGCTTTAAGGGGGATTTTGCTTTACTGTTAACAGCATAGATGTTGATGAGGAAGAACAATCCTTCAGATAAATGTATAGGGGTTAAAAGGAAGAAAGTCAAGGAAAACTATGTTTTGTGACCACAAACTTTTTGATGGAACCCTCAGAGTTGTCTCTATTGGTAAACAAGGGTTGAGTACAAACTTGAAATACTTGCAGAAGAAAATAGATATAAATCCTAGGCTTAGGGAGTCAAAAGGATTAATGGATATATTAATTTTCTGTTGCAACTGCAACAAATTAATGACTTTAACAAACACTGCTTTATTACTTTATAGGTCTATAGGTCAGAAGTCTAACATGGCTATCACTAGCTGAAATTAAGGTGTCAGCAGGCCATATATCTTTCTGCTCTAGGATTTAGGGAGATCCATGTCCTTGTCATACTCACTGTCAGCAATGGTCAGTTGAGCCTTCCTCACACCACAATACACTGACCTTGACTCTTTTGTCTGTATCTTCCACATTGAAAGGATCCTGGTAACTACATTAGACCTACCTGAAAAATCCAGGGTAGTTTCCCTATCTTAAAGTTAACTTGTTAACAAACTTAATTCCATCTACTTTCTCAGTTTCCTGTGCCATGCAACCTAACATATACACATTTTCCAGGAATTAAGAGGTAGATATCTTTGGGAAACTGATATCTTTGGGAAACCAATATCTTACCTATGACAATGGCTGATGTTGAGGGTCAAGCTGAATTTAGATACAGTGAATGGAAATTATACCAATTTGTATAGGAACAGTTACAGAACGCAATAAAGAAATATAAACCCCTGGTTTTAGCATGGATTTAGGGTTCCAACTTGTGGTTTTGGTGGAAGAATAAGAATACAGATGGATAATGTGATAACGACAGAGTATTTTTTATGCTCTCTCAGTATAAAAGTAAACCAAAGTGTCCAGACTCATTTGCAAAAGAAAAGGCTGATCAGTTGCAGAGTGTGGCTGTAAGGTGGGAAATGGAGGAATCAAAGAATTGGTGGAACCAATGAGATGGAAAAATAGCTACTATATATTTAAGAAAGTAAAAGAACCAGAAAGAGAATATTCAGAGAATAGCATATTTGAATATAAAATCTTAGAGTCAGATTCGTTCTGGGTGAAAAAAACAAAAATAAAAACAAAAACAGGACACAATCATTAGAATAAGTGGTGAAAGAACAGTGGAAATGATGACCATTAACGTGGAGGCAGTCAAGCATTTGCTAAGTTATGGTGTCAAATGGACCTTACATACTCTAAAATCACCTAGGGTGATGGCTGACCTTGCAGTAGCAAGACCACGAGACTCATAAGTCCTAAATCACTGAGGGAGAACTGTCAGGAAAGTAGTCAAACATGGAGGTACTCATAGTGGAGGTATAGATGACATGAGAAAAAAGCAGCAGAGATTTATACTTGAATCTAGAAAAGAAACCATCTGGAAACAGCTTTAGAAAAACAGAAGAAGCCTCCCTCCACCTCCTGGCACTGGAGTCAGTATGAGGAATGAGAATAAAGAACCATTTCCTAGAGTTGGTTGTAGAGGAAATTTTGGGTTGAGCCAGGTTTTATTTAAGGTGCAAAAATGATGACACTGCACTATAAGCGGGTGAAGATGCAGAGACATTTGTTTAACCATAGAGCAGCACTTAAATGTCACAGTGGAAAGTTTTCCAAGGGAGAGCAGCATTTGGGGCCAGAGAGAGGAATTATAGAGCTTTGCTTGTGAGAACACAAGAGAAGTTAAAGGACTCTAAGTTATTGAACTATTAAATGACAGCAAAGAATAGAAATAATAGGTTTTCACAAAGAACGGTTTCTAAATATTTATACTACCATGGATGAAAATAGAGGTCCTGTAGGAAGCTGTTTGTAGGAAGCTGATCAAGTTAAGAGTAGATGGTATCTTTTATAGATACTACAGCAGGCTCAAGAATAAGTCTCAAATAGATGTGCCATCTATAGAAAGGAAGGAGGGAAAGAGGGAGGAATGGAAGAAAAGATGGAAGGGAGGAAGGGAAGAAGGAAGGAGTCAAAGAATTTAAAAGGTAGAAATAGAAGAAAATTCATTAGATTTTTTTCCCAGTGCTATAATGATAGTACATTTGTCCTTGAATACTATCAACACAGCCCCTGATATTATTCTTTATTTTTCAGGATGGCATTAAAAAACAAAAACTTCTGATGGTTGTATTTTTTCTTTGTTTTGTTTTATTTTTGAGATGGAGTTTTGCTCTTGTTGCCCAGGCTGGAGTGCAATGGCGCGATCTCAGCTCACTGCAACCTTCACCTCCCGGGTTTAAGGGATTTTCCTGCCTCAGTCTCCCGAGTAGCTTGGATTATAGGTGCCCACCACCACACCAGGCTAATTTTTTGTATTTTTAGCAGAGACAGTGTTTCACCATGTTGGCCAGGCTATTCTCGAACTCCTGCCCATAGGTGATCCACTTACCTCAGGCCTCCCAAAGTGCTGGGATTACAGGCGTGAGCCACTGCACCTGGCCGATGATTGCATTTTTAAATATTAAAATATAAGCCTTAAGTTAGGTCAATTCTGCATTAAAATAAACATCTATGTAATTGGCCACATGCACACACATACACACACACACACACACACACACACACAGTCTTCCTAAACCGTAAGTCATATGGTTTGACTTACGATTTTTCAGCGTTATGATGGTGGAAATGTGAAATACATTCAGCACTCTCCTTGACTTACTGTAGAGTTATGCCCACATAAGTTCATTATAAGTTGAAAATATTGCGTATGATGAATTTATCATCATGTAACCACATTATAAGTCGAGGAGCATCTATATAGATATAAAATGTTTTTATCTTTAGAGATCTCCGTTTTCAAGTTGGCATTGTTTTGGTTTTGCTAGATGAGTGTTTGTTAACGTCAAGGGATGAAGATGTGTTTGGCTGGAAAAAAAAGAAAAACTCATAATATTAGTAAGGGCCTGCTTTGAAGAATGGCATGAAATAGTGGCATAACGCTTGTGTACGTCTTTGTGTAGTTACAGTCTGTCACTCCTAATGGAATATCCATGCATTTAGTACAACAAAAGAGAGATGTAAGCTTTTATAACCTCTTACAATTTGAATAAATGATTCTGATTACATTACTACACCAGAAATGTAAACTGAGCAAGAAAATGATTTTAAAACGGATTTCTACAGATTTGCAAAGTAAATTTGAAATTATCAAAGCTACTATTTAATATATATCTGCATCCAGTGTATGTTTTAAAATGATAATGATATGCCATTTAATCTGTGGTACATATATATATATATATATATATATATATGTAACTCAAAAGAGTTTGGACATATTCAGAAATATCTTTTAGCTCTATGTGGGAAGTAGTAACAGAAAAAGAGAGAGACAGTATTACAAATTATAATGGGAGATGTAGTCATCTGAGGTACTAAAATAGCTGAAGCATTAAATGAATATTTCCAAATACATTTACAATGGAGAACATTTATGACTACCTATTCTATTTCAGAATCACTATGGCGAAGGTAATAAGACAGAAAAATTTCAAGTGTGAATTTTTCTCACTTAGTGTGTTAGTAGCATACGACAAAACCTCCAAAAATTTATAAGTTAAAGTGCATTTCCTTTAACATTTCATGAGGAATTGAAAATGAGAGTGTAACATTTGTTTATAGAGCCAACCTGCAACCTCAAACTTTACTAAATAATATTATTCAGAAAACAAGTTCCATTTTATGTGAACATAGCATTATTACCTCCTAACAACACAGTTCTTGATCATAATAATTCAGTACAGGGGCCAGGTTACAATGCTCCATTCTTATTACTTTGCTTTTATTTCACTATAAATAGTGACAGTTATAAGGCTAAAGATAAAAACGATATTTTTGACACATAATTTGAATTACTGAATTTTACAGCTTGCAAAATATGGAGAAATTTGTTGAATTGGCCATTTCTGGGAAGTTAGTATGAGAAGTAAAACTTGAGATAGCATCATCAAAATTACTATTCTTAAAACATAGCTTGGATGGTTCATGATTTATTTTAAACAATGAAGAAACTGATCAGTTAACTAGAAAAGATAACAAAATAAGTGAATGTACAAGCAGGCTGAACCTGACAAATTAACCATTCATATATATATATATATATATCTCCAAAGCTAATCACTATATGTATATTTAGTAATTGTGTAGTTTAGTTGTATCATCTTAAGAATCATTGTTGGAAGATTGATCCTTGTATTCTTTGTTTCAATATTTAGAACTTTCCTTTTCCAAATAAGAACAATAATGTTACAAAATAAAATGTGGCTTTGTCAATAACTTTCAAAATTATTAGGACATAAAATTAATAACCATTCATTTAGATGGGATTTATTTTTGTTCATATAAGCATTTAGAGCATATGCTATGTTTAGCAGCATTCTCAGGGTGTATTGGGGAAGAAATGTTTGCTTATAATCTTGAGACAGTAATGAGCTCTTTAAGCAGGCAGAGCATACATACATGTGGGTAAAGCCAGCTGAAGAAATATATGGTAAAATTATCTAACTCAGTTCTCAGACTGTAAATGAAGGAAGGGGTCGAACATCCTTTTGGGAGCCTCTGAAGATGCTCCACTAAAGTCATTTCTTTGTTCTAAATCCAAGAACATCCTGTAAAAAAAAAAAAAAAAAGTCTTGCAGAAAGGAAGGATACTTCATACAAGGGAAAAATATGAACAAAGAAGTAGGAATAAGCAAAATATATGTGGAACTAGTAAAAAGTCTTTTCTTATATATCAGAGTAATCTCTTAGAACATCTAATTGAATCTTCAATTTAGGCAATGGAAGATAGGAAACTACAAAAAGATAAAAACTGCACAGTAGGTGAATTCTCCTGGGACGTGAGTCAAAAGAATGAATGCCAGAAACCAACTCTGAACTTTGGTAGGGGGATGGGAGGGCTATTTAGTGTGCAGGTAAGAAAAACAAACATAATGTGCTTTACAGGACGAATCATAATTTGTCATTATTATGTACTTATCATATATGGAAAGGACTGCCCTAGTCATTGAAGTTTTGGCAATAACCAGATTGTCCTTGTTTTTGAAGTGCTTACTATATAGTGAGAGAGAGAGAGAGAGAGAGAGAGCGAGCGAGAAACCTGTACACAAATCATTCAGTCACGCAATAGGTATTATACAATCACAGAGTCTGCCTAAAGGCTGTAAAGGAACAAACACACAGATCAAAATGTTTTTTTCTTCTGGGAGAATGAGAGAAGACTTCATTGAATAATTGAATTTGAATTCAGTCTGAAAGGATGAACACTGATTTCAAGAGCAGAAACAAAGGAGATAGGGATTCCAGGCCTAGGAATTAGCACGTACAAAGACAGGTGTAAACATACTGCAAGTTCAAGATTACCAAACAACTAAATGGAACTGCAGCCCAGTAAGCTCACTGGGGAATGGTAGAACATGAAATTGGCCCACTAAGGAGGGATTGAGTTGTGAAAAGCCTGGCTTGGATTTTACCCTGAGATGATGATGAGGTGTTAAAAGATTTAAGCATTTTAAACTGTCAAATTATATTATCAGATTCTGCACTTCAGACCATCTCTTCAATAGTTATGTCAGGGATGAATTACAAGTAAAAACTAGAGTTGTAGAATCCGAAATGATGGCCATTGACATGAAATGCTGAGTATATTTTTCTTAAATTGCTGGCAGTAGAGAAAGGGAGAGTAGCAAAAAGCTTTAGAGATAGACAAAACCTGGCTACAATTACATGTGGGTGAGAGGAGGAAGAGTTGTAGACAACATGATATGCTTTGAGTTGGCAACTGTATAGAGTATATGTATCGAGTATGAAGAAAGAGTAAGCAAGAAAGAGAAGGATAAGAAGGGTTTTTTTTGAATAATTAAAAAGATCAAGCATTTATCCTAACTTTATATACTGATTTTATGTAGGGAAGTTCCTTGTTTAGAGATGATATCCAGCAAATGTAGAAGGATGATAGAATTAGAAAATTACCATTTTCAAACTATCATAAAATAATATATCTAGGTGATAGTCATCGATGAATACTATAATCAAATGGATATTGACAGGGAATTTCAAAAGGCAGGTATCAGACTGATATTATCTGAACTTGTAAATAAGTCTCAGCATTACTAAAAGTAACGCCTTGTTGTGTGATGCAGTAGGAAAAGTACAGTGCCTTATATGAACTCTTCCTCTACAAAAATGACCCTAAGATTTTCAAGACTTTGGATCTAATTACCAACTTACGGAAAATAGTGAGAATAGTGGAAAAAGTTAACCAATATCACAACAAAGCAAAGAAGCAAGGTTCATGGAAAGAATAGAAAGATGGAGTGCGAGTTACTAGTACAGAAAACAAGAGACTTCTGAGACACAAGAATCAAACACATTTTGTAGAATTTGTCTGGGTCCTTATTTGTGCAAGTTAACTTTAAAAAGAGGTCTTTAAACGGCTGGGCATGGTGGCTCACTCCTATAATCCCAGCATATTGGGAGGCCAAGGCAGGCGGATCACAAAGTCAGGAGCTTGAGATCAGCCTGACCAACATAGTGACACCTCATCTCTACTAAAAATAATAAATAAAAAAAAAAATAGTTGGGCATGATGGCATGTGCCTGTAATCCCAACTACTTGGAAGGCTGAGGCAGAGCTGAGATCATGCCACTGCACTCCAACCTGGGTGACAGAGTGAGACTCCCTTTTGGTGGGGGCGGGGGGGAAGAAGTCTTTAAAACAAACCCCAAATTTGAATATTAATTTGGCCTTAGATATTTTAAAGATTTATTGTTAATTTTGTTGGGAATGTTACCTAAAAAGTCCTTATTATTAGAAGTATATACTGATGTACTTACAAGTGAAAAAACACAATGCCTTGGATTTTATCTAAAATCAAACAAAAATAAAATAAAAAACCTTGTGGGCGGATAGATAAAGTGAGATTGGAAATATTTGCTAATCACGGGAGCTTAGTTTTGGACATAGATAGATGTTGGATCAATGAGTGTTTCTCGTAGTAGTCTCTCTTTTAGTATTTGAAAAATTGCATAATGAGAAGGAGAAAATAGTTTAATTTTAAGCAGATTCATTTTAGGTGCCCATTCAGGTATCATTTTTCAGTAGAACATAATGTAAAAGCACAGTCTAGATTAATTACAAGTGAAATATGACTAGAAATGTATACAAAGAGTACAGGGTGAGAATGTAACCAACAAACAAACCATGGAGACAGCAACATTTAGTGGGAAGGCAGAGGAAATAAAGTTATTGGAAAGTTTGGAAAAGGATCGGAGAGATGGGAAGAAAGCTAAGACGATGTTACAAAAAATGGAGAGTCACTAAAATGACCCATGTGTACATTGAATAAGTGTTGAAATATTAATATTTTGAAAGGATAGGTCATCACTGGTGATCATATTGAAAGTAATGTTAGAGGAATGATCATGGAGAGAACAGAGGAGATGGAAAACTAGATAGAAATGAATTTATGGGAGGACTGGAAAATGGGACATTTAAGAGAGTTCTTTCTGTTATTTAAAACCATAGATATGGAAGATTTTCCTTTTTGATAATTCTGTTATTTTTTTCATTTTTAAACTTATTTTTAGTAGAGAAATAAAATAGAAGTCAGAAATCTAAGAGCAGATTAATGAGAGCATGGACAAATTTACCAAAAAACTAATTCAACTTATGCTTAGAGCAGCTCATTAACGCAGGCCCTACTAGCAAATATCTTTCCAAGATATTGCAATGTGTGTGTAGGAACACAGGATTTTGTGATAGTATAAAAGGTAAGATGTTATCTATTTCTACTTAACTTCCATCACATTTTTCCTCAACTATAGTTCTGGTTGAGTGGCCACTAGCATTTTTGAATCCCACTAAAACAACTTTGAATTGGGAATGAATTCAGTTTCTGTCGAGTGGGATATGTTCATGTAGTTCAGTAAGAGTTTAAATTATTTTGACTAGCGAGGTGTACGAATGGTTTAGAGGAATACTCCTACCTACTGTGAAAACTCATTGTGACAGGAATGTGAAGGACCACAATTTGTGCTGTAATATGCAATTGTCCAATGATACCTGGCCCTACATGTATGAAAGAAGTTGAGGAAAAAGCAAAGTTTGAAGTATACTGAGCTGTAAAAATCAACAGTAAAGGATTTGATTGTCATCAATACCTAGGCTAAATAGCATTTCTCCTTGTCAGGGATTTACTAAGCAACACAACAATACAGCATATATAATCATAAATGTACTGGATATTTTCCCCTTTTTTGATGATAATCATGTGAAAGTATAATTAATCAGAGTCCCTCTTACAGCACAAGGCTTCAGTATTAAAAACAGCAATTATGTTTATAATTGCCCATGTGTAGAATAATTTTAACAGAAGTTTTTCCAAATTTGACAACAGATGGCCTCTAACCAGTAACACTGTCATACGAAGAAATGATTTTAGAGTATGTGGTCATAAAAAGGATATGGAAAAGGTATTTATCAAGCTCAGTCACATAACTGAATAATAAAAATATATTTATTTTCTACATTTCATGATGTCTAGGGTATTTTGTCCTTTTTAAAATTTGTAATTGTAGACTTACAATGTGGCTCACGCCTGTAATCTCAATATTTTGGCAGGCCGAGGTGGGAGGATTGCTTGAGCCCAGGAGTTCGAGACCAGCCCTGGCAACATAGCAAGGCCCTATCTATACAAAAGAGGAAATACAATAAAATTAGATAAGTGTGTTGGTGTGCACCTGTAGTCCAGCTACTCAGCTACTTGGGAGGCTGAGGTGGGAGGATTGCTTGAGCTCAGAAATTCAAGGCTGCAGTGAACTGTGAATGTACCATTTCACTCCAGCCTGGGTGACAAAGTGAGATACTGTCTCCAAAAATAAACAAACAAAAATAGTTGTTATTCTCCCTTTTTGTTCAGTCTAAATAAATATTCACTGTCATACCTGGCCCTACAAGTATGCAACTAACTGAATAACCTTGGTGTGTTTTTGTGTTTGTTTGTTTCTTGTTTGTTTGTTTTTTTGAGAAACTGCCACAAAACTTTGGATTTAAATCTGTACAGGAGCCCAAAAAAGTACAAGAAAGAAGAGGAAAAATATTCAACATTTACCACCCCCCTCCAAACACACACACACACAACTATAAAAGCTTTCATCTTTCTTAGCTTTTGTCCAAGAAAAAGAAGCCATCGGCTTTTAACAATACAGAAATCATTTTTCCTTAAAAGAGATATTGTGAAAAATCTTAATGCTTAAAGTACTAGGACACATACATACATACATACACACATACACACACACACAGGGTACCTTAGGCATTAAAAATAAAATGTGTTTCATTCAGATCTGAAGATTTATTTTCCTACTCTACCCTGTTACTCACTCCTACCCCTATGAGAGAAACACAATAACTGTTCATCCCCTTTCTTTAATTTTATTTTTTGGTGTCAAGCCTGAGGAGAGAAGGTGCATAACATGTGTGAAGATGGAATATTTTTTAAAAACAAAGATAAAAAATATTAAACAATATGGTAGTGTTGCCTTTTAGGGAAATCTGAATAAAATATTTACTATTTCTTGGAAATAAATCTAAAAAGTCAAATACTTAACTGAAGTACTTTGTCCTTGACAAATCACAGTAACACCACAATCAACAGATTTAATAATTTATCAGCACAACAGAACATTCAGATGTTCTGTTAGCTATAGATTCTATAGATTTAATCTATAGTTCCTATAGATTAGAAAGGAATAATAACTTTTTAATGGATGAAATTTAAACTTCAGAAGTATATTTGTATTCTAAATTAATAAATATATATTTAGAAGAACATAAATCCATATGTATAATTGTTCATATGGAAATATCATTATTCATGTTGTTTGGATGTATCTTTCAAGTAAAATAGCTTATTTAAATCTTTTTGAAGTAGCTCTTCACAAATTGTATTAGTTTGACTGTTATTTTTCAGGAGCAAAGGTATATATTAATGTTTAATCAAGGATCCAGCATTTGATCTAAGGTCATCTTTTGAACTAGAAGCTTTTATTTCAAAGAAAGTCCATCCTCTTATCTTTTACATTTACATATTTAACAGCAATGTAGACACACTTGCAAAAGTGACCGGATGCTATTTTCTTGTTGTAGCACCTTCAAAGTTTAGAATTATCCGTTCACTTCATGAGCGTAGACCAGACAAATTTGATCCACAGTCTTTCTGTGAAAATATAATTATCTTCTGAAGATAAAAACAGGGTAAATCACAGGTGGCTGTATAGTTGGGGAAAATCAAAGACGATAGTCCTGAGTTTAAATACTGAACGAGTTAATCTACTTCTTATGTGACCACAGGTGAGATAATTCCTTCAATTATAAAGTATGATAGCAATTGAAGTGTTACTATGTTCTCTAATAGTCAACCTGAGCTAGCCTTCTTTTTCTTTTCTTACTATCAGAATGACACTATAACAAACATTGCATTTTCTCCCTATGAATCCAAAAGCTTCTGTCACAACTGTGATTAGGAATGCTGTGGATGGAAGCCTCACATCACTGGTGAATGCCAAAACAAAGTAATATTTATCATTGGCTTTGATTTCAACATTATTAAATATTCCCCCACCTGTATTAAAGACATTAATATTATGAGTGAGTCTACGTCAATGAAAGTAGCCTACTTGAGCATGGACAGAGTAAACTAGTTAACAGGAAAGTAATGTAATATAGCAGGTTTATATCTTGAGTCCCCAGTGATGAAAATCTTTAGCAAAACATAGGTTCCATGTTTAGGATTTGGTTAATTATTTTAGGAGCAAATATAGAGAAAAAATATTCTCTCATATTTTAAAGACCAATATTCCCATTTAGGCCTGAATATAACAGTGAATTATCTACCTTATATGGACTAACTATCCAGTTTTGACAGCAGAGACTATTATAATCTCCTATAGACCTAAATTTCATCAATCCTGTTCTCTGAACTATATCTGTAATTATTCTGGTACACTTAGATGTTTATACTGTGAGAATATATATCTACAATGTGGTTAGAGTTTTTTTGTGTGTGTTTAGGTAGTTAAATATAAGCATAACTTTTCAAGTGTTGTTAGAATTCAAAGTAAAGCACTCATTCCAAAATATTTCAACTTTCTTATAAACAGTTCTCTTTGTACTACAATATTCTCCTTCCCCCAAATGCTAATGATTAATGTAATCCTTAAAAACAATGGAAACAACTGACTTTATTACTGATTTTATAATTTTGGAAATTCCACGGAATAGATTCTCTACTGTTAAATTTGGAAAATATAAACTTCCTGGGATAGCAGTTATGACCTGATGTACTAAGGTAGCACTCAAAACAGCTGATTAATTTACATGGAACAAAGAGTCAAAAAAGGCCAGGGGAACAGCAATTATTGTCACATGAAAATGACCAAGAGACAAGCTAAAAAATAAAAAAAGCACTTGTCTGCAAGTGTATCAATTAAACTCCGTTATTATTAAAACAAATAGTAAGTGAAACTGCCCTAGAAATTAATATCCTATAAATACTAATAACTCTCCCATATTTTTTATTCATAACTTACATAAGTGCTTAAACAATGAGGATGAAATAAAAATGATTTTCACAAAACTTTAATAAGATTGTTATTTTAATTTTTGCTTACTTTTCTGTTATTCTTTCAAACCTGAATACATACGTGAATATGGAAATATCTTCAAAATCTTGCTATTTTAGTTTTTTTCCTTTAAAAAATAATTTTCTTCCCAGATTTTTTCTGTTATATACCTCTTGCTCACCAGTCTTTCTTCCTTAAATTCAAATCGTCTGAGAGAAATGGATGGTAAGTAAATGCCCCCAAGAATGACTAAGTGTAATAAGCAGCTGTTAAGATGCCATTTTCAAAATTAGACCTGAAAAAAATGTTTCTTTTCTGTTTGTTTCCATATGAATACCCTAGATGAGTAGCTACTGTGTATTTATCAGCCAGTGCCTTATATAACATAACACATTCAGGAGACAGTTACCAAAAGAACAGTAGAATTGTGAATACTCAGTGAAAAAGAGATATGCACAGTCTTCCTTCTATAAATAGGCTTACTTCAGATTCATATCCAATAGGCTCAATCAAGCATGAATTCATACTCCTCCTCTTTATACTCTTCAATACACAATTTCACTAAATAATGATAATGTTCTATTTTTAAATATTTTACAACTTTTTTCTTGACAAATTTACCATTGTGCATTCATTATAGGTTGGAGATGAGGGATACACATTGGTTATGAATGTGAAATTTTATTCTAAGTTATTGTATGTAATTTAAGTAATTTATATACATACTGTTATCAATTAGATAATATTTTCCACCTAAATTAATAAGCATTTAGTTCATAAAGAGAATAACACATTTTGATCTACATCAGGAATAGTGAAAGACCTAGATTGATATATTCTTAGGTTGCAGTGAGCTGCATTGAATGTGTCCCTTTAATTACAGTGGTATAATAGATTTATACTCACTAATCTTCAATTATGATTGAATCTAAAGCAGTTTTCTTATTGGTACTATTTGTAATGACTGAAAGGAGAAATTATTTGGACTTCAAAGTTTTCATGCAAATATATTTTTTTATGTTTCTTCCTGCTACAATCTACCCAGAACAAATATGCTATATTATATGAGTAATTACATTTTAATTGGCTTGTTCTGCAAGCAATTCTAAATAGTACTTGTCTTGTGAGCAGTGATCATGGTTTGTGTTTGCAAACAGTCTATTACCCTTTTCAAAGACATTCCTGGAATACAAACAGCTGTCAAGTGATCTGCTTTCCAAAAACTTGCTCTGTGTGTGTGTGTGTGTGTGTGTGTGTGTAATTTGAGCAAGATCACCTGGAAAATTAGTACTAATAAATATATATAAAATGAGATTTCATATCCTATCTTGACAATGTATTAAGTGGATTAAAAACCCTGTCTCCATTTCTATAAGAAAATGTTATCTTCTGTTTAATCTTTCTTCACGTTGCCATTTCCCTATTTCTTCTGGTTCTTTTCTCAGAAATAGTCATTATGATTCTTGTATGTAACCGTAATTAAATCACTTTACTTTTCTGTATTTATTAGTTACTTACTATGGATCTGTTAGTGATTATATACTACAATAATAACTATCTGTGAGCTCTTATTAAGGGCTAACTTTATGTTCAGCATATTTTGCATGTTTTCTCATTAGTGTTCAAAGCAGTTCATGAGATACAGATTGTAATTTGAACCCACGCCTGTATGACTTCATATTCGATAACCCTAACAATTACTCTCATTCTTCTAAACTCTTTTCAATATTAAAATAGTTATCAGTTTTAGGCTTCCCAAATTTCATCATTGCCTGATAAATGTAGATTCTAAATACAGTGTACAGGAATGCTTCTTTTTTATCTATATGACACTGTAACAATGTGCATGAATGAATAATGTGCTCAGTGTTTTTATTAGTTGCTTATAAGAAAAAAAAACATAGGAAATACATTTGCCTATTGATTCTCAAAAGAAAGTATGACTTAGAGCTCCACAAAGCAATTACAAAAGGGATAAGTTGTATCCAGCAAACTTGTCTAACAAAGTTGTTTTGAAGTTTAAATAATATAGGTCAAGCCCTTGGCATAGTAAATACTCCATAAACAGCTGTTACTCTGCATGTTCTGTGAGGTTATAGACATCCCACTTGTATATTACTGCATTCCTAGTTTTAGGATGGACCCCAACACAAGGAAGATTCACAAAATAATGTATTAAATGGATACATTAATAAATGAAAGGTATTGTAATAATGGCAAGTCAGAGTATGGTGAGTGTCATTATTAAAAGTGCCTAATAGGAGATGCATTCTGAGCGAAACTTTAAGGAATGTCATTGACATCAACTGAGAAATGTGTTCCAAAGCAGGGGACTATATTTTATTAATACTCAGGATGAGAATTGGCTTATCACTGAAGATAGATAACATAACACTACATACAATTTGCAGTCCAATATACAGTATAGTCTTTTTTTTCTAAACTTGAAACTAATGAGTGTTTAACTTTCTTAAATTTACACAGAGAAACACGTTGTGTCTGTAAACTTATTGCTATAAAATGGTGGCCTTTTCCTGTGCATTAATGGTGACAGAAAATTAGCAAATGAGTAAAACATGGCATTTATTTGTATTAAAATACTTTTTTAAAGTAGAAATAAAATTTTTCTTATAATATCAATCTAATGTTCCACAGGTAATTCGTTTCAAATATTAATTTAAATTTTTATTACTTTTGGCTGTTTCTTTATAATTATAATCATAGACAATGCATTCTTTTCATTTCTCTATTGGATTATTTACATAACAGATAGAAAGGTAAACTTCCAGTTGGTTATATTTAGATATTTCTCAATTACTAACAATTAAATGATTGTCATTGCTACCAAATTAGTAATTGCTGGGATATATGATATATGCATTATAAAAGCAGTTCTTATATGCCTATAAATTCTTAAAATTAGCTGTCCATGAACTGGATCTCATGTTCTAACATGTTTCTTTATGTAAAAAGTGAAAAAATGAAGGAAGAAAGTATTGTTAAAATAATTATCAGTGAAATGCCCTGGACGGTTTGCAAGAAATCAAAATCTTGACATTCAAGAAACAATTTTATGGTCAAAGAAATAAAAAAAGTTTTAGTTATATGATAATAAATAAAATCAAATGAAAATTATCTTTATATTTGAAAGCTTCATGGAATGTGAAAAGAGCATATTAATCTTATCTAAATTTTCCAATAATAGTAATAATATCTAATCCATCCAATTTTTTTCACAGGCAAATTTATAGCAATCTATGTCCATATTAAAGCCATACTATTTATCAAAATGAGGATTCATACGTGGGGATACGTCATTTGGTATGCCTAAATATTTTCATTTAAAACATGTATATTAATATGAGTGGTAGAAAATAAAAGAAAATATTGTTTTTAATGAAGAGTGAAGAGAAATTGACACAATGATTAAATGATGAAACTGTTTGCATGCATGTAGAGGGTGGGAGTGGGCAATGATCCAGACCGATATTTCTGGAAAAAAAGTCTTAGTTCAGTGTTAGAGAATCCCAGTTGTTCACCATTCACCTGGAACAACTACCACCACAACAACAAAATATTGTGATTTTTAAAATAGGTGAAACATAGAAAAAGGAAGAGGAAGATTTCTAAAATACATTTTTCCTGAAAATTATGATTTTTAGAATATGATTGTGCTGAGTGAAGTGTGTTTATGTTTTTTTTTTTTAACTCTTAATACTTTTTTTGTTCAATAAGGTTCAGGAAAGGCCATATTGCTGTGAAATAACTGGTTCTTAGGTCAAGAATATTTTAAAATGTAGTTCCCAAATGCATATCCTTATTAACTTTTCAGAAAAGCTGATATGGTATAATAATTATGGAGTGGCCAGAAGTAGAGCAGTTCTGAGTATACTATTTATTCTCTACTTGGGAGATGAAGATGGGAGGATCACTTGAGCCCAGGAGTTAGAGGCTGTGTGAACTTTGATCACACCACTACACTCCAGCCCGGGTAGGGGAAAAAGAAAAAAAGATTATGAATCCATTGTACCTAAACTTTTCTTGAATGTGATAAACAAAGAACAGTTTTACCTGCCTTCTTCACAGGGGTGTTGAAAAGATAGTTAAAGCTAAGGATACATTGAAAATGCTCCTCAGCCATGAAAAGAAATGAAATAATGGCATTTGCAGCACCGTGGATGGAGTTGAAGACCATTATTCTAAGTGAAGTAACTCAGGAATGGAAAACCAAACATCGTATTTTCTCACTTATAAGTGAGAGCTAAGCTATGAAGATGCAGAGTGCAAGAATGATATAATGGACTTTGGGGACTTGGTGGGGAGGGTGGAAGGGAAGTGAGGGATAAAAGACTACACATTGGGTACAGTGTACACTGCCCAGGTGATGGGTGAACCAAATCTCAGAAATCACCACTAAAGAACTTTTCCTTGCAACTAAACACAACCTATTCCGCAAAAAACTATTGAAATAAAAATTTAAAAAGAAAATGCTAAGATGGCATAAATATTAAATTATTAGTAAACAAGCAATCAGAAGGTAATAATTGATTATAGCATATGTGGATTCCAGTAGACCCTGTTCTTCTAAATAATAATTCTTTCATATCTAATAAGTTTTTATTCTTTTTACATTTTTCTACTGTTCAGCATTATAATTATATATGTACATATGATGCCACTTTTAAATAGTGCAATGACAGGCTCATCTTTTTTGGAACTCATGTATTCTACAAATACTTACTAAAGTTAAAAAAAGTGCAAGGTATTCTGTCAGATATTATAAAGGAAGAGAGATGAATTTTCCTTGAACACTTGGAGTATAGGAGGAAAAGAAAGACATATACTACAATACTGACAATACTGCGCCTGCATGCCAAACACACTACTATATTGTTTCTGTTCTTCTCAAAACCCAGCACAAAACAGCATTATAATCTCCATTTTGCAGGTTAGAAAATTGCCCAAGGTCACACTGCTAATAAGTTAGCAGAGCTGGGTGAACAGTCTAGAGAATAAGAAAGTAAATGTTATTTTCACTATAGCACATAATATTAAAAATAACCAATTTCAAACAGCACTAAGCTCTATAAAAATTTTATAGCAAAAATGCATATACTTTAAGAATTAACTTGTAAATATTTATCCTTATAATATGCACATCCTATTAGCCTTAATGAAAATTCGCTTTCCAATCATCAGGCATTTATTTTTTTCACTCCATCAAATATTTAGTTTTGCAAGAAACATTTTTATATGTGCATTACCTTTTGAAATCCATGAAGATGATTAAGTTGTTTTTTCAAAAACCAAGACCAGAACCTGGAATGCCCAATAATTGCTGAATGAAAGAATGAATGGATGGGTGGTGAATTAGTACAAAAAATGCAATTCTTTCTCTAATATTTTTAGTGCTAACATTTTATATTGGTACATGAAACAGATGGAATAGGAAAAAATGACAGTATCAAAATTAAAGGCAATAACAAAATCAGTTCATTGTGGGAATGGTAGTAGAAATTGACAGATAATTTTGGTCAGTTATTCTCAGAGGGAAACTTAATAATTTTGTTTAACATAATGCTTATGGAGTTTTACCAGTGGTGTGAGAACCAGTTATCCTAAGGGCTAATTCCAATTCTGCACACAATAACATCATTTTGGTAGCTTGACATAGAAGATGGTTGGAGTATTTATATCTTGAAAACTGACAAATACTAATCATGACTTTTTTTGAGAGCAGACATATTGCATACCACTGGCTTCTACTCATGCTTAGTGACTGGCAGAATTCAAGGGTGATAAATATCTGCAATTCTTGGAGGAGTTTCTCTCAACAAAATGTTGCCCTGTAATTATCTGAGCTTAGACCCGTGTCGACTTGCTTAAAAATACATTTAATTTTTGCCGGCTTTTGAAATTTAATGAATTTTCTCAAAATGTAACTGTCATGTAAACTGATGAACCACTGAACTTTGCATAATCATCATTTTATAAAAATCTCTTTACTGAGGGAAATGGCTTGTATGCTATTTGAGTCGTAAAATTGGTATCAGTTTTTGCTGCTGCCGTGTCATTCAGTTTGATTCTGTTTAGGTGTAAGCACCTGCTGACTTCAGCTATGTCTTCAATGTGGTTGTGCTAGAGCATTTATATATTCAAATGTACATCATTTTATCATCAAAATTGTTCATTTCTCCTTTATATTATACTCATTGCTTTTAATTGATTTTTTGAAGCCAAGAGTATAGGTGGCTATATTATCTGTGAACTGCATTTTAACATATTAAAGGAGCACTGATGCAATTCAGACTTTTCATTTTCCAGAAGAGAGAATATGACCTGACGAGGTAAAGTGACCTGACCCAGGTCACATAACTCACTGACATTTCAGTTTTTTAATTTATCTATTTTCCATTAACTTTCAGTAACCAGTATTATGTTTTAGCGTTATCTGGAATAACACATGCACAGCATTTGTGAAAATACACATGTAGTCCTCTTGACTTAATTTCTAACAGAAGCCTCTGCTAGATTTGAGCAATATACCTTCATCTAAATCATGCCACATTCTTATGTTCAATGACAGAGGATTTATTTATTAGGTAATGAGCCCAGAAATGATAGTGCTACTTCTACATCTTTATTCATTTTATGTCACCTGAGAAATACATCCCATATTTCATATTTCTAAGCATTTGAGGGGCCACTTGCTTTGATTGAAATGGCTAGTTCATGCTACCACCTAGACACAAGTCACTGATCTGAATGCCAGAGCTAATGTGACTGTTGCATACTTAGCTGACTTTTAGCATCAAACTTTACTAATGTGTTTAAACTGAAAAAGAATGAAATGAAAACCTATTTTCAATTTGCTTTGTCAGCTAAAGAAAGTAAAAAAAAAAAAATGTGTGGTAGATGCATAAGGCAGAGGAAATGAGGACTATTGCTGGAAATGTAGCACCGCACAATAAAGAAAAAAATGGCTTTATATTCTAGGTCCCCATGGATAGCTGCCTATGAATATCATAGCAATACTGTTCTAAGCAAGGTAATTCTTCTCATACCAGTTTTCTCTTGCTCAAGGTCATGTCTAAGAGTAGAATGAAATTAGCATAATGCTTTAAAATATATGTCCAGTGAATCCAGGTTACATTCTAAAACGTCAGGTTGATTTTTTTTTTTTTTTTTTTTTTTGTAAGCTTGGTTCCGGATTTTAGCTTGTGCAATGAGAAAATGTTGCCTGAATATTTTTCTGTACTTGAATTGGCATACTTTAAAGTTCAAAATGGGAGGCAGGTAAATTTAAGTTCTAGAATTTAAAAGGTTTAACATTATAATCTGTTTTCTGTCTCTGTATGTTTGAAAATCTTTAGGATATAGCCAACATATTATTCTCAATATGGTGCTTTATTTTCCATTTATGTAACAGATAAAGCGGGTCTTTGATTCATTTGGCTGCTACATTTATTTCATCTATTTATGCAATTGCACATTCATATATACGAAAGCCAGCTCAAATTTTTCTTCCTCCAAAATCCTCCTTCAAGGACTTCTCAGAGCCTTGAGTACATGCTAACATAAAATAGAAATCTCCAAATAAAAAATATTACTAGCACTGTTCCCAAATTTATTTTTCCTCAATGCCACTTTATTCTAGGAGCATATGAAAAAAAATGTACTTCTATTTGGCAAACTTTTAAAATGCTGCTCTTTTATATGATTTACTTTTTGTTGTTGTTAGTTTTCAGTATACCAAGGCCTAGCTTCCCTATCAGAATCCGCCTGTTCAGGGAAGAGCCAATCCTCTTTATTTATCTGGCACAGTTAATTAAAAAAACAGCTGCTCAACCTTTACAATGTGACTATATTTAGAGATAACTAATTACGGAAGTCTCTCTTTGATTCATATATTTATGTATGTGATCATTATTGTAGATGATGTTTTCTAAAAGCACACAGAGAAACCAACATGCAAAAGAAAGGGAAAATATTGTCTGCTTGTTTGCTTCATTAATGTGATCATTTAAATTATTTTTCGTTACCACACTTTTCCCCGTCATGCTATGTTTTCAGATAGACTTTTTATCATGGAGAGAAAAGCAAGGACCCATAAAAAGAGTGTTTTGAGAGCTAGCACCATGATATTACCAAGTTTTTCCATTATTGTTTTTTCTTTCACCACATGACTTTATATTGGGTAACTAAAAATATCTTCTAATGTTTAAAATTATACTGATGTGTGTGTGTGTATGTGTGCGTGTGCGTGCACCTGCACGTGCATATGTGCATGTGGTTGTGTTTTTCAAAATGAAACGTAATATAGGAATTCAAAACATAGAAATGCACCTTTGTAAACTGAGATAACCCTTTCTGGACTTCCTAAATTGAAGTAGAATTTAAACTACCAGTGGATACACAGGGGAGTCTGAGATTAGCTTTTGGATTCCTAGGCTTACTATTATGATATACACTGCCTACAAAGGAAAAAATAATCAGTAGTAATTATCAATATGTTCAATAGACATTAGACCTTGAGAATGATTTTCAGAACTGAGGCATAATGTGAAAGTCTTCAACGTGGATGCTTATAGCTGAACACCAAATAATTGGTCTAGGCTTCCTACATCCCTCCTGTTTAAAGTCAGGATTGTTCCTGAGTCTTTCAGCTATGAGGTTCACAAACCCTGAGAGATAAGTAGCCAAGACAGAGCTAGAATCCAGATCTTCTAAGTCTTACTCCAGTATCCTTTGAAAATTGCTCTTCCAAAAACAGGAGGGTTTCTGTAACTTTGAACCAACTTCTCTGATACCTAAACATTTGGTCTCTATTATGTCTTATCTCATTTTAGTTAACAATGTTTCCAATGAGTTATGAGCCTCAGTTTCTCATGTATAAAATTGATAATACTTGTATATAGACTATTATTTAAATTTGTATACACATATGTAACACTTATTCAGAATAATAGAATTAGTTTACCTTACTGAAGATACACTGTAGACATAGAATTATAATAGTTCTTATATTGAATATTTACAGGCACAGTTCATGTACTGTACTGAAAATATATACTCAGTACATTTTTGAATATATTTTGTTTTTATGTATCAATTGATTACAACATTTTAAAACAATTGGAAGAAACTTAGTGAGATTTGAATGCTTTAGAGTTCTAATTGTCTAATGAACAAATAAAGGTGAGCTTAATTGGAAAGTAAATGATTTTGTGACATTTTCAGTTTATATACATACAAAATGACAAATCAAAAAAATTCACATTTTAAAATTTTGTCTTACCCAAAATGGAAACTACAGGACTTACATTGTTATTTGGGGTAAATAGTTAAAAATCTTGAAAAGGAACTTTTTATGTTTGGCCCAATTCATTGCTTTCTTTATATGCCAGCATACCTCATGCACACACAACTTGAGGCTTCTTTTCGTTCTCACACATAATTTGATATTATAAGTAGGGAGGATTTAAATGAGGGTTTAGAAACGGATGGAAACCTCAATGGAAGCAACTGCATGATGAAATAATTCTAGGTTCTACAAAAATAAAGGAGAATATTGGCAAGATAGTTGAAGGAAATGAACTTTAAGAAGTAGATTCCAACAGGATTAGTCTACTGTGATGAAATGGCAGAAGTAAATAAAACAAACAGAAAAAATAATTAAGTGGAAAAAGAACTTACAAGACCTGAATTCTTCTGAATTCTAGACAAAAGAGTAGGCAACAGTAATGATAAAATGGATATATTCAGAATGGTACTGAGGACAGAAGGAAAATTTAGAATAATATAATAGTCTGAAGTTTAACATGGTCACTAAGAAGTATATAGAAGTAGAAAGATATGGAAATGACAAAATCAAGACTTCTCAATTAAAGATGCAATATGTTGAGTTAGGTGCACTATTTGCTAAGGACAAGTGTATGTCTTCCTTATGTTTACACTTCAGTCCGCTTCTGCTCAGCACTGTACTTGCCATGTAGCAGGTATTCAATCAATGCCCTTTTATTTAATCCAGTTTGGTGATCCAGGAAGCTCATTGTATTAGTCCATTCTCACACTGCTATAAAGAAGTTTCTGAGACTGTGTAATATATATATATATTACAGAGTCTTGCTCTGTCACCCAGACTGGAGTGCAGTGGAGCAGTTTTGGCTCACTGCAATCTCCGCCTCCCGGATTCAAGTGATTCTCCTGCCTCAGCCTCCCGAGTAACTGGGATTACAGGTGCCCTTCTGGCTAATTTTTGTGTTTTTAGTAGAGATGTGTTTTCACCATGTTGGCCAGGCTGCTCTCGAACTCCTGACCTCAGGTAATTAGCCCACTTCGGCTTCCCAAAGTGCCGGGACTACAGGCGTGGCCACCACACCCTGCTGAGACAGTGTAATTTATAAAGAAAATAAGTTTAACCAGCTCATGGTTTCTCAGAATGTACAGGAAGTAGGATAGTGTCTGGTCATATTCTGGGGACACTTCAGAAAACTTTCATTCATGGTGGAAAGTGAATGGGAAGCCTGCACTTTACATCACCAGAGAAGGAGGAAGGAAAGAAAGGGCAAGGTACCACACACTTTTAAACACTCAGATTTCATAAGAACTCTATCACAGGAATTGTACCAAAGGGAGAAATCTGCCCCCATGGCCCAATCTCCTCCCACCAGGACCCATCTCCAACATTGGAGATTACAATTGAAAATGAGATTTGGTGGGTACATGTATACAAACCATGTTACTCTTATTTGGTGAATTTAAGAAAGAACTAATGACAGATGATGATAGGAGCTAAAGATTTTTAGGTCTTCCAAAAAAAAAAAAAAATGCAACACTTACCAAGTAATCTCAAATAGATGAGCTTTAATGAGAAAATGTCACATTAGTTTTGCACTTTGAAGAAACACATAACACTTAAATATTTTTTTGGATGTAATTTATATGGTACCTACTAAAAAGTGAGGAAACTGAGGCTCAGTAAACCTGAACATTATACCATTAATGTGATCTGAGATATGGTTGCCCCCAGGGACTATATACCACACCATGTCACCATGTTGTATTCATATTTAGTGTTCTTCTCTCTAGGAAGTGATCTCGTTTTTGTCATTCTTCACTCATTGGATGAGTCCTCATTCACACACACCACAGACACCTCCAACTGTCTGACAATTCTTAGTCTTAGAAAATTCTCTGAACTCTGTGATTCCAAGGGATGCAGAATCAAACTGATGTTATTAAATGACAAACGGACTGAGGGCTATTTGAGTTTTAAAAATCTAAATCTTAGCCTGAGGCCTTTGCAGAAAAAGAAAAGAAATCCCCCAAAATTTTAAGGCATTTTTTGGTGGTGTCTTTCTGATTTCATCTTTAAAGGGCTAAGATTCACAGTTTAGGTTACAGGTAAGTTGTTTCATAAATAAATATGTAGTGGCTTAAAAAAAGATGACCTGATGTTTCTTAAAATTCTAGTGGTCATGTCTGCAATGTAACATGACACTTGATATGCTACATAATCTATATGACTATATGTGCTTGATAAGAAATACTAGTGTAATCTAGTAACTCTTTATTCTCTTGACAAGGTATGCTATTCCATAGCTCTTTAGCTTTTTGGTAGGGTAAAACTCAAAGAGACAACCCACATAACATTAAAAAGAACTCATTAAAGAAAATGCAACATTTTGAGATGCATAATTTTCAAATAGAATCTGAACCTCCAGAATAAGACATTGATATAGACATCTACAGTATATAGAGCCACTAATTTTACCATGCATAAAAGTAGATGGAATATCAAAATGCTTCCTTCAAGTAGTAGATTATAATGAAGACTTAGGGTTTTTTTTTTAATTTTGACAACTTTTAGGCAACAGTAAATATGAACATAGATTATATTTTGTATTTGTATTTATTAAATATGTAAGCAACATCTGTGAAGTGTAGAATAATTTCCATATACAAAAGAAAATTGTTGTAACACATATTTATTTTATAATAGTATACTAGGAGCCATCAACTTATTCTTCTAATTCCATATTCCACAGATGTTCATTAGACACCTACCATTAAATGTTAACAAAAGTTTTTCATGGGTGAACTGAATATACTTAAAGGCAGCACAATTTTTTTTAAAAAGCATGAGTATGATCTGGATTCCTGTGAGTATAAATGTAGCTCATATTTATTAATGATTGTTTACTCTAAAAATATTCAGACCAGTTTAGCAGGCTCTCTGTCTGAGGCTTGAAGAACTTGCTCTGGGATCCTTGTTTTCTCAGCCTCTCTAATTGAGGGCACCTTCACACTTTCAGGGCACTTTACAGCCCTGAGGAAAACCTAAAAATAAAACAAAACAAAAACATGATGGGTCATAACTATGATGAAATAAAAAGAAGAACTGAATACATTGCAAAGTCTGAACATCAAAAATGTAATATTTGAACTAAATTCATCATAAGATAATCAATATTAATGTGGAAAGGAATGCATCTGATTGATATAAAAAGTGTAAGGACACTTGCAGCTCAATGTTAAGCAGTTACATTGCAAAGACTAGTCTCAAATTTTAAAACTTCATTGAAAATCAGTCAATTCTCCATAAGAAATTAAAAACCAATTTTCTGATTCTGGTTGTTTCTTTTTCATTAAATTTGTTAAATGGGGATCACTAAAAATAAGGTCTGACAAGATAATGTACATATTGCTTTACATTTTAAACTTCCATATGGCAGATCTTCTTTACCCTGTGAACTTGGAAGAATAGATA
The DNA here is from genome assembly GCF_009764315.1 of Trachypithecus francoisi. Taxonomy (NCBI): domain Eukaryota; kingdom Metazoa; phylum Chordata; class Mammalia; order Primates; family Cercopithecidae; genus Trachypithecus; species Trachypithecus francoisi. The sequence goes on from NW_022681454.1 coordinate 91,282,522, forward strand.
GTATCATTTTTATTTTATAAATGATGATATCCAGAGAGACTAAGTGATTAGCTGTGTCATTCTGACAAATAATAGACTGGAAATCTAAATCAGTATTTCTTTGAAGGGAAATATATACATATACACGTGTGTGTGTGTGTGTGTGTGTATGTGCATTTCTTATATCACAGGACTAACACAATGAAATTTTATTTTAAGAATTGAAATTTAGTATGGGAAGTATTTTGTGCAAATGTATAAAACATTGTCACACATTATACAATTGATCCCAGATTGTGACCCTTAGTTGCCTGTAGCATCGACATTTAACTTCTCTAAAACTAACTTTATCATCTATAAAATGCAACTATTAATATCTGCCTTATCTCAGTGATACATAAATTCTATGTGTCAGTGTCTGGGAGGATTACATTAGTTTTAGCTAATCATTCATTTATGCATCTATTCATGCAACAAACATTTATTAAGTGCACTCAATGTACAAGCGTTAGTGAAGATATTGAAGATAAATTAATGGACTTATACTGCATGAAGAAGAAATGTATAAATCATAAACAATAGTACAAACACAAATAACATCATCATTAATAACATCAGACAATTATAAACATGTTGCATTGGTTGGACAGGAAGCTGGGAATTGCTGCAATACTCTAAGCATGAGGTGAGAAGGGCCTCTACTGGAAAGATGCTGCTAGGAATGGAGAAGACCTCATATTTATGAGTAATGCATTTTAAGTAAGAGAGAGAAGGTTGCTCACTCTCCAGTAGAAAGGAATAGAGAAAAAAAGAGCTGAGGAAAGTCAGTTATGATTTAAAACCTAAGATAAAGGCAAAATGGTAATAAGAACACTAAGGGGTGGGCAGTATTAGCGGAACAGTGACAATTTCAGTTTTGATCAGATTGATTTTGAGGTGACTGATACATTCAATATGAAATAAAATGCAAAACTGGAATTTAGATGAAAGGGTAGTGCATAGATTCAGAGTTAGCAGCACATGGGAATGAGGAAAAACTAGGTTTCTGTTTAAATGTTAAAAGACCAAAGTCAGAGCTTAAAACCATACTGATATGCAGAATGCAGAATGGGCAAAGCAAAAATGAAAAAAACAAGTAGTAATATCCCGCAAAACTATGAAGGAAAGAATAGAACGTTTGTGAACATTGAAATTAGCACAACAGTCAAGAATGAATGCTGAAGAGAAATTATCTTAATTTAATAATAAGCAGATACTTTGTGACATTTGATAGAGTAGTTCCTTTTTCTTTTTTTTTTTTTGGAGACGCAGTCTCGCCCTAGCCCGGGCTGGAGTGCAGTGGCCGGATCTCAGCTCACTGCAAGCTCCGCCTCCCGGGTTCACCCCATTCTCCTGCCTCAGCCTCCGAGTAGCTGGGACTACAGGCGCCCGCCACCTCGCCCGGCTAGTTTTTTATATTTTTTAGTAGAGACGGGGTTTCACCGTGTTAGCCAGGATGGTCTCGATCTCCTGACCTCGTGATCCGCCCGTCTCGGCCTCCCAAAGTGCTGGGATTACAGACTTGAGCCACCGCGCCCGGCCTCTGATAGAGTAGTTTCAGAAAACTTGTGGCAAGTACAATGGGTTACAGAAGGAATGGTTGGAGAGGAGATAGAGAAAGCAGATGTTGCACTGCAAAATGGTATGAAGTAACTGTAAGACAGAGCTATTCAAATCATGAATTAGTAAAATCCAAGATGGCTGAAGAGAAGAGATGGAAACCAACGGAGAATGTAGGAGTTTCCAGAGGAAGACATTCTCTTACGATCTAATGAAGCAGATTTTAAAGCTCAGCTACAGTAGATGACTCTTAAGAATCTGAAGGAAAGGATGAAGGGTTATATCTTAGCAAATAAGGAGTTGAACTTTTGGGGAGCAGCAAAGAATGTCCAGACAAAGGGAAGGCAAAGTTCAACTTTATTACTAATAAAAAGTGGATTAGATGACTTGAGGACATTGTTTAGAATAACAAGCAAAGCAAGCCTCTTAATTCTTCCCCTTGGAATGATACAGACTGAACTCACCCATCTCAGGCATAGCTGAACAATTCCAGTCTTCTCCTCTCTCAGTCACCTTTGATTGCTCCGATGATTTTACCAAAGGTTGATCAGAATGTGTGTTTCGGTGAGCAGATTTGCTCACATAAGTGAAACAATGAAATCGGGCAAGCAAGAGGCAGCTACAACACGCCTACTTGCTTATTTCTTTGAAATCACCTATGGGATAAATCATTCTTCCTTTTTTGGTGGGTAGGGTGCAAGGCTAAGGGGACATAATTTTTCTCCTTCAAAATTCTTTCCCTTTATGGAACGTAGAATAGGGTGATTACCAATTATAGCTTAATAATCTAAGAAGGACTTAACTTTGTTCCCAGAATGTACCCGCATTGGGTAATCTGTGTAAAACACAACACATCATATAATTCTTTATATGAAAATTTTTATAATGTGTTTTGAATTTTTTTGGTGGTATAATCTGTCTTTGATAGCATAGGGAAGGATAATTGTTATAAAAGCTGAAGAATCATGGTTTAATGTATTGAACAGAATATACCATGAACAAAAGCTTGTTGATTTCGATAAGTCTCTACCTCATTTCTTTAGGAGAATGTCATTTACAACTCCTCTTGCATTTGTATACCTTCATAATTCTCAGTAACATAGAAATTTGATTTATAGATATAAAATATCTATATATTTTATATAAAATATTTTGGTACATCTCACTTATTTTTAATTGCATATATTATATTGACCTTTACATCTATTATTAATGACAAACCTCCCCAACTTCCCAAATCTTTAACTTTTCTTTGTTTTTTGTTTATTTAGACAGAGTCTCTTTCTGCTCCCCAGGCTGGGGTACAGTAGTGCAATCTCAGCTCACTGCAACTTCCGCATCTGGGTTCAAGAGATTCTCCTGCCTCAGCCTACCGAGTAGCTGGGACTACAGGCATGTGCCACCATGCCCAACTAATTTTTTGTATTTTTAGTAGAGATGGTGTTTCACCATGTTAGCTAGGATGGTCTTGATCTCCTGACCTCATGATCCGCCCACCTTGGCCTCCCAAAGTGCCGGGATTACAGGCGTGAGCTGCTGTGCCCAGCCTATCACTAACATTTTAATTTATCTCAGAATCATAGTATCAGGATATCTTGAAGGATTTGGCCGAATATATTTCTGCAACATATTCAACAACATTATGTTAAACATGAAAAACGTGAAAATCACATAGGTATGTATATATTGAGAGACTAAAGGGAACAGAAAAGCAAGGTACTGATAATACAGGAGGTCATTGTTCCTAGAATGGAAATAGTTGAGATTGCAAAGGGGCAATTAGGTAGATGTCATGCTGTTAACATAATTTTATATACATATAATGTGTTCATTTATGAGTGGCAGTAAACCTATAGTGATGCAGTCTGTAAGAAAGATGATACAGAGGAATTGAGTAATATGATTTAGAAAATAACAAATAATCTGTTATAAAGTAATAATTATCACATTAAAAGCTGACTTTCATATTTTTTCAAGCACTTTGAAATGTACAAGGTTGGTCGGGCGCGGTGGCTCAAGCCTGTAATCCCAGCACTTTGGGAGGCCGAGATGGGCGGATCACGAGGTCAGGAGATCGAGACCATCCTGGCTAATACGGTGAAACCCCGTCTCTACTAAAAAATACAAAAAACTAGCCGGGCGAGGTGGCGGGCGCCTGTAGTCCCAGCTACTCGGGAGGCTGAGACAGGAGAATGGCGTGAACCCGGGAGGCGGAGCTTGCAGTGAGCTGAGAGCCGGCCACTGCACTCCAGCCTGGGTGGCAGAGCAAGACTCCGTCTCAAAAAAAAAAAAAAAAAAAGAAATGTACAAGGTTCTGTTCCAAGTATAAAGCTTGCTGAAGAACATTTTTTTTTAACTTTATAGACAAAATGTAAAAACAATTAATAAGTTCTCATTTCAGAAAGTTTATGTTAGTGACATGAAAACACGTCAGTAAATGCAGTGTTAACAATTTAATTGAGTAATTTTCCTGTCATCATGACTCCTGGGTAATGTCAAGCTGTTTACAGCTAATATAATTTTTGGTAGAATAAAAAGTATCCATTGGACATTTTTCATTTCACCTTATGCAAAATATTTTATTATAGTTGACAAGTTTCCAAAAAGAGATTATAATGAAAGTAGTTATTCTATCAGTAACTGCTCAGATAAATGACCTACCTATAGAAATATTTTTCGCAATCTCTGAATAGAATCCCAATCAGGAGTATTGGGATTACATGTAATCCAACTTCTAGCTCTATCATTATGTATTTGTGTCATGTCAGACATTATTTCTTACTGGTTGGTTCTCAATTTTCTCACCTCTTGTCCTTAGCTTTGAACCAATCAAGTTATGGTACATTGTGTTTATTGCTTATCACTAAAGGCAAATATAATAAAATATTTTGCATAAGGTATTTTGCATCACAGAATGTATTACAATTGTTCAATAAAATTAACTGATTAAAATGCAGCGAATATTTTTCAAAAAGAGAAGGCTGATTTTGAGGGTGGGATCCAGTTGTGAGAGTTGCATGAGTTTGGAGGAAGAAATACCATAAAATATTAAATAAAGGAGGTTCTTGAATGCCACGTTGTGGAGCGTGAATATATTTAATATCTGTAGGGTATGGAAGGCAGTTTCCCTCACTGAGTGAATATAAAAGGCCATATTAACCCATAAGAGTTACCTGCAGTTTGCATTTGTGTTGAAGTTAAGTTGCACTAAATGTATGTAGGGTTATAGGAGGATGATTTAGATCATACGAAACTGTGAAGGGAGAAGAACATACCACAATGAAAGAAGCAATTTAAGAGTCAAAGCTACAGATATTTCAAGTAATACTTAGGAGAAAAAGAAGCTTAACTTCAATTTCATTGAGGATAGTGAAAATCCATTTCAGTAGTGTTCAGGATGATACCAGATTGCAAAAGAAATGGAAGGAAGAGATAGTGAGAAATATGAAGGCAGCTGGCATACATCATATCTTCTAGGGGTCTGGCAATGAAGAAAAATAGAGAAAAACTTCCTAAAATATTGGGATGAAATTTACTTAATTGCATTTTGGCATGTTCTCGAGGCTTTTTAACTTCTCGTCTGTGGTTTGTCAGAAGTAAAGACAGCTTTTCACATTTCCTGTCTTTTCAAATTTGGCTTCCAAGCCATGTTGAGGATGGAGTTATCTTCAAATTTCAGGGGTGTGATATTGCATATTGGACCACAGATGCTCCTCAATTCTGTGAGGAATTTTCATTATTTTGATTCCTTTTTTCCTATAAAAGTTTGCATTTCACCCGTCTCATTTTTCCCTCACTTGTTAGAGGCTGCCACAGTGAGCTCTAAATTCTCTGGCAGATGGTACTCAGGGATGACCTTGAGAGGATTCCTAGGTTACAAAGACATATACCTTTTCCCTGCCTTCTTGTTATTTGCGTTTTCTTACCCATGACAATGGGCCCTGAAGGAGACCCAAATCTAATCTGAGATGTAATCTCCAGGGAAAACTGAACCATTGGGGAAAGCTCAGTGGTGGACAACCTATGTCCTAAGGTGAGAAAGAGGGCCACTAGCATAAAAACAATTTGAACAGAACTTCCTTGACAAACCAACAAATTCTAATGACAAAAGGCAAAGGAAAAAGGTCCCTATAGATGGTAAGGATTTTCCAAAGCCTAAGTCTTATTTTTTATATCCTACTTTGTGTGGTCAAATGTTGATTCTTCCTTTACCAGATACAAAAAAGGGCTTAATTTAAAATTTGAAATCAAATTGTAGAGACATACACTATAAATAAATACATTTGTCTTTCAAAATTTTAGAACATTATCCTAGTTAATTCAAAATTTTATTTGAGGTGAAGGGCAATTTAAGCTGATTTTCATTGGATTATTTATTATTATTATTATTTGCAGTATATAAGTTATTTACTGTTACATAGCAAATTATCCCAAAACCTAATAGCTTAAAGCATCAAATATATATTAGCTCATAGTTTTTGTGGGTTAGGAATCTGGGTGCTGTACGTCTAGTGCTCAGGGCCCTTCACAAGATTTCCATCAAGTTGTCAACCAGGGATGTAGTCATCTGAAGGCTCAAATTAGTGAGTATCAAATTCCAGGCTCACTCACTTGGTTCAAGTTTTTGACATCTGCTTGCTGGAGACCACTTTTTTGCCTTGTGGGCCTCTCCAAAGTAGTTTACAACATAGTAATGGTCTCTCTAGTTAGTATAAGCAAGCCCCAGAAGTACATTTGCATATTCTAATTATTAGATACAAATCAATAGGCTCGAGGGGAGGGGATTACACAAGGACATGGATACTGGGAGGTGGGATCATGGGAAACCATTTTACATGCTGCGTACCACTCATGTAATATCCTAGCATAATAAAATCATCAGCTCTTACTAATGAGGACATTTTACCTTTTAGTTTTCATTCATAAAACATTCATTGCCCAACAGAGAAAATTATGCAGAATTTTAATTTTATAAGGAGAAACCGTAAAAAACATAAGACTTGTGGAAGTGTTCTCTTTTGTCCCTTCTTGGTTTTTGTTTGCAAAAAAATATGAAAAATTTTCTGCAGTAAAAGACTAAAATATTAACAAAATTACATATAGCTTTTACTATTTTTAAATGCAAAAATTCATTTGTGTTTCCTACATAAGTAACCAGATTAAAAAATTCTACTATAGACACTTATAAACACAAAAATTAATATTTAAAATGTATTAAATAAAATATTTTATATTTTCAAAATTTTAATTTTATAATGATTTGATATTTTATACTTAAGCTAGTAATGACATTGGCTTTTTGGATCAGGAGACAGGAAATAAGAGATATTAAAGACATGGAAAATTATGCATGGTTCTACAAATATAACATAAATTTAACTTCTCAGTATATCCTAACACATACATTTTTTCTTCTAAAATGGAAGTAAATTGCAACTAAATAAAGCCTTATATTTGTGTATTAGATATTTTAATACTTTACTGCAGAAATATATACACACACACACATATATATGTTATATACACACATAGAACCAAAATGTCAATTTCCTATATTTCTAGCGAACAGAAATGTATATTTATATATGGCATCATAAATTTATATAAGGGCCTTGGACATCCTCTAGTCCTACGTTTGTACTGTGTATCTAACTAAAATGAAACACAAAGGCATCAAGTGAAATGCTGAAGGCTACACCTAAGTAGCCGAAGTAAATCCAAAATGTAAATATTCACTTTAAGTACATGCATGCTTGCTACACTTTAAAAAGCTTTTATGTCTTGACATTATTGAAATATTCTGCAGATACTTTGCATAAAATCACAAGGCCAGAATAATTTTCAATTTTATTTACTTAGTCTATGTCTTGTCATCACAAATCTGAAAATGGAGCTAAAAATCACAGCCTGTAGGATTCATCCATTGTATTTTTGGAGCCAATGAAGTTTCTTATATTTGGCCAGCCCTCTCTCAAGTGCTTGAAATTGGGTAACATTGTTTCTGTGAGGGGAGGTCGAATATCACAGAGGTTATCTTATAAAACCTCATCGTTTTTACAATGCCATGATATATAGACACTTAGATGGGGAGTTTGGAAGAGTAAAATAAAGGTCAATTAGAAAGCTATGCACATGTTCATGTAAAAGATGATGGTGACATTGACTGAGGTTATAATCATGGGGATGAAAAGGCTATTTTTTGAAAATGTCATTCTCCTAATCAAAAAACTTCAGTACTATCCCATTCACATTTTTTAAAGGCCAAACTTCTAAATTGAACTTTCATAAACGTTGTTGAGAATTTGCAGTATTTTTCTTTCATAGAAAAAGAAGCATGATTTTTCTTATAGTAAATGCAAGAAGGTTTTAATCCACTCAAAATTCACTCCACCTGAAATTCACTCTACCTTCCATTCTTTAAAAATATAATCCTTTCTTCAAGTGCCCGCTCAAATCCCTCCTTCTCCAACAAGACATCCCTGGTGAGCCCAGCTGCTTTTATTCCTCCTATCTCTAATCTCTTCAATATTACTTTGTTTTGTTGTGTTTTTATCAAAGGCACCAACAGATGCTGCCTTTTGTGACAGTTAGGGTTATCTATCCATGAACCACTAGATCATGCTTTGCAAGGCATTGTATTCCCTGTGTCCAGCACTGAACTTTGCACCAAGGGCACGTTTAGTAAATATTTTTTTGCAAGATAAATGGAAATAATGAATTCATTACTAGAGTTGATGGTGTCCTCAGAGCAACTGATCTCAGATATATTGTGGCTGAGGTCAACAGAAGATGAGACAATGACCGGTTTTATATCTCTTAAAAGCTGAGTAAAACCTTTAATAAATTTACTGTGACTATTACTGTGAAACCTATTCCGTATTTATTTCACTATTAACTCCTCTCCAGTTTTCAGCATAATTTATATGCACCTTACTCTATGAAAACTTCTAAGAACAGTTTTCCTGTTCATTATTTATGCCAATTTCTGTAACCAAAAAGTAAATTATTCTTATTTTGCTTAATTTAATTTTATTATATATCAACCATTTTATAAATATACATAGATACTTTCATAGTTATGTTATATAACATTTACTAATATATATTTTAAAGCACATATAATTTGTATAGTTGCTGTGCAAACACCAGACTATCAAATATTGATAAACTGGTTATTGATAGAATATCCAGTCTCTACATTTGAGAAAGAGATTTTTTCCTTTTAATTACAGATGGAGTATCCCTTATCTGAAATGCTTGAGACAAGAAGTGTTTCAGATTTGGGATTTTTTCAGATTGTGGGATATTTGCATTATACTTAGGTTCAGTATTCCTAATCCAAAATTCCTCAATGAGTACTTCCTTTGAGCGTGATATTGGTGCTCAAAAAGTTTCACATTTTGGAACATTTTGGATTTTGGAGTTTTGGATTTGACATGCACAATTTGTATTATTTTCTTATTAATTTTACCACTTTATTGTCTTCCACAGTCAAAGAAAGGTATGAGTCAAAGATACCAAACGTAGAGGGAAGAAAATCCATTCAGGCTACTGTCTATGCATAAACAGAGGAAATATGAAATATCTCCACCTAAGTTATTACAAATTTACATATTAAAGCATGGACAAACTCCCTTTTTCTAAATTGGCAACTATAGTTCCACTCAAGTGACAGGTTTGTGTACAAATAAGAGGATAAGCTGTTAGCAGTTACTGAACACTGAGACCAAATCATAACTCAGGATTGCAAAGTGCTCATAAATGTGGAGAAATATAGTCATTGCCTAATAATTAATTTTAATTTTTTACCAAAATTTGGCTGCTTATAATTTCATTAAAAGTCACGAATCAAATCAGTATAATTCTTAATTTGCTCTGAAAGACATTTTATTTACGTTTTCCTAATATCTGTATTATTAAAATATCTTTGGCCTTATATCATTACTAAATAAATGAGATATTTGAAGGAAATGACATTTTAGGAATTCTAAATGAGGAACAGATCTCCTCCATATTCCATAATCCAAAACGGTGCCTTTTTGAGGAAGGATAAAAGTGGAGAAGAAAGGAGACAGGAGCCTGCTTGATGATATGCAGATGGATTTATAGTGTGGACTGATAGTAAGTCCCAAATCAAACTCTTACTCATGTGCTTTTGAGATAGCCTCCCATTAGAACCCCTTTCCTCTCTTCCCATCCTACATACTCAGCATGGCAGAGGGTAGGCAGATGCCAGGTGTATTTTATTATGAGGTCAATGAGTAACAATTCTGTTCCTGTCTCTTTTGAAGCCTCTTATAATATGGCTATACTGTTATAAAGCAATCATATTTTATGCTTTTCCCCAGCCCACGTCCTGAACATTAAGCAAAAGTAGAGACTGAATAATTACATTAAGGATGAATTGCAAAATACTAAAGTCCCTTATGATAGTGCTTAATCCTTTATTGATCAATGTTTCACAAAAGTGCATTGGTCATTACCACCACTGTGCCTTTGGTTAGATCCATTTACCTGCCTGGAACATCCTCTCATTTCTCATGTATCTCACTTGTATCCTACTGATATTGCCAGAACTTGTTGAAGTCCACTTTCTACATGAAACTTTCAATTTTTTTTTTTTCTTGAGTGAAGGGGTGGCCTGCCCCTCCACACCTGTGGGTGTTTCTCGTTAGGTGGAACGAGAGACTTTAGAAAAGAAATAAGACACAGAGACAAAGTATAGAGAAAGAAAAGCAGGGCCCAGGGGACCGGCGCTCAGCTTACAGAGGACCCACACTGGCACCGGCCTCTGAGTTCCCTTAGTATTTATTGATAATTATCTTTACCGTCTTAAACATAAGGGAGTGGCTGGACAATAGGGCTCATTGTAGGGAGGAAATCAGCAGTAAGACATATGAACAAAAATCTCTGTGACATGAATAAGTTTAAAGGAAAATGCTGTGTCTTGAGATGCATATGCAAACATCTCCATAAACCTTTTAGCAGCATTGCTCCAGCAAGTCCCACCTTATTCCTAAAGGCGGTTTTCTCTTTGCTCAGTAAACAAAGCACACAATAGGTTTTACACGGAGATGTTCCATTGCCCAGGGACGGGCAGGAGACAAATGTTTTTCTCTTACTAGAGATTAAGAGAATGGTGATGACCTTTAACCACAAGCAGCCTTTAGGCACTTGTTTAACAAAGCACATTCTGTGCAGCCCAAAATCCTTTAAACCTTAAGTCACCACAGCACATATCTCTTGCAAGGACAAAGTTGGGGGTAGGGTCACAGATTAACAGCATCTCAAATACAGAACCAAATGGAGTCTCTTAAATCTACTTCTTTCTATATAGACACAGTAACAGGCTGACCTCTCTTTTCCCCACACTTGAGACAGAGTGTCACTCTTGTCGCTCAGGCTGGAGTGCAATGGCAGGATCTCAGCTCACTGCAACCTCCGCCTCCCGCCTCCCGGGTTTAAGCGACTCTCCTGCGTCAGTCTCCCAAGCGGCTGGGATTACAGGCACTTGCCACCACGCCCAGCTAATTTTTTTGTATTTTTTGTAAAGACGGGGTTTCACCATGTTGGTCAGGCTGGTCTCCAACTCCTGAGCTCAGGTGATCCACCCACCTCAGCCTCCCAAAGTGCTGGGATTACAGGTGTGAGCCAAGGCACCCGGCTGCTTTCCAATTTTTTAATCTACTTTAGGTGAATCACATCCTCCTTCTAAATCTTCCTGAATATTGCCTATACCTTGTGATAGAGACAGCAGAGTACAACGCAGTCTTTCCCAAAATATCTTTTTAAAATCCTTATTTGAAAGGAAATGTTGAAGACTTAAAAACTATATTGATGCATGGAAGTCTTTGAAAAGTCCTTGAGTAAATGAAGAAGTTTGTTCAACTTTTTAAAACTGAACATTTCTTAAACTTGTATGATTGCATCTTTATTTCATGTAATAATCTTCTTGCAAAATACACTGGAGAAATAGAAACATATACAGGTTTGGGGCCAGACAGACTTGAGTTTAAACCTTACTTCCATGGCTTAATAAACAATCTCGGCCGGGCGCGGTGGCTCAAGCCTGTAATCCCAGCACTTTGGGAGGCCGAGGCGGGCGGATCACGAGGTCAGGAGATCGAGACCATCCTGGCTAACATAGTGAAACCCCGTCTCTACTAAAAAATACAAAAAAACTAGCCGGGCGAGGTGGCGGGCGCCTGTAGTCCCAGCTACTCGGGAGGCTGAGGCAGGAGAATGGCGTGAACCCGAGAGGCGGAGCTTGCAGTGAGCTGAGATCTGGCCAGTGCACTCCAGCTTGGGTGACAGAGCGAGACTCCGTCTCAAAAAAAAAAAAAAAAAAAAAAAAAAAAAAAAAAAAAATCTCATTACATTATTTAAATCGCTTTAAGCTTCTGTTTTTGCATTAGGCAAAAAGAAATGTTTCATACCAGTAGGTATTCCAAAATATGCTTCTTTTATATTGTTTCTCCACAGGTCCTGACATTCAATTGTTTTATGCAGTTTAGTGTGTTTTCTTCTAGGGAGCAGGAAATATGTTGTGTATATCTTTCAAATAATAAGTACAATCTTGCACATGCTAGGTGTGGAATAGATTATTTCTGCCTGAGTAAAACGTTATAGTGTGGCTACATCGTTTAGCATTTCTGATGTAGAAGATATACAACTTTTAGATTCATTGACAAAAAAAATTTATATCAGTTTTAATTTTGAATGTCTGATGTCATTATTCTCTAACATTAACCATACATTTGAGACTTGGTGGATTGTTGGGTTGTCTGTGTAATTTCATGAGTATATTCAATCTCAGTTATTCCCCATGCTGAAAATGCCTTATCATTATTGTTACTGCTAATGCATATCAGAAGATCACACTATTCTGGTGGTGCTGTGACTATGACAATTTCATAATTCAAGATATTTATAAAATCACATTATGGGAGGATTCCTTAAATAGTGGACTCTCTTTAATTGGCATACTCACATCTACAAATAAATAACTGTTTTAGCCAGATATGTACTCTTTATCTCTGAGAAAGTTTGGATTGTAGTTTTGAAAGATGATTCCTTTTGGTTTTGAATTCATTTCTTACAATTAGTCTAATGATCCATTCTTTCCTGGAGGGCTTAATTTGTGAGTTCTCTCCTCCGTAACAACATGAAATCTCCTTGAAAAGAACAAGTTCAGTTTATTTAGACTGAGGCCATTGCAATAAAGAACAAAGTTCAGTCTGTGCTCTTCTCTAAGTGCCATAGATGAAATTATTCTGATTTTCCCCAAGGTTAATGGGCACAGGGTGACATTTCAATGATATTGTAATTATCTAATAATTTCCAGTGCTAATTAGTACAATCCCAAACCATGGGTGAACAAAATTAAAAACTTTTTCTCTGTTTGAGGGTAAGTACCATAACTTCACAACTAATCTAATGGTAGGTGCTTCATTACAGTTTATGCAAACATTGAATTTTACTATAAATATTTGGATAAATTATATTCCAAGCAGTACTAACAGTCAACTCTCATTTTTTCTGCATTGCCCGCGTTAGGTACAGCCCCCACACACAGATGAGTGAGGAGCTGCTATGTCCCCTGTGCCTGGTAGGCCAGACCTAGAAACATGAAGGAACATAGACGGGCAATGAGTATAACAAGAAGAACCTGGACTTTGGAGACTAACCTGGCTTTGAATCTTGGCTCTCCAAATCACAATTTATTTATCCATGGTGCCTGCCTCACAAAATTTTAGTAAAAATTCAATATGTCTTTACTAAGGATATATTAAAATATGTAATCATTTTACATACATCATGTATATGTAAAATGCCTAGCAGAGTGCCCTGATGCTAAGAGCTCTCGTATATATAGTTCCCTTTTACCATGAAATTTTACTACAGAATCACTTTACAGTCTTATATTTATCAATAATAAGTAATGTAGGTATACTATTTATAGTTCTAAATTACATAGGCCTACTCTTTTTCTCACAGAGTCATCTGCATATTTGATAGACTCTTTTTCCCATGACTTTGAAACTGCCTCATGAGTGACAGTGGCCTTTGTGAAGTAAGTATTATCCGAGTGATTTGGGGAAGGATTAAATTGTAATCTCTCCACTGTGCTCCCCCTTTCTGGTTTAATGGTTTAACAAATGGTTTAATGGTTATTAGGATTATGTGCTAATAATATTACTTAAGCTTTTAGAAAGTTTGGAAAGTGAAAAGCTGCTAAGGAATGGAATGAGTTCTTTATGTCCTCAACTAGAAGCTCTTTTCCCCTCCACTACTTGTTTGTGGTATCCTTCAAGAGCTAGTAAGCTTATTAACTTTTCTGCCTCAATAATGTCTGCATAATATATAAACTAAAGAAGCACTGAGCTGGAAAATTGATTTTATGCTTATATTGCTTGAAAATTTCTACCAAGCCTAATAATATTACTATTTTTTCTCTAAGAGCTACTATTTTCCCTTGCAAAAATAGCAGGAGAGGATTATGTACAGTTCTAATTTTACCACCCTTCTCCCGAATGCATTTCTACTAGAAACACTTAGTGCTTTATTCTTTTTTATTCTTTAATGACTGCCTAGCATATTGTCTCAGTATTATAAGTCTCTTTCCTTACCAGATTTTCAGTATATGACTAATGAGGGAAGCCAGTCAACTCAGATCATTTTTTATTTCTGAGATATATGTAAAGTTAATTACAAAATACAATTGTGTCAAATTAGTCAGATATTTTTCTTTATCTTCCTTCTAGTTCCAACCTACTCAGTTACCTTTACTTCTCTCTACACCTTCTCATGAACCCTAGTGTTGAGCTAAGTGAAATACCTATCAGTGCGCACTCCATACATTATCTACTTCCATGACTTTTCTTACGTTGTTCCTTTCTCAATTTGTCCTTTCTTTACTCTTTACATGTCTTCTACCTATTCTTCAACGTTCTACTAAAACGATATTCTTCCACATAACATTCTTTCATCTATCCATGATTTCTGAATCTCTTTTAATCTTTATAATATTTAATTCAAATACATGGATTATGTCACATTTTATTACACATTTGGAAACTCATGAGTCTGTCTTAACCTTAGTCCTAGTCTATACACCAAATGAAATAAGAAACTATGTCTATGTTATTTAATACTTAGGTTTTCATCCACCTGGGGAAAAATAAAACTCTAAGAATCAAACAAAAAATTATTTAAATAAGGCTAACTTTAATTATACCATAGTCATACCCATATGAACTTAATGTAATAAAATTAATTAATTACTAGTATGTACAGATAAATATAAGGTATGAAAGCCAATTTTAAAAAAAAAGAACACTTTTGCCCCTGAGGGACAAAATTTTAGTGGAGAAGAAAGATATGTAAGCATTACATTAGTACAAATCAAGGTTGATAGACACTTAAACAAGTACAAACAGAGCACTTGATAATATCAAGAGGAGAGATCATTTCATCTTAAAATTCATGATAATATAAAGCATTCCTTTTTAAATGAAATTGAAGAAGGTCATCTCTTTAGAGAGTAGAAGAGTTTCTATCCCTCATCAGTATTGAGAACAATACAGTTTTGAAAATTAAGAAACATAAATTTAACATCTAAAAGAATCTCAAGTGCTCGCTTTGGCAGCACATACACTAAAAGAATCTCAAACATTCCTAAGGCAAATGTTTCAGTTAAAGGGGGTTAACTAGTATATTTAAAATGCAAACACTTCTTTGTGAAGCATGTTGAAATTAAAAATAATAAAGCCAAACTATCTGGAATTTCATATATTTAAAAAATATATATTTTCCTGCTACAAGGCCAAATATATTTTTTTCTTTCCAGTCCTAAAATATGCCCTGTATCGTCAGTGTAGTTTGTAGGTCTGTTCATCAAAAGTGTGGGAAGTATCTCATGCCAGAATGCATTTACTGTTCCCCTATCAAGTGATCACATTACAATATTGGCTTTAGAATTATTAGCTTCTGTACCTGTATCTGACCTTAACTTTAACTACAAATGTAGGAAAAGTTTTGACAAGGCATACAGTTTTGACAAGTTACCTCACACTTCTGGGTCCTAATTTTATCTGTAAATGCTAATTATGTTACTTACTACTCTTGGATGATAATTTTGATAATATGTTGCATTAGAAAATTATTAGTTTTATAGTGATCGATTGATGAGGAAATTCTCTGAAAGTGATGCTTCTTTACAAGAAAAGCACCCAGGCTGGAAACAATATAAACATTATAAAAACATGTGAATTAACACTGTCAATTCACATTATTTTTCTTAATATACTTTTAGTTTACTGAATTCATATGCTTGCTAGGAGCTAGAAGCTTTATATATATTCCCACTTTATATGACAATATAAGAAGATCAGACTATTATATCCCACAGGGAAAATATTTTAAAACTTTCACAATTGCAGGTTTTTCCCTTAACACAATTTCTTGATTATAGCATTTAAGCTATTATACTGCTATCTATCTATCTATTAAATTTTATCTACCTATTTATCTATCCATTTCTATAGCTAGACTATAATCTATTCAAGACTAGTATCTGACTTTAGTTTCTACTACTAGTTCCTAATGCAATGGTACAGTGTGTGGCATGCGTACATACTCCTATGGTGTGTGCTAAGGAAAGAAATTAACAAGTTGTTTTCTCCCATGTTGTATAGTCCCAGTACTACTTGCTCTCAGACACTAGTGAATAATTTATTACTGTTCATAGTTTAAAGAATGTTGATAATTGAGTGTATTGGTTTGTTATTGCCATGTAACAAATTACCACAAACTTAGCAATTTAAAACAGCCCATATTTATTAATTCACAGTTTTGTATGTTAGAAGTCTGGCACTGTGTGGTTCTCTCCTCAGGGTATCACAAAGAAGAGATCAAGTATTAGCTAGGTTAAGTTTACCTGTGCAATCCCTATATCTTAGCTAGGAATATTTGGAAACAGTGGAGGTTCATGTATTCTTCGCTGATTATTTATGGTTTTGAAGGCCAAAGAGTTTTCAATAAACTGTGTAGATATGCCTAGCAGCTGGCGCAAAATTTTTGGTGAAGTATTTCCTTAATTTGGGGAGGTATGTGTGATGCATGTTAAAATAAAAGTAAAAACTACTCAATGGAGAGCATCTCAAAATATGATTTTCATGCAAAGAAAATAAGCTAAAAATCTTTATTATTATTCAATTCAATGTGGAAAAATTTCTGTTTTTTTTTTTTTTTAAGATGGAAAATTATGCCACAGAGTCATTAATCTGCATAGCACGTAACTCTCTAATTGCATTTAGAGGAATAAAATAAAGTTTGCCAACAACGAAAAAGGGGGACCAGAAAATTTGTTGACAGCATATCCAATGAACACAGTTTCGGACAATAGGATGCATGTTAAGCCTGACTGGATCTATTCATTCTCCTGTCAACAGCTGGCATGCCTCCTTCACAATGGCAGAAAAGCTACAGGAAGTTTCTCTGTTTGGCAAACAACATGTTGATAAATTTTCTTGTCTCTCTATGCTCCTTACTGTACATTGAGATATTTTTCTAGAGAATAAGTGAAGAAATTATGCTATTACTGTAGAGTGACAAGTAATTTACACTATATAAAGGAACAGTACAGATATTGTTTTATTCACACTAAAAACAAATAATTGGAAGAATTTCTATGTAACTATGAAAACTAGAAATAAATGGTGCTAAAATATGCAAAAGATGATACATTTTCAGGCACGTATTACAGAATTTCACTCAAAGTATGACTAGTATGTGAAATGCTGGTACTCAGTTGTGAATGATTTTCACTGCAATGGCTAGGTAGGAAAACTTACTATTAATAACTTTTGAATCTTATATCCCCATTTCTGAAGAGCTGACCACTCTGGAGATCTGTTTCACTGTGGTTAACATTGTACCACTCATTTACTTACTTGTCAGAGGTTTTATTCAGTTAGTATCTTTTTGTAAATAGTAACACCTTAAAAGTTTTAAAATGATCAGATTTCATTTGATTGTTTACTATTTCACTTTCAAAAAAAAATGTATTACAGAAAAGCAATACGTTGACATTAGTTTATGTTTGAAATAACCTGAAATACCACCAAAACTTAACGGATCAGATAACTTCCAGTTGACATTAGCAAGCTTTCTAATGATGTAATTTCTTCTTTTTAAAATCCCTTTATAATTCCCTCTGACTTTTTTAACTTCAAAATTATATTCTTCTCAAATAATAAAATATGTTGTTTTCTACTACATATAAATGATTTATCTACACAGTAGTTTTTCTTATTTCTGAGTTAGATACCTGCTAGGCTTACATTTGCAACTTGTATAGAAAAATGTGCTTGCTTAGATTCACGGCATATTTGAATATCTATAGCATTACTGGACTATGATGATTGCTGCTGCTTCGTTACATCTTCATTCAAGAAGGATATTTGGAATTTGTTAAATATTTGCTCTAATAAAGCCAATTGCATTTAGATAAATAAAACAAAGTTTCATCAGGAAAATAGGATCCTAGAGCTTGCAGCTTTTCAGTACATTCTTTTCAAATTTTTAGTGATTTATAAAAGCATCTACAAGGTGAAGTCAAAGGCAGATAAACCTGAGATATAATCTCTTGCCAACAATTTTGGCTCAAGAACTTCGTATACATAGTTTAAATATTCTTTAGAAGTCTTACTACATTATTAATTTTATGATTGGTGATATCTTTTAAAATATTCAATCATATAATCATATTTCATCTATCTATTCAATGAACTTTTACTACTTACCTAATATGCAATTAACATATTTCTTTCTTTCTTTTTTTTTTTTTTTTCTGAGAGGGAGTCTCGCTCTGTCGCCCAGGCTGGAGTGCAGTGGCGCGATCTCCGCTCACTGCAAGCTCTGCCTCCGGATTCAAGCCATTCTCCTGCTTTAGCCTCCGGAGTAGCTGGGACTACGGGCGCCCACCACCACGCCCGGCTAATTTTTTTGTATTTTTAGTAAAGACAGGGTTTCACCATATTAGCCCGGATGGTCTTGATTTCTTTGCATTGGTAATTCAGAGTTAACACAGCAAACAAAACCTCTTGCCTTCATGGAAAGTGCATTTTAAAGAGAAGGAAATAATAAACAAGAGATATATTGTTAAGATATGTAATGTATCAGATGGCCATATAAACTATGAAGAAAAATAAATCAGGGATGGCAGAAAGGGATTGAAGGCAGAAGCTGCAGTTTTAAACAGGGTCATCATGGAGGGTCTCACTAAGAAGGTGAGCAAGACCTGAAGCAGTTGAGGAAGAAGCTGGGTTTTTCTGTAAGAGAGAGAGCATTACAAGTAGAAGGAATAACAAGATCAGGACTGCAGAGATGGGAATATACTTTCTGTATTGCAGGAGCAACAAAAAGACTGGGGTAACTGGATGTCAGTGAGGAAGAGGCTGAATACTAGAATCTGAGGTCTGAAATTTAACAAAGGGTCTGATTACAGAAGACTCAATAAACCCCGGGAAGATTTTGACTGTTTCTACAGGTGTGTCGAGATGCCATTCAAGGCTGCCCTGACATACGAAGAAACTTTTACAACAATCTTTTGTCTCACCATGGTTTCTCTTAGTTTTTTGTTGGTTCCTCAGATATATGTTACCTTTATTCTTCTGAAATTTCGGAGTATATGATTTTGGTGGAGGAAATGAGGAACTCTTCTAGTTTGTCATCTTGTCAGAACTTGAAGTGCAAAATTTCATTAAAATATGTATTTTTTCAGTTTTATTTCAAGTTCGGGGGTACATGTGCAGGTTCGTTATATAGGTGAACTTGTGTCATGGGGATTTGTTCTACAGATTATTTCGTTACCCAGGTATTAAGCCTAGTGCCCATTAGTTATGTTTTCCAATCCTCTCCCTCTTCCCACCCTCCACCCTCCAGTGTCTGTTGTTTCCTTCCATGTGTCCATGTGTTCTCATAATTTAGCTCCAACTTATACGTGAGAATATGCTATATTTGGTTTTCTGTTCCTGCATTAGTTTACTAGAGATAACAGCTTCCAGCTCCATCCATTTTCCTGCAAATAATATGACCTTGTTCTTTACTATGGCTGCATAGTATTCCATGATGTATTTGAACCACATTTTCTTTCTCTTTTAAAATTCCCAACTTTTAAGTTAAATGGTACATGTGCAAGATATGCAGGCTTGTTACATAGGTAGATGTGTACCATGTTGGTATGGTGCACAGATCATCTTATCACCCAGGTGTTAAGCCAGCATCCATTATTCTTCCTGATGCTCTCTCTCCTCCCAACCCACACCCTCCAACAGGCCCCAGCGTATCTGGTTACCTGACATGTGTCCATATGTTCTTATCATTTGGCTCCCACTTATAAGTGAGAACACATGGTATTTGGTTCTCTTTTTCTGAAATAGTTTGCTAAGGACTCCAGCTCCATCCATGTCCATGCAAATAACATGATCTCATTAATTTTTTTGGCTGTATAGTATTCTATGGTGTATATGTACCACATTTTCTTTATCCTAACATTGATGGATGTTTAGGTTGATTCCAAGTCTTTGTTATTGTGAATAATGCTGCAGTGAACATTCACATGCATGTATCTTTATAATAAAATGGTTTATATTCCTTCAGGCATATACCCAGTAGTGAGAGTGTTGGGTTAAATGGTATTTCTGTCTCAAGGTCTTTGAGGAATCACCACATTGTCTTCCACAAGGATTGCTAACTTATACTCCTACCAACACTGTAAAAACACTCCTTTTTCTCCACAATCCTGCCAGCATCTGTTCTCTATTGACTTTTTAATAATATCTATTCTGAGTGGCATGAGATGGTATCTCATTGTCGTTCTGATTCCTATTTCTCTAATAATCAGTGCGGTTGATCTTTATTGATGTTTTTTGGCTACATGTATGCCTTCTTTTGAGAAGTGTCTGTTCATGTCCAATGCCCACTTTTTAAAGTTTTTGTTTTTGTTTTTCTTGTGAGTTTGTTTAAGTTCCTTATAGGTGCTGGATATTAGACTTTTATCAGATGGATAAATTACAAAACTTTTCTCCCATTCTGTAGGTGGTATTTTTACTCTGTTGATACTTTCTTTTGCTGTGCAGAAGCACTTTACTTTAATTAGATCCCATTTGTCAATTTTTGCTTTTGTTGCATAACTTTTGATGTTTTTTCATGAAATATTTGCCTATGCCTATGTCCTGAAGGGTATTGCCTAGGTTTTCTTCAAGAGTTGGTTTAGTTTTCCATTTTCCATTTAAACCTTTAATCTATCTTGAGTTGATTTTCATATGTGGTGTAAGAAAGGGGTCTAGTTTCAATCTTCTGCATGTGGCTAGCTAGTTCTCTGAGCACCACTTATTGAACAGGGAATCTTTTCCCCATTCCTTGTTTTTGTCCTTTTTCAAAGATCAGATGGTTATAGTTGTTCAGTCTTATTTCTGGGCTCTCTATTCTGTTTCATTGGTCTATGTGTCTGTTTCTGTAACCAGTACCATGCTGTTTTGGTTACTGTAGCCTTGTAGTACAGTTTGAAGTGAAATAGCATGACGCCTTCAGGTTTGTTCTTTTTGCTTAGGATTGTCTTGGCTATTCGGGCTCTTTTTGGCTTCATATGAATTTTAAAATATCTTTTTCTAATTCTGTGAAGAATGCCAATGTGAGTTTAATGGGAATACCATTGAATCTATAAATTGCTTTGAGCAGTGTGGTCATTTTCATATTAATTATTCCTGTCCAGGAGCATGAAATGTTTTTCCATTTGTTTGTGTCATTTCTGATTTATTTGAGCAGGTGGTTTATAGTTTGTCTTGAAGAGATCCTTCACTTCTCTTGTTATCTCCTAGGTATTTTATTATTTTGGTGGCATTTCTGAATGGGAGCTTATTTGTGATTTGGTGTTGAGCTTGTCTGTTATTGACATATAGGAATGCTACTGGTTTTTACATATTTATTTTTATCTTGAGACTTTGTTAAAGTTGTGTATCAGTTTAAGCAGCTTTTCGATTGAGGTGATGGAGTTTTCTAGATACAGCATTATGTCATCTGCAAACAAAGATACTTTGACTTCCTGTTTTTGTATTTGAATGTCTTTATTTCTTTCTTTTACCTGATTGCCCTGGCTAGAACTTCCAACACTATTTTGAATAGGAGTCTTGACAGTAGACAAGCTTGTCTTGTGTCGATTTTACAAGAGGAGTGCTTCTGGTTTTTGCCACTCAGTATGATATTTGCTGTGGGTATGGCATATGTGGCTCTTATTATTTTGAGGTATGTTGCTTTAATACCTGGTTTATTGAGAGTTTTTAATATGAAGGGAAGTTAAATTTTATTGAAGGCCTTTTCTGAATCTATTGAGATAATCACATGGATTTTGTTTTTAGTTCTGTTTATGTGATGAATCACATTTATTGATTTACATATGCTGAATCAGCCTTGCTTCCTGAGGATTTGTGTATGTTGAACCATCCTTGCATCCTACTTGATCATTGCAGATAAACTTTTTGATGTGCTGTTGAATTCGGTTTAGCAGTGTTTTGTTGAGTATTTTCACATAGTATGTTCACCAACAATATTGGCCTGAAGTTTTCTTTTTTTCTTGTATCTCTACCAGGTTTTGGTGTCAGAATGATTATGGCCTCATAGAACGAGTTAGGGAGGATTCTTTCCTTTTCTTTTTTTTTTTTTGGAATATTATCAGTAGGAATGGTACTGGCTCTTCTTTGTACCTCTGGTAGAATTCACCCATAAATCTATCTGGCCTTGGGCTTTTTTTGGTTATTAGGCTGTTTATTACTGCCTCAGTTTCAGAACTCATCATTGCCCTATTCAAACATTCCGTTTCTTCCTGGTTCAGTCTTGGGAGACTGTATGTTTCCATGAATTTGTTCCTTTCTTCTAGATCGTCCAGTTTATGTGAATAGAGATATTTATAGTACTCTCTGATGGTTGTTTGTATTTCTTTGGGGTCAGTGGTGATATCTCCCTTATCATTTCTGATTGCATTTTTTGGAATATTCTTTCTTTTCTTCTTTATTAGTCTTGCTATGACTCTATTTTATTTTAATTTTTTTTTAAACAGCTTCTGGATTTCAGTTTTTGAAGAGTTTTTCATGTCTCTATCTCCTTCAGTTCTGCTCTGATCTTGATTATTTCTTACCTTCTGCTAGCATTGGGATTTGTTTGCTCTTGGTTCTCTAGTTCTTTTGTTGTGATGTTAGAATGTAAATTTGAGATCTTTCTAGCTGTTTGATATGGGCATTTAGTACTATAAATTTCTCTCTTGACACTGCTTTAGCTGCATCGCAGTTAATCTGGTATGTTGTTTCTTTGTTGTCATTAGTTACAAAGAACTTGTTTGTTTCTATCTTAATTTCATTATTTACCCAAAAGTCATTCAGGAGCAGATTATTCAATTTCCATGTAGTTGTATGGTTTTGAGTGAATTTCTGAATCTTGAGTTCTAATTTTATTGTACTGTGGTCTGAGGGACTGTTTGTTATGATTTCAGTTATCTTGCATTTGCTGAGGTGTGTTTTACTTCCAATTATGTGATTTATTTTAGAGTAAGTGACATGTTCCACTGAGAATAATGCACATTCTGTTGTTTTTGGGTAGAGAGTTCTGTAGATATCTAACAGGTCAACTGGATCCAGAGCTGAGTTCAGGTCCTGAGTATCCGTGAATTTACTGTCTCAATGATCTAGTATTGTCAGTGGGATGTGAAAGGCTCATACTATTACTTTGAAGAAGCCTAAGTCTCATTGAAGGTCTCTAAGAACTTGCTTATGAATCTGGATCCTCCTCTATTGGGTGCATGTATATTTAAGATAGTTAGCTGTTTTTGTTGAATTGAACCCTTTACCTTTATGTAATCCCCTTCTTTGTCTTTTGTTCTTTGTTGGTTCAAAGTCTGTTTTGTCAGAAACTAGGATTGCAACCCCTGCTTTTTTCCTGTTTTCTATTTCCTGGGTAAATATCCCTTCAAAGCCTACGTGTGTCTTTGTATGTGAGACGAGTCCCTTGAAGAAAGCATACCAATGGGTTTTAGTACTGTACCCAGCTTGCCATTCTTTGTCTTTTAAATGGAGCATTTATCCCATTTACATTTAAGGTTAGTATTTTTATGTGTGTATTTGATCCTGTTATCATGATGCTATTATAACTGGCTATTTTGCAGACATGTTTATGTGGTTGCTACATAGTGTTAACTGGTCTGTACTTCAGTTTTTGTTGTTGTTGTTGTTGTTGTTGTTGTTGTTGCTGTTTTAAGTGGCTGGTCCTTTCCATACTTAGTGCTTCCTTCAGGAGCTCTTGAAACATAAGTCTAGTGATAATAAATTCCCTAAACATTTTCTTGTCTGAAAACAAACTCTTTCTCTTATGAAAGGATCTCCTCTCCTTTGTTTTTGAAGCTGAGTTTGTCCAGATATGAAATTCTACATTGGAAATTATTTTCTTTAAAAGTCACATTTTGCCCTCCAATCTCTTTGGGTTGTAGGGTTTCTTCTGAGAGTTCCACTGTTAGTCTGTTGGGCTTCCCTTTGTCAGTCACCTGCCCTTTCTCTCTGGCTGCCCTTAACACTTTTTCTTTCATTTTGACCTTGGAGAATCTGATGATTATGTGTCTTGGGGAGGATCTTCTTATGTAGTATCTTACTGGGGTTTTCTACATTTCCTGAATTTGAATGTTGGCCTTTCTTGCTAGGTTGGGGAAGTTCTCCTGATAATATCTTGAAGTATATTTGTTAAATTGTTTCCATTATCTTTATATCTTTTGGGTACCCCAATCAGTCATAGATTGTGTCTCTTTAGATAATCCCATATTTCCTGAAGGCTTTGTTCATTCCTTTTTCTCTGTTCTTGTCTGGCTGTCTTATTTCAGAAAGATAGTCTTCAAGTTCAGAAAGTCTTTCCTCCTCTTGACCTATTCTGCTATTAATCTTGTAATTGCAATGGGAAATTCCTGTAGTGTGCTTTTCAGCTTCATCAGGTTGGTTACGTTCCTCTATATTCTGGCTATTTTGCCTGTCAGCCCCTGTATTGTTTTACCATGATGTTTAGGATCTTTGCATTGGGTTACAACATGCTCCTTTAGCTCAGCAAAGGTTGTTTTTATCTGCATTTTGAAGCTTACTTCTGTCATTTCAGCCATGTTAGCCTCAGCCCCGTTCTGAACCCTTGCTGGTGAGGTGGTTCAGTCATTTAGATGAAAAGGGACACTCTGGCTTTTTGAGTTTTCAGTGTTTTTCCAATGGTTCTGTCTCATATTTGTGGGCTTATCTACCTATGATCTTTGATTTTGCTTACTTTTGGATGGGTTTTTTTGTGGGTTTTGTTGTTGCTTCCTTTTCTGTTTGTTTGTTTTAGCATTGCTGCAGCTTGCTGCAGGTCGGTTCTAGACCCTAGTCACCTCATTTTTTCCCATACCTGGAGGTATCAACAGCAAAGACTGCGAAACAGCAAATATGGCAGCCTGTCCCTTCCTCTGGAAGCTCTATTCCAGGAGATACTGACTGGTTGCCTGCCTGCACCCACCTGTAGGAGGTGGCTGGAGACCTTGGCTTTCAGCTCCCAATCATTTAGGGCTCTCCAAGGCCCACAGTCTGGACCAGCTGAGATATTTGAACAGCCAAGATGGTGGTCACCTCCGTTGTTCTCAAGACACTCTCTCCCAGAATGAAATTAGAACTGTTGACTGTTGAACATGGACAGAGTGGACAGAAGCCCTGGCTGGAAGGACACTCCCATGAGGAGCAGTGGATCAGGGCCCCCCTTAAGGAAGACAAACAGCCCTGCCATACTGAGGAACCACCTCTGCCCATTGACTTGGACTCTCCAAAGTCCACAGGCTGGAATGGCTGATTTGTCTAAACAGCCAAGGTGGCAATCTGCTTTTCCCCCAGGGCACTCTGTCCCAGAGATGAATCAGTGCTCTATTTATAGAATATATGCAGGCAGATATGGCTGGAGATCCCAGCTGGGAGGTCCCACCCACTGAGAAGGAATGGACCAGGGTCCTGCTTACCAAAGCACTCCAGCCACGGTTTGGCAAAGCAGCTATACTGCACTGTTGGAACCCTTCCTTTTCCAGACCATTTGGACTCTCCAAAACCCAGAAGCTGGAATGGCTGACTGAACTAAATAGCAGATATGGTGGCCTGACCCCTCCCCTCCTCCATCTCCTCTCAGGCAGGCTCCACCCTGTTGCTGGTGGATGTCCTGGATTCCAAGCCAGTGGGTCTTATCCTGTGACAGGCTATGGAAGTTGGGCCTGAAGACTAGCACTGCTTGGGTCCCTGGATTGAGATCCCTTCCTAGAGGTATCTCCTAGGAAGGACCTCCTGTCTTGCTTGAGCTGCAGACACCATTGCCAGGGTTCCTGGGGCTGGTGTATGTAAAGCTCCTAGATCTCTACATGTGCCTAAGCATCTGGTATCCTGAGACTTTGCCCAGCTTAGTGTGTCAGACCCTGGTGGCATGGGCCCATGAAGGGACCTCCTGATCCATAGTTTGCAAAGCTCTGTGGTAGATGTGTGGTTTCCCAGGATCACACAATCACTCCCTGCTTCCCTTTTCTGGGGTTGGAGATCCCTTGACTCTGTTGCTCCTGGATGGGTTGTTGCTCCTGGGTGTGCCATTGCCTCACCCTGCTTTTCTTCATTCTGGGTCTGGGATCTGTTCTAGCCCCTCTTCTTTCCATTTGGGCTATTTTGTAATGTGATAACATTTTCTCTCAGATTTTTAATTTCCAAAGGTAACTTGTTGACTCTCAAATATATATCTCCAATTCAGACATCTTTCTCTTAAGCTCCATTTTTTACATATGTTAATTGCCAACCTAAATTTTCCACTTTGATTTTAATAGGCTTTAGAAACATAACATATTCAAAGGGGAACTGTTGATTTACCTCTTGTTACTCTCTGTTATCACAGTTTCTGTAAAATGGGGTCTTCATCAACTCAGTGATCAGGGGACTGGAAGTTTCTATGTGGCTGAAGAACAGATGTAACAGAATGAGTCTTGAAAAAAAGACTGTGTAGAATGTTAGATAATAGATTTCAAGATTTCTGATATAGAGTACAGGGGATGTCAGGGACCTGCTATTGGCTGTGGATTTTGTGGAGGTATAAACATTGGGATTAAGAAAAATGAGATTGAGTTGTTACTAAGGTCGATAAGTCAACTGTTATCACTAAGGACGATGGTAGGACTTGGGACAGAGAGAAAGATTTTGAACCAGGTTTCAATTTATAAAATGAATTTAGTCATCTGGCCAGGAGGTAGTCAGTGACAGTGATGAGAAAGATCAGAGGGTAGGACAGTTAAATGGCAAGGGATTCAGAAGAGATGATTTTACTCCATATTGGAGGAGTAATGGTTTGACACTGTTTTTAAGGAGCTAAGCAATAATAACTGCTTGTAATAGGACTTGATATGTGAAAAAATAAATCTTCAGTTGAAAGGACTACAGGAAGTGCAAGGTCCTCTACAGAAAGCTAGAATTTAATAAAAGCTAAGATTCTTCTATGAAGAAGTTGAGTGCATATATATTTAGGATAGTTAGCTCTTCTTGTTGAATTGATCCCTTTACCATTATGTAATGGTCTTCTTTGTCTCTTTTGATCTTTGATGTTTTAAAGTCTGTTTTATCAGAGACTAGGATTGCAACCCCTGCTTTTTTTTGTTCTCCATTTGCTTGGTAGATCTTCCTCCATCCCTTTATTTTGAGCCTGTGTGTGTCTCTGCATGTGAGATGGGTCTCCTGAATACAGCAAACTGATGGGTCTTGACTCTTTATCCAATTTGCCAGTCTGTGTCTTTTAATTGGACCATTTAACCCATTTACATTTAAGGTTAATATTGTTATGTGTGAACTTGATCCTGTCATTATGATGTTAGCTGGTTATTTTGCTCGTTAGTTGATGCCGTTTCTTCCTAGCATTGATGGTCTTTACAATTTGGCATGTTTTTGCAGTGGCTGGTACTGGTTGTTCCTTTCCATGTTTAGTGCTTCCTTCAGGGTCTCTTGTAGGGCAGAGACCTACAAGTGGTGGTGGCAAAATCTCTCAGCATTTGCTTGTCTGTAAAGGATTTTATTTCTCCTTCACTTATGAAGTTTAGTTTGGTTGGATGTGAAATTCTGGGTTGAAAATTCTTTTCTTTAAGAATGTTGAATATTGGCCCCCACTCTCTTCTGGCTTGTAGAGTTTCTGCCAACAGATCAGCTGGGCTGATCTCTGATGGGCTTCCCTTTGTGAGTAACTCGACCTTTCTCTCTGACTGCCCTTAACATTTTTTCCTTCATTTCAACTTTGGTGAATCTGACAATTATGTGTCTTGGAGTTGCTCTTCTAGAGGAGTATCTTTGTGGCATTCTCTTATTTCCTGAATTTGAATGTTGGCTTGCCTTGCTAGGTTAGTGAAGTTCTCCTGGATAATATGCTGCAGAGTGTTTTCCAACTTGGTTCCATTCTCTCCGTCACTTTCAAGTACACCAATCAGGTGTAGATTTGGTCTTTTCACATAGTGCCATATTTCTTGGAGGCTTTGTTTGTTTCTTTTTACTCTTTTTTCTCTAAACTTCTCTTCTCACTTCATTTCATTCATTTGATCTTCAATCACTGATGCCCTTTCTTCTGGTTGATCGAATCAGCTACTGAAGCTTGTGCATTTGTCACGTAGTTCTTGTGTCATGGTTTTCAGTAATATATATTGCAGCTAATAAATACCTAGAAATTTTGACATCCTTCTAAGAGAAACTCATGTCTCCTTTACAATTGTCTAGTCTACAGTTATAATAGAATTGCTGTTTGCTTAATGCTTTTGAAATATTTTACATGGCAATTTCCTGGAAATATCTGTATATTTTATAGAATATATTGGAAAAATAATCAGTGGATATCTATAAAATCTTCATTTTTGCTAGTTAAATGTACATTCATGAAATAAAGAAGAAGAAAAAATTATAAATGAGTTCGGAGTTAATAAACTATGAAGTTTGAGATTTATATTGGAAGAGTACCGTTTTCCTACCTGAAATATTCTACAGGCTGCAATCATTTACTTTAGAACTAAAACAGTATTTTACAGAAGTTTTAAAATGCTCAATTATAAGCAAATTATTTGTTTTGGCCAATTCAGATAGGTAAAATGATTTTTCATCTCAAAGCAGAGTAAATTTTTGTCTTAAACATAAAATTGGAACTTTTACTATGTAGAAGGCGGCCTACACTACATTATTTGTGTGCAAAATGTGTTTGACCCTTCTAAGAGGATCACATTCACACTATGTTTTCATACAGATATTTCTTTGGCATATGATTTTACTTATAGTAGTATAGGCCAATTATCACACTTTTTTTTTCGAAGTTGAAGGTAATATTAAAAAGATAGAGTAAATTGTTACAGGAAGAAAAAATGTTAAATCTGTTCAATTTCTAAAAATATCTGCAACTTTTCTCCATGAATATACTTTTCAGTAGCTACCTTATCACCTTTTTGCCTATTTATTTTTTAAAAAAATACATCATGTCAGTTTGGGAAGAATTTGAATTGCTGTGCAGTGTTCAAAGTGTCTATTGTCAAACCAGTTCTTTTTGTTCTTGTCATGGCAGAATTTTGTAATAATAGGGTATTGTTTCAGTTAAATGTATGAAATAGAGAAAGAGACTGCAACATAGCACACAAGGTTCTGGTTGAATCTTCACGGATTCAGTAAGAAAAGATGTAAACTAATTTAGAATTAAACATTGCTGCTTTTATACAAGAAAAAAAAAAATCCAGATATTTGAGCTTTCACTGTCTAGTCCCCGCCACTGCTTTTTATTTATTTATTTATTTATTTTTTTAGAAATAGTCACAAGTACTCTTTAAAAATTCCAAAGCATTCCTATTCAAAGAATTGATCTTTGAAATGTTTATTCACTAAACTAGTATACAGTGCATAAACTATTCTGAGAGGATCTATGTTCCAACATGAAATTATTTAAAAAGTTAACCCCTTTTTATGTTCCATGTGGATGATTCAGCGTACCTGTTCCTTAGGCAAGCACCCTACATTTCCCTTTCTCCCACATACTTCTGGAAAACACGCAGCTGTCAGATTTTTCCAGTGATAGTATTATCAGTTTAAATGTGTTTTGTGTTTATGGATAACTATACAAGTTTTCCAAATGAAATGTGAATTCACATGTTATTGGAAAGTAAGGCTAAGAAAAGGGCCTTGTGTTAGACTGAAGAATCTCTTTGAATTTGACTTATTTCACACTGAGCAAATGTCACATTCAAACATAAATCTCTGAGGAAATCTCTGGAGACAGTACTGAAAATTTCACTTCTTGGTCTATGATTTATCCTTCTCATTTTAAGTCACTTTGTCAAAAATATTTTGAAGAAAACAGAATGTAAAGGTGTCTGAATTATTAAAAATGTTTCAGACACTAGCTAAATGTAAATTACAATACACATTCAAGGATTTCTGTATAATCATTTAACTATCTGCATGGAATTTTCTCCTTCCACTTACACCTTTCTATACTCTATCATAACTAATACCCTCTGTGATCTTGACAATATCCTCTTTCAACTTGATTACCTATGTTTAAAATAAAAATGATGCTTTCCTATAGGCTAAATAATTATGGTGGGTGAAATGGAAGTTACTATTATAATGTATTTTGAACTCTCAGAACAAAGTGATAAGTAAGCACTAGACACTGGAAAATAATAAGTCAGACAGTTCCTGTACCTGACCACAATTTGAATATTATAGACCTAGTAAATTATCAGTGGTCCTTAATATATAAAGTTAATGACTTTATATATTATATATATATTTTATTGTCACTCTATTAGGATCATTAGTCACTAAAGTAAGCAACAACAACAACAAAACTCCTTAGAAATTGAAAGACTAGAGATTTGTTCTGAATTCTGCACTTAAAAATATGTCATAGTGCATATTCTATTGGAACTCACTTAACACTATTCCAGAGTAACTGCAAAGATTGTTATGTAGCCTAAGGTTTAGAAATTTATATCAATTTACATTTTTATATATATTAATTATCCCTAAACACCCTTAACTATAAAGTTTGTATAAAAACAGGTAAATCAACTTCTGATATAGTATAAGCTAAATCACTGAGACTAATATTGAAACTTCAAAGTATGCAAAAAGTACTAGAAATTATATAGAAATACACATAATTAATAAAATTTTATAAAGCAAAATGTAAGATTGAAACCTATTTGAGAATTTTAATGTACAATAAAATTTTATTATAATTATTATGAAATGATGGGTGTTGTGGCTCATGTCTGTGACCTCAGCACTTTGAGATGCAGAGGTACAGTGATAGTACAGTCCCTCAAGTGAGGAACACTTGAGCCCAGAAGTTCGAGATCAGCCTGGGCAACAAAGTGAGACCCTAGTCTCTACAAAAAAATTAAAAATTAGCCAAGCTTGGTGGCATTCCCCTGTAGTTTCAACTATTCAGGGAGCAGAGACAGGGGGATCACGTGAGTCGGGGAGATTGAGACTGCAGTGGGCCATGGTTACACAATTACACTTCAGCCTGGGTGACAGAGAAAGACTCTGTCTCTCTCCATAGATATTATTATGAAAATAAAAATATGCATGTCATTTTCTTATCTGGAAATTTGTATTAATGTTTATATTGCCAGTTATTAAGCTCCTAGTGTTTTCGGAAGATTGCTGAGAAACTGAGAGCTGTGGATTCTGCAGCAATTATTACTAGCTTGAGCCAGGGGAAAGTTACTTAACCTGAGTTTCATTTCCCTCAGAGGTTTTTTTTTTTTATCACAACTAAATAAAATAATGTCTATGAGCCATTTAGTACAGTCCTTAGTACTAATAAATGTTAATTGCTAGTGTTTCTAATATTTCAATTATTATAAACTGGAGAGAAACACAACAGAGAACAACTGTCTCTAATTCAGAATAATATTTGCTAATTGTCATGAATTTGGTGTATATCCAGCACCTCCTTTCCAACAATTAGAGTCATTGTTTTGGTTTACTTCTTTAGTCAGAGTGATTGTGAAGGGTTAGATAAGATGAACTGAGAAAAATATGCCTCATGATAAAAGGATAAAGAGTTCTGAAAACCCTGTTTCATGCCTCCAAGGGTAAGCATAGAACATATTAGGAAATGTTCTGTTAACTAAGATGCTGCTGAAACATTTGTAATACAGAATTAAATTGTGGATGATATCTCAATTAATATTTCCTGGGCAGATAATTTTATATATATATATATATATATACATACACACACACATAGATATATATATCTATGTAGATATAAATATATAATTATATTTATATACACACATGCACAAATAGACACATTTATTACATACACACATGTGCATTCATTACATACACACGGTTGTAATATATATGTGTGTATATGTAATAAATGTACCTATTTGTGCATGTAAAATATAAATATATACACATATTAACATGTATAATATAAATATATACACATATATATGCACACGTGCATATATATGTGTATATATTTATATACATATATATATAAACAATGCCTTCACCTTCATTGTAATAATACCCCACTGAAACAGTAACTGATATCTCTGCTAAGTAAAGATGCTAATTGGTGTCAAAGATATTATCTATGCTTAAGTAAAGATACTAAATGGTATCAAAAATGCTAATCTCTTTTGGTCGTAATACTGCTAACTTTTCTTACTACCTAGTAGTTTTGTACATGTTCAACATTTTTTCTCCTTGAACTGAGGGTAACATGAATGAGACAATGAAATAAAGGAGAAATCTGATTTTTATAATATCTGTAATACCTTTTATTATTTGCCCTCCTTTTGAAGTGCTGCATAATTTCCACTGGCAATAGTAGGAATCCTATTTGTAGATGAAAACAATGTTATAAATCTCTTTACTTGGATATATGCTCACAGTGCAACTAATGTGTATGCAAAATGCATTGTCAGAATTAAATTAAAAACCCACTTGTGAATAGTAGCATCTAAAATAGTAAGGATATATGATGATTTAACAATTCTGAATAGCTCTGCAGAACTGTAAATCCTACTGTGACCAATAAACTCCCCAAGGCAGAAGGTTGTACTTTTTTCTTTATTTTAACCTCCTAAACTAAAGTTGTTGAAGCTTCTCAGGCAAAGGAATTAAATTTTATGTAAAACTATTCTTCTGATCAACATTTTACTATGTTTCATCAATTTTATAACCTTCATGGCTTAAAATAAATGAATTTAATATGCTAATCATTATAGTACTATTTATTGAATATATATGTACATGTGTATATACACCCACATATATGTCCTGATCTACTCTCTCTCTATATATAACCACCATAAAACAAATGTTTGAAGTGAAAGAAAGCATAATATGTCAGACATAGCTCCAAACTTGAAACCAGGACAACTAACCTTCTACTCTACACCTTGTAACCTTTGGTTGTGTAATTTGGGTGGAAATACTTACAATGTTTGCACTATAATTTATGAAGCATGACGAGGTTTGCATAAACCATCTCTAAAATTCCTTTCAGCTATGAGTTTACAAAAACAACATGATTGCCTCTTTTTATGATCTTCTTATGGCATCTTATTTCCACTATGATTTTATTCAATACTTAACCCATTTCAAATATTTGGCCACTAAACAATTTGTTAAAGAGTACAGTGGCTTGGCTTTGATGGTTTTTTTTCTGTGTTTAGGAAGGATTGGTTTGATGAATAGATGGATGAATGGCTAGATGCATGAATATGTGAACATAAAGAGAAAAAGTGAGGGGAAAAAGCTGAGGGGTAGAGAAAGAGAGAGCATGAACCAAAGAATCATCTCTGTTGTTACAAAGAAAATAAAATATCCATTGCATGTAGCAATGCAGATTAGACCTGTCATGATAACACAATTATAACACCATTGATATACACACACACACACCACACATGGCAGACATGTAAACATGATATAGTTTTCATTTAAAATATATATATTTTGGCTACTTGCATGTCAGTATGTTTGCATGCATAAATATTTTATTTAGAAGGCATATTTGTGAATGTATTTTTGGGTGAAATGATTTTATGATCTGAAGTACTGACTTTACTAACTTTCAATGAAGTTTATTCCTTTTATGATTACCTACCATATATAATTTACATGTCAGTTAAAATTAAGTGAGTAGAGAGAGTAAAAATTTAGAACTTTTTGACTAACAAAATGAAGATCAGCCATCTTTGATTTTATTTGGGACTATAAAATTCAACGAAACATTTGTGCATAAATTTTTTATATAAGTTTTGCTACGTGATATGCTATTGATTGTGCAATAGGAATGTGGATGTGTTGATGCTGGTTTCAATATTTAGAGTCTTTTATTTTAAATACAACTTGATAGGTTTGTTATAGAATATATATATATCTTCCAATAATTCTATTTGCTGTGGAAAATTTCTTCAAGATATATCAAAATTTTTCTCAATATTTTTAGAGTAAATTATGTGCAAAATGAACACATTTTTTTCTCTACTATCTTATCAGGTAAATAATGTTTATTCCACTTGTCTCTTAAATTTATAAGACACAAAATTTTCAATATTCAAACTAAAATACAAGTTTTTAGCATGATTATTAATCACCTTGTGTATGATTACTACCTTGCTAACTTGAGTATTCTGGAATCGTGATAATGCCTGTGACAATAAATTAACATGCAAGCACATTTTTAAGTCTACTTTTGTTTTAATTTAGGTTTAGGTATAACCTTTATTTTAGCTATACATCTGAATTTTGGTATTTTATTTTACAAGATTTATACCTAATTTAATGTTTAAAAAAGGTTTAATCAGTGATTCTTGAGTGTCTAAAATATTCAGGCTCTTTTATACACAATGTAATTTTAAAAATAGTTTCTATGGCCTAGGAAATTATATTTTGCTAATGTGATAAGGACTACCTCCATGGTAGAGGAAACACCAAAAATAAAACCACAAAGGAGAAAAATCTTCGAATGTTTGGAGACTTGTTGAGTTGCTTAGTTTAGTGAACTTTTAAATATTTTATTTAGAAGGCATATTTGTGAATGTATTTTTGGGTGAAATGATTTTATGATCTGAAGTACTGACTTATTTCAAGTTCAAAAAATCTACATACATACACACACACACACACCCCAATCATATATCTATTAGGTTTAAAGAAAAAATTTGGATTGTCATTTTAAAAATTGGCAAGTAAGTAGATGTATTTTGGGAATATTTAAATACCTTTCTATAATATAATTATGCTTTTTTTTAACAGAAGTACTATAGCTTGTTAGCTGTTTTATAACTTTGAATTGTACAATAATTTATGAATTTTCAAAGGGCATACCTGCATTAATACTTTTACATATGACACCTCACAATGACCATTTAAGACATTAGCATTGCTTTAATATTACTATACTTTGTAATTAAGTTGACAATTGTATTTGTGTAGAACTTTGCCTAAAGTTGGTATTTTTTTCATATATATGCCAATTGGTCCATTAGTCCATGAAAATTGTTTTCAGGAGCATTACATATATAGTACAAACTCATTAACATTAGTATTTTTCTAAGATATAAGCAGACATGTAAACATGATATAGTTTTCATTTAAAATATATACATTTTGGCTACTTGCATGTAAGTATGTTTGCATAAGGATTACATAAAGCCTTTATTTCTCCCCCATAAAAGCAACAGAATATCAACCTTTAGTGATAGAAATGACTAATGAATATTTGCTATAATAGAAATATTTAGGAGGCGTTCCTTTCCTGCTTTCTTGATTGGTTATTCTTCCCTTCAGTTTGGCCAATAAGAAGTATATAGAGAGTATTGATGAAATGCCATGTGTGGTGTGTGTGTGTGCATATCAATGATGTAATAATTGTGTTATCATGACAGGTCTAATCTGCTTTTCTCATGAAGGTTATAAAATAAAACTGACTGTAAAATCATGCTAATAAAAAATACCCAGGAAGGATCTAGATGTTTTGGCATCATGTTAACTACATAGTTATGAATGTTATATTTGAGCAACTATATAGTTAACAAAATAGATCTAGTACATACAGTATTAGATTATCTAGACTGGTAATATTTGTGTATTAATACAAACAATAAAGAGATGACTTTGCTGTGACTATTGGAAGTGGGTGAAATTAGAAAGGAATTTCTGTTCCAGGATCCTTCCTGTGGAACTATATCACATTGTTTTCAGAATGCTTGTGTTGAAGACAAAATACTGCATGCACTCTTTTAGTACAAAGTCAGTTTAAGATGACATTTTTATGGCTGAAGAAAAAATGTAAATAAATAACTGGGATTTGAAATGTTGGATAAGATTTTCTGTTCTTTGATTACACTGTTTGCAATAAGATGAACTGTTTCTTCTGTGTACTTCCTTGCTGTTTGCAGAAAGATTAACTGTTTCTTTTATCCATTTTCTCAGTATATCTTAATTCTGCAAAGGATTGACTAATGTGCTATCATTTCCGCAGGTTTCTGCTGTTTATTAAGCCAAGTTGAATATTTAAGGCAATATTAAGTGTTCTGCCATGTAATAGTAAAATGCTTCCATCAAAAATGTATTACCAATACAGCAGAAGTCAGTAACATCACCTGCTGTAAAACAAGGTTGATTAGAAACTGCTTTTTAAACTCATTTAGAATCCATGACAAGTTGAAATATCTTTGTATAAATAGACATTATTACTTTGTGAGTAGACGTTTAGATTATCTGATTTAAAATGAATTGGTTATTTCAGCTTCAATTATAAAAAATTTGTATCATACTTCCTAACAAACTATTAAGGAAGTTTGTATATCTAAACATAATAGTATTAAATTTCATTGTAATTATTAATCTAGATAAAATAAGGACTATCACATATTAAAATAATTCTTATGAAAGTTGCTTAAATTAGCAAGATAGGTCAAACATTTATTGTCTAAATGTTTTCACAAGAGCTTAGATTAAAAAGTATTATCTGGGCCGGGCGCGGTGGCTCACGCCTGTAATCCCAGCACTTTGGGAGGCCGAGGCGGGCGGATCACAAGGTCAGGAGATCGAGACCATGGTGAAACCTCATCTCTACTAAAAATACAAAAAATTAGCCAGGCGCGGTGGCAGGCACCTGTAGTCCCAGCTACTCGGGAGGCTGAGGCAGGAGAATGGCGTGAACCCAGGAGGCGGAGCTTGCAGTGAGCCGAGATCCGCCACTGCACTCCAGCCTAGGCGACAGAGCGAGACTCCGCCTCAAAAAAAAAAAAAAAAAAGTATTATCTGGTTCAGAAAAGGCAGGTTAAGTAAAAATTAAAGTATATAATCTATATTAATTATATTAATAAATTTATATTTTATATTTAATAAATTAAATTTCATTATACAATAAAATTGTATTAATAAAATTATATTAATAAAATATTAATATTCTGGTTAGTAAACATCTAATAACACATTAAGGAAGTACTAAATTTACGTGTCAATTTGGAAAATTCTGGCCAGCTGCGGTGGCTCACACCTGTAACCCCAGCACTTTGGGAGGCTGAGGCGGATGGATTACGTGGTCATGAGATAGAGACTATCCTGGCTGACATGGTGAAACCCCGTCTCTGCTAAAAATCCATAAAAACATGTATATATATATACAAAAAGTTAGCCGGGCGTGGTAGCGGACGCCTGTAGTCCCAGCTACTTGGGAGGCTGAGGCAGGAGAATGGCATGAACCCGGGAGGCAGGGCTTGCAGTGAGCTGAGATGGCACCACTGCACTCCAGCCTGGGCGACAGAGTGGGACTCTGTCTCAAAAAAAAAAAAAAAAGAATTCTTCATTATTTTCTCTCAGGCCATGGACAGGTATTCAAAATATATAGGAAACAAGGCAATGGTTTGAGGAGACTGATACAATCCATGCCAATATAAAAGAGCAGTGATGGCCAGGCACGGTGGCTCACTCCTTTAATCCCAGCACTTTTGGAGGCTGAGGCGGGTGGATCACCTGAGGTCAGGAACTCGAGACCAGCCTGGCCAAAATGGTGAAATCCTGTCTCTACTAAAAATACAAAAAGAAATTAGCCGAGTGTGGTGGTGTGCACCTGTAATCCCAGCTACTCAGGAGGCTGAAGCAGGAGAAAGGCTTGAACCCAGGAGGCGGACGTTTGCAGTAAGCTGAAATTGCGCCATTGCACTGTAGCCTAGGCGACAGAACAAGACTCCATCTCAAAATAAACCAAGCAACCAACCAAACCAAAAGAGAAGTGAAAAGATAAAGCCAGCTTCACACTGGCTTTATAATACATACTGTGTATATAATAATACACACTGTATATTATCATTTAATACACACAATGTGAGGTTTAGACAAATGTGTTTAATACACATAACATGAGATTTAGACCAATGTGTTTAATACATACAATGTGAGGTTAGACAAATGTGAGGTTTAGAATTTGAGCATGTTGGTCAAGGTCGCATACTTAACAAGTGACAGAGTCAGTATTTAAAATCAGTTTGCCCTTAGAATCAATGTGTTTACCAAATATGCCATTACCAACCAAATACTCAATAAAATTTAACAGTGTTTGTCATCATCATAGTTACATATGGATAAAAAATGCTATAATTAGGACTTACATTAGGACTTACATTAGTTCCTTGAGAAATATTTCTCCATTCCCTCTGCACAGAGATTTGAATGTCTTTACATTTTCTATAAATATTATTGACTTTACTACTATAAAAGATAATGATACCTGTGTTCAGAGAAAAAGGGGGGGGGAGGAAAGGAAGGAAATGAAAAATAAATTAAGATCTCCACAATTGTTTGATTCCTATATATTCTATGAATTGACCTTAGGAAGTTTTCTGAGCTTATTTCCTTTTATTCAGAAAAGAAATCTTCCAGCTATGAATTCCTTAAAGGTTTCATAATATTAGACATTGAATGTATTGGATACTTTGTCATGTAGAAGCTTTTGATACTTATTACATTTTCTTCCCCATGATCTCCCTGCAATAACACTTTGAGGTACTATTTATCATTCCATTTGGAAGAAGTAATTATATTCCTTCTCAGCTATTACACTGCTTCCAGTACAATGTGTTTCATTAATAAATAAAGTGCATGTTTTAAGTGAACGTATATGTTTTTTAAATACATAAGTCTCCATGTCATATTTCCAGAGGGCAAGACAGAATATTTATGTTATTATTTAA
Organism: Trachypithecus francoisi; assembly: GCF_009764315.1. Classification (NCBI taxonomy): domain Eukaryota; kingdom Metazoa; phylum Chordata; class Mammalia; order Primates; family Cercopithecidae; genus Trachypithecus; species Trachypithecus francoisi. The sequence goes on from NW_022681454.1 coordinate 91,321,424, forward strand.
TGGCAAAACTCACTTCTTTCTAGGAGCAATTTTTGATGAATCTGCCAAAAAGGATGATGAGGTGTTTCGCACAGCAGTTGGTGACCTTAACCAGAATGAGGAGATCTTACAGACTGAGAAAATCACATTTTCAGTGACGTTTGTTGATGGCAACAACCCTTTTCAAGCAGTTCAAGAAGGTAAGGTCATCAATATTTATTTTGGTTTTTTGGTTCAGTTCAAATGGCAATGAAATTATCTTTGACGAAACTTATTAAACATGGATATCATTTTTGTATCTTTGCTGACAGTAGGGCATTATTTTCCTTGGAGATCACTGTATTGTAGATGTCAATCTTATATTCCAGTTTTGAAAGTGTAGAATGTTGGAAAGTTATTATATTAATTGAAATATAATATGAAAATGAACAAATATTTACATGTAAAAGCTTTGCAACATTTTTATGACTTCAGTGTAAATGCAACTTTTAAGTAGTATTTTGTAACAGAATGTTTATTTTGGACTTCTCTGAGATAACTGCCATCTTGGGTGTTGTTACAACTTGGGATGACATATCAGTTCTACTCATGACAAATGAACTGCTGCAAGGAAAACCTTTGGACACTACATACAAATCAAAGATTTTGCATTAGGACTCTAACATACTGACCTATACTATAAATTTTTACTCTCTACGAGGCACCAAATATTAAAGCACTTTCCTCCTTTTCCTCTGTAAACCCGAGTAAATTAAAATTTTTGTTGGTACAAAGTAACACAAATACCAATTATTGTTAATATATTGGAATCATCACTCCTATTAATGAAGATTTTGATTGAAAGATCCCTTTTCTGTTTGATTCTATTAATCTAATTAAACATTTCGCCTCTTGATCCAGAAAGCACTCATTTTACATGAGACTATTTGTTGCTAATTGGGAAGATCTGGACGTTTGTGTCCCCTCCTACCCCACCGCATAGGTCGAAATCAAATTCCCATTCTGGTGGTATTAAGACATGGGGCCTTCGGAAGATGATTAGCTCATGAGGGCTCTGTCCTCGTGGATAGGATTAGTGCCCTTATAAAACAGGCCCAAAGGAGCTTGCCTGCCCCTTCTGCCATTCGAGGACTCAGCAAGAAGGCACCATCTCTGAAGTAGAAGAAGAGCTCTCACAAGACACCTAATCTGCTGGGCCTTTGATCTTGGATTTGCTGGTCTCCAGAACTGTGAGCAATACATTTCTGTTATTTATAAATTACTTAACCTGAGGTATTTTGATATAGCAGCCTAAACTAAGAAACTAGTCTACCTTATTTTTTATTGTGATAATGTATTTAAACAGAAGATAATGAATGCAAAATTAATTTAGTCAAATAAAACATTTGCCTCATTAAAAATTTAAATAGGATTTGGCAGAAGAAAAGGCAGACACCATATTAACTGTAACGAAGTTGAACAGAATTTTTTTTTTTTTGTAATGCAAACATTGAAAGAGTAAGGAAAATAAGTGTCTAAAAACATGTACTTTTCATTTCCTGTTTCATCTGCTTTACGTGCAGGTAACCCTTATTGAAATATATTTTCAACCAATGGTACTGGCTACTTTTGAAACCTATTTGTGTTAGTTAGAAAATAGATATGTGATTGTTGGTCTAAAAGTTTTTTCCTTGTTAATGGAATGGAGTAAAAAATCATTTTTTTAAATGAATAGAACTGTTTTCAGTTAAACTGGCTTTACAAACAATAGGATAACAATGTTTATAATAATACAATGAGATTTTAATTTTTAATAAGTAAACATTAATGCAAAAAGTCAGAGTGAAATAAATATTCAGATATCTACATTTCAAAATCAGAATCATCCTGACAATACAGGGATTTAAATAGTGGAAATGTTAATAAATTTTCTGTGGAAATATTTAAAAGTAGTATAAATTAATATTAGAAATAATGGAAGGATCTGGAAAATAATAAAACAGAATTTGAAGAAGATACCAAATAATTTTAAAGATATATTCAATGGGAAATATATGTCATTCATTTTTAAGAAATCTGTATTATTTTTCTTTCTCAACTCTTATTTATAAGGACCAGAATGTAAGCAGGTAAAACGTGAGGACTGATTTCTTTCTTTATCTTCTGAGTAACTACATATTAATAATTGTGAATTAACTTCCAAGACATGCTAAACTACCCACGCTTTTAAAAAAAGTTGACCTTGACTAAAAAAGTAGTAAGAAAAAAAATGGAATGAAGACAATACAATGGTGAGAAACCTAAATTATAAGGTCAGCAAAAAAAGTACCTCACACCTTTATTAAAGACTATAATTTGAAAAGTAACAACAGTTTTTTAAATACTATACTGCTTGTTTTTGTTTGTTTGTTTGTTTTAACATTGCTCTCTTTAATTATTCTGCTGCCAGCAAGATTCTGAAAACAAAAATATCTTGCAATAGTGACGTGATGGCACTGAAAGCAAATTGAAAGAGGTAATAAGGTTCCCAGATAGAGACCACTAGATATTTGTCAAGAAAAATGAAAGAACTGGGCAGTTTGCCTGATGGTTTCTGATACTAACAGGGTGTTCTCCACCAGTTATTTTGATGGCCAGCTTTGGGTAATAAACCTGAAATGAGTTCCAGGAAGCTTTAAAGATAATTTGTTTCCCTATTCAATATCAAGAAGGGTTTCAGTTAATGTTAGAAGTGAAAATAATTATTTATAGAGTTTTTTTTTTTTTTTTTAGTAAAATGGTGGCTTGAAAAAATAAGAGAAAATATTCTATTGAAAGAGAACAAACACCCATTCAGAAGCACTGTTTTCTTTAATGTTTTGAGGAAGTAATTTAGTAGAAAACCTCAATTGTGCCATTGAAGATAGCCAACTTTCACATGTTTACTGCAATACTATGCAAACTTATAATGAGAGGGACTAACATCACCTTGTTTGTTTTCATTTTTTACAATCTAAAGGACAAAAGATTCAAGGATACAATTATAAGTGATTGCTTCCATATTAGCATTCCTAATGAACTTACAGAAAAACTCATGGTTTTGATCGCTGTCTGTTTATTCAAATTTGAAAGTCAATCTTTGAACAAATAGCATCATCAAACATATAGATATTTAGTAATAATGACAAATGATAATAGGGATCACTCAGAGATTAGATAAATAAAATCTAATAGCCTGAAATCCTCAATTTATTTTATTGCTAGAATTTCCTCTAATCAGTCACATTTAAGAGCTGATTTTTTATTTTAAAAATCAAAATTTCTGTTCATTGTATCTTTCTACTGTCATCACTTAATAAGAGAGAGGAATTCAGTGACAGCCTATGTAACCCATAAACAGTAATAATGAGTATTGGTATTTTTGAAATCTTCCTTTGTAGCTTTGTCTACAGTACATTTTTGGATAGCAATTAATCCTTTAGAAAATGAATTTCTAGACAGATACCTCAGTTATAACACGGGTTTAACATTCCAGTCTCTGGAGATGAATGACTGCATCTCTTAATTTTGTCAGTATTTGGTAACATCGATTTCAGATCTTCGAAATAAATGAATAATAGAAAAAATTCTGTTTTCACTAAAGTTATCTGGAAATAAATTACCTGTTTTGAGATTATTCTTTTTTCCTTTCTCACGAATGTATTTGTTGATAAGCCATTTTTCATCTTTTGTGTACTGAGCTGCAGGATATTAACCAAGGGCAAATACATTTTCAAACCTTAACTCAGGAGGTTTTCTTGACAATTTTTTTTTTTTTTTCATTTGGATAGGCTATTTTGGTATCTAGGATGCAGTGTTCTCCATAAAAAAAAAATTAAAAAAAGAAAAAAGTTACATGGGTTATTTTTAAAAATCTTGAGAATTATAGGGGTGGAAAATTATACAAATCTGGTTGAATATTTTCACAATTTAGATGAAATAATTGAGACCCAGAGAGGTTAAGTAATTCTCCCTAGTTCTTCTAGGGTTACCAGGCATGTGTGTAGCAGAAAAAGAGCTAAACCAAGACCTCTTTTACATCAGTAGTCCAGTATTTTTCTTGCCATATCTAATAACTATACCCACCTATGCATATGTATGCGCACACATGAGATAGCACAATGTATTATAGGATTTCAGTAAGTACTGTAAGGACTCAAAAAAGTAGCAGACTTATGTTTTGATATTTATTTGCTGTTTATTATTTATGTTCAATCATGGAATAGTAGGAAAATTTCAATCTAGATGATAAAGACCCGTTACATTATATAAATCAATCTTGTTCTTTTGGCCTTGGTTTTTCTCATCTGTAAAAAATGAAGGAATCTGAATATAATGTATTTTTAAGGTAACTTTCATCTCTATGGTTTTACAAACCTTAAGAACATAGTTCTAGAATTAGAACCTTATAGAAATGATGATTATTTAGTGTCCCTTTAGAGAAGGTTTCATGTTGCCGAAATTGCTTCCTAGTTTTTCTGTGTCTGACTTTAAAATAGATTAAACAGATATAGGGTATCCATTGTTTGTTCTGCCACCTCATTCAACTAATCACCACAACCCACAGCACTCATTACTACCACTAGAATCCAAAGGGTCTTGTGCTGATTCCCTTAACCTGAACCAAAGTAGCTATACATAGGTTACTCTTTTAATTCATAGGTTACTCTTTTTGTTTTCTCTTACAGATTTTTTCTTCTGTGGAATCTGTGTACGACATTTAGCATAGATGTACACATGTCTGGTGTGAAAAATACTGCTGTCATTTCTGAAAACAGTACTTATTGTTTATATTGTTAGCTCTTAGCTGAGATGAACATAAGATGGGCCATGAAAGGTGGAAATTTATAAGAAAACAAAGTCAGGAAATGTAAGGGTGGTATATTTGTAGAAATCCTCAAGTCAAAAGGTGAATGAAGTATGAATCCATATATAATTCTCACATGTATTTGATGTATTAAGAAGGAAGTGAAGCATCGTTCTTTGATATTTAATGGCAAGATTCAGATAAACAATTTTGAAATAATTGCTCTTATTAGAAAAATACCTAAAAATAAGCTGCATAGTGTATATAAGGGCAGAATTATACTATAATGTCACAAATTAATCTATTTGAAAGAAAACATATTAAACTATAATACTTTTTTATGTATTGCAAAACATTTTAAACAACATCATTAAAATTCAAAAACACAAGGTGTTTGAAAAAATGTCCAATGCTTTTTTTTTTTTTTTTTTTTTGAGGCGGAGTCTCGCTCTGTCGCCCGGACTGGAGTGCAGTGGCCGGATCTCAGCTCACTGCAAGCTCCGCCTCCCGGGTTTACGCCATTCTCCTGCCTCAGCCTCCGAGTAGCTGGGACTACAGGCGCCCGCCACCTTGCCCGGCTAGTTTTTTTTGTATTTTTTGTAGAGACGGGGTTTCACCGTGTTAGCCAGGATGGTCTCGATCTCCTGACCTCGTGATCCGCCCGTCTCGGCCTCCCAAAGTGCTGGGATTACAGGCTTGAGCCACCGCGCCCGGCTTGCTTTTTGAAATATAAAAATATGAATCAATATATCAAAGTACAATTCAAAGAAGCAACCATTTATTGTAATATGCAGTAATGGGATTCATTAAAGTTAAACTGTTGTGATGCTGGAAATATGAACATAAAATCAATGGTATTTTTAATATAAATAAACAGTCATAGTTAAGAGAGATTATCTTGCAAGTTTCAGCCTGGTCAACCTTAAGACTACTTCAACACCAGTGTTGTTTTACACACTGCTCTTGTGAAAGGTAAACATTTTACTTTAATAAAATGATTACTTCAATTGGATCTGCCTCATGTATCTTCTAAAATAATTGCCTGTATATGATTATGCTTATAAAACAATAAAACTACATTCATTTTTGGTTTATGTTACCCATCTCATTTCTTTATAGTTATAAAAATACATACATATTTATTTCATGTGTGTAAATCGATGATAAGAAATTAGCACAATCAGAAAAAGTGTAAGGAAATATAATTATGAAAAAGAACATCTCCAAAACACATTACCATCCATGGTGAATATTTCAGGTGTCATTGATTAAATCTAAATAGTCTAGTCCAAAGAAGATGTAAATAGAATGATTTATGTGGTTGCAATATTTGACACTTTTTCCCAGGGATAAGTCTCACTTATATTTCATTTATATGACTGCTGCTTTAATATGACATTTTTACTGTGAGAAAAATCTGCTAATTTCAAACGTCTTACACTGGATTCTGCAACCTTCCTACTATAATACTACAGTTTGTGTTCCCCAAAAGCCTGTGTTTCCTGGACCAATTTTGATAACTTCAATTCCAGTTTATTTTCTGAATTTCCTGACAATAAAATAAACTTGAGAATTGTTGTCTGTGGGAACTGAGAAACAAAACTAGGAAATCATGTAGGTATAATTATATTCATTCATTCATTCATTCATTCATCCATTTGTTCATTTATTCATTGTTTTCATTCCTACTTTCCTTCCCACATCAAAGTCAAGGTTGTGCTTTGAGTCCCAGTGTCCATCCCAGTGCTCTGGTTAACTCTGGACCATCTACATGTGTGAATTGGTAGAAGGAGCAAATCATGCTGTGGAATGGCCATCTCCAAACATCTGCACATCAGGAGGGATACTGGATGTCTATTCAGTGACTAAACCACCTGTTTTCCTCTGTGAGTGAAGATACTTAGCTTGGTCCTTTCCCCAGCAATCTCCTGCCAAAACTTGTATTACTTTTTCTCCTTGCCTGTCACATTCTAAAGACTGGGCCACAAGATCTGGAATTAGAATCTATCTAATGTGTGCTCTTTAGTGTCCATCATCAATGTAGTATTAAAGTGCAAATAATTCTATGCTTGTTAGAGACAACACCAACATGCATTTAAAAAAATAAAATAAAATAAAAAAAGCTCACACAAACCTTTTCCATTGCAGAATTTACCATTATGAGCAATATATGAGCAATATATATATATAATCCTAATTTTGAGACTACTCAGTCAAATTAATTTATTCAAGTACTTATTAAATGCCTAGTACTTCCAAGATTGAGCTAGCTACAATGGGAGATAACAAAAAAAAAAAAAAAAAAAAAAGAACACAGCATGTAACTCCAGGAATAAAAATATATTTGAGGAAAGCTGTGGATTTTTAACCATGAAAAAGCATGCTGTTCCCCTCTGCCTTTAACTTGGGGTTTAATTGTGTTAATAGAAAGGAACAAGATGGTCTAACTTTTTAAAATATACTTTTCAGGAAAGAGAGGTATTTTCTTTCTTAAAAAAGTTTATTACTTTACCTTTAAACAAAATATTAATGAAGATACAAATTGCATAGTCTAATCTTTTTTCCTGTTATTTGTTGTTTTACTGCTGTATGTGTGACTCTTTCCCTTATCTCATTCGATATCATACTCTTGAAGTAACAGGTCTCTACTACAGTGAATAGATTGAAATTCAGATGTTTACACACCTCTACATCACAATTTTATAGCCTTCGTGCTTCGAGGACTTTTACCTCACTATCTACAGTTGTGATCTGTTGTGGAGTTACCTCATAAAATATATATTTTAGCAATTTGTGCTGCTCTGGATTTTGTTTTATTTGGAAGTGTCTTTAGCAGCATTCTATGAAAGCTGTGTTTAAAGGAAGTAAAGATTTGTTCTTTTGTTGTCTGTGTTCTTTCTGCTACCAATTCTTTTCTCCTAATAATAGCACATCACTTTCTTGTATTCTTCTATGTCTGTATGTATGGTGTATGGATATGGTAACATAACTCACTTTTAATCAGTCTTTTATGATACTGACTCATTAGAGGAATCACTATATATCTTAAAGTAACTCTGAATGTCTGGTTTATTTGATTAAAAACCACACTTACCTACACTCTACAGTTGTAACGAGAGATCAATATGTAGTCATAAAATAGTTTAAGTTCATGTTGACAAACCAATGATGACTTCAGTATATTTGGAATTGTCAATCTGTCATCACTATTTTCTATACCCAACTTTTATATAATCTAGTTTACTTGGTTAATTTGACAAGAAATAGCAAGCTGACACTTACTTTCACATTTAACACCTATTTTTTTGTTGTCCTTGACAAGTGTAATGAGTTTTATGGGAATCAAATTAGGAAGAGTCTTTTGGGACTCATGCAATACTTTGTTATCTTGTAATTTTCAAAAGAATTATTACAGAAAAGCTCTCTTTTAAAAGGAACATGCAATAAGCCAACGTGCAATAGGAAATTGCATATTCTGGGGAAAAAAAAGAAAATGAATCAGCCAGTACCTTTTGGGTGACTGTGAACATTTAGCCTTGTGCCAACTACTCTGCACACTGTTGTGCTCTCCATTGGCTGTCCTGGTTAATTTGGCCTTTATTCTGTAACCTTGTGCTAGGTCCTGACCTATGTGTACCTCTCTTCTTTATGCTCTCCTTATAGTGCTATTTTAAAACAGTTTATTTAGCCCCTTTTTAATCCTTGATTCTCCATATTATGCTGCAGACACTAAAAATGTCTACATTTCGTTTGTTATGTAAATCTTAAGATTGGCGTCATTTACCTTGCAGGGAAAAACATAGATATTAAGTTCATGAGCCATGGAATTAGATACCTGCCTTTATGTATGAATTCCGCTCTATGTCTTATTATCTGTGGGCCCTCACACCTACTATTTCTGAGCCTCAGTTTCTTCACAGTAAAATGAGGATAAATACATACTCCATGGCATTAATATGATTATGTGATTATTGTGTAATGATTATATGGGATTGTAATTAGGGTAGATGGGTTCCTCCACTAATCTCATTACATTTTAATGACAGTGCTGTATGTGATGATTTAGTACCATTGCATGTGTCCCTCAGTGTTTTCACCCCTTTCCAATATTTCGTTCCCGAACATATTCTAGTAATTTTATTAGTGGTTCCCATGGATACCTCTGAGTCTAACCTTATTACCTGCCTAGTCAGTGACATATTTTTGCCCATATGGGACTTTCCTTATCAAGATTTTGAATGCTGTGGTTTTACAAATATAGAATTAAATGCTTTTGCTTTTCTCTCTCTCTCTCTCTCTCTCTCTCTCTCTCTCTCTCTCTCTCTCTCTCTCTCCCTCCCTCCCTCCCTCCCTCCCTCCCTCCCTCCTTGGGCTGGTTCTGCTAGTCAGCACAGGAAGATGAGAATTATACATGTAGTGTAATTTATTTGGCAAATAGTAGTGATGTTGCAACATGTGTACTTAGGGTTGGGAGGATTTAAAATACCTTGTTACCATTTCTGGGAAGCAGAGAAAGCCTGTGGAGGCCAAATTAAAGCTTTCTGATGATTTGTGTAGGCTTAATACAATCAGTGAAGTAAATAAGGCACTGAGTCATAGCTAAATGGAATTCAGCTGTGGAGCAACATAATGTTGTAGGAGAGTGATATATGTGAAGGTCGAATATAGAAATTAATTCAAGGAAAGCTTTATGCTTTGAAAGATGCATCATCTCTGGTAATTTTATATCTGACATGATTGTTTAAAACGTTATCTTTCTATGCTTTGCACATTTCGTTGCAATTATACATAGGCAAATATTAACTTTAAAAACTTGGTCATTTGCTTTTTTGAACTTCTTGTACTATTCTTCAAAAACACATGATAATCACATTATTTTCTTAAGAATTTTGCCTCACTTCAAAACAGATTTACTTTTTGATCTTTGATAGACAAACGTGATATGATGGTTAGATTGGTTAAGTCCATTTCTTAAACTATATTTCAAACATAAAGATACATTAAAATGTCTACTATATATAAAAAAATATATATTCCAGACCGTGCACTGTGGCTCACACCTGTAATCCCAGCACTTTGGGAGGCCAAAGCGGACAGATCACGACATCAAGAGATCGAGATCATCCTAGCCAACACGGTGAAACCCCATCTCTATCTAAAATTAGCTGGGCCTGTTGCCGTACGCCTGTAGTTTCAGCTACTCAGGAGACTCAGTCAGGAGATTTGCTTGAACCTGGGAGGTGGAGGTTGCAGCGAGCCGAGAGGGTGCCAATGAACTCCAGCCTGGATAAGGGGCAAGACTTCATTTATATATATACATATATATATACACACACACGTATATACACAATCACACACACACACATATATATATGTGTATTTCTCAGAATGTATTTTAGAGGAGGGTGTAGGTGGGGAAGCAGTTCACAAATCAAAGTCAGAAACAATCTTAGTATAGAGAATATTCTTGAATAGTATTAGCTTGAATGCTAAGAAATATTTTTGTATTTTTGAATGTATACTTACACAAACAGAAAGTTCCAAAGTGGTCTCATGTACTCATTCGTATTATTAAAACTGAGCAAAGTACAGAGGGCTCAGGTGAGAGAAGGTAACTAGAGGATTAAAAATAAATACACAAAAGAGAAAAGGTCACATTCTTACAGGTCAAAGCACAAGAAGTTGTCATATTAGCCTCATTCTGTGTGCTCACAAATCCTGCTTTTATTCTGTTATATTTATTTGTTCAATAAGCTTCAGTGTTTAGAATTGTGTTGCACAGTTCAAAGTTTTATCTCTGTATTAACTCCAAGAACTATGGGAGTATGTAAAAAGACTGAACTGATGACTGACTGTGGGGACATTTTTGTTGATGCTGTTGTTGTTGCTGCTTTCTGTTGTTGATTTTTCTTTTAAAGTCAGGCCCCTCTTCTGTAGGGCTGCTGTGGTTTGCTGGGGGTCTACTTCAGACCCTATTCACTTGGGTCCCTCCCACACCTGGAGGTGTCATCAGTGGAGGCTGCAGAACAGCAAAGATGGTTGCCTGCTCCTTCCTCTGGGATGTCTATCCCAGAAGGAAACCAACCTGATGCTAGCAGGAAGGCTCCTGTAAAAGGTATCTGGTGACCCCTGTTGGAGAGTCTCACCCAGTCAGGAGGCATAAGATCCAGGACCTCTTAACAAAGCACTCTGGCTGCCCCTTGGTAGAGGAACGGCACTGTGATGGGGGACTCTCATACATCTGGACTGCCTAGATTCCTCAGAGCCACAAGGAAGAAAGACTAAGTCTGTTGATCCATGGAGACTGCGGTCATCCCTCCCGCAAAGGGCTCAACCTCTGTGAGATCAGAGCTCTGTCCCTACACACCTGCCTGAAGTTGCTGAAATTCCTGCAGGTAGGCCCCATCCAGTGAGGAGGAATCAGTCAGGGTCCAGCCTAAAGAGGCAATCTAGACACGATCTGCCACAGATCAAGTGGACCTCATAGATATCAGTAGAACTCTCCACCCACAGATAACAGCATATACATTCTTAGCACAGCATGGCACTCACCTGAAAATCAGTCACATAATTAGAAGTAACATACTCCTTAGCAAATGCAAAATAGCTGAAATCGTAACAAACAATATCTCAGACCACAGTGAAATCATATTCAAACTCAAGATTAAGAAATTCACTCAAAACCATATAACTAAAGGGAAATTGGACAACCTGCTCCTGAATGACTTTTGGATAAATAATGAAATCAAGGAAGAAATCAAGAAGTTCCTTGAAACTAGTGAGAGCAAAGAGACAACATACCGGATTCTCTGGGACACAGCTGAAGCAGTGTCAAGAGGGAGATTTATAGCACTAAAGGCCCACATCAAACAGGTAGAAAGATGTCAAATTGACATCCTAACATCACAACTAAGAGAAACAGAAAACCAAGAGCAAACAAACCCCAAAGCTAACATAAAACAAGAAATAACCAAGATCAGAGAGGAACTGGAGATAGAGACATGAAAAACACTTCAAAAATAAATCCAGGATTTATTATTATTTATTTAAAAATGTAGACCACTAGCTGGAATAATACAGAAAAGAGAAGAATCAAATAGACGCAAAGAAAAATGATAAAAAAAATACTACCACTGACACCACAGAAACGACCATCAGAGAATACTATAAACACCTCTTTACAAATAAACTAGAAAACGTGGAAGAAATGGATAAATTCCTGGACACAGACACCCTTGTAAGACTGAACCAGGAAGAAGTTGAATTCTTGAACAGCCCAATAACGAGTTCTGAAATTGAGGCAGTCATAAATAGCCTACCAACAAAAAAAAGCCCAGGGCTAGACAGATTTACAACTGAATTCTACCAGAGGTACAAAGAGGAGCTGATACCATTTCTTCTGAAACTATTCCAAACATTTGAAAAGGAGGAACTTCACCCTAACTCATTTTATGATGCCAGCATCATCATGATACCAAAACTTGCCAGAGATTAAAAAAAAAAAGAGAATAGAAAAAGCTTCAGGCCAGTATCCCTGATGAACATAAATGTAAAAATCCTCAATAAAATACTGGGAAACCAGATTCAGCAACACATCAGAAAGCTTATCTACAATGCATAAGTAGGTGTCATCCCTGGAATGCAAAGCTGTTTCAACATACACAAATCAATAAAGATAATTCATTACATAAACAGAATTAAGACAAAAACTACATCATTATCTCAATAGATGCTGAAAAGGAATTTGATAAAATTGAACATCCCTTCATGTTAAAAACTCTCAATAAACTAGATATTGGTGGAACATACCTCAAAGTATTAAGAGCTGTTTATGATGAACCCACAGCCGATACCATACTGGATTAGCAAAACCTGGAAGCATACAACTTGAAAACTCGCACAAAACAAGGATGCCCTGTCTCATGACTCCTATTCAACATAATGTTGGAAGTTCTGGCCAGGGTAATCAGGCAAGAGAAAGAAATAAAGCGTATTCAAATAGGAAGAGAGGAAGTCAAACTGTCTCTGTTTGCAGATGACATGATCTTCTAACTAGAAAACCCCCATCGTCTCAGTTCAAAAGCTTCTTAAGCTAATAAGCAACTTCAACAATGTCTCAGGATACAAAATTGATGTGCAAATATAACAAGCATTTCTATACACAAACAATAGACAGTCAAATAATAAATGAACTCCAATTCACAATTGCTACAAAATGAATGAAATACCTAGGAATACAGCTAGCAAGGGAAGCGAAGGACCTCTTCAAGGAGAACTACAAACCACTGATCAAAGAAATCAGAGGGGACACAAATAAATGGAAAAACATTCCATGCAAATGAATAGGAATGATCAATATTATGAAAATGGCCATACTGCTCAAAGTGATGTACAGATTCAATGCTATTCCCATTAAACTACCAATGACATTCTTCACAGAATTAGAAAAACTACTTTAAAATTCATAAAAAAAAAAGAGTCTGTACAGCCAATTCAATCCTAAGCAAAAAGAACAAAGTTGAGTCATCACACTACCTGACTTCAAACTATACTTCAGGCTATAGTAACCAAAAGAGCATGATACTGATTCAAAACACACACATAGACCAATAGAACAGAATAGAGATCTCAGAAATAAGACTGCACATCTACCACCATTTGATCTTAAACAACCCTGACACAAACAAGCAATGGGGAAAGGATTCCCTATTTAATAAATAGTGCTAGAAAAACTGGCCAGCCATACATAGAAAACTGAAACTGGACCCCTTTCTTACACCTTATACAAAAATTAACTCAAGATGGATTAAGGATTTAAATGTATAACCCCAAGTGATAAAAACCCTAGAAGAAAATCTAGGCAATACTATTCAGGACATAGGAAGGGGCAAAGATTTCACGACGAAAATGCCCAAAGCAATTGCAACGAAAGCAAAATTTGACATATAAATATAATTTAAAGAGCTTCTGAACAGCAAAATAAACTATTGTTAGAAAGAATAAACAACCTAAAGAATGGGAGAAAATGATCACAATCTATCCACTTGAGAAAGGTATAATATCCAGAATCTACAAGGAACTTAAACACATTTAGAAAAGAAAAACAACTACATTAAAAAGTGGACAAATGGCATGAGCAGACACTTATAAAAAAAAAAAGACATTTGTGTGGCCAAGAAACATGAAAAAAAGCTCAACGTCACTGATCATTAGAGAAATGCAAATCAAAACAACAATGAGATACTATCTCACACCTGTCAGAATGGAGATTATTAAAATATTAAGAAACAGCAGATGCTGGTGTGACAGGAGAAAGAAGGATACTTTTACACTGTTGGTGGGAATGCAAATCAGTTTAACAATTGTGGGAGATAGTGTGGAAATTCCTCAAAGACCTAAAATCAGAAATACCATTTAACCCAGCAATCTCATTATTGGATATATACCCAAAGGAATATAAATCATTGTATTATAAGAATACTTGCATGCATTTGTTCATTGCAGCAGTATTCACAATAGCAAAGACATAGAATCAATCCAAATGCCCATCAATGATAAACTGGAAAAAGAAAATGTGGTATAGATATATGATGGAATATTATGCAGCCATAAAAAGGAATGAGATTCTGTCATTTGCAGGGACATGGATGAAGCTGGAAGCCATTTTCCTCAGCAAACTAACACAGGAACAGAGAATGAAACACCAACTGTTCTCACTTACAAGTGGGAGCTGAACAATGAGAACATTTGGACACAGGGAGGGGAACAACACACACTAGGACCTTTTGGGTGTTATGGGGAGGGAGAGCATCAGGATAAATAACTAATGCATGTGGGGCTTAATACCTAGGTGATAGGTTGACAGGTACAGCAAACCACCGTGGCAAACATTTACCTATGTAACAAACCTGTATTTCCCACACATGTATCTCAGAACTTAAAATAAAATAATTTTTTAGTCCCATATATTATGTCTGACAAAATGGAAATGGGCAGACTTTATGTCAAACTACTGTCCTTCAGCTTACCTGAAATTCATGCTAGGGATCCGTGTGAGCACAGTCACCACTTGATATGTTTAGGCTTCGTGTTTCCACCCAACTCTCATTTTGAATTTTAATCTTCATCATCTCCATATTCCCCACCTGTGAAGGAAAAGACCAAGTGGAGGTAATTGAATCACGCGGGCAGTTTCCCCCATACTGTTCTCCTGATAGTGCGTGAGTTCTCACAAGATCCGATGGTATTATAAGGGGGTCTTTCCCCTTTGCTCAGCATTTCTCCTTCCTGCTACCTTGTGAAGAGGGTGCCTTGCTTCCCCTCCACCTTCTGCTATGATTGTAAGTTTCCTGAAGCCTTCCCAGCCATGCTGAACTGTGAGTCTATTAAATCTCTTTCCTTTATACATTATCTGGTCTCAGGCAGTTCTTTATAGAAGTATGAAAATGGACAAATATACCAGTGTACATTTTCTTTCTTTGGAAACTGCTTAACGCTTAAATATGGGAAGGGGAGGCCAAATGACGGAAACTAGGAATTTCCAAGATCAATTTATTATTCTTTCAAAAATAAGAATTGTAATTGTTCACTTATTTGTAGGACACTTTTTATTCACTGACTATACACTAAATTGGGATTTATACAGATGAATTAGACAAATTTAATTCAAGTTTTCAGGGAGTTTATAGTCTACTGGAGCAATATACAAAGAGATCTAGAAAAGTTGATAATGTTACTTGTAGTGGAAACAAGTGATATAAAATAATGATACTAAAATAACAGACTGTGTATGATTTAAAATCAAGGGCTCATTTTTTATAAGATGAGGATGATGGATGCTAAAACCAAATGAACAAAAAACCTTTGGCTAAGATTTCAGGTTGAGTAGTAGACAGACATGAAAATATAAAGGGAATAGTATTCCAAGCTGTTTCACATGGGAAAATAATTTGGAGGTATGAGCTTGCTGTGTTGAGGGACTGGATGTTGTTGTGAACACTCAAATTTTTATTTTGTTGCTTTACAAATATTTATTTCCATCATCAAAGTCATTCCTTGCTTGTCAACTATATTACTTGTGAGTTTCTTACCTAAATCAGCTTTGGTTCTTTATACTCCCCTTGGGCATAGTGTGTATTCCAAAGGAAAATCTGGTATTCCTGCAGATCTCACTGACATTTTGGCATGGGGACTTTTTTACTGGACCCTTTTTAGATTTTAAATTCACCTGCTATAATTCTGATTTTGAATTTAATTTTGGAAACATAAGAGCTTTTCCTGTAAGTGTTCTTCTTTCCAGGTAAATACCACAATTTGTTTTTGAAAATAAATTTACTCAATTTTCCTGTTCTTCTAACACAGTAATTCACAGACATATATTATTGAATCAGAAGAAAGGAACCTCATTTTGTGGCTTTTACATTTATATTTTTCTGTACACTTCTACAGAAGAGCCTCATTTGATAAATCCAATAGTAAGAGACATTTATTCTTAACTTACCACATCCAATGAACTGTTAAAAATACTTCATTTTCTCCTGATCTTTATACTGATTTATGAGGTATGAGGTAGTTACTATTCTTATTAGCCTTTTTTCAGATGAAGAAAATGAGCCACACCTCGGTTAGGTTAATTTATTACACTTGGAACCTTTAGAATAGTGCCTAGAACACTGGTTTCTCTTTAAGTCTGCTGATTGGGAGGCTCGGGCATGTTTCAGTGAGAGGAAGAAGGAAGAAGGTAAGGCATTTATCTTCTGTCTTCTGTGTGTGGTTGGCTTAAGCTGACTGTGTACCTTAAACAAAATCGATGTATTTCTTGATGCAGCCTGCTCTATATCACTTTCTCTTGAAATTCACTGTCTTCTCCTCTATCCTTTGGACCTAGAACTGGTATCACTTAACTGCTACTAGCTCTGGATTTTTGTACTATTCCCCATTTGTTGGCTGAACTCCACCCAGACCTGTGTAATTTAGCCCATTGAAAAAGAAGCCCTACCTAAATTATCCTATTTTGAGTTGCCATTGTTTTCTATTGGAATTTTAACCAACATCATTATTTAACTCACATTAATCTAATCAGAAAATGTTATATCTTTAATTGTATTATAAAGTCAATCTATGTATCACATTACAAAGCACAGTAAGAGGGCCTCACAAAGAGTTTTAGCTTCTGTGCGTTACAAGCTAAAATCTTTATGTTAATGGACACTTTAATGATTCAGCAAAGGTCGACATGATGTTGGAGATACTGAGTGGCAACACCCCTTCAAAAAGGCACTACATCTGAGCAGAAACACAGCTTATCTCCAAATTGCCAATACACAGTACAGTTGAATGGCTGAATTTACTCATTTATGCCTGGTTGCAATTTTTTGAATTTTTGCAATCAGACCTTGGTAATGACCTTGAGCAGCAGGATATAAATAACTCCCACAGGCTTAGCGTTCCAACAATGGAACGCTAAGCATAAATGGGTCAAGGAAACATCACTATTTTTACTTTAAATAATATAACAAATGAAATAAACATTATGAACGTTAATGCTGCCATTATATATTTAAAATGTCTTCTTTAAAGCCTCTACTTTGATTAAGGAAGTTGATGAATCAGTTATTCAAAAATTTTTGAATATTCCCTTTTTATGATAACAATTTTTCTGTATTTTTCCTTTATTTCGTTCTTTGTAGGAGTGTTATATTGTGTAAACTAGACTCATTATTAAGTCCCTGGGGATAGGGAAGACCCACAAGTTACTGGTGAACATTTTTCGTAGCCAAGGTTTTTTTTTTTTACTTGGTAACTTTCTGTTACCTATTACCTAGAATAATAAGGAGAAAGTAACAAGTTACAAAAGGACTGTTTTCATTTTATATCTTTTTATTTCCCAGACTTACTCATTAAGTAGGTGCTAATGAACAGCAAATGGCCAAACACCAGGCAGTACAGCAGGCAGAAGGGTAGGAAAGGTCTCACAAGGCGTCATCAGTATAATAAGGTTCTCGATTCCATCACTAATTCAATATTGTTCAGCATTTCAGCACAAGACACTGAGGGAGAATTAGTAAATAATGTAGAGGTAACTTAGAAGCACTCTACCTCTTCCGAAGCTTTAAACTACAAATGAAGATGAAAAATGTGTGCACAAACAATAGGATAACAAGGCAGTATGTGTAAGTTCAGTGAAAGGGAAACAAAATACAAAGTTCAGTAGAAAAAGTGGTGACGTACAGCAAAGGATGGTGAGTTGAGGGAGAAAGGGAAAAAAAAATAATGAAAGGGAAAGGTAGTAAGCCATGCTTTCTTCTCTGAAAGGAGAGAAAGTATAAGCAAATGAATTAGGTATATTCAAAAATAAATCTTTGTGATTGACAGAAAAATGGGAGGTAGGGGCTGGGAGATATTGAGAATGTAAACATCATGCTGCAAGGACAGAAACAGTAACTTTTCTCAAGATCTGTGTCCTATTCGCAACTTCAGGGTCACCTCTTTCCCAAACTAGTGGTGCAATAGTCAATTCAACATAGAAAGAATCATGATTCAGCAAGTAAAACTGAAGACTAATAAAGACATTAATAAAGAGATCAACCTTCATATACCAAAGTCTTATTATTTCTTTTAAAATGCAGCAAAAGTAATGAAAATGGTTTGAGTTCAAAGACGCCGCTTCAAAGGCACAATACCTGCACTGTGTTTTAAGAGCAAGTGATATTTTAAAATAATTATTCCACATCTTCAGTGGAGTAATTGCTTTTCACATTAAAGAAAGAGATAAGCACCCAAGTTTTATAACATAAAAAGTACTATGCATGTGTATTAACTAATTCTCTCAAAGGAATTTTACTACACATTTGGCATTTTGTGCTATAACTCAGAGTGACATGGTGCTGTGCTCTTACACAACATGGATTGGTTCCTAACTGAGTTAGACAGAAGTAGATAAAGAATATTGATCTCATGTAGTGGGGTTCCTTTACATGCGTAGTTTATGGTTACGATTTTTTTCATTAAGTGAGATAACGTTTTAACGTAAGTATTTTCATTGGTCTGATGACTATTACAAGTGGCCATTTAGGCTTGTTTACTCTGAATAAAACATGCTCTTCAATTTGTAACAATTGGCCACTTTGTTAATCATTGATTTATTCTTTCACCCAAATATATATTAAGAGCTTTTAATCTGCAAAACACTGTAAGTGCTAAATACCAAGATGCATCAATGTGGTTTCTGGCTTCAAAAATTTGTTGTTTAGCAAATAAAAGATATAAATAACACTAATATAGATGTAAACAGTCATAATACAAAGTACAGTAAGTTATAAAGTTTTCATTAGCAGTAAAGATAAAGTATTAGAGGATTTCGAGAAGTACTGATGTTGGCATGCTTACTTTCCCTTCTTCACACACAGCTTGAAATACTTGTTTTTCTTCACATGCTTAGTGTATCCCCAATATTTGGTACCAAATATATAACAGTCTGCTTGAGGTTATTTAACATTATTTCAGTCTTGTTGAGAACCTTACTCTGTGGTTAAGTTTTCATTAATTAATGCAACAAATATTTATCGAGTGTCTATGTACCACATATTAGTCTATGGATTCATGGTACCAGTGTAAAACACAGTATCTTGCTCTCTGGGAATGTATATTCTAGTTGAAGAAACAAAACATAATAAAGACAATTCCAGATTGAAGAGTTAGTATAAAAAAAATGAAGCAGCATACTAGGCATAAAGATGATGATAGTGGGGTGCCATTTAAAATACAGTGGTCAGGAAAATAGCTTTTTGAGAAGATGATTTTTGAGCAGAGACCTGAATGATGGAGCAAAAGTGATGTGGTTCTCCAGTGGAAAACAGAGTGCACAACAGTTACTGGAAATAATATATTATATATTATACATAATATTAGATCACTATAATTTTTCTTTCTCCTTGTGACCACATTAATACCTTATTTCCATTTAACATGCAACTATCATATCTTTGAGAGTACCTCCTTCAATTATCTGACCACTACTTGCAGTCACCTACATTTTCACACCCTGCCTTGTTTTGAAAATTCATTTTGTAAATTGAAATTATATGTACTGTAGATTCAGTTTATCTGCATATCTGATTTTATTTAGAAACTCTGATCTTGAAAAGAGAGCCAGTGCATCTGTTAATTAGGCTTAATCTCTTTACTGTTGAAAATGTATGTGGATTATCACTGTTATCTGTTACCACAATTTTAATAAACTGTTTTCACCCACAATGTTAAACTATTCAAAAGAGTCCCTTCCCCTCTTCTACAGTAGCAGAGTTTTAGTTGGGTTTATGATTCCCCAAATAAGACTACATTTCATACCTTTCCTTGATCGTATACGGAAGGCCAGTGGAATGTGAATGGAGGTGTGGACAACTTCCAAGTCATTCCAACTTAAACACAAGCTCTTTGCCTTAGACTGACACTCACCCCCTTTCAATGAGCTGGAATATTTACATTACTGGGACCCAGTTTTTACGAGGCATATGGGGACAATGCAGTGGGGAATGGCTGAGCAACAAGATAGGAGGAACATGATTCTCCTGTAGAGAAGAGTTGCCCTGGCTGGACTGCTATGAGTGACAGAAAGGCACCTCTACCTTATTTAAGATCCACTTTATGTGTGTGATATTGTTCCAGTTTTAACCCTAAGCACAACAATCATACCTGTCTCTATAAATATTTCACTACATGAAACAGAAGTATCATTCTGCCCACCCTAGTGAGGATATGCAATTCTGAGAACCCAGATGCTCCACTTCTGTTTTTATACCATTTTCTTCTTTTCCTTTCCCTTCGCCCTCCTTTTCCACTTCCTCTTCCTTCACGCTGTACTGAGACATCATTTAGTTCATATTATTAAAATGTACAATTAAACTATTAATAGTAAATTTACAGAGTCATATGGCCATCGCCAAAATCCAGTTGTAGAACTTTCCCATCACTCCTCAAGCTCTCAAGCCCAATCAATTGACCATTCAATACTACCTTCAGCCAACCATGAATTGTTTCTATAGATTAGCCTCTTCTGGGCATTTCATTAAATGGAATTAGATAATAAAAAATCTTTTTTTTTATTATTATACTTTAATTTCTAGGGTACATGTGCGTAACGTGCAGGTTTGTTACATATATATACATGTGCCATGTTGGTGTGCTGCCCCCATTAACTCATCATTTACATTAGGTATATCTCTTAATGCTATCCCTACCCACTCCCCCCTCCCCATAATAGGCCCCGGTGTGTGAGGTTCCCCACCCTGTGTCCAAGTGATCTCATTGTTCAATTCCCACCTATGAGTGAGAACATGTGGTGTTTGGTTTTCTGTTCTTGCGATAGTTTGCTGAGAATGATGGTTTCCAGCTGCATCCATGTCCCTACAAAGGACACAAACTCATCATTTTTTATGGCTGCATGGTATTCCACGGTGTATATGTGCTACATTTTCTTAATCCAGTCTGTCACTGATGGACATTTGGGTTGATTCCAAGTCTTTGCTATTGGGAATAGTGCCGCAATAAACATACGTGTGCATGTGTCTTTATAGCAGCATGATTTATAATCCTTTGGGTATATACCCAGTAATGGGATGGCTGGCTCAAATGGTATTTCTAGTTCTAGATCCTTGAGGAATCGTCACACTGTTTTCCACAATGGTTGAACTAGTTTACAGTCCCACCAACAGTGTAAAAGTGTTCCTATTTCTCCACATCCTCTCCAGCACCTGTTGTTTCCTGCTTTTTAATGATTGCCATTCTAACTGGCGTGAGATGGTGTCTCACTGTGGTTTTGATTTGCATTTCTCTGATGGCGAGTGATGCTGAGCATTTTTTCATGTGTCTGTTGGCTGTATGAATGTCTTCCTTTGAGAAGTGTCTATTCATATCCTTTGCTCACTTTTTGATGGGTTTTTTTTTCTTGTAAATATGATTGAGTTCTTTACAGGTTCTAGATATTAGCCGTTTGTCATATGAGTAGATTGCAAAACTTTTCTCCCATTCTGTAGGTTGCCTGTTCACTCTGACGCCACTCCTATTCAACATAGCGTTGGAAGTTCTGGCTAGGGCAATCAGGCAAGAGAAAGAAATCAAGGGTATTCAGTTAGGAAAAGAAGAAGTCAAATTGTCCCTGTTTGCAGATGACATGATTGTATATTTAGAAAACCCCATTGTCTCAGCCCAAAATCTCCTTAAGCTGATAAGCAACTTTAGCAAAGTCTCAGGATACAAAATCAATGTGCAAAAATCACAAATATTCTTATACACCAGTAACAGACAAATAGAGAGCCAAATCATGAATGAACTCCCATTCACAATAGCCTCAAAGAGAATAAAATACGTAGGAATCCAACTTACAAGGGATGTAAAGGACCTCTTCAAGGAGAACTACAAACCACCGCTCAGTGAAATAAAAGAGGACATAAACAAATGGAAGAACATACCATGCTCATGGATAGGCAGACTCAATATTGTGAAAATGGCCATACTGCCCAAGGTAATTTATAAATTCAGTGCCATCCCCATTTAGCTACCAATGACTTTCTTCACAGAATTGGAAAAAACTGCTTTAAAGTTCATATGGAACCAAAAAAGACCCCGCATTGCCAAGACAATTCTAACCCAAAAGAACAAAGTTGGAGGCATCATGCTACCTGACTTCAAACTATACTACAAGGCTACAGTAACCAAAACGGCATGGTACTGGTACCAATACAAAATCTTTTGTGTCTGACAACTTACAATGAGTTTTGATGTTTATCCATGTTGTAGCATGTATCAAGATTTTTTTCTTTTGATGACAAATAGTGTTCTATTACAGGGATATATCATTTTGTTTTTCCATTCAATAATTGAAGAAACTTAGATTGTTTCCAGTTTCTGTTAGGAAAAGTGCTGCAATGAATATTTATTTAAAAGTCTGTGTGTGTGTGTGTGTGTGTACATATATATACACATATATATGTGTGTGTATATACATATATACACACATATATATGTGTGTGTGTATATACATATATATACACATATATGTGTATGTATATACATATATACACATATATATGTGTGTGTATATACATATATACACATATGTGTGTGTGTGTGTGTGCTGCAATGAATATTTATTTAAAAGTCTGTGTGTGTGTGTGTGTGTGCACATATATATACACATATATATGTGTGTGTATATACATATATACACATATATATGTGTGTGTATATACATATATATACACATATATGTGTGTGTGTGTGTGTGTATATATATATATTTCTTTGTGTGTTTTAGCCTGCTTAGGCTGCCCTAATAAAATACAACAGACTGGGTGTCTTAACAGAAATTTATTTTCTCACAATTCTGGAATCTGAGAAGTCCAAGCTCAAATTGCCAGCTGGGTCGAAGTCTGTTGAGGACTCTCCACTTAGGTTGCAGAGGGTTACCCTCTTTATGTGTACTCATATGATCTCTGCTTTGTGTGTGCATGAAAAGAGAGTGTGCTCAAGCCCTCTGATTTCTCTGCTTAGAAAGACACTAATTCTATCATATAAGGACTCCATCCTTATGTCTTCATTTAATCTTAATTATCTCCTTAGAGGCCCATATTCAAATTAATCCACACTGAGGGTTAGTGTTCAACATACGAACTTTTGACACAAACATTCAGTCATAGCATTTGCTAGGGTAGATATTTAGGGAGAAATTGCTCAGTTTTATGATAAATTAATGTTTACCTTCCTATGTAACTGGACAGCTGTTTTCCAAAGCTTGTGTACCATTTCACATTCCCACCAATTTCTTCACATTTTTGCCACTTTTGCAAAATATGTGAAGTGGTATCTGATTATTGTTTTACTTTGTATTTCTCTAATGATTAGTGGCATTGACTATCTTTTTATTGACATCTGTATATTTTCTTTCATGAAGTGCTTGTTCAAATTATGCATACGTATTTAATTGAGGTTTTTTGACAATCTTATTTATTTTGAAGTATTCTTTTATAATCTTGATAAGAGTTTTTTTTTTAATCAGATATGTTTGCAAATATCTTCTCCTAGTCCATTGTTTTCCCCCATGTTTTCTTAAGCGGGTATTTTAAAATGCAAATTAAACATTTTGTTGCAGTTATTTTTTTAAACTTATGTGTTTAACTTTGATATTGTATCTAAGAATATAGTCCAAGGTCATTAATATTTTTTTATGTCTTCTAAAAAATGTCTATATTTAACTTTTTTACGTAAGTCTATCCATTATTTTATGTTTGCGTTTGAGTGTGGTATGAGGCACTATTTTGGCATGGGGACATCTAATTTAACCTGAACTATTTCTTAGAAAGGTTATCCTTTCCCCTCTTGAATGATTTTGGCACTTTTGTTGATAGTATATTGACCATGAATATAGGAGTCTATTTTAGTCTATTCATCTACCATTGATCTAAATTCCTGTCTTTATGCTAGTACCATATTGCAGCTTTATGGCAAGTTTTAAAATCTTGAAGTGTAAGTTTTCCAACATTTTTTTTCTTTCTACCAACTTATTTTTGGTTATTGAGTTATCCTTGTTTTCATATAAATATTAGGGTCAGCTTGCCAATTGCTGCAAAATAGCATGCTGGGAAATTGGTAACAATTCTGTTGAAGCTATAAGTCAATTTGGGGATGATTAACATGTTAACAATATTGAGTATTTAAATTTATGAATTTAGAATACATATCCACATATTTAGATCTGCTTTAATTTCTGTACAGAAAGATTTTTTTTTTTTTTGGTTTTCATTGTACAAATCTTGCTCTTCTTTTAGGTTTTCTTAGGATTTTATTCATTATGATATTATGAACAGAATCATTACTTGTAGTTAGATTTTTCTTGCTGATAAATCCTATTTTTCGTATTTTGATCTGGCAACTTATGATATTGAGGAACTCATTTGTTGTGAAAGTTTTCTGTGGATCTGTCAGGATTTTCTGCAAGTAGGATCATGTTATTCAAATAAAGGCATTTATAATTCTTCGTTTTAAGTCTGGATGCCTTTTCTTTCTTTATTTTCTGGTTGCTGTGGCTAGAACCTCCAGAACAATGGTGAATGGAATTTTGAAAGTGAAAATCATTTCCTGTTTCTAATATTAGGTGGAAAGCATTTAGCCATGAGCTTTAAATATGATGTTAGCTGTGTATTTTCCAAAGATGTTATTTATCATGTTGAGGAAATTTCTGAATACTCATAGCTTGTTGAGGATTTCTAACCATAATTGATGCTGAATTTTGTGAAATACTTTACTTGCTCATTGAGGTGATCATGTGGTTTTTATCCTTTATTCTGTTGAGATGGTATATTGCATTCACTGATTTTCAGATGTTCAGCCAAATTTGCATTCCTGGGATAAGTCTTTAAAGGTTATGGAATAAAATCTTTTTTACGTATTATTGAATTTGGTTTGCCAATATTTTGTTAAGGACTCATGAATCTGTATTCCTGAGGTATATTGATCTGTGATATTCTGTTCTTGCAATGTTTTAGTATTTTAATAATGACTTCAAAATAATTTGGGAAGTCTGCCTTTCCCTTTTATTTTCCAGAAGGCTTTGTGAAGGATTGGTATTATTCCTTCTTTAAATGTTTGATAGAAGTTAGCAGTATGTTCTGAAGATTTTTTTGCAATAAGATTTTGAATTATTCCATTATTTGCTTGCTTTGATCTATTCAGATTTTTCTCATCGCTGAGTGAGTTTGATACTTTGTGTCTTTCTAGGAATTTGTCTATTTTATCTACTATGCTAACATGAAGTTGTTGATAAGATTTTTTTATAATCCTGTTTGGTTGGTAGAGAGGTTCTCTTTCATTCCACATTTTGGC
This sequence comes from Trachypithecus francoisi, assembly GCF_009764315.1. Classification (NCBI taxonomy): domain Eukaryota; kingdom Metazoa; phylum Chordata; class Mammalia; order Primates; family Cercopithecidae; genus Trachypithecus; species Trachypithecus francoisi. Next base: position 91,347,084 of record NW_022681454.1, read on the forward strand.
AATCTGTACCTTCTTTCAATTTTTGTCAGTCTAGCAAAAGAATCAACTTTTGATTGTATTGATTTTTCTCCTTTGTGTTTCTTTTGTATTTCACTGACTTTGCTCTTTATTTTTTCCTTACTTCTGTTTAAATTGTGTTTATTTATTTTTGTTTTTTAAACTTGGCACATGATAATTCTGCATATTTATGCAATACGTAGTTGAGATACATATAATATATAGTGATTATATCAGGGTGATTGTCATATCCACCACTTCACACAGTTATTTTTCTGTGTGTGTTGGTGCATTCCACATCCTCCTTCTACCATTTGAAACTATATATTATTGTTAACTCTAGTCATCCTACAGTGCTATAGAACATTGGAACTTATTCATTTTATCTAGCTGTAATTATGTGTACTTTAACAAATTTCTTCCTATCTTGTCTTCTCTCTATCCTTCCCAGCTGCCAGTATCCTCAGTTTTACTTTATACTTTCATGAAACCAGTTTTCTTTTAGCTTCCAAATATGAATGAGAACTATTTGCTTTTTTCTGTCTTAAGTTAACAACTTAGGTTATTGATTTAGGATATTTTTTCTTTTCTGATAAAGTCGTTTAAAGGCATAATTTTGCGGTTAACAGTGCTTTACCTGATTGCTGTAAATGTGAACATGTTGTGTTTCTGTTTTTATTCAATTCAACAATTTTTTTTTTAAATTTTGTCTTGTAATTTATTCTTTCACCAATGGGTGCATTGTTTAATTTCTGAATATTTGTGGACTTCTCAAATTCCTGTATCTTTATTTCTGATTTTTCCCTATGTGACCAGATAAAATATTGTATGATTTCAGTTATTCTTGATTTGTTGACACTTGATCTATTGTCCAATATATTCTGTTCTGGAGTATATTCATGTGTGCTTGATAGAATGTGTATCTGCTATTATTGGGTAGAGTGTACTATAGATGACAGGTCAAATTTGACAGTTGATAGTTGAACAAGTTCATAGACTTGTTCTGGTATTGTCTTTCCTTGCTGATTTCTTGCCTATTTGTTATATTAATAACTGAAAGTGGGTATTAAAATCAGTAGCATTTTATTATTGAATTGCCTATTTTCTTCGATCCTATCATCTAGATTTGCCTCACATATTTAGGTCTCAGTTTCAGGTATTTACATGTTTAGAATTATTTATTATATTTTACTGATGAATTTACTCTTTTATACTTTACTATGTTTTTTGTTTGTTTGTTTTTGCTTTTAGTAACCTCGTTTACCTTAAAATGTATTTTATCTGATATTAACTGTCTTAGTCTACTCAGGCTGCCACAATCAAATACTATAAACTGGGTGGCTTAAACAATAGGAATATATTTCTTACAATTCTGGAGACTAAAAGTTCAAGAACAAAGTGCCAGCAGTGCCAATGCCTGGTAAGGGCTCTCTCCTTGGGTTGCAAATGTCTGCCTTCTCACTGTATCCTAACATGGTCTTTGATACACACTGAGGTGGGGTGGGGCAGGGAGAAAGACAAAGCATGAAACCGAAAGGATCAAGCTCTATGATGCCTTTTCTTCTAAGGACACTAATCCCATTGTGAGGGCTCTGCCTCGACCTCATCTAAATCCAATTACCTCTGAAAGACCCCATCTTCAAAAATCCATCACATTGAAGGTTAGGGCTTCAACACACAAATTTGAGAAGAAACAATTCAGTTCATAATATCAGTGTAGCTACACTAATTCTTTTATGGTTAACGTTCCATGCAGTTCATCGTTATACCATCCACCTACTTGTATTTGTGTTTAAAGTGTTTCTCTTACAGACAGCATATGATTAGATCTTTTTTCTTAATCCAGACTCAAAATTTATGCCTTTTCGTATGAGTGTTTAAATTATTTATATCTATTGTAATATTTCATATGATTGGATTTTTGCCTGAATTGTGCTTTTTATTTCTATATCTCATCATATTATTCCAGCTATTCTTTTTTACTGTGATCTTTTTGTTAAATATGTACATTGAAATGTACCATTTTAATTCATTATTAGTTTTTGTACTATATGAATTATTTTCTATTTGTGCTACGTATTACAATATGTGCCTTAATGTATCACAGTCTGCTTCAGATTAATACTATCTTGATTCCAGTAAGATACACAATATTGCTCAAATAACTTCATTACTTCTACCCACTCTGTTATTATTTTGTTATTATCTGTATATGTTGTATGTTCAACAATACAGATTTGTAATTGTGATTTATACATTTGTCTTTTAAATCATTTAAAAGAGAAAATAAACTATGTACACTACCTTCATATTTGCCTACATAGTTATCTTTTCTATTTCTTTCATTTATTTGAGTGCATTCAAGTTAGTGTCTGATTCCATTTCCTTTCAGAATGAGTACTGCTTTAGTGTTTATTGGAAAGAAAATCTGCTAGCAACAGATTCTCTCAGTATTTTAAAATGTGGTAATATTGTGGTTTCACCTTCAATTTTGAAGGATAGTTTTACTGAATGTAGGATTCTTGGTTGACAGTTTTTTTGTTTGTTTGTTTGTTTGTTTAAGCAGTATCTTTCCACTGCCTTCTGGCCTCCTTTGTTTCCTACAAAACATCAGCTGCTAATTTATTATGATTTCTTTGTAACTGATGAGTTATATTTCTCTTGTTTCCTTATAGTTTTTTCCTTTGGCTGTGTCTGTCAATAGTTTGACTATGATCTGTCTAGGAATGGATACGTTCAGGTTTATGCTAAGTAGATTCATTGAACTTATTGAATATATGGATTTAATACTTGTTTCTTGAAATTTGGGGAAATTTTTATCCATAATTTCTTTAGATTTTTCCCCTTTTTCAGAGACTCTTATTACATTGTTATTGCATATGCATGTTTTTGTTATTACATATGTTGTGTTTCTGTTTTTTGTTTTTTTCCTCAAAGAGAAAAAAAAAAAAAAAAAAAAAAAAACAGTTGTTAGACCTAGCGTGCAATGTCCCTATATTTATTGACTACAGGAACATCGAATTTCTTCCTTGTATTTATTGAAATCTGGGAGTATTTAGATAATATATTATAGCATATTAGGTTTGCAAATCCTGGATATTTGTTACTATTTTTTGTTTGCTTTTTTGATTGCTATGTTTTTCTAGAGAATCATTCTCTGCTAAATCTTCTTGTGCATTTTTTGGCAGTCTTTTTTTTTTTTTAAGATGCTTTAAATTGGCACATAATAATTGTATATATTTACAGGGTACATAGGGGTGTTGTGTGATACATATAATGTATAGTGATCAGATCAGGGTGATTAGCATATCCACCATTTCAAACCTTTATTATTTGTTTATGTTGGGGACATTCAATATCCTCTCTCTTGTTATTGGAAACTATATAGTATGTTATTGTTAACTTTAATTATCCTACAGTGCTATATTACACAAGAATTTGTTCCTCCTATCTAGCTCTAATTTTGTGTCTGTGTACCCTTACTACCCTCTGGTATCCTCAGTTCTACTTTTGATTTTTAAAGGATCTGGGATACATGTACAGAATGTGCAGGTTTGTTGCATAGCTATACATGTGCCGTGGTGGTTTGCTGCACCTATCAACCCGTTGTCTCGCTTTTAAGCCCCGCATGCATTAAGTATCTGTCCTAATGCTCTCCCTCTACTTGTCCCCCACCCCGACAGGCCCTGCTGTGTGATGCTACTTTTTACTTATTTAAGGTTTTTTAAGCTTTCATATATGAGTGAGAACATGCACTGTTTAACTTTTGTTCTTAGCTTATTTCACTTAACATAATGTCCTCTAGTTTCATCCATGTTGCTATAAATGACAGGATATCATTCTTTATGTCTGCATGGTAATTTATTGTGTACATACCACAGTTTTTATCCAGTAATCTGTTGCTAGATTCCTTGGTTTGTTTCATTTCCTTCCTCTTTTCTAAATCCTGGCCAGTATTTGTTGTTTTTTGTTATTTTGATAATAGCCATTGTAACTACAGTGTGATATAACATCATTATGGTTTTGATTTTTATTTCCCTGCTGATTAGTGATAGCATTTTTTGTATACTTGCTGGACATTTATATGTCGTCTTTGAAGAAATATCTGTTGAGGTCATTTGCCCTTTTCTTAATTAGATGATTTTGTGGTGTTGTTGAGAAATCTGAGTTCCTTTTATAGTCTAGATATTAATCCCCTGTTGGATGAATAGGGTGCAAATATTTTATTCCATTCTGTAGGTTGTCTTTTTATGCTATTAATTGTTTCCTTTGCAGTGTAGAAGCTTTTAAGTTTGACATAATCTCACTTGTTTATTTTTGCATAGTTGCCTGCGTTTTGAAGTCTTCCTCATAAAATATTTTCTCAAATTAATGTCCTGAAACATTTTTCTTACGTTTTCTTCTAAGAAGTATTTATTTTCTAGTCTTATATTTAGATATTTGATCTATTTTATTTCTTCATAGTGTGAAAAGTGGAGGATCTAGTTTTGTTTTTCTGCATATGGATATCCAGTTTTCCTAGCACCATTTATTGAAGCGGTTGTCTTTTCCTTAATGTATGTTCTGGATGCCTTTTTCAAAAATCAGTTGTATGTAGATATATGTTTTAATTTCTGGGTTCTCTTTTCTGTTTAGTTGGTCTATATTTCTGTTCTTATGAAAGCACCATGCTGTTTCGGTTGCTACAGCTTTGTAGCATATTTTGAAGTTTGATAGTGTGACACCTTCAGCTTTGTTCATTTTGTTTAGGATTGCTTTGACTATTCAGATCCTTTTGTGGTTTCATACAAATTTTAGAGATTTTGTTCTAATTCTGTGAAGAATGTCATTGACAGGAGTTGCATTGAATCTACAGATTGCTTCGGAAAATATGGTCATTTTGGCAATATTAACTCTTCCTATCCATAAGTATGGGATGCTTTTCCATTTGTTGCTGTTATTTTTTATTTCTTTCATCAGTGCTTTGTTGTTTTCTTTGTAGGGATCATTCCTTGGCCAAATACTATACTCTTCATTGAATAAATACTTACTATTCCGAGGTAATTTATTACTTTTGCATCTCCTGTTAATGGGATTATGGTTTTTATTTTTTTTTCAGGTAATTTATTGTCTGTGTACAGAAAGACTACTGATTTTTGAAAGTTGATTTTCTATCCTGAAACTTTTTGAATTTGTTTAGCAGTTCTGAGACATTTTGTGTAGTCCTTACATTTTTCTGGATCCTGTCTTCTGAGAGTGGGGACAATATGACTTCCTCCTTTCCAATGTGGATGCCCTTTGTTGCTTTCTCTCTGATAGCTCTGTTTAGTTTTTGTTTGAATTTATCTTTATTTTTTTAAGCCTGAATATCTAGGAGTTGCTTTTGAGTCACTATAGCTTAATGGTCAGACAAGGATTATTCAGAGCTTATGTTTACATAGTTTAAGCCAGTAAATTTTCCACTCTTTACTGATAGATCAGTGGAGAACTTATTTAAAGTTCAGGCACTATGTTAGCATGCCTTGGCTTTGCATTTTGATAAATCCATTTGTGTTTCTTCTGTGACAGTGCAAGGTTTTATGTTGGAGCAGCAATATGTAGGCAGCTAGAGCCCTCTCCAGTCTTTCCTGAGCATATGCATAACTTTGCTAATATATGCAGCTTCCCAGACCAGGAGTGGCTTATATAGTTTATCAAGGACTGCTGTGTTGCTGTCTCATTCCCCAGATCTTGTAAAATTTCTGGCTAGTGTTCTAATCTGTTGCTTGACCAAGTTTGTATTGCAACCTCAGGTTTGTTGAGATGTTGGCCTTCCTTGATTTTTTTAAATACTAAAATTGTTATCATTTTTGGCGATGCCCTGATTATTGTTTTCTCTACACACCACTCCAAATCAAATCAGCTCCCCTCCCAACCCCAGCGTGGAAGCTGTTGGTTTTCATGACTTTCAATGCTGAGCTAAAATTCAGTGCCATGCTAATGCTAAAATGACACAGACACACTCTTCTTATGTGATGTTCAATATTTGCTATTAAATAAGTGATTTCCAATTTGTTGTATGTCTTTTTTTTTTTCTTTCCAGAATCCTTAAATGATTTCACATATCTGCTTTATTTTGTTTTATCATTGCCTTTAAAGATATTTGCTGAGCTCCTTATTTGGCCATTTGTGAAGTTCCACATGCCTTCCCCCACCCCCACAGGAGGGATAGATAAATCTAGACTATGTGATTCAGTTTTTATGGAAAAAGTATCATTTTAGGTGCATCATGAATTACAGCCAATATATGAAATTTACTTTTCATGGTAATTCTGATGAAGAGAAGAGTAACAGAAATGTGGATTATGGGGAGATAACAGTCAATAGTGTTGTTAGTCTGGAATACTATCTATTTTGAGAACCAGATAAGACTGGCACAGGAGGTTGAAATGAGCTAGTAATAGATTTTGAATGTGAAACTATGATTTCTGAATTAATATCTTAGGAAATATCAAAGAGTGGAAGGGTCTGAGTGATGGAATGACATGATTTATAGATGTGCTTCAGGGAAAATGAAATAGCTGCCCACAATGTTAAGTGATGGATTAGGGTCAAAAAAACTGAAATCAAATCAGTCAGCAGTCTTTAAATAGTCCAGAAGGAAGCTAATGAAGTCTCAGGATAGTTATTATAAGAAGGGTAAAAAGTAAGCTACTATGAAGCTGTGTTACAGGAGGTCTTGGGAAGGACTTGAATAGCTTATTATGTATCTGGGACTAGTAAAAGAGAGACTCAAAGAATACTTCTAGCATTGGGCCTTTGGTAACTGGACAAGTATACAACTAGCACAAATAAAGAACATAGAAGGAAAGACAGATATAGGGAAATAATTGTAAATGGTAGTTCATATTTATTGAATTGTTACTGTAATCAGACAGAGTTATGAGTTTTATGTAAATTATTAGTTACCCCTTACATAACACTTTGCATATAATAGGAAACTAGGGGAACCATATTAGTCCACTGTACCAAAATAAAATAGCTAATATACGACAGTGTTAGAATTTTAACCTAGGCATTCTCAGATCAGAGCTGAGATATTTTTCTGACTTTTATTTTAGGTTGAGGGGTACATGTGCAGGATGTACAGGCTTGTTACATAGGTAAATATGTGTCACAGTGAATTACTGCACAGAACATCCCATCACTCAGGTATTAAGTCCAGCATCCATTAGCTATTCTTCTTGGTTAGATTGGAGGTGAGATTTTTGACCCCTGTCTGAATATAGGTCTCAGGACACATTTAGAAATGGAAAGATGGAGTGATGGTTTAAGATCATATTGTCTGAGGGTGAAAAGTTAAAATTGTGATATTGGACAAGATTGTCAAAGACAAATATATGAGAGAAATGAAACTCATTGGCAACTATTTACATTTTGTGGGAAAAAGGAAAAAAAATGTTTAAAATTAAAAGATGAACCAGAGCAAAATATTATCCCTAAGGAAAAATGTTTATTTTGGTGTGATTATTTTAACTGTGATGGGGTGTTGTTTGGATCAGGTGTATAAAAGGGCCATAGAGGAATAGTGCATACCTATAGTCCCAGCTATAGGAAGCTGAGGTGGGAGGATTGTATGATCCCAAGAGTTCAAGGATGCAGTGAACTATATTACGTCACTGCACTCCAAGCTGGGCAAAACGTGAGATATCTTCTCTTAAAAAAAAATCTATGAATTCTGGAGATAAGGAACCAACAAATTAAATTGTGGAGAGAATTTTCATTATGGTGGTAGTGGTTTTAAAAGAATAGCAGTACAGCCAGGCGCGGTGGCTCAAGCCTGTAATCCCAGCACTTTGGGAGGCCGAGATGGGCGGATCACGAGGTCAGGAGATCGAGACCATCCTGGCTAACACGGTGAAACCCCGTCTCTACTAAAAAATACAAAAAACTAGCCGGGCCAGGTGGCGGGCGCTTGTAGTCCCAGCTACTCGGGAGGCTGAGGCAGGAGAATGGCGTAAACCCAGGAGGCGGAGCTTGCAGTGAGCTGAGATCCGGCCACTGCACTCCAGCCTGGGCGACAGAGCAACACTCCGTCTCAAAAAAAAAAAAAAAAAAAAAAAAGAATAGCAGTACAAACAGTAAGGAGTGAGGGGATGGAAATGATTAAATACTGTGAGTAGAATTTTTCTTCAAAGTTTGATAATGATGAAGGTAAATATATAAGAATATCTAGAGTTTGGTGAAACATGAAACACACAGAAATTTTCTGAAGAAGGAGGAAAAATTCAAAGAGAGAGAAATTATGATGACAGTTCGGTTTAGAAAGGAGCTAAAGAGGAGAAATTTGTGAAACATTGAACTATTAAGTTAATCGAACAATCAAGTTTGTTATCAGTGAAGAGGAAAATGGAAACTCATGTGGAGTGATTGTAATAATTTCAGTAATAACTGAGGCAATGTGGAAGTGGGGAAGTACAGTGGAGAGTGAAAAAGATTTGAAAATGCTACTGGGGAGAGTCAATTAGAGATGATTGATAATATTCCTGAGTCATAGTAAGAATTAACCTGAGATTTCATAGCAAGAATCTCTAAGAGATTTTATAATAACTCTTTTATGATATTTTCCTGCAATATTAGGAATGCCAACACTAAAAAGATCACAATTTTAGATATGGATGTTGTTTAATTGTTTTCATGGATAGGCATTATGTTCTGAGTTTTCTTATGACTTTAAGAACTCTTGAGTGAATGAGTCTTTAGAAAGAAAAAAATTCTCTTGGAATGGATGCTCTTTCCCTACTCTCCTAATATATGTTAAGGAGATTTTAGGAGCATATTTTAAGAGATTTGATAATATTTCTGTACAAGAGAGTAATAAGAATGAGGGGGAAATTAAATGGTTTAACATTTTTGGAATAATACTATTTTTCCCCTTGGGATTTCCCCAAATACACTTGTTCAAAGTGAACATCAGTCTCTCATTTTTTAAAAGAGTTCCTAAAGATATTTAAGGGGCTTTATTTATCAGATAGCATTGATAGAGTATATTATTTACCACTTGGTCTGGATCAGTCGTCCTCATCATGTTAAGTGGTAAATTGGAGAGTGCATCAAATTTTGAGTCTAAAGCATTAGCTTCATTCCTACCTCTGACTCTTAGGAAATTTATCTGAATTCATATTCTCGAGCTGTAAAATTGGGATAAAAATACCTAAATAACTTCACAGGTTTATTGTAATATCCAGTAGGTGATAGAATGGAAAGTCTATGTGAATTATTAAGTGATGGCATTTGTTTTTAAACATACTTATCAACAAGCAGTTCCATGCTAGGCTGAAACTGAAGCTTCTGTGTCTTCCAAAAAGATTTTGTTAGTTTAAATAAGTTCATCACTATTGGGAATCTTTTGATGATGAAAATTTTGTTTTCTAGAATTAATGCTTAAATCAACTTTAAAGTGGTCTATAAAAAAACTAATAAAATTTCAGAGATTTCAGGCTGATTATCCATTATAAAAAATATTTTAAAATAGTTATTTTATAAAAACATTCACCTGCATTAGTTTATATACATCGAGGTAATATGTTTGATTAATATTGTATTCAATAAAATACTTTATATTCATATGATTAGAATGTTCTGTACTAGCATCTGAACTATAAATAAATAAATATCAGGATATATATATATATGACCTGCTTATTCTCAATGTAACCCTGTGACACAAGGATAAGTAGCTACAAAGAAAAAATCGATTAATACCATCAAAAAAATCACTCTCTGGACTGGCTAATAAAAGTGATTCATCTAAGATACACGAAAAAAAACCATAATATTTACTTAATTATTAACTTAAGAAAACTATATGGAAGCACTGAGCTAAGTTCTGAAAATATAAAGATCTCCATCTGTGATCATCCGTGCAATGAGAAGATTTTATTATAGTGGAATAAAATGTATGCATCTTGGTAGTCAGAGACAGTAGTGGTATGTGTTTGTGGCAAAACAGCTTGAAGAATAAATTGATTCTGTTAATGTAAGCAAGATTTATTTATTTATTTTTTCCTGCTATGATTATCATGGAGAAATTACCATAGTAAAAGCTGTGGCACTGCTAACACCCATAGTCATGATCTTCTGTTTATGTGAAAGGCAGAACCATTGAGTTGGAATTCAAGTGTTTCCTTGAATGTATTATTCGAAAATACTTTATGAATGTAACTGATATTTTATACCATATTTTATGTGAGTATAATTTTTGTCAGTTGTTTCAAAACATGCTATATAAAAGGTTAGTCTACAGTCCCTACACCTAACACACATATATACACAATGACATAAACATATCTGGTAAGGCTATTTCCTAGAATTTACTATGTTAAGCATCATTGATTGTGGTATTATAAACTGCAGATCATACTACAGATAATTATTCTTTTCTACTTTCAATTCAATAAGGTGGCAGTACAAGCAGCAACACCATCACAATATTCAGCATTAATTAAATAAAAGCTTATTATGTTCCATGTCTTATTCTACATTCTTCATATACATTCACTCATTCAATCCTTACGGTCCTATGGCATAGTGCTTTAATTATTCAAAGTGTACACAACTGAAGGCACACAGAGGTTGAGTAAAGTGGCACAAACAATATGTTATTAAGTATAAGAGAGGAACTCAGGCAGTCTGACTCCAAAGCTGCACTCACAACAACATGCTATGAGTGATTTCTCATAGCTTTATTATCTATTTTTAGTTCATAGCATTTACAGTTATTGATCCATGGTGTTTTCTCAAATGACAAAATAGTATAAAATTCTGTTTTGATCACTGGATACAGAGTGATTGTGGTTAGCATGTTGTGTCGTTTGATTAGACAAGCCATAACAGCCAAATATCTCTTCATAGAATGCTCATATTGAATTTCTCATCAAAATATTTTTTTCTGAATTAGTTTTGAGGTATAGATTAGCTATGAGGAAGTCGTATGAGATAACATTATATTTAAACTTTTCCTTTCAGAGTTTCTCTCAGTAAATTTGAATGTTTGAAAACAAGGCCACTTTGATCCATTTATGACTCTTCAACCAAAGGGGAAAAAAAGGTTAAAATATCCCAATACTCTTGTTTTCAGCGATAATAAAGAATGTTTTCACCTTTCAAGTACAGAATAAATATTGGTTTACACATATAGAAACCTGCTTTGAATGATATTATTTTATTAGAAATGAATAAATTTGAAAAGTATGAATACAAGCTGAAAGGTTAAAAAAGAGGTAATACTAAGAAGAATTCAGTTTGATAAAGGCATATTGTGATTTCCTCTTTGTCATATTAGTAGTTCAGACTAAGAAAGTCACTAAATTTTTCAAGTTAAATTTTTGGTGGTGTACCTTTTTAGACTAATTCATTTCCTCACTGCGTTAGTATCTTTATATGCTGAAAAACCTGAAAGTATATTTTTGTTTAATGTTGCTGCCAATATTTAGGAGAGAAATATTCAGTATTTTTTATATACTGAAAATTATTTAGGAGAGAAATATTCAGTATTTTTATATACTGAAAGTTATCTTGATTCCTGAGATCTTACATTATTAAATCTTAGAATGTTTGACTATTTTAATTTTTTCTGTAATTTAAAAATTTTTCACATTAATTTTTCAATTAAATGGTTAATTTCTAATTTCATGATACTCAAGAAATAATTGTCTAATAGGTTTGTGCTATCACAAAATCTTAGAGCTAGAAGATCCTCAGAGATTAATCTAGCTTAAATCACTAATTTTACACTTGAGGAAAATGAGGTCTGAGAAAATACGTGAGTCACTGAAGATCAAGTAGATAATTAGAGGCATAAGCCGGGTCTAGAATGAGAGTCTTCCAACTATTGCCTCTAAGTAAGGGATATTTGAATTGGAACCAGGGAAATAGTGTTTCACTTTATACCATGAGATAGTAATACACAGTGGTTAGGACACAGGCTTTATATCAAGATAACCTGCATTTTAAAAAACCCAGCCAATCACTCATTAACTTTATGAACTTGACAAAATTTTTCAGCCCTAGATTTTGTATCTGTAAATTGAAAATAGCAACATTAGTTACCTCAGGAGTCTATTGTGATGATCAAGTGGGCCAATAAATATAAAGCATTTACAATGATGTCTAGTACAAAGTGATTCTTATGCTAGCCTGTATTATTTTAAAATTGCAACTGTTTCTCATCTCCGATGCAATATATATCTGTTGGAGGAATGTTTGAAAAATACAAAAAGTCAGAAAGAAAATAGATAATTGATAATACCTAAAACTATTAGCCATGTACTTCAAATTTTATTTTAATATTTCATTCTGTTTACATTTTTTCACTTACATTTTAAAATTCTATTTTACAGGGTTACACATAGATATCTGATTTTTGGTATCTGGGAAGTCTAGATATCCTAAATTTCACTTGCTAAAAAATACTTAAAATACTGCATAAAATACAAAAATAATATTTTTGATGCATTGATGAGCTTTCAACAAAATAAGTAACTCAATCACTTGAGTCCAACACCAAGCCATAGGACAAATGAAGATAGTATTAATCATGAAGATATCAATTAGCATGGGGGTATCAATAATCAGAACCTGAGTGGCCTAGAGATTTTTGAAAATTGTGGTAAGAACATAACACAAAATATAAACTTTAACAAGGTTTTAATTGTCAAGCATAATATTGTTAATGATAAGCTTTTCATGGACCTTTGCAATGAGTATGGAAAAGAGATTTGGGCCCATAGGTGGTTGAGGTTTGTTCTCAGGTTGTGTAATCTTGAATGCACAAAGGGCTATCAGTAAGAGTAAGTTTAAAACAAAAAGCACAAAAACACCAAACAACATAGCGATTGAAGGGGAAGGGATGGGGATGAAATTTGTCTCAGCCTTGACTTTAGGTGGAGTGTGGAGAAAAATATCTCCTGATAATTTATTGTTATGAGAAGGCTGTCATGTGGAAGTGGAGCCTCAGCCCATGTTATTTGCATAGTGCAGAGGAAATAAAACCAGATTAAGTTTAAAATGGACTCAGGGTTTTCCCAAGTATTTTACAAAAGCTTATGCAAAATCTTCTTGGAGTGTTATATCTTCAACCCAGGCATTTTATGATTCTCACAGAGAAGATACCACAACATAAGCAAAATCACAAAGCACAATTATAAAATACACAAGGGATCAAGGGACCATGGGCCAGAGACAGCAGACAAAAATGAGAGGCAAAATATAAAATAGGTATGGTTAATTTGTTTAAACAAATAAGACAGAGTCAAATCATTAATAAAAGCAAAATACATTCACAAACGACCAGCCAGAATCAAGAGAAAAGGGAAACATGAAATACATGAAGAAAACAGAGAACTACTGGAAATAGGAAATACAATACCTAAGATAAAAACTCACTGGAAAGTCAGCAGAATAAGCACAGCTGAAGAGAACTATAGTGATCAGAAGACTGGTATGAAGCCATTTTGCAGAATCAGCAATAGAGCATTAAACATACTTTAAAAATTAGATACAGGTTAAAAGACATGAGAGATTATCAAAGACCTAGAAAGCTACAGTGTATGTATGGAATGGGCAACAAACAGTATTTTAGGAGACAGTGGATGTTGGCATCTGTTAGCAGGGAGAATGAAGGAAGCTAAGGGTCCAATTTAACAGTAGACTTTAACTTACATTCTCTATTTTTAACTTATATCCCTCTGTTTTTACCTACTTGTTCCTGTTATCCAGTGATGTGCTAATTAATGTTGGTTCGCTGAACAAAAAAATTAAAATATAGGTGTATATGTTATAGGTATGTGTTTATTCTAAATTTTACTAATATAAAAGAAGTGTAACATAATTTACTAATAACAATAAAATATTATTTATTAGCTAAGTGTACATTCTCTATAGCCAATTGATTCTCACAGAGTGTGCCACCACGCCCAGCTAATTTTTTATATTTTAGTAGAGACGGAGTTTCACCGTGTTACCCAGGCTGGTCTCGAACTCCTGAGCAAAGACGATCTGCCCACCTCGGCCTCCCAAAGTGCTAGGATTACAGGCATGAGCCACGGCGCCAGGCCCCACTGTTCTGTTTACACACATTCAGCAAATACTTTTGTTTTCATCTGCACCTACACCCATAACTTCCTTGGGGACTCATGCCTCCAATCTGGGCTTCTCTGAGGGCAAATTGGATCTGTTATTATTGTTCCTCCCATTGAAGGCATTTAATATGAAACTGTGTCCATTCTCCTAAATTGGTTGCTACTGTTCTTGTCATCTTCAAATCTCTTGATATCTTTTATTTTCTTTTAATCATTTTCCTTTCACTTTTTCTTTGTGTGTTAAAATTTTCTTTATTGTGTGCCAGTAATTGTGGGGTGGCAGGTGGCCAGTGGAGAGGTAAAAGCAATAATTCCTGGTATCAGCCCTTTAATATTTAATCAGAAATATCACTTGATATTTCTTATATTCATAATCCCAGGACTCACCAGATATAGTTAATAGTGAAAAAAACTATACAAAATACAGAATAGTACATATTCCATCATGTCTTCGTATATGTTACCTCAGATTAAACAGTAGAAATAATAGTTTGTTGTTTTAAAGTGTACTTTATCAACCCATTAATTTTTTTTTGTAGGTATGCCAAGAAAAAGGTCAGTCCTATATTCTCAGATATGCAATATTTATAGGTGTCAGAGTCTGAGAATCTTAATAAGGTCTAATCTCTTGGGATGTTAATAAATAGTACCGTGGTGTCAGGTGCCCCATCTTAATATGGACACCATATAAGATCATTTCAAACCTCCTCAGTACATCTGTCATCTTATACATTGCTATAAATCATCCCCATTGAACTACTTCAAAATGTTTCACAGGCAACACCCCTAGGTATTCAATTAAGCGCTGGGGTTTGCAGAAAGGTGTCAAAAGTGAAGGGGAAAGAGGTGGAAAATGGAATTGGATATAACATGCTTCTTGCTGTCAGACACAATTTCTTTTCCTCAAATGGCCAGAAAATGTGTTAAGGGTTTGTAACAATATATAAAGAAGTGATGAATAGAAAAAGGCATAAGTCTGTTAGTGTATATATGGGAAAATGGGTTCTACACATGTATAAAAATTAGATTTTTAAAATTTTAATAGCTGAATGTTAAATCATTAACACAACTGAAGTACATATTTTAAAACATTTTTATCTTTTTTTTGTTTTTTACTGGCAAGAACAGGGAAGATAAATAAAAGTGTAGGTTTTATTCATGATAACACAATGAAAGTAATTACATAATATATAATAAAATTAGTAACTATATTATAAAATACATAATTATAAATCATATAGTTATATTATAAAATTATATATTATGTAATTATATAATTCAATATTTCCAAAATTGTAATGCTTATAGGAATCCATTTGGAAAGTAGTGTTAGAATAATTCCTGAGCTCAGATGATTATAACAGTGTGATAAAATAGTGTTTTATTCATGTTGGAAACATTTCTACACTCAATATCATCCATGTTCACACTGTGAAATCTTGGGTCTAGACATCTGTCATTTTACAAAATAGGCTATCAGGAAATCACTGTTGAACATTGTGTAGCCATTATCTACTGCTCTGTTTGTGTTTTGAGTGAGCAGAATATAAAAAATGGCTGCCCTGATGCTTGCATAGCTTATTTTTCCATCCTTGTACTTCATCACAAACTCCTTGTGTATTCTATGTTGCACATATAGTGAGTTACAGTACTTAGATTCAACATCTTATACCTCAGTTATTTGCACTTGTAAGTGGACTTGTAGTTCCCACTGAAAGAATAAGTCTCTCCTTTTCTGCCCCACAAAACTTTCTCGCTCTTTAATAACTGCTCAAGTGTCATTTTCTTTAGGGACTTAGCCTTTGCTACATATGAAAGCTTTCCTTAACCTGATGTGTTGTCCTAAGGATTCCTCTCTTTAGTTCTTCCACAGCATCCTATGCTTAATACTGGAACTATTTTCCTATACTGTAATCAGTCTTTTTCTTGGTTTTTGCTCACTAAATCCTAAACTTCTTCAGAGCATGGATTGTGTCTTCTTTTTATTCTTAACCAAAAGTAGGTATTTGTAACATTAATAGTTTGGCAGTTTTCTCTAGTGAGACATTTTATTGTGATGGAATTAGGCATTGATTCCATCAATGCCTAATTGATGAGGTAGGAAGAAAATACATTACAGAGGCTGGAAAAATTAGTAAGTTATACTATAAATGTTCACTAAATTAGATGGTTTTAAACTATAATTGTAGGCAACATCCATGTGGGATTAATTAATGTATTCTGTGCATTGAAATTTTGATCTAAAATAAATAGCAGAGCTTATTTATAAAGGGTATCATATTCCTGGAAGGAACAATTTCTCTCTTTTTTATAGTGAGTATTAATGAGAAAAACAAACAAACAAAAAAACAAGAAGAGATATCTCTTTCTGTTTTTCTTTTTTTTCTTTCCCCCATTTCTCTTTCGGAAGTAATGAGTTTTGTAATGTTCCCTAAAGCCCCAAAATTCAGGTATCTGCTAAAGACTCTCGAAATCAACATAATAAAAATCATGCTTTAGCTAACAATGTGTCTTCCAAACACTATAGAACTCAGATCAGAGTCAATATAACACCAGAAGGAAGGGTAGAAAGTGAACTCTGATTTGAGATGATAGATAGACAAACCTTAATTTAGAATGTGATGTAAAGCAAAGGCCCAGGGCTTAGTGTTGGTTTAGGGAGCTCTAGGATTATCTATCATTAGTCAGGACTTGAATGAAACACTTGAGTTATTTTACCAGTAAATAACAGGTTAGGTTCTATTATATGTTTTTAAAATGTAAATCTTTTTAAAATTTAAAATGCTTATGTACAGATGATACTTCTCTTACAATCACAGGATTTCTAATTAAGAACATTTTGCATACTTTTAAATTTTGTTTTTATAGTTTAAATTATTTTCTTAAATTAGAAATCCTGTAATTGTGATAGAGAAGTCTCATTTATACATAAGTGTTTTAACTTTTTGTTTTAAGTAGAGTTTTTATTTGACATGGGTTGCAGCTGAATAAAATGTTTTCAACATTAAACAATTTTACTTTCCTATCTGTCTGCCTATCTTCAACTCTGCATGAAAAGATATTGAGTAGATTTTTAGGATATTGCCAAATCTTGTATCAAGTCCAAAACTCTGATATCTACATTGATATAGGAGATTTCATTTAGTTGCAAGAGAAACTGTTAATAAAAGAACACTTTCCTAAATGAATGTTTTAATAGCTTGTCAAGGGGATTGGATATGCTTGATTTTGTGTTCAATTTTTTTCTGCCCAAGAAAACACTTTGTGTTACTTTAATCATCCATAAATAATAAGTCTTGACATTTAAAAGGCTGAAAGGTTCTCAGTTTTTAATAATAATTAGAAATAATGAATGCTTTGTTCTGTCTAAAATATATTTCATTGATGTTCAGAATTTCAAACATTTTCTGTGTTTTCACTATTTCAAAGGTCATTTAAATTTGAAGGCTTTGCATTTTAAAATCTGAACATGGCCTTAAAATTTACACCTTTTAGCATCCTTGCTAAGTACAATTAGCTGTTTTTTGGAATTAGACTGTTATCTCATATGAGAAATAATTCTTTAAAAGGGCATCAGTTTACCTATTTTTCCACTGAAATAGTTTTTAATTTTGTATTTTGATTCATTTTTAAGGTTTTTATGCCCTCAGAAATTCAAAGACCAGTCCACATACAGTGACTCACACCTGTAATCCCAGCAATTTGGAGGCTGATGCAAGTGGATCACTTGAGGCCTGGAGTTTCAGACCAGCCTGGGCAACAATGCAAAACCCTGTCTCTACTAAAATACAAAAATTACCTGGTCATAGTGGCACACACCTGTAATCACAGCCACAGAGGAGGCTGAGACATGAGAATTACTTGCACCTGCAGATGGAAGGTGCAGAGAGCTGAGATCGTGCCACTGCAATCCAGCCTGAGCCACAGAGCGAGATTCTGTCTAAAAAAAAAGAAAGAAAGAAAGAAAAAAGAAAAAGGAAGAGAAGAGGGAAGGAAGGGAAGGAAAGAAAGGAAGGAAGAAATTCGAAGGGAAGGAGGGGAAGGAAGGGAAGGAGGGGAAGGAGGGGAAAGAAGGGAAGGAGAAGGAAGGAGGGGAAGGAGAAGGAAGGAAGGGAAGGAGGGGGAGAAGGGAAGAAGGGAAAGGAGGGAAGGAAGGGAAGGAGGGAAGGAAGGGAAGGAGGGAAGGAAGGGAAGGAAGGGAAGAAATGAAGGAAGGGAGGAAGTGAAGAAAGGGAAGGAAGGGAATAAAGAGTCAAAGACCATGACTACAAATTACACATTGAAAGTAGATTTGGTTAATTCACAATCTTTACAGTGTTTCCCCTTTATAGCATGGCAAAATAATTTCAGATTTTATTATGTTCATTTCATATTTTAGTTTAATTTATCCCCTAGTATCTATAAGACTGTAAAATCATTTACTGCCAAGATACAATGGCAAAAACTAACAGTAACTTAAAAGGGCACCTGAATTGGTGACACAGATGTAGCACCAAATCCCCTACATAAGCAAGCCAATTAAATCTTTGTCAGTGACCATGCAGCACCCAAGTCCCACAGACGTGAAGTGACAGGCTTGGACTTCGAACCCAGGGCCATTAAGCTGCAGGACACACATGCTCAGCATATACTAAGTGCTAATATCTGTTCAGTTTTTCATTGTATTTTTCTGGTTTGATGTTTGTTGCCAAGAATATCATTTATTGAGTACATAGACACATCTCAATAAGTATTTGGCCCTATAATGTGAAAGAAAAAAAAAAACTTTGCCTCTCAGTAGCTTTATGAAAATACAACTTAAATTTAGAAAATTAGACTGCCTCTAAAAGAGCAAGTGGTATATTTTAGAACTCCTGGGAGACATAAAAGGAACAAACAAACAAAAGAGCCAGATGGGGAGGTTGGAAGGGAGGAGAAGATTTTCATTTTGTGTTAGACATCAACAAATTTTGCATTCAACTGTATGTAATGAATTC
Organism: Trachypithecus francoisi; assembly: GCF_009764315.1. Lineage (NCBI taxonomy): Eukaryota > Metazoa > Chordata > Mammalia > Primates > Cercopithecidae > Trachypithecus > Trachypithecus francoisi. Next base: position 91,366,156 of record NW_022681454.1, read on the forward strand.
CTAGATCCTAACTACCTGGTTTACATATTTGTACCTTCTGTCTGTCTTCTGTTTTCCACTATTCTTGAGTCAATCATTATTTATGATGTCACAGAGAAAAAATGAGGTAAAGATTTCTGATTATCTGCAGGTTTGATGTTTTGAAGAGATTGAATAATGATTTTGGGGTGCAGTATGTGTCTAAATGTATTTACATTTTCAAAGGACCAGAATATCCATAGATTAACATTTAGGGCGTAATGGCCATGTTTGTTAAAAAGCAAAAAAGAAAACTACCAGTTTATCCTAGACTTAACTAAAGGTGCTCTAAATATACAGAAATCATTTTGCCAAGTCAACTGCATTCTACTATTTTTTTTTCTGGTGCTTAAGAATTTGGCATTTTCACTATATGAAACACCATCAAGATTATTACTTTCACAAAAGAAGAAATCGGCAGAACTGAAGTAGATAAGCACAGGTTTACCTCTCTTCTCTCTGTTTTTACCATCGTCTATAGCAGGCATGTTCAATCTTTTGGCTTCTGTGGGCCACATTGGAGAAAGAATTGTCTTGGACCACACATAAAATACACTAATGATAGCTGATGAGCTACAAAAATAAAAAATTGCAAAAAAAATACATATATATAAAATTAAATTTAAAAAACGCTCGTAATGTTTTGAGAAAGTTTACTAATTTATGTTGGGCCACATTCAAAGCTGTCCTGGGCCACATGTGGCTGGTGGGCCTACAGTATTATAAAAGGACACAGGAGTCTTGTGTTTTATTTATTCTCTACAAATCTAAAAATTTGAACTTGTAGTGTTTTCCAAGGTGATGTGTAACAGAATCATGGCAGAGCTGAATATTGTAACTTTATTGTTCCTAGGGCACTTTTAAAGCTTCCAGAGCTATGGCTGCCAGAAAGTACTGCATTTGCTTAACACTCAAGGTTATTGGCACATGTGCCCTTTTACACTTGAACAAAATCTGTGTTTTATTCAAGTACAACCAAGATGTCCCTTTATAATGCTGCAAAGACATAGAGGGAGGTGTAGAAACACATACTTCCAGAAAAAAAAACTAAGAGGCAAATTACTAACACTGATTAACATTCTAAGTCATTACTGATATAAATACAAATTTGTGAAGATATGGACACAAAATGAAGGCACAGTCAAAACAGTGTTTGGGGCACATATGTTAATGCTTTTTTTTTTTTTCAGACATTGCAGGCCATACTGAAAAGTCACTGATGTTGTATTTCAGTATAATATCTAAAATTGAATTTTAATTCACATGAATTCTTTGCACAGAGAGAGAGAGAGAGAATCAGAGAGATAGAGACCAAGAGAAATTGAGAGATTTAAGTTGATTCACTGGGTCAGACAGAAGTGTTGGCAGCTGCAATAAAGAAGCTTTCCCCAAACTGCGTTGCCAGATCTTCTCAGTTCTGACCCACAGTCACTGTGCCAAAAGCTGCCAGGAATGCCAAGTGCATGGTGATTTTGTGATGTAGAGAAATAGGATTCTGGGTGAGAATACTTAATTGTCTTGAACTACAATGTTTGGTTGGTATCTGAGCCAAAGTTTCCAGACATAAAAAACAGTGGTAAAAATCCGCAGACACAAAAGTACTTTGTATCTACTGCCTCAAAGTAAGCAGGACCTTTGAGCAAGCAGCACTTTGAGGTTGATTTTGGGCTGTTGTTTTTAAATTGTGATGCCTAAGGGAAGGCAGTCCAGTTTGTTTATGCATATCCTTGAGACTAAAGATAAGCTCTCAGTTGCCCTTAGACTCCCAATATTTGTAATTTAGATATATTTGCTGTATCTTCTCTGCTGAGGTTGTATTTCCTTATGGTTTCTTAATCAAATTTAAGTATAGGAACATCTGTTTGTTATTTCTCATAAGTTTCTTATGATTTTAGGTGATATTCAGAAAGGTTTTTTTTTTCTTTTTTCTTAAATATTTGAAGCTTGGGGTTTTAATTTGCGTTGTTTGTATTTTAATTGAGCTATGGGACATTATAGAATTTTTTCAAATTCTTGTACAATTCACTGTATACCTTTAGGAAAGAAAATACATTGCAAACTTTTAAATAATCTCCAGTGTAAAAATCCTTACAAAAATATATACAATTTTAAGCTAATTTTTTTATAGAACATTTCAATACAGCTAACATTTTTGAAATACATTTTTAGTGATTGAAAATGATCTTCAGTATTTCAGTGATTTCAAGTACACCGTGTTGCTACCAATTAATCCTTAGAAAAATCATTTTATTTTCTATAGTTTATTGTATCTGGTTTTGTCATGTAAATATCCATTTAACAATATTATATTTGCATAAGAACTTTTTGAGTACATCATAGTAGAGTAAGTGATGAGCCCCTTCTGTTTTCTGAAAAAAAAATGGGTTGATAAGAATGAATCCATGCTTGTACAATTATGTTAAAAATTGGTGTCTGATAAATCATAAATTGGACATGCTGCCTATCTTGCATATATCTTTTATCACATATTATACAAACAACTGATTGTAGGATGACTGCAAATTTTAAGGGCTATTGAAAATTAGTTGATACTGATATTTACTGTTAAAACCCTAGAGTTGGTGGGCCTGCCTAGTCCTGTTTGAATTACTATTTCGTTGAAGATTATTAATCACCAGCTGCCATTACGCAGTGGCAGGGTTCCAAGGCAGCACTCTGAGGACTCCTCTGTTCATTCCACTGTCGCAGGGTGACATAGTATAGAAGCCTTTTTGGCTTCTCTGTAAAAGAACATAACTGCCTCTAAAAATGTGTGCATTATCACCAAGTTAAAAGTTAGAGGATGTTCAGGAAAAAAAATATTCTCAGATATTTTATTGAGACCAACTGAGTGCATATGTTTTTTTGTTAAGAATCATGTGAAATCAAAAATAACAAGTTCCAATCATTTTGTTCACAATCCTTTGTTCTCCCTCTAGCCATCCATCACTTGGTGATATATTTCACAGTCACATGGTGGTAAGGGACAGTGTGGGAAAGAGAAAGACTTTGGCCTTTGAGTCCTGTAAATTATTCAGTTGTACATTCTAGTGGTTTCCATTTCGTCAGACTTCAGCATACTGTGAAATGGTGACACGTCAAAGGTTGCATTATTGGTTGATAATGCAGCTCTGTAAAGTATGTGAACTCGGGTCCCAGCGTCCCCTGCCAACACACACAGATCCCAGGACAGGTGCAAATTTGACTTCACACATCACAATTGAACAAGCCAAGCCTGAATATAACCTGACTGTGCTTACTTTTCATTTCTTTTGCAATCTGCTTTCTTATCACTTCTTAGATTTTTTAAAAAATTTTATTTGTAAGAGTAAGGGAAATTTGGTAGTTTATAAGCCTGAGTTCAAACTTCCTTTATTTCTCAGTTGTCTAACGTATTTTCTGAAAAATGCCCTAATCAAAATAACCAGCCTAATATTTTTTATTTCTTATTAAAATTACATTACATTTATTCCAATTTCAGGTAGATTTAAATATAATGTGATTTTTCAAAATAATTCTTTAATATTACACAAATAAGGAATGATTGCCTTTAGTTTATTCTCATATAATGTTTTTGAATAACTGCCTTTCAAAATATTTGGCTTAAGAAGACATCTACAGTAAAATGTAACTATAGAGATTATTTTTTAATTTACATTTGCTACTTTTTAGTAGCCTTTAAAATATCATTTTCATCTAAGAAGCTTGCTGTGACTGTGTTAACAGGGTTAATAACATAAATTAAAGGCATGATGGGAATAAGTTATAAGCAGTATATAGAATAAGTTAACTAAAAGTGTGGCTTGTTAACTCAAAATAGAACAACATATATTTTTGGCATAATGAAACACAATGCTTGGTCTTCTTCTAACTTTTTAAATTAAATACTCGGAGTTGTATTGTGAATATATGCATGTCCTTATAAAGGGCCACATAACTTGTATCTGAGAACATCTTTTTGGTGAAATATGAGTTTAAAGGAATGTGAATTTCTAATAAGATTAATTCAATTGGATCTCTTAAGTCTTAATGGATTACAGATTAGTGACTGAAGAAAACCAGGTAGAGAGAACAAGGATATTGAATGCCTATATACTTTTAAAACTTTAATCATTGAACTTATTTACTTGTTCTCTGGAGGGAAATTAGCCCTCCAGCTGGCTTCCAACTGTGACAGGAGCTTTTATTCTAACATTAGTAGAAAGAATTGTATAATGATGCTAGTTCAGACTATTTTCCTTCCTAATATATGTTACAATTATTTGTCATGGTCAAGAGTCCATGTTTTCAAAAGAGAACAGTATCTGATAGTATTATCATTCTATTCCAGCTAGGGTAGTGTGGGGACTAAGAGTTGTTAAAAACATGTGAATGTAAATTTGCAATTTAGGAAACTCAGAATAGACATTATTAACTAATAAAAATTAATTGAAATATGTGATGTGATATAAGGAAAAACAGATGAGAACTCTTTTTTTTTTTTTTTTTGAGACGGAGTCTCGCTCTAGCCCGGGCTGGAGTGCAGTGGCCGGATCTCAGCTCACTGCAAGCTCCGCCTCCCGGGTTTACGCCATTCTCCTACCTCAGCCTCCCGAGTAGCTGGGACTACAGGCGCCCGCCACCTCGCCCGGCTAGTTTTTTGTATTTTTTAGTAGAGACGGGCCGGAGAACTCTTATAAATAAAAGATTAATGAAATTTAAAATCTATTGAAAGGGATATTTGTTATTTTTATACTCAAGAAAGTTTAATATTTGTCTTTGAAACATCCAACATCCAAATTGTCAATATTTCATATGATAGTTTTAGTTCTATTTGTTCAGTTTTTATAAATAGGATGTTTCTTACAAAATAATTTTTTGATTTTCAAATATAACTTTATCACTAAATTTGCTTAGTATCCTTATAAGGAAATTTGCAGTCATATTTGAAAAGTATGCATAATTTATTTCACTTTCCATGCTTCAGTATTATTTTATAATTGTATTTTCTATTTGTATATCAGACCGTAATGAAACTCACATAATTGTTTAGAAATCACTTATCTTTACAATGTGTCAATAATTGATGTCTCCAGAGAGACTTTATTTGTTATACTTTAAAAGTGGAATCTATTTATATTTCCATTGCCTCACCAAAATAGCATATCTAAAATATGGATAGCGTTATTGCTTTTCGAAGAACATATTTAAGATTTCTCTTAATATCTTAATTTTTATATTATATATAGATCTTATGTATGTCTAAAAGATATATTACATCTCATATATCTAATATTTGCTATAGTTAGTATTAAAAACAAATGAAGATTAATTGGCTTAGTTTAATATTTCTATGTTCTTGCTTAAGGAACTGGTTGATTTTCTCATAGTGCATTGAAAGAGCCTAATGAAAAAATGCTATAAACCTTACACTTAAAAAGATCTAGCTTCAAGTTCTGTTCTGCCACTTGTAACCTGAGAGGTTTTGCATAAGCAGTTTAGTATCTGTGAAGCTTTGTCTTCTCCTATACAAAGTGGAGATAATCAAATAGAGTTGTGATAACAACTGTCATATAAAGATGTTATAAAATGAAATGGGGGCATGAGGGGGCCTGAATGATGAGAAATTACTTCATGGATACAATGTGGATTATTGCGGTAATATGTACACTAAAAGCCCTGACTTCACCACTATGTAATGTAACAAAATTACACTTGTACCTTATAAAGTTATACAAATAAAATTTTAAATAGAATATCACTCTAACAAAATATGAAATAAAATGAGATTACATATATAAAACACTTGGAACAGTATCTGATAATAGTTTTTACAATAATAATTATGTAAATATCTAGCATTTAACTATTAAAGCCATGTTAATATATGTATTATATAAAATTGAGGCCTTCTTGAATCTTATGATTTCTAACACAGGCACTTCTGCTGACATGCCATAAAACACTTATAGATATTTTGCAAAGTATCTGGCAATGGCATATGTAATATAAAACACATATATTTAAGTGCATAATGTGTGTAATCCTCAAATAAAAGTAGCTACTTTTAGAATATTGTTTTTCTTTTAATACTGTGTTACACAAAATGGGCTATCAGAACAGTATATCACATGTTTATTTAAAACTAAAGGAGTTTGTTGAGAGAGATACATGATAGAAAAGAAAGAAAGAAAGTGTCACATGTGGTATGCCACCTTCATAGAGATTTAATATTATATAAAAAGCTCTAAGAATTCCTGTTTTAAAGAACCTTATACATTTACTTCAAACATAAGGCTACTAAGATTATTTTTAATTGAATCATTTTAGATGTATCTATCAACATTCTACCGAAGAAATGTTCCACTGAGCAAACTATTAAATGATAATGTTAGAATGCATGAAAAATTAACATAAAATCATAGGTCAAACAGAAATGTAACACTATAGATCTAGTTTGGAAACAATTAACAGCCAAAGCCCAGGATATGACTAAAGAGAAAGGATCTCTGCTTAGATTACAGAATGGAAGAAAATAAATTCTGTTAATTAGGTAATTAAGTTTGGCAGCTAGGGATAAAAAAGACAACTGAAAATAAAATATGGAAGAAGTAAGAATGAAACACAACAAGCACTCTTTTGAGAATAAAAAGATTTAAGATTTTTTCCGTCCTAGCACTTTTTGAATCTAAGTCCCGTAATATATATAAAATGAGAGTTTAGACAATATGACCTCTACCAGGTTATTGCAAGCACTTAAACCTGTAATTCTCATGTAAAATAAAATATCAAAGTATATTCTTCCAATATTTTCCTTAAATATTTACATATTAAATGATATTTTTATATTGGTGAATAACTTTAATAAATACTCTTAAATTAGAATGTTATAAATGCTATTAAGTTATCTGTTTTCATATAAGGTGTATATGCATCTAGTGATAGGAAGAAAGGCAGGAAGGAAGAGAAAGAAAAGAAGGAAGAAAGAGTAAGGATGACAAGAGAGGAAGGAAAGAAAAACCTTATCAAATATTTCATAGCTGGAAATGTGTTACCCGATCTAATTTTGTGCTCTTTTTTTTTTTTCTATGACACGTTTATTCCCAGAAGTTTGTTTGGTGGATCAAGAGATGTGAAGCCAGTGCCTGGTATGGAGGATATGAACATACCTGAACCTCTCAATTTTAATGACATTTTATTTTTTACTAAACATATAGACGTCCTAAATATATAATATTATATATTATGAACATTTCATATTAAAAGGAACATTGCTCCTTTTTGTTACTTTATTTGTTTTTTTAAGGACAGGATCTTTCACTTTTGCAATGGCTCAGTCGTGGCTCACTGAAGCCTGAAAATCCTGGGCTCAAGCAATCCTCTGTGTCTCTGGGACTATGGGCACATACATGCCACCATGCCTGGCTAATAATTTTTTTTCTTAAGAAATAGACTTTATATATTTAAAGATAAAAATTGTGAAAAAGAAATCATCAGAATTCAGGAGGTGGGTGATGAGAAGGGGGAGATATTGATCAAAGGGTACAAAACTTGCAGGTATAAAATGAGTAAGTTCTGGAAATAAAATGCACAACATGATGACATAACATAGTTAATAATTATATATACTTGAAACATCCTAAAATAATAGTTCTTTTTTTTTTCTTTTTAAAAAAGTGTCAACTTTTATTTTCAATACAGGGGGTACATGTGCAGGTTTTTTACGGGGTATATTGCACTCCGGTAGTGAGTGTAGTACCCAATAGGTAGCTTTACAATGCACGCCCCTCCCCCTCCTCCTCCAGTAGTCTTCAGTGTCTATTCCTATTCTTAGGTCTATGTATGTTCAGTGTTTTCCTTCCCCTTATAAATGGGAGCATGCAGTATTTGGTTTTCTGTTCCTTCATTAATTTACTTTGGAATGACGAACCCCAGCTCCATCTAGTTTGCCGCAAATGACATTATTTCATTCTTTTATGACTGTGTAGTATTAGATGTTGTATATGTACCACATTTTCTTTATCCAATCTACCATTGACAGGCACCTAGGTTGATTTCATGTCTTTGCTCTTGTAATGTTTCATATTCATTGCTATGACAATGAACACTTGGATGCATGTATCTTTTTGTATAAGGATTTGTTTTCCTTTGAGTATATGCCTAGTAATGGGAATGCTAGGTAGAATGGTAGCTCTGTTTTAAGTTCTTTGAGAAATCTCCAAATTGCTATCTACAGTGTCTGAACTAATATTCATTCCCACCAACAGTGTATAAACATTCAGTTTTCTCCATACCCTCATCAATATCTGTTACATTTTATTTAGTAATAGCCATTCTGACTGGTGTGAGATGGTATCTCATTGTGGTTTTGATTTGCATTTCTCTAATTTGTGAGGATAAGCATTTTTTCATATATTTGTGGGCTACTTGTATGTCTTCTTTTGAAAAGTGTTTATGTCCTTTTCCCATTTTTAATGGAGTTATCTGTGTTTTGCATGTTGACTTGAGTTATTGATTGATTCTGGATATCAGACCTTCCTCAGATGCATAGTTTGCAAACATGTTCTCTTGTTCTGTAAGTTGTCTGTTAACTCTGTTTACAGTTTTTCGTTTTTGTTTTTGTTTTTTTTCTTTAATTCAGAAGCTCTTTAGTTTAACTAGGTCCCATTTGTCAATTTTTGGTTTTGTTGTGATTGCTTTTGGGGACTTGGCCAAAAATTCTTTTCGAGGCCAATGTTAATAAGAGTATTTCCTAGGTTTTCTTCTAGGGTTTTTATAGTGTGAGGTCTTCCACTTAAATCTTTAATCTACATTGAGTTAATTTTTGTATATGGTAAAATTTAAGGGTCCACTTTCATTCTTCTGCATGCTTGTTTATCTCAGCCTTGTTGAAGATCAGATGGTTATAGGGTGTGTGGCTTTATTCCTGACTTTCTTATTCTGATCTATTCATCTGTTTGTTTTTGTACCAATACCATGCTATTTGGTTACTGTAGCCTTATAGCATAGTGTGATGTTGAGTAATGTGATGCATCTAGCTTTATTCTTCTTGCTTGGGATTGTTTTGGTTATTTGTGCTCTTTTTTGTTTCCATGTGAATTTTAGGATAGTTTTATTTTATTTTTTTTAATTCTGTGAAGAATGACATTGGTAGTTTGATAGGTATAATATTGAATATGTACATTACTTTGGGCACTATGGCCATTTTAATGATATTGATTCTTCTAATCCATGAACATGGAATGTTTTTCTGTGTATTTTTGTTATCTCTGATTTCTTTCACCAGTGTTTTGTAGTTCTTATTGTAGAGAGATCTTTCAACATAGTACTGGAAGTCTTAGCCAGAGCAATCAGGCAAGAGAAGGAAATAAAGGGATCCATATAGAAAAATAATAAGTCAAACAATCTCTCTTCTCTAGGATTCCATAGTTAGAAAACACTCAAAGACTCTGCCAAAAAGCTGCTAGAACTTATAAACAACTTTTGAAAGGTTTCAGAATACAAAATAAATATATGAAAAATCAGTAGCATTTTTATATACCAATAACATTTAGGCTGAGAGTAAAATCAAGAACACGATCTTGTTTGCAATAGCCACAAAAAATGAAATATCTAAGAATACAGTTAGCCAACTAATTAAATAAAAAATTTCTAGAGACTGGGTCTCCTTATGTTGCCCAGGTTGGTCTCAAATCCCTGGCCTCAATGATCCTCGTACCTTGGCTTCCCAAAGTGCTAGAAATTACTGGTATGGGCCACTGTACCTGGCCCAAATTTAAAAAGAAAAATGATTGTTTAACTGTCATACATGCCTTGATTTCAGAAGGTATTTTACATTTGGTGAAAAATGAGCAAATTTGAGCTCTTCATCTGATGAGAAATTCAATCTAATGAGAATTGTCTTTCTCAAATGCAAAGTGTAATTTTCTCAAGGATCACATATTATAATATCTATATTAGTAAATTACTATACATACATTTATTTAACTCATTGTCTTATGATATAGATTATGTTTACATTGCAAGTAGAGATTAGTTATGCTGAGAGACAAAAATCTAGAACTAGATCTTGAATGACATGATTAAAAAATAATAGATTTTGTTGGTTATAAAAAAGGGTAGCATTGGCAGAATAACCTGCAACAACGCTTGATACTTTCTAACACCTTTTTCATAGAAAAAGGGATTTAACATTCTATAAGAATTGTAGCCATGATGTAAATGGATACAACATAAAATTAAGGAAATAAAATATATATTATTAAATGGATACAACATATAAGTAAGTAAATAAAATGTATTTTATTTATAGCTTTGTGTATATGTATTTCAATTAATTTTCATATATGAGATCAGTATGCTTCCCCAAAGTAATAAATTAAGTCTCACTAAAATAAATAAGATGAAGAATTTGGAACAAAACCTCAAAGCCTCTCAATAAATTGTTTCTGGATTGTGAAATGAATAGTTGTCAGGCAGAAACTCTCATTTTTATTCAGCTCTTATATTTGCCAGCTTTTGATGTTATGGCTATTAACTTTTATAGATGTCATACATTTTTATGTTAATCGTTCAGCTTTTTGTTTGGTGAGTAGCTAGACTTGTGTTCCTTGTTGTATGAGCAAATTACCACATCTTCAACATCTTTAAAAGGTTTTATTTCCCGTTTGTCATTTTAGAATTGATTTTTTAAATTAAGAATATGTCAAATACGGATACTGGAAAAAAATGTTTACTCTTTTTGCAAGATCATCCTTAATATAAGATTTCTATGGTTCAAATAACCTTTCTCAAATTTATTAGAAGACAAATAAATGTTTATATTCATATAAGTCAAAATACTACATCAAATTTTACATAGTAAAATATTTATGATTTATGTGCAGTAGATATGTTACATAATTTCCCTTTATCTCTACTTCTTTTCTCATTATAGAACAACTGTCATCCAAACATTTTGATGGAAACTTCACTTTTATTAAGGAATATTTTTAACATATATTTTTATAAATATTTTAGATCTAGCTTCTAACATAAACATAATTGCAATTATATCTCAAACTTAAAGAAACAAAAATATTCTAGTATATTCAAATATTTCACTAGTATTTAAACTTTCAATCTTCCTGTAAGTTCTATATTTTGTAAAATATGTATTAAATTTGAAGCATTTGTTTTAAAAGGATCCAAATAAAATTTTCATATTGTTACAAGTTGATAGGCTTAATTCCATGTCTGTCTTTTCTTTTTCCTTGGAATGTATTTATTACTGAAACTGAATAGTTTTTTGTTTTGTTTTGTTTTGTTTTTTGTAGTTTTCTACAGTATATTTCAGTTTGATTACATCACTGCAATGGTGTTTAACATGTTCCCCTTTTCTCCCTATATTACCTATTTATTTGTAGTTGTATTCAAGAAATGAAAGATTGCCAAATTTAATTGACTTTGTTTTGGTTTCATTTTTTATACAATTATGTTATAGGGAGAACTGGTTTGTCTCTCAATTTTTCTTAACAGTACTTTATTCATATATACTTTACATATTAAGCATAAGCATTAAATATATAGTCCTATTAACTGTGATACATCTATGTACCTGAGTAAGTAATATCCAGATCAGGATATAGATTTCTATTACTCCACAAAGTTTCTTCATGCTCCTATCCGGATAAGCCCCCATCTCCCTACCCGCTACCCCCAAGAGCGACCACTGTGATTTTTATCACCACAGACTGCTCCTTAACTTGACATGTACTCTTTTGCATCTGACTTCTTTCTTCCCTCAGGCTTTTGAGACTTATCCATGTTTTCAAAAGTATTGATAGTATTTTTTCATCAAAGTATTTCCCTGTAAGAATTAGATCACAGGTTGTTTTTCCTGTCTCCTGTTGATGAACATTGATGGGATTTTTTATCTTGGGCTCTTATGAATAAGCTGCCAAAATATCTTTAGAGAAGTCCTCTTGTATGAAAAACACATTCACTTTTCTTGCAGCCAAATGTCCTAGGAGTGGAATTGGTGGGTCATAGGATAACAACTGAAAAAGAACTTTCCATCATGATTGCACTGTTTTAAACTCCTACTGGCTTTGTACCACACTCTTGGCATCACTTGTTTTGTCTTTGTAATGGAACATTTGGATGGGTGGACTATCTCATTGAAGTTTTAACTTGCAGTTCACCTATAATTAATAGTGTGACATGGAGGTATTTTCTTATTATATGCCACTCAGCTATCTTATTTTATAAAGTGCCTGTTAAAGTCTTTAGCCCAATTTTTTTATTATTATTATTATACTTTAAGTTCTAGGGTACATGTGCACAACGTGCAGGTTTGTTACATATGTATACATGTGCCATGTTGGTATGCTGCACCCATTAACTCAAAATTGAGTTATTTTCTCTCTCTTGTAATAATTTGTGGATATTTTCAAAACTATATTCTAGATATAATTTCTTTGTTCAGTTTGTGTATTGTCAAATATATTACATTCTTTTTTTTTTTTTTTTGGGGGGACGGAGTCTCGCTCTGCCGCCCAGGCTGGAGTGCTGTGGCCAGATCTCAGCTCACTGCAAGCTCCGCCTCCCGGGTTCATGCCATTCTCCTGCCTCAGCCTCCCGAGTAGCTGGGACTACAGGCGCCCGCCACCTCGCCCGGCTAATTTTTTTGTATTTTTTAGTAGAGACGGGGTTTCACCGTGTTAGCCAGGATGGTCTCGATCTCCTGACCTCGTGATCCGCCCGTCTCGGCCTCCCAAAGTGCTGGGATTACAGGCTTGAGCCACCGCGCCCGGCCTATATTACATTCTTAACCTCTCTCTACTGAGCAGTAGTTTCTAATACTGATACATTTTAACCTATTAATATTTTTCTTGTATTGTTCTTAACACTTAAATCTTGACTAAAAAAACTTGTTCACTCTGAAATCACGAAGATTTATGTTTTCATCTAGAAATGCTATAGTTTTAGCTTTTATAGCATTAGCTTTTAAATGTAGATTTATAACCCATCCTGAATTAATGTTTGCCTATAGTGACTGCTGGGGTTAACAGTTCAATCCTTTTGATTTTTTTATTATGACTATTAAAATGTAAACAAATGTAAAACAGGTTATTGAGGTAAAAACTATTTTCATGGTATCTATTCAGTATCTTCATGAGCATAAGTATCCCTGAGGGAATTTTAAAATTGCACCCATTTAGTGAAACTATTTCATATTCTATTGATGTTTTCATTTATCATTGTTATCACTCTTGAATTAGTAAATGCCGTTAATAATCAACAAACTTATACAATCACAGTCTTTGATTTTTTTATTTTTTTTTTACTTTTTCCTTAAACCTTTATCACATATCAGGTGTTTTACTTGGATTTAGACATTTAGACATATCCAACTTTTTTGTAATTTTGATAGTAGCAATGCAACTTGTTTCCTAAAAAGCTAAATAGCCACAACAAATGTACAATAATCGGTTAGAGTGGGACTGAGGGGCAATGTTTCCCAATACATAGAAGAGGGATTCAGAAGCATTTAATAATGGTGTGATCCTGTATAACTTACTTTATCTCCTTGTGTATCTCCTTGCTTATCTGTAAGATAAAACCATGATAGTGTCTGCTGATAGGGTTATGCAGATTAAATTAATGTTAACATTTGTAAAGTGTTTGGAATGGTGCCAACCACATGGTAAAATTATATAATTGCTTTCCTATTACTATTGTAAGATTTTTTTTTGTAAGGGGACCTAAGATAATTGTGTTTTTTGAACAAAGAGGAAACAATAAAAAATTCTAATCAAGAAATGATACAGTATGAACATTAGTCTAATTAGACATACAAGTAAACCTTATCCAACAATAGGACAATGAATTGTTGCAAAATAATCACGGCTTGAATTAGGGTTTTTTTGTTTGTTTGTTTGTTTGTTTGTTTTAAATAAGGAAACTATAAAGCCACTCTTTATAAGCATTTATAAAACTGTGGGTCCATAATGGCTTCTCATTATTTAGGTAAAGTGACATTAAAGATAAAATACTTATTTTCTGCAGAACAGCTTCCTAAGAATTTCTGTAGCATACCAACAATTTTAGATCACTTTATATGTTATGAAGTTTTCCTTATTGATTGAACTTTAAGAGAAAAGTGTGACTAAGAGGAATATAAAAAGAAATCTTATTTTCTTAAACAAATAGGTTGCGTTCATAACCATAAACAAGTTTAGAAATTCATTATGCTTAACAAATTTAACATGTACATCTGAACCCAGTTTCACTCTGGAGCCAATAATTTGACATGCTCCTTATCTAGAAATAGAAGTTAGATTGTCTGAATTAAACAGAATGGCCCAGTTTCACTTATGTGAAAATCCTCTTGTATTATGTGTTTGATTTGGAAGGTAGTATTCTCATTTTCTTATGCAGATTTAGGAAGTTACCAGATCCCCTTTACTTTGTACCCTGTTAAAAATAATTTCATAAAATGAATTTTCACGCACCGGGGACATTTTTTAATCCTGAAATTTTTGGTGAAATATTCAAGTTTTACATTGTATAATGACAACAAAATTCTTTTTGATATGTGTAGCATTCAATGCCTTGACTCAATAGTACCGGCAACAAAAATTGAAGCAATGTCTAATTTAGTGTCTTTATCTTAGATAAAGAGCTATAAATATTTATAGATTTGATTTAATTTTGAATACATTTTAAAAAATGAGGTGGGTAATTATTGGTGTTCATATGGGTGCATCCACAAACACTGTAAATCACCACAAGTTTTCAGCAGTGTGAGCCTCCTCTCTTTTATTACACTATTGGTCTCAGTATCTTATGTAAAAGTTGTTACATTTCTTGGAATATTTGTCACCTCTCCACATTATTTCACAATGAGACACATATTAGAAGTAGTTTAATTTAATAAACAACATATATTTATTAAGCACTTAGCATGTGTTGAGCACGGCTATTAGTGCTGGGGGTTGAAAGAAATAATGTAGCACAGTTTCTCTCTTCACTGAAGTTACATTCTGTCTGGGTAGAAAATTTTAAAAAAATAAAAATGCCATGTTAAGAGTAATAAGACTGTACATAAATTGCAATGGTTAAACAAAGCAGTTGATAAAGGGTAAGTATGCCCAGTAAAGCAAGGGCATTGCTTGAAATGAGTTACAAAAGTATACCACAACCATTTTAGTATTATTTAGAGTTAAAACTTCATTTCCCATTAGATTGTTGCATTTGATTCATTTACTATATCAGTTCACATTTATTCCATAGTAAGAAATGATGATACATGAGTACAAAGATAAAAATTAAGTTGTCAAATTGATTTTTAAAATAAAATATATACATACTGTCAGAGACATAAATATAATAAATCTATTTCATTATTTCCTTAGAGACAGTTATCATTTTTGTGTAGAACTAGCTGATATAGAATATGTGGAAATTATTTCAGTGTTTACAAGTCTACAATTGAACAAGTTGAATGTAATATATTTCATAAGCTTGTATGATACCACTGGGGCTAGAGTAGAAGTGATATTAAATGTACGAAATAAATAGAATAAACATTCAGAGAGGAACTATGTTTTGTCTTAAAACTTCACTAAGTCTAAGAATTGATATTCTGCTGCTGGATGAGTTGGTGATTTCTGAGTTATGGTGAATATCTCCCCATTACAATCCTGTCGTTGCCCTATGCATTGTCCTATTGTTGGGTAAGATTCACTTGTATATCCTATGTTACATAATTTTGTCATTGAGTGGAAGAGAATTTGACTGTAGTAAACTTAATTCTTTGCCATGTAGAGATGTATGACAAAGAACATTATTTTGAAAGTTTTTGTTCTTATATTTCCTTTGCAATCTGACTTCTTACTATTTGCCTCATTTTCATGTATGTGTTTTTACAAAGCATTCTCTTGGTATCACTAACCAAATAACTGTTTAGAGACACAAAAGGCCAACTGGGGATGAAAACAGTTTATTTACTTACTACACACTATGGTTCTAGCTCTCTGTTAAAAGAATAATAGTGTATTTGGAGTGTGGGTAAAACATATTTATTAAAAGTACGATTCCTCTTTCCCCCACAGATTCTGTGGTGAAGCCTTGTGATTTTTTGTCTTTACAAACTGTTCACTGATCTGGCAATGAAAATTGCCTCGATGTTAATAAATATTAGTTCGTTAGCTATGTTTAATTAACACAAATGAAACTGATGAACCCAGTGTTGTGTGTTATTGCAAGATTTCTATTTATATCAGCAAACCTCAGTGTGCTGAGGTCATAAATATGATTTATTAAATAAGTTATTCAACAGGCATTGAGTATCAAGTATCAGTCAGAGGCTTTGCTAAATGCTGCAGACCCAAATATGTCTTAAAGGAATATACTGTCTTTCAAAAAATAGATGGCTAAAAAATAGTTATAATGTAGATGATATAGAATAATAGATATATGTATAAAGGGGAAATTATTGGAAATTGCAGGCCATGGGCTAGATTCACTTGGTTGGAACAGAGCACAGTCCACAGGACTGATGGAGAACAAAGAATAATGTATTAGGAGAGATCATAGAATGGCAGAAATTTGAAGAGTTTACATTGAGTGTCATCATTTAACATTACACATATTGATTATGGACTGAAGAAATAAGACGGGAGGTCCTTTATGAGATTTTATGTCTGAAGTTTGAGCCTGCTAGCTTGATATGGTAGAGCAAATCTGTATTTCCATTCTAGTTCTACAATGCAATAACTAACCGTAGATAGTGGTGCTCTGAGCCCTGGTAAGGATCAGGGTTTGACCACAAGAATGGAATAAACTGTAATTATATTTGAGTATTTCATAGATCTGTAAGGCAATGCTATTTTTGTAAAAAAGTAGAACACAAAAATGTTGTGTACTGGGCGTTTCCACCAGCTGCTTCTACGCGGAAACTCCTCCATATGCTGTAGTCCTCAATGAATGAATATTGCATTTGATGATGATAACAAATGCAGATAAATGGAATTGTAGTTGCATTAAAAGACACGTTTTGATACTGGGGGGGGGGACAGTATTGGTATAAAAGCAGAGATGGAGTTGGGTATCCATGTGTAGAAGCATCTAATGTTGATTTCCTTGAGGGTCTTAGGGAAATTTGGCAACTTCCAATTTAAAGAGTTATAAAGTCACAGAAGAGGTAGTATTTTTATAAATCTGAGGTATACCCCCTCCTTGAAATTCCAATGTTAACTAAGGCAAAAAGTCAGTTATGACTGTAGTGATTCAATAAATGAAATATTTGGTATAACTTCTGGTTTTAATGGAACAGAGTTTTCAGGAGACCCATGAGAAGGAATGGTGGGAAAAGCAGAAGTGAATTTGAAAATGTTGGAAGAAGGAAACACTCAGATATGAATATAAAAGACATATTATGAAGGTAAGAGAAAACTCACCACCAGGAGGTGGTCAGAAACCTGGAGATCTAACCTCAGAGTTGTGAAATACCTGTCTATTTCTAGATTAAAATCTGTAAGGTACACCTGTATTTTAGTAGTAAGTAGCAGCTATACTTTGTAGTTAAGTAGTTACTATACTTACCTTTAGTAAAGTGGTTATATATATTATATATATATATATACACATATATGTATATATACTTATATATACATATATATCACATATGTATATATAAGTAAGAGGTGAGGGGAGAGAGAGAAAGATTATGAAAATTTGCGATATGAGTATAGAGGTAGAGAATTCCAACCAGTTTACCATCTACAAACTAAATCCAAGAAAGCTGGTGGTAAAATTCAAAGTTTGAAGGCTTGAGAACCAGATGAGGCAATGTTGTCATTCCAAGCTCGAGTCTAAAGGCCCAAGAACCATGAGCTCTGATGTCTAATACCAGGAGAAATGATAGAATTTGCCCTTCTTCTGCCTTTTTTGTTCTTTTCAGACCCTCAACTGTTTGGAAGATGCCCACTCACATTGGTGAGGGCAGATCTTTACCCCACCTACTGATTCCTTTATTAATCTCTTCCAGAAACATTCTCACAGATACACCTACAAGTAATGTTTTACTACCTATCTGGGCATTGCTTGGCCCAGTCAGGTTGACATATAAAATTAAACATCACAAGTCCATCACTGAGTACCCATAGGTATTTCCTTGAACCATACTTAATAACCAAATAAAGACAGTAACAAGGTCATAATTCTGCTTAACATTATACAACTATCCTGCCTGCAACCAAAATGGAACTAATTCTTTCCTCAGAAGTGGAGGTAAAATCCTGGAGTAATTTTTACTCTTGGTATCTTGTAACTTAGAAACTAGGATGTAAAATTCACAATAACTAAATAGAGATGCTCTTCAACTAGTGGTCTTATATCTCTATAAACTCATCATAAGTTATAAATATTATTAAGTCAAAGAATGAACAGTATTTTCAACTTACAATGGGTTTATCAGACATAACTCCATCATAACTTGAGGAGCATATTGAATGCATATCACTTTCATACCATTGTACATTTGAAAAATCATAAGTTGAACCATCATAAGCTCGGGACTGTATGTAATGATATGAAGTCAATAACATATTTCATAATAGGAGACGGGGAAAACAATAGATTTGCTATATATATATATATATATGTGTATATATATATGTATATATATGTGTATATATATATATATATGCTTACCAACATATTTATAACAAAATAAGGAGGAAATGTTCATGATACTGGCAGTTCTCATTACTTTAGCAAGTCATTTGCTTATACCTGGTATTTATAACTACCTTCTTCTACTACCCATTTTATATTCCCTTTGCCTTCAGCAATCATGTCAACTGGTCCTGGTTCTTTATTTGGTAGGGTGACCCAAAACTTCATATCTGAATAGCCTGGGCTGTTGGTATTCGGGCTTAGTTTGGATTGTTGTAGTTTTCAATCACCTTAATCACAGAGCATGATATTACTAAAAGATGTCCTAAGATGTCTTCTGTATTCCAGACATATTCATCTGTATCTACATTGAGAAATATTAGTCCAATTTCACTTTGGTAGTAAGGATTAATCACCCTAGCAAGCACAATAACTCCCTTCTTTGTCTATTGGTTCAGAGACATGAGAAGTCCAAGGTATCTGGCAGCCTTGACTCCCAGTTCAGTGGAATTATCATTATGTCTCTTGGTGGAAGCACTCCTCTTGCTGGAGCTGAGACCTCTAGGCCAGCAGAGTATAAAGTTATAGAAACAGGAAGCACAAATGTAGATAGTGAGTCACTAGAGGTTAATGATGAGTGGTACCACTCCCATTTCTTTTTGCTTGGTTCCTGGACCCGTAAATCCTGGCTACCAGAGAAACAGAACCACATAGTGGATGCTGATTCAGAGCCTATACAGTCTTCCGTAGGACCCTGACCCAACCCCACAAGGTATTATTACCTTGCTGTAATTGGAACTTGAGTCTTAAAAAGGTCATTTCACTCTGTCAAGGCAGTTGCCTCAGGTTCATGGGAAACTTAGTTGTACCAGTGAATTCCATGAGCATAGGCCCATGACTGCATTTATTTGTCTGTCAAAGTGGTTCCTTGATCAGAAACAATGCTGTGTAGAATATCATAACAGCAATCAAGGAATGCTGTAAGTGCATAGATGGCAGTTTTGGCAGAAGCACTGTACACAGTAAAGGAAAACCTGTATCCAGAGTAAGTGTCTATTGCAATAAAGATAAAACACTGCCCCTTCCGTGATGGAAACAGTCCTATGTAATCAACTTGCCACTAGGTAGCTGGCTGATCACCTGGGGAATGGTGCCACATCAGGGGCTCAGTGTGGGTCTCTGCTACTGGCAGATTGGGAATACAACAGTGGCCATAGCACGCTCGGCCTTAATGAATGGAAGTCTATGTTGCTCATACCATGCATAACTTCCATCCCTGCCTCCATGACCACTTTGTTCATAAACCTATTGGATGATGAGATAGGGGTGCCTGGGGAAAGAAGCTGACTGGTATCTATATAATAGGTCATACTATCCACTTGATTATTAAAGTTGTCCTCTACCTAGGTCACCCTTTGATAAGTATTCACAAGGGACCCAAATAATATTATTTTTCATTCTGAGAGGTCAGTCGACATACTTCTTTCCCAAATTTCTTTGTCACCAATTTTCCAATCATGTTCCTTCCAAGTCCCAGAATATCCTGCCAAATCATTGGCTACAGCCCATGAATTGATATGTAATCACACATCTGGCCATTTTTCCTTCCAAGCAAATTCAAAACAGGTGCACTGCCTGAAGTTCTGCCCATTGAGAGGATTTCCTGTTACAACTCTCATTCAGATATGTCCTAGAGAGGGCTTGTAGTATTGCAGCTGTCCACTTTCAGGTTGTGCCTGCATATTGTGCAGAACCCTCTGGAAACCAGGCCCAAATTTTCTTTTTCTGTGTCAACTTTCATGGAACACTCCCCATGAGTCTAGAGGTGCAGGCTGGGAAAAAGAAGGCATTGTGACGGGAGTAGGGACCGTGGCTGTTTGGACCACTTCTTCGTGTATTTACTTGTGCATTCAGGGCCTCCTCAGGATCAATCACAGATGTGCCATTGCCATTTGACGATGCAGTGCATGCACAGCTTTATGGTGTGGTGAGTCAGATAACACACCGTTTATTATGGGCAGAATAAGATTGGTTTCCCAGCTCAAGAAGAGACAGATAATTTTTTTTTCCTCTGCCTTTTTGTGCTATTTGCATTGTCAATGAATTGGATGAAGCCTGCCCACATTGTGAGGGCAGATCTTCTTTACTCGGTCCACTGATTCATATATTAATCTATCGAGAAACTCCCATATATACACAGACAGAAATAATGTTTTACCAGCCACCTGGGCATCCCTTAGCCTAGTCAAATTGGCACACAAAATTAACCATCACCGTCTCTACTTAAATATAACCAAGTATCACGGCTCACATATAAATATTCCCAGAACTTTGGGAGGATGAGTCAGGAGGACTGCTAGAGCCCAGGACTTTGAGGCCTGCCTGGGCAACATAGTATGACCTTGTCTCTACAAAAAGAATAAAAATTAGCCAGGCATGGTGGCACATGCCTGTAGTCTCAGCTACCCAAGAGGCTGAGGCAAGAGGATCGTTTGAGCCTGGAAAGTTGAGGCTGCAATGAGCTGTCATTCCCTCCAAACTGAGTGACAGAGTAGAACACTGTCTTTTTTTACTTTTTATTTTTATTATTATACTTTAAGTTCTAGGGTACATGTGCATAACATGCAGGTTTCTTACATATGTATACTTGTGCCATGTTGGTGTGCTGCACCCATGAACTCGTCAGCACCCATCAACTCGTCATTTACATCAGGTATAACTCCCAATGCAATCCTTCCCCCCTCCCCCCTCCCCATAATAGGCCCTGGTGTGTGATGTTCCCCTTCCCAAGGCCAAGTGATCTCATTGCTCAGTTCCCACCTGTGAGTGAGAACATGCGGTGTTTGTTTTTCTGTTCTTGTGATAGTTTGCTGAGAATGATGGTTTCCAGCTGCATCCATGTCCCTACAAAGGACAGAAACTCATCCATTTTTATGGCTGCATAGTATTCCATGGTGTATATGTGCCACATTTTCTTAATCCAGTCTGTCACTGATGGACATTTGGGTTGATTCCAAGTCTTTGCTATTGTGAATAGTGCCACAATACACATATGTGTGCATGGTGTTTATAGCAGCATGATTTATAATCTTTTGGGTATATACCCAGTAATGGATCATATGGTACTTCTAGTTCTAGCTCCTTGAGGAATCGCCATACTGTTTTCCATAATGGTTGAACTAGTTTACAATCCCACCAACAGTGTAAAAGTGTTCCTATTTCTCCACATCCTCTCCAGCACCTGTTGTTTCCTGACTCTCTAATGATTGCCATTCTAACTGGTGTGAGATGGTATCTCATTGTGGTTTTGATTTACATTTCTCTGGCCAGTGATTAGCATTTTTTCATGTGTCTGTTGGCTGTATGCATGTCTTCTTTTGAGAAATGTCTGTTCATATCCTTTGCCCACTTTGCCCACTTTTTGATGGGGTTGTTTGTTTTTTTCTTGTAAATTTGTTTGAGTTCTTTGTAGATTCTGGATAGTAGCCCTTTGTCAGATGAGTAGATTGCAAAAATTTTCTCCCATTCTGTAGGTTGCCTGTTCACTCTGATGGTAGTTTCTTTTGCTGTGCAGAAGCTCTTAAGTTTAATTCAATCCCATTTGTCAATTTTGGCTTTTGTTGCCATTGCTTTTAGTGTTTTAGACATGAAGTCCTTGCCCATGCCTATGTCCTGAATGATATTACCTAGGTTTTCTTCTAGGGTTTTTATGGTATTAGGTCTAACATTTAAGTCTCTAATCAATCTTGAATTAATTTTCATATAAGGAGTAAGGAAAGGATCCGGTTTCAGCTTTCTACTTACGGCTAGCCAATTTTCCCAGCACCATTTATTAAATAGGGAATCCTTTACCCATTTCTTGTTTTTGTCAGGTTTGTCAAAGATCAGATGGCTGTAGATGTGTGGTATTATTTCTGAGGACTCTGTTCTGTTCCATTGGTCTATATCTCTGTTTTGGTACCAGTACCATGCTGTTTTGGTTACTGTAGCCTTTTAGTATAGTTTGAAGTCAGGTAGTGTGATGCCTCCAGCTTTGTTCTTTTGACTTAGGATTGTTTTGGCAATGCAGGCTCTTTTTTAGTTCCATATGAACTTTAAA
The DNA here is from genome assembly GCF_009764315.1 of Trachypithecus francoisi. NCBI lineage: Eukaryota > Metazoa > Chordata > Mammalia > Primates > Cercopithecidae > Trachypithecus > Trachypithecus francoisi. The sequence goes on from NW_022681454.1 coordinate 91,388,915, forward strand.
GCAGTTTTTTTTTTTTCCAATTCTGTGAAAAAACTCATCGGTAGCTTGATGGGGATGGCATTGAATCTGTAAATAACCTAGGGCAGTATGGCCATTTTCACGATATTGATTCTTCCTATCCATGAGCATGGTATGTTCTTCCATTTTTTTGTGTCCTCTTTGATTTCACTGAGCAGTGGTTTGTAGTTCTCCTTGAAGAGGTCCTTTACATCCCTTGTAAGTTGGATTCCTAGGTATTTGATTCTCTTTGAAGCAATTGTGAATGGAAGTTCATTCATGATTTGGCTCTCTGTTTGTCTGTTACTGGTGTATAAGAATGCTTGTGATTTTTGCACATAATTGGAAGTAAAGCACTCCTAAGCAATTGTACAAGAACAGAAATTATAACAAACTGTCTCTCAGACCACAGTACAATCAAAGTAGAACTCATGACTAAGAAACTCAATCAAAACCGCTCAACTACATGGAAACTGAACAACCTGCTCCTGAATGACTACTGGGTACATAACAAAATGAAGGCAGAAATAAAGATGTTCTTTGAAACCAATGAGAACAAAGATACAACATACCAGAATCTCTGGGACACATTTAAAGCAGTGTGTAGAGGGAAATTTATAGCACTAAATGCCCACAAGAGAAAGTTGGAAAGATCTAAAATGGACACTCTAACATCACAATTAAAAGAACTAGAGAAGCAAGAGCAAACACATTCAAAAGCTAGCAGAAAGCAAGAAATAACTAAGATCAGAGCAGAACTGAAGGAGATAGAGACACAAAAAACCCTCCAAAAAATCAATGAATCCAGGAGTTGGTTTTTTGAGAAGATCAACAAAATTGACAGACCGCTAGCAAGACTAATAAAGAAGAAAAGAGAGAAGAATCAAATAGATGCAATAAAAAATGATAAAGGGGATATCACCACCTACCCCATAGAAATACAAACTACCATCAGAGAATACTATAAACACCTCTATATACAAATCAACTCGAATTTCTAGAAGAAATGGATAATTTCCTGGACGCTGTCTTAAAAATATGTAATTTTAGCCAGGCGTGGTGGCTCACTCCTGTAATCCCAGTACTTCGGGAGGCCAAGGGGTGTAGATCAGAGGATCAGGAGTTCAAGACCACCCTGGTCAAGATGGTGAAAAAAATTTAAAAATTATATATAATATATATTTTAGTTTTATATATGTATATGTATATGTGTGTGTGTGTGTGTGTATATATATATATATATATATATATATATTAGTTGGAATCTCACTGTGTCACTCCAGTCCAGTGGCACGATTTCTGCTCACTGCAACCTCCACCCCAGTGGTAGGATTACGGGTGTGAACCATCGCGCCTGGCCAAAATTACACACACACACACACACACACACACACACTCGTGTGTGTGTAATTGTAATTGTTTTCAAGATCTAGAGAAATTTCAGATACATACACGCAAACATTCACATAATTTTTTCTGAGTAACTGCAATATGTCATATGGTAAACTTCTGTACCACTAGTTTCTACTTTTGTTCATTGTCTGGTTTTCCCCTATTATCTTTAGCACATATCCTTTATGCCCCATGAAAATAGAGTTATTATTGTGTTAACGTATGTCCTTTTCTATCAAATATATTTTGGTGAAACTAAAAAAATGAATTTAAATGTTCATTGATTTTAATGAGGACCTATTGTGTGCTGTACTTGCTGGATGTTCCATAGCTATAAAACAATAGTGAACCAGCAGATTTGGGTGGGAACAACATCTTCACTATTTCAGACAAGTCACAATAGCTTCCGTTCTTACAGTTCCTAGAATTCTCAGTGTGGGCTCATGCCCAAGCATATTATGAAAACTGCCCTTTGTAATATATTTGTGACCTCTTATGTGGTCACAAATTCTTGAATACTTTTTGGATATTAGGATGATTAGTATCTCTAGCTTTGATATCCTATGTCACAAACATACGTGATAACTAATTTTAAGGAATAGTAAAATACACTTCATATGTGGAAACAGGATGGCTGACATTCTTAGGGACAGACTTATCCAGAAAATTTATATAGTTCGTGATATTGCTGGACCATTACCCCAAAAGGTAAATGCTATATGTTTTAGTGATCTTGGGTGACTACAACAAAACACCATAGACTGGGTGGCTTAAGCAACAATTTATTTTTCACAGTTCTGCAGACCGAGAAATCCAAGGTTAAGGAAATGGCAGATTCAGTCTTGGTGAGGGCCCACTTCCTGACTTTCCTGTCCTCACATGGCAGAAAGAACAAGCTCTGGTGTGTCTTCCTCCCTTAAGAAGGCATTCATTTCATCACAGGGCTTCATTCTCATGAGGTAATTGAACCAAATTACCTCCCCAAAGCCACACTTTCTAATACCATCACACTGGCAGTCAGAATATCAACAGATGGATTTCAAGGAAATACAAAGGTTCAATCCATAACACTGCCCATACACTGGAGATTTCAAACTCATGAATGGCATTATAAAAATTTGAAGAAGGTGACAAGTAGTTATGCAGAGGAGGAGTTTGAGTCAATTTGAGTCAATAAGAGTTTCCTTTTCTCTGCATCCTTGCCAGTATCTGCTATTGTCTGTTTTTTTATATTAGCTATTCTGACTTGGGTGAAGCGATATTTCATTGTGGTTTTGATTTACATTTCCCTGATGATTAATGATGTTAAGCATATTTTTTCATATCTCTGTTGGCTACCTATATGTCTTCTATTGAGAAATGCCTGTTTATGTCTCTTGCCTATTTTCAAATGGAATTTTAAAATAATTTTTGAAGTGTTTGAGCTCCTTATATATTCTGGATGTTAGTCCCTTGTCAGATGAATAATTTCCAAATATTTTCTGACATTAAAGATGTTGTGTCTTTGTTCTGTTGATTGTTTATCTTGCTGTGCAGAGCTTTTTAGTTGAATATGTCTCATTAAAATTTTGCCTGTGCTTTTGAGGTCTTAGCCATAAAATCTTTGCCTAGCCTGATGTCCTGAAGAGTGTTTCCCCGCGCCCCCCCCCATGGTTTCTTATAGTAATTTTATAAATTCAGGTTTTATTTGAAGTCTTTATCCCATGTTTAATTTAGTTGACATTGTGAGTGGTGAGAAATAGGGGTCCAGTCTCATTCTTCTGCATGTGGTTATGCAGTTTTCCAAAGACCATTTATTGAAGAAGGTGTGTTCTTTTTCCATTGTTTGTTCTTGGTGACTTTGTTAAATACCAGTTGGCTATAAATATGTAGATTTATTTCTGGGTTCTCTATTCTGTCCCATTGGTCTAATTTTATACCAATATGTTCTGTTTTGATTACAATAGCCTTGTCTTATATTTCAAAGTCAGATAGTATGATGTCCTAGCTGTGTCCTTTATACTCAGAGTTGCTTTGGTTATTTGAGCCTTTTGTGTTGTTGTTCTATACTAATTTTTGGATTGCTTTCTTTTTTATTTTTATGAAAAAATGACTTTTGTGTTTTGACAAGGATTGAATTGGATCTGCAGATTACTTTGAGTAGTGTGGTCATTTTAATTATTTTGATCTGTGAGCATGGGTTGTCTTTCCATTTGTGTGTGTCCTTTTTAATTTCTTTCACTAGTGTTTTATAGTTTTCCTGGCAGAGATCTTTCACTTCTTTGGTTGCATTCATTTCTAAATATTTTATTTTATTTTATTTTTTGTAGCCACTCTAAATGGGACTGACTTCTTGATGTTTTTTATCTACTTCATTATTGATGGCTAGAAATATTACTGAGTTTTGTATGTTGATTTTGTATCCTGTAAGTTTATCAAATGTATCAGTTCTGAGTCTTCAGTTTTTCCCCACGTAAGATTATGTCTTCTACAAAGAGGGATAGTTTGACTCCCTCTTTTCCAGTTTGGACATCAATTGTTTGTTGTTGTTGTTGTTGTTTGTTTGTTTTTCTTTCTTTCTTTTTTTTCTTTCCTAATTGCACTGGCTAAGATTTCCAGTACTAAGTTGAATAGGAGTGTTGAAAATAGGCATCCTTGTCTTGTTCAAGGTCTTTGAGGAAAGATTTTCAACTTTTCCCCATTCAGTATTATATTAGCTGTGGGTTTCTCATATATAGTCTTCATTATTTTGAGATGTGATCCTTCTATGCCAAGTTTGTTGAACAGTTTTATCTTGAAGAGTAGTTGTTCTATTTTTATTTTTTTGAGGAACTTCTATACTGTTTTTTTATAATTGCCGTATTAATTGGTATGCCTACCAAGAGTATACAAGGGTTTCCTTATCTGTACATCCTCACAAACACTTACTAGCTTTTGTATTTTTTATTTTTTGATAATGGACATTTGTAACAGGTATGAGGTGATATCTTATTATGACTTTAATTGGCAATTCTCTGATCATAATAAACATCTCTTTTTGATGTCATTACCAGATAGTGTTTCAAATTCCTGAAAAGCTACTACTATTCATTGTTCTCCATATACTTTTTGTACGTATAAAGGTCTAACTCACAAAGTTAACAACAATGCTGAAAACAATATATTCTAGCAAGTTCCTTACCTAGCCACCATGAAAGAACAATAAAAAAAAAAAACTTTTCTAATAATTTCAAACAGTAACAGGCCATGAAAAGTTTGTGAAATTGGTCTGTATAATGGCAGATGGTTAACAATCAGAGAAATGTTTCAAAATGTACTAAAATTTTAAATCATCACAATCTAATCATAGAAAGTAGTTTTAATACCACACATCACTCTAAACCTACAATTGCTCTGTCACCCTCTATGGAAGACAATTTCCTGTGAGTTCTCCCATGCAATGAAAATTAATAAATCTCATGCTAAATCCCTGAGAAATGTGCGGCTTCTTGAGAGAATATTAACATGAGCAATTAAGTTGTGTTTTAAAGAACTTTTTTTTAGCAATTAAAGTAACTAATTTTACAAGATGTGGCATAATTAAGGTAGAAAAACAGACTGAAGTTGGAATACACAAATTTTAGAAAGGTAAATATGTCAAAATACGTTCTGAAGCAAGGGAATATGGAGGACGTTAAAACAGAAATGCCCATATTCCATTTATTTTTTTCTATAACCCATTTGTTTTTCAGCTTACAGTATGGAATTTCCAATCATGAAATTAATGTCAGGAAATGAGCTGCAGTATCCTCATACTTGTACTGTTTCTTTCAAATAGTACAATAAGAGAAGGTTTTCTTTTAATTAAGATCTACATTTTGGGGAAGAAAGAGTGATTATTCAGGGACATTTGAAAAGTTGGTGGTGAAAGAAGAGTCCAGGGCATCACTTACTTCTTTTATCAGTATACCATCCCATAATCTGTGTGAATCGTTTGCTTAGATTCTTATAGTGTCTGAACTATCACTTTACTTTCTTTATTATTTGTCAGCCTCTACACTTGTATTTATTCTTGTTTCTGAAATTCCAGCTGAATTTGATGGTATTTTTTTCCAAATTAATATTATTCATTATTTTTCTGTTAACATTGAATATGCATATACTCATCCCATGAAATTATTCAAGTAGATAGCCTCCTAGATCATTTTAATGTTTTAAAAATATATATGTTTGGTTCACATGGAGCCAGCTTAAATTATGCCACTGGGTATTTATTTATTTTTATTTTTAAAAGTAAAACATTTAAAATTAAGCATGTGTCATTTCAATGACAGAGTTAACTTTATCAGTATCTGAAGGAGAAAACAAACAAACATTAACGGATGCTCTATTTGTTTTCCTCAGTTTAGTTATGTAGGATTAGTTTATTTTAATTTTGTTTTTATTTTTTATTGAAAAAATCCTTAGACATTTCCCTTTCATAATACAGCATTTGATAATGGAGTTTCCCTTGTTGTCATTCAGAGCATTGTCCTTCTATTCAGAATATAATTAGTTGAAATCTGTATCTGAATATCTGTGCATGCTGTGGCAAATTGAAATAACTTGTCGATGTGTATCTTTGTTCAGACATGTGAAATACAGTGGTAGGAGAAAGAAAAGTAAGATTCAATTTCTGTAAGTTTTATCTCCCAATGACTATGGACTATGCTAATATATTGTGATTGTTTATGATATCATTTAGTTATTAGGCTAATTATTTACTTTTCTACACATTTTTACATGAAATGGAGCTTCAGCCCTTATAAGTAGGAAATACTAAAACAACAATTAAATGCATTTTATGGTAAAAAAATGTTGTCAAATATATTTATAAGGCATATCATGATCTGTGTCTATGGGAATATAATAAATGATCAATTCAAAGTAAATTTACTCATTATTTCAAACAGTTTTAGATAGGGTACTCCTTATTGCAGTTACACTGGTAGCTGAATAGTGATGAATTATTATAATTTCTCTATTAAATATTTCTGTTAAAATATTTCATCTCATTAAAATGTGAATCCACAGTATACGTAACTTCAGAAAGAAATGTTCAGAGAAAGTGAATGTGTCTGCTGAGCAAACAGTGAAGCAAGAAAAAAGCATTGCACAGGGAATTAGATTAGCCACGCTGGTAAAGGCGTAACTAAAGCCCCATTAGGTCTGGCCCAGACAGCATTTGTGTTTGGAAGAGCTAAGCAAATCACGTTAATTAATGCTCACAATTTTCTTTGGTGAAAGGTCCTGATGTTAGAGGGAAGACAGACATTTTCTTTTTTATCTGTACATTATACAAGCCTACCCAGGTCGCTGGACCATTGGAGAGGAAGCAAAAGGAACTGAAGCAAAAATAATCACGGTTTTAGTCTCAAAACAAAAAGAATGCTTACTCATTTACACCATTCCTTTTATTAGAAGGCTTAATTTTGAACTATAATGAATCTGTTTGCATGTATGTGTGTGTGTATATATATGTATACACACACAATCACATTCATTGTATGTGTGTGTATATATATATCACATTCATTGTATGTGTATATATATGTACATACACACATTTACATCTATATGTGTATGTGTGTATGTGCATTTCCTTTCCAGAAAATTCCACCAGAAAGGACTCTGGTCCAAACAGAAAATTAAAGGAGTACTGTAGTGTTATTTTCTACACTCTGGCTGTTTCTATAAGACTTTCTCTGCCCCAATAAATTACAACGTCGTGTAGATGCAGAAATAAAGATGGTTATATTATAAGGAACATAGAGTGTAAATAAAATACTAAAGTTATGTATGAAACAAAATTGTATCTTCTAAAAATAAAGTAACATAGCATTTAAGTAATATAAAGCCAGTTGAGTGTTAGCACCTTCAAAGTGACTATCCTAAAGTAGTTTTCATTTAGTTATTGCAATTTACATGTTTTCTACAAACAACACTTTACGGTAACACTTAGAGCCTGCATTTAAAGGAGAGGAGTTAGAGAAGGGAATACTGGGTAAAGATACAGGAAATCCGGTTGATTGCTTAGACAGAGCCTCATGTAGCAGCAATTATATCACTTTGGTGGGTAATCAACACAAACTGATCTCTCACTTTTCAGATCTAGGCTTTAGAATGTTTCAGAGAGTACTCAAAGATAATTTTATTTAAGTGCACTCACTTCAACAATGTTGCATGAAATGATATATACACAAAAATCATAATACATTATTCTTATGCATTTACTATAATATGTCTATGTTTTCTAAGATGTACTCTTCCTGATCAATACTTTAGAAAAAATAATGAAAAAATAGTAAATATTTGAGGGCAAAGGGGTGGGGGGAAAATAAATTATACAAAAGAATAGTCCACTGAAATTGAAGTGTGAAAGAATAAATCCATTCCTGTGCTACATCCAATGCTCTCTGGTAGCCTACATTCTCCAGATTTATTAACACTCCTGGAAAATGCTTTCTCTCACTGTTGAATTCCCAACCTTTACATTTCCATTTCTGTTAGCAGCATGTGGGAAGACTAGGTTTTCTTTAGTTAATACATTCTTTCCTCAGATAATGTGCAATAAAATCTATTAGATGCACAGACTTTCTTATAAACAATTCTAACACTGAACATTTACATTTACTGTGTACCTCTTCTGTTTTCCAAAATTTTGTAACAGCATATTTTCACGAAAACTATTTTGTTATTCTTTCAGATGGTAGAGAGTATCCACGAAAATATCATTCTTCCCCCATTCATACTGAAAATTCTAAGATGCCTTAGTGTGGAAATCATGCATGCATATTCATTTTTAATGTGCTAATCATGCAGGTATATGTGGAAGAGGCCAGAGTTGGACCAAGCTTTCAAAAGTGATGTGTTTTATTCATAAAGATGTGTGAAGAATCAGTAATTACCTATTATTATAGGAAGATACAAAGAATAAAAACAGATTTTTCAAGCTGCTATCCCTAATTTATTTGTCTTATATTAATTATGAGTCTTTTAGCTGGGTCAGATTATAAAAGCCTGATTCCAGTTTGCAAATTATCCAAAATGATGACTAAGAGAGGGTTCAGTTTTGCTTTTGCTTGGGTTTATATAAATACGACAAAAAGTGATGCAAATAAATAATACATGAGTAAGTGAACACAGCTTTTCCATGTTTCCTTAGTTCCTTACCAAGCAATAAGCAAAATTTGGTAGTTAGCGTATTACTTAGAAGAGTCTTCTGGTTGATCCTTCTAGAACAGAGAAGGAACCATATCCACAATCAAGAGTTTACCAGCTACTTTAGAAGGTAATTCTTTACTTGCCCATAGACACCTACTCCTTCATTCTATTTATTCTTCAACATTGTATCACCTCATACTTATATATAAATACATTCATTTCCTTTGCATATACCCAATAAAACCTCTTTGCCTTCCTATGAAAACTGTGATTTCTTCTATTGAACTATATTTAAATTAAAATATATGTTGCATAAAACCAGGTATGATTTCATTGTTGCATTTGTGCCAAGAAAAATAATTTGAATATTTTGTTCATTAAGATAAACCTGTGCCTTCAAGTTAGTCATTTTATAATTAGAAATAATAGCTATTATCAGACCATTTTGGCTAACCTTTTTGGAAGCTACTAATTATTTTCATTTATAACTTATGAGATAAAAATATTTCTATTTCTACTATTGTAGGACTTTGTCAAGTAGATAAATCTTTAAAATAACCGTGGGCAGAGTATATCATTATCAGCTAACATGACAGTATGGAGGCATTATTCGCATTACTACCAACACAAGCAGAAAGGGAGAACGGGAGAATGGAGCATTTTTTTAAACCATTCTTTTAATTTTCTTCATGATGATGTTAGAGCATTAAAAAACTGACAAAGAGATGTTCTAAGGAAATTCTGAAATGTGACAAAAGTTATATCTAGTTATAATTATGACAAATATTAACATTAAAAAATCACCCTGTTTAAAAGTATCAAAAAATCTTACATCTAATATAAGATCCCATTTTCTTACATTTTAAATCCCTACATTTATGAGGGTCTCTGTATTTTGTGGCCAATAAGTTAAAAAAAATTTTAAATGCAACAGCTGTACCATAATTTTTAGTGTGGAATGTTTCCTATTAATGTCATTCTTGGTTGGGTTTGGGGGTAAGAATGAACTGTGTGCTTCATTTCTAAATGAACGTTTATTGATGCCAATAAAAATTATATAAATATTCTGAAATGGGAAAAGGAATATTTGTTAAATTAAATTCCCAAATATATTTGCTCCTTCACTTCAAAAATCATACCTGATTGATTACCCAACTTTGGAATATTTTAAATTTAATATCAACCATTTAACTTTTATTGTTACTGATAACTAGATAATTTTTCTGTTGTCTTAACGATGATGTATATGTTTAATTTCTCAACTGAAATAATGTGGAAATTATACAATAAATTATTGTGTCAATTAAAAAGAGGGAAATACTGGTAAGTGTAAACATTTTAAATAGAGTTATCTTTGGCTCATGTCCAAGGGTAAATGCATATTTCTCATTCTTTATAGCATTAGTCAATGAGCTTAATTTTGAATAACTAAAAATGCTAGTTACTATGGCATCATATTTCTTTATATAGCATCTATTTTCGTACAAAGAAAAGAAAAGGGGTTTCAGGTTACTTTAAGTGAGGATGTACACAGTTTATCTTTCCCTTAGTTGATAATGGATACGAATTTTCATATTTTATTCTGCCATGTAAATCTCAGTGAAGCCCTGAGCCCATCAGGTTTCCTTTCTGTGTATGAAAAAGTAAATCATTATTAAGTAATGCAAGAGATAGCCAAATCAGACAGGGACTATTACAACCAATTTTCTTGTTACATATTTTCAAAGGAAACTTCTACAAGAGGTAAAAATTGAATCTTACACATTGCCATTAATATGCTCCGAAGTAGAAGGAAGGATATATTTACTGCTTCATAATTTTATTATGGTGACTCTCCAAAAATGACCAAAAGGATTCTTAGGATCATTGTAGCTATCAAATACTTAGCTATGTTATCTTGTAACTTGAGGCCGAAGACAATAAGAAAAATTCAGGAAATGTATTTTTAACATATACATATATGAAATAGTTCAATAAAAATGAATACATGATAAATGATATCCAAGCAAAAAAGTTACTTTGAATCATTATCTCTGCTATGTGGTATTCCTAACTTCTCCAGATACTACTTCACAAAGCCAGGGATAAAGAACAAAAACAAGAGTAAACTTTGAAGTGAATTATTGGGATATGATTGTGAATCGTTTTTGCTGCAGGCGGCATGGCATGAAATAGGAGTGTACAAACTGGGGAAAGTAGAGGAGAGGTAAATTTATGGATTATCTGGAACATATATTCCAAGTCAGTTGTTTTCTTAGTTGTTTCCTGAAATGGCTTTTCAAATACATTTAAATCAATGAACAATATTTGGAATTTTCTGGAGTGCTTATTATATCAGGTTTCTGATTATAAAATAATGTATACTATATTGTTTAATAAAAAGTACACAATTCATCAATGTATTTAAATACAACATTCAGAAATTTTAAAATATCCTCTTATTGTGAAGTCAAAACTACTGAGTAACAAGAAGTTACTTGCTATTTTAAGTTTGCTAGAGATTGATACTGTGCTTTTGAGTTCACTAAAAATAATCAATACATATCAGTCAAACATAGTGAGATTGATTATCATCATGCAATTCATATGCTAGAGGCTGGAGCCTGTGTCTTCAGGCCACTACACATATAAAAAGCCAAACTACTCAGCCTTAATACAAGTGAAGTGACTTGATACTCTAAAAAAACAAAACAAAACAAAACAAAAAAACCCTCTTGATGGACAAAAATATGAAATGACAAGAGTACTTTCAAATAGCTCCAAGTAAATTAACCATAATATTTACTAATAGTATCATCTTTGCTAATAAGGATTAGGGCATTAATAAACACCAGACAAATAAAATGGGCTTCAAAGTTCATATTAACTGCGTAAATGGATGAAGGTCACAAGAAATCATAAAAGGATAGAGATAATATTGTTTTAAAAGCTTAATATACTAGTAAGGAAGTAACTGAGAAATTCGTGGAACTTTTTTTTAGGGTTATTCTTTCTGTAGGAATATGCATATACTATAAGTGAATTATCACAACAGTTACTAAAATTGTGTGGTATACAGGCAAAGTTGTTGCCTAATATTCTGTCATTTTTGAAAGCATCAATTTCACAAACATGTCTTTTTTGTTTGCTTATTTTTTGGTTTACCTTTTTTTTCCAATTCTTATTTTGGTATATATACATAGTATAAAATTTACCATCTTAACCATTATTGAGTGTACAGTTCAGTGGTCTTAAACACATTAATGTTGTGCAACCATCACCACCATCTATCTGCAGAACTCTTTTCATCTTGGAAAACTGCAACTCTATCCCATTAAACTAAATCTATCTTTTCCTGTTCCCGCAGCACCTGGCAACTGACATTCTCCTTTCTGACATCATAATTTTGGCTACTCTGAGTACCTCATATAAGTGGAATCATGCATTATTTGTCCTGTTGTGATTTGTGTATTTCACTTCACATAATGTCATCAAAATTCACCCATGTTGTAGCGTGTCAGAATATTTGCTTTATTTAAGATGGAATAGCATCCTCCATTTTACTTATCTTTGCCCCAACCTTTATTATTTCCTTCCTTCCTTCTACCTATGGGTTTTGTCTGTCTTGTTATAGGTCCATAGTAATATAGAGGGGCTATTGATTTGAGATCTCCTTTTCTTTTAAATTCTAAGTAAATGAAAATGAAATTTCATTTCAGTTATTGTACTTCCCAGCTCCAGATTTGCCTTTTGATTATTTTAAAATGTATCTATAAAATTTCTCCTTAGCATTGTTTTGCTGCATCCCACAGATTTTGGTTTGTTGCATTTTTGTTTTCTTTTGATTCTATTTTCTAGTTTCCCTTATTATTTCTTTTTTGATCAATTGGTTGTATAAGAGTATGTTTTTAAATTTCCATTAATTTGTTCACTTTCTAGATTTTCTTCTATTATCGATTGTGGTTGGAGAAGTTTTTTATGACTTCCATTTAAAAATATATATGTTGGGACTTATGTCTCATGTGCAGTTAAGAAGAATGTGTATTCTGTTGTTGTGTATCATGTTCCTTATAACTCTGTTAGACCTGGTTAGCTTACTGTGTGTCTTCTCTTTCCTTACTTATCTTCTGTCTGGTTGTTCTCTTTATTATTAAGAATGAGATATCAGTCTCTAACTACTTTTATAGAACTGACTATCCCTTACGTACTGTTAATTTTTGCTTCATGTATTTTGATGTCTTTTATTAGGCACATGAATGTTTACATATCTTCATGCAGTGTTGATTCTGTTATTAATACATAATGTCCTTCTCTGTCACTTGTAACCTTTTTAAACTTAATGTCCATATTTTCTGATTTTAGTATAGTTACCTCTGGTCTCTTTTGGTTACTATTTGTATGGAATATGTTTTTTAAATCTGTCATTTTCAACCTATTTCTGTGTTTGGATCCAAAGTGAATCTTTAGTAAACAGCATATTGTTGGATAATTTTAAAAATCCACTCTGCCAGTCTTTTTTTTTTTTTTAATTTCAGAATGTAATATACTTATGTTTAAAGGAATTACTGATAAGGAAAAACTTCTGTCATTTTGCCATTTTTTTCTGCAGGCATTATAATTTTTTTTGTTGTTCCTGATTTTCTGCATTACTCTCTTCTGTATTTAATTGAATTTTGTAGAAAAATATGTGAATTCCCTTCATATTTCCTTTTCTGTATACTCTAGAGTTTGTGGTGTGGTTACAATGGGAATTACATTTAACATCCTCAAGTCATAAAACTCTAGTTTGAATTTAAGCGATTTTAACTTCAATAACCAAAAAAAAAAAAAAAAAAAAAAACCTCTGCTCCTTGGCAGCTTACTTTCCACCCAGTTCGGTTGTTCAGCTATTGATGTAACAATAACACATTTTATATATTATGTGTCCAAAAATGTAAAGTAATAATTTTTCCTAACGCATTAGTACCTTAAATTACGTGGAAACAATATGTATAGTTAGTCATAAACCAAAGTTACAATAATGCTAACATTAAATTTTTCATGTATTTATTTTTAGTGCAGTCTTTATTTTTTCATGTACCTTTCAGTTTTCATCTAGCATCCTTCATTTTAAACTGCAGGAGTGTTTTTTAGCATTTCTTTCAGGGCAGATCTAATGGTTATAAACTCAGCTTTTGCTTATTTTAGAATTGTTTGATTTTTCTCTAACTTTTGAAGGATAGTTTTATCAGAAATAGGATTCTTGGTTGACAGTTTTTTTTTTTTTCTAGTAGCTTTTTAAATATAATAGTCTATTACTTTCTAAACTGCAAAGTTTCTGATGAGAAATCTACTGATAATCTTATTGAGGTTGCATATGATGAATTGCTTTTCTGTTTATGATTTCCAGATCCTTTCTTTGCCTTTGGCTTCCCACAGTTTGATTAAAATGTGTCTGTGTGAGTTTCTTTGAGTTCACAATATCTGGAATTCATTAAAGTTCTTGAATGTTTATATTCCTGTCTTTCATCAAATTTTGGAAATTTTCAGAAATGGTTTCTTTAAATATTTTATCTGCCTTTTTTGTTTTCTTCTCCTTCAGAGATGACTCTAATGTGTATATTGGTCTTTATGATTGTGTTTTACACCTTTAGTTTTCACTTTCTTCAGTCGTTTTTTATTTCCATCCCTCAGATTCAATAAATTTCATTGTCCTATATCCAAATCCACTGATTCTTTTTCGGCCTATTCAAAACTACTTTTCAAACACTATAATGCATTTTTTAAAATTTCAGTTATTATACTTCCCCGCTCCAGACTTTCCTTTTAGTTATTTTTAAAGTACTCTCTTTAATTATATTTTCATTTTGTTCAGACGTATATATTTCTTACTCACCCTGTGCCTTCCTTCAGTTCTTTGAGCATCTTGAATACATCTATTTTGAAGTCATTGTCTAGTAGATCTACAATCAGGACTTTCTCAAGGACAATTTCTGTTGGTTTATTATCTTCCACTGAATGGAACCTACCTTACTGTTTCTTCGTATGCCTTGTGATTTTCATGTTGAAAACTGTATATTTTAATCTAATAATATAGCAAATTTTGAACTCATATTTCACTCCTTCACCTGGATTTGCTGCTTTTATTTTGATTTGTTTTGTTTTATTTGGAATTCTGTAGGTTATCTCTATGCCAAGGATTAGGCTGATGTGTAAACTTAAGGTTTTTTTTTTCAGATCTTTTCTGAGCCTGCATCTCTCTCTGGGCATTCCTGAAAACTTTCTAATTTTCCAGTGTTTTCAGGTGCTGTGAATGTTTTAGTCTTTAATCTCCTGGTTCACAAAAATGGGAAAAAGAAAAAATTAAGATAAAAAAATCACTTGAGCTTTATATATCCTGGAAGTCACTTCAGCCAAAGAAAATGCTACTTGGAACAATAAGGGGGAGATGCAGCAACAGTAGGTGCCTGCCTTTGTGTTTGTCCCTCCTTGATCAAATACAGCAATTAATGATCAGGACATACAGCCCCATTGTTAGAGAACAGTGTCCTTACTGCCCACCCCACCTCCCATGAGTTTTATGAAAACTGCTGTAGTAACATGTGCACAACTACCTGCCATACAGTTTGTTAGTGTGAAGAGTGGCTGCTGTCGAGTTAATAAGAGATATTGACCAAAATCTACTGCAGTTTATCACTAAAGCCTTCCCCTAGAAGATACAAGCCTTTATAGAGGTCTAAAGAAGTTACACGGGAAAGATTTTTGCTTATGCAATTATTGTCTGAGTGAGAAGACTTATTATTGGTACTTCCTGCTCCACTGTCTTCCCAGAATTCTCTTATTTTGAGTTTTTAATATTATTTGAATTTCAAGGACTTCCTAATAATTACAAAGGATATAACACTGGGTAAAAGTAGAAGTGGGTCAAGAGATTTTTTTTATAATTATACTTTCATGAGTCCCATAATATAAAATTTGGACTGTTTAATCCCTTCTCTGAAATATATGTATCACTTATTAGAAGATACACATTGTTTTTAATTTAAAGATGACTACATTTACTATTTTCTGTTCATTTACAATCCAAGAACAAATAAACATCCATAGCAATATAGACTCTAGAAAGGTCCTCCATATGTGCTAATCAATGCATACTTCTTACTTATTATTGCCTAGAGTATATATATTCATAAAGTTTTGTTAACTGGACAGTCACCCCAATGTATAAGAATTCATTTAAGACAAGGACAAAGCTGGAGGCGTCACGCTACCTGACTTCAAACTATACTACAAGGCTACAGTAACCAAAACAGCATGGTACTGGTACCACAACAGAGATATAGACCAATGGAACAGAACAGAGTCCTCAGAAATAATACCACACATCTACAGCCATCTGATCTTTGACAAACCTGACAAAAACAAGAATGGGTAAAGGATTCCCTATTTAATAAATGGTGCTGGGAAAATTGGCTAGCCATAAGTAGAAAGCTGAAACTGGATCCTTTCCTTACCCTTATACGAAAATTAATTCAAGATGGATCAGAGACTTAAATGTTAGACCTAATAATAAAAACCTAGAAGAAAATCTAGGTAGTACCATTCAGGACATAGGCATGGGCAAGGACTTCATGTCTAAAACACCAAAAGCAACGGCAGCAAAAGCAAAAATTGACACATGGGATCTAATTAAACTAAAGAGCTTTTGCACAGCAAAAGAAACTACCATCAGAGTGAACAGGCAACCTACAGAATGGGAGAAAATTTTTGCAACCTACTCATCTGACAAAGGGCTAATATCCAGAATCTACAAAGAACTCAAACAAATATACAAGAAAAAAACAAACAACCCATCAAAAAGTGGGAAAGGATATGAACAGACATTTCTCAAAAGAAGACATCCATACAGCAACAGACACGGAAAAAATGCTCATCATCACTCGCCATCAGAGAAATGCAAATCGAAACCACAATGAGATACCATCTCACACCAGTTAGAATGACAATCATTAAGAAGTCAGGAAAAACAGGTGTTGGAGAGGATGTGGAGAAATAGGAACACTTTACACTGTTGGTGGGATTGTAAACTAGTTCAACCATTATGGAAAACAGTATGGCGATTCCTCAAGGATCTAGAACTAGATGTACCATATGACCAGCCATCCCACTACTGGGTATATACCCAAAGGATTATAAATTACTCTACTACAAAGACACATGCACACGTATGTTTATTGCAGCACTATTCACAATAGCAAAGACTTGGAATCAACCCAAATGTCCATCTGTGACAGACTGGATTAAGAAAATGTGGCACATATACACCATGGACTACTATGCAGCCATCAAAAAGGATGAGTTTGCGTCCTTTGTAGGGACATGGATGCAGCTGGAATCCATCATTCTTAGCAAACTATCACAAGAAGAGAAAAGCAAACACCGCATGTTCTCACTCATAGGTGGGAACTGAACAATGAGATCACTTGGACTCGGGAAGGGGAACACCACACACTGGGGCCTATCATGGGGAGGGGGGAGGAGGGAGGGATTGCATTGGGGAGTTATACATGATATAAACGTCATGCACATGTACCCTAGAACTTAAAGTATAAAAAAAAAAAAAAAAAAGACAAGTCTAGAAAAAAATATTGCCTAGAGTGAAAATTTTATACAGTGTTGGAATACAAATTTTAATTCCATATTAAAGTATCTCATTCTCTTGTTTGGATTGGCATTTGATCAATTGACATTCAAGTTAAATTAGTTGTTTGCATTTCTAAAACAGAGAACAAGATATAGTTAAGATATATTTAGTTCCAGTTCCTACACTTCAAGAATTAATGTAGTCCTCTTCAAAGATTATGACCTTTTCTAAACGTACTCTCCATATCACCAGAAATTGAGAGCTTTCAGCATATGGTACTACAGGTATCATCAAACTGAAAAAGCAGAAATGCTGTCCTTATCCTTTCCAGATCATTAAATGTCATCAGTGATAAAGCTTAAGTGAAGCAGTTTGTTATCATGGAGGCTCTTGGTACTCCTCTGTAGAATACACGAGGTCAGATTCCACAGTGTCAAGGAAAATCAAGCTAATGGAGCAATTTAATTAAAATTAATTGAGTATATTTCTATCTCTTAAAAATGAGATTGATGTAGGGTTATTTCCAGCTTTTTTGGCTTAAGGTGCAACTAATGTCCATACTTTTTAAAGTTATCTTCCTCAATCTTTTCGTATAATCAATAGTTTTAACAAATAATAATGATTTACAGAAGTTAGAAATGTAAAAGACCTGTGAGGTTATTTAAGCTGTACACTGTGGTTGGATTTCTTTTATTCTCTTTATGTACCTCTCATATCCATACTGAGTTTAGTTCATAATATAGACTGTAAGCTGAGAAGTAATCATATATTGAAGCATTTATTAATGCGTCATTTAAAACCCATACCTTACCTTAAATTTTAGTGTAATCCTGCTGACAAACTTGTGCGAGCTAACTAGTTAGATTTCAGTTCAGCAATCTAGATTCTTGTTCCTGTCACAAAACAGTTTATGCAAGTCCACAGAATGACATATATCTGATTAAATGTAGTAGAGACAGATGTAGTACACCTTTAGCATGACTTACTACTCTGTCATTGGGATATGCTGTTCTCTTCATAAAATCATTTTTACTACTCCAGAAAGTTAAATAGCTCACATTTTTGCTTCCTCCACTCTGCTTGCTTATGCATAAATATTATAGTCCTCTTGCCAAGTAGTCAGTATTTATCATTAACATATTTACTAGATTGACAACATTAAGTGTAAAGAGATAGACATGGCAGTGACCAAAAATAGAATATATTGGGCCTTATTACTTGGGGAAAGATTTTTGCATGGTAGTATATCTTGATAGTATTTGGGCATAATTAAGAGATTAAAAATTCCTTTCATGAGATTGTTTCTTCACTGTTGTGATATCATTTATTGTATATATTGATACAGTTTTAAAAAATTAAAATTTACCTCTCCTAAACATTTTCTGTCTTTGAAAAACTCATTGAAAAAATGTTCTGAATATATCCAAGAATGAAATTAAAGGGCAAAAAAATAAGAGTTAAAGTTTTATTCATTTTTACATTATTAGATTAGGAGAGTGGTACATTTAATTAAACATAGAAACTTAAAGACATTGATAGGACTTCTCTGTTGCTACTGCATGCCTTATAATAATCACTACCAGACAGGGTAGGTATCTAACTACTAACAACCCTAGAATATAACCAATATATCAACTGGAAAGCTTTGTATATTATAAAATTCTGGCAGCATGGTAGGGTATCTGAGCAGCGATCCTATGGAGAGCTGAAACAGAGTAACTGCAGGCAGGAGATACCTTTTTAAAGGAACTTGCTGATAAAAAGCTTCAACAGCATGACATATCTCTGACATGCTGGGAAACAGCAGCTGACAGAGCAAACCAACATGTAACAATTGGTTTCGGGGGTGAATATATAGCACCATAAACCAAATGAAGCTTGTGAACAGCTGCCAGAGTTACAAATCAAAAGCCATTATACACCTATTCCATGTGGGGCCAACTGTTGAAACTAATACTGACCTTTCCTTTAGACTTTCTTGAATAAAGGCAGCTATCAACTAGTGACCAGACAATAAGGAATATCATTTTACTTATAATAGAGAAATCATATAGCATTTGGAAATTTTATTTAATCTATTATCCCTTTCAATTTTGTATTCAAAATCTTATCCTAAGCCAAGCCACCTTCCAATAACAATTATTAAGTATCTGAGCTTCAATTGACTATCATGATTTCTTGCATTCTAATCAACTAAAGAGAACTTCCAGATATATTCTGTACTGTAAGTAATTGAGCTATTCCTCATTATGCCTGCCTTGATTTGCAAAGGTGATGAAATATCTTCACATTTGATGAGGCTGGTTGCACCAAAACTTGCAAAAGTGTTTTCTTCATTCTGGCTACTGTAAAATAATGTGAATAACATAAAGGACTTTACTAGGCTGTATACTGAAAGAACAATAAATCATCAGCACCACAGGAGAGAGTTGTAATAGCCTTTGATTAATATATAATCTACCACTATTGCAATATTCTTTGTTAATGGAATTTTCAATTAGAATGTTATTTGAAGCACAATTCATTTTACATTTATCAAACATTCCGCATACTATTATGTTGTCATTATGTAGCATTTAGCAAACTGATCATTACAGCAGCAAATGAGAGCCACAGATTTATTATCATTTTGGGGAACTTGCAGTGGCTTTCGGAACTTTATTTTAACAAATTTAATGTTAAGATTCCACCATCTTCTTTCACAGTTTTTCATCTCATTATTCCTATTTGTGTATGAATACTTAGTAAGGTGTTTACTATTTTGAGTATACTTTTATGCTTATGGACATTAAGTAAACATTGGCTTCATGATACTACTTACTTTATAAGGTTTTACATAAATTATTAATAAATATAGAGTAAGATTTCAATTAATCTCGGCTATTTTATTATTGCTAACAATAAATGTAGGGTAAAATTTCAGTAAATGTTAAAAATACTAATTTAATATGTAAAACGTAGAATTACACGGTGGTAGGAAGTGTTCTAAATGCTTTGCATATCTTAACTGTTTGACTTGCATAATCTAAGCATTCTTTGAAGTAGGTAGTATTGTCATTTCCACCTTACAAATAAGAAAACTGGGGCTTAGAGAGGGTAAGTAGTTGGTCCAAGGTCAATTTGAAGTTTGTACCTGAGACTGTTCAACTTTACAATCTGTCCTGTCAATTACTGTACTTTGAAACTCTGCCAGCAGTATTGAACAAAATAGGATGTTATAAAATGTTCGTTTGTGACACTGATGTTTGGAACCCCAAACGTATATATCAAATGGAAATAATGCATACTAACCGTATTAATCTGTTCTCACATCGCTATAAAGAACTACCTGAGGCTGCATAATTTATGAAGAAAAGAGGTTTAATTGACACCTAATTCCACAGACTGTACAGGAAGCATGGCTTGGAGGCCTCAGGAAGTTTACAATCATGGCCGAAGGTGAAAGGGAAGCCAACATGTCTTACCATGGCAGATAGGAAAGAAAGAGCTAAGGGGGAAGTGCTATCCACTTAAACAACCAGGTCTCGTGATAACTCACTCACTATCATGAGAACAACAAGGGGGAAATCCCATGATCCAAACACCTCCCACCGAGCCCCACTGCCAACACTCAGGATCACAATTCAACATGAGATTTTGGTGGGGACACAGAGCCAAACCATATATCCAGCCAATACCCACTCTAGATTCAAGCCGGGTTAGAGTCATACTGTATCAAACATCATATTATATGGGAAACTACATTCAGGTTTCCATTTTCAGTTTTCAGTTTTTTAATCATGTTGTTGAACTGGCAGTTGAAATGGTTTTTCATCTCCAAATCCTACCAAGTTCCAAACAGACAGTTTTTCCTCCTGTGGCCTTTAACAGTGGATTCCGGAGTGAAGTATAAGAAGTAACGAATAAATTTTTGTCAGCTGTGGAACCAGAGGAGTTAGTTGTTGGAAGTGTTGCATAAAAGTAGTCTAGAGATTGGAGCAAGGAAGATGAGAGGCAAATGTACAATGTACTGGATAGTGAGAAGCAAGGAGGGTTATGAGAGAGAAAAAGTATCTAGATAGGAAGATAATATATTCTTTTTCCCTTTACCTTTGATCTTTTTAATGTAGATCTCCTCCCATGAGTCATGTCATTTCTCAGATATTTGAAAAATAACTTTTGATAATAACTGTAATATCTTTCCAGAACCTTTCCTTGAATGTATCAAATGTTGCCAAATCATATGATTTCAGGATACCCTTACATACTAATTGCTTGAAACTGGTTGTTAAATTGAGGCTTTGAATTAGATTAACTATTAAAAATAGCTTAACCAACAGTTTGAAACAGTGAGATTTTTATTAATTATTTAAACATTTTAATATTATATGTCATAAAAGATTGAATTCAACTTTTTATTTTGTTTTTATCATAGGAAACTTTAAACATATACAAATGAGAGAGAATTGTATTGTGCATTTCCATGTGTCCGTCACCCACCTTCAAAAATTATCTTTGCATTTCTGGTCTTGTTTCACCTATATCCTTATTCAGTTCTCACGTGTTCCTTTCTTCTGCTCAAGATTATTTTGAAGTAAACTCCAGACTTCTTGTTTTTAACAAATATTTAACATGTACCTCTGACAGACATGAACTTTAAATTTTCAGCTCTAATACCATTACTATATCTAAATTTACAATCATTCCTTAGTATCATGAACACCCAATGTTAAAATGTATGTAATGGTCTAGTAATATTTTATGATTAATATTTTTACAGCTTAACTTTTTAGTCTTTTACTTTCAACTTATTTGTACTTTTAAAGTGCATTTCTGATATATAGCAAATAATGGGATCTTGCCTTTTACTCAGTCCGACAGTTTCTAACTTAATTACGGTGTTTGCTTAGTCTATTTCCATTTAATGTACTTATTGGTATGGATGTATTTGGTCTAACATATTGCCATTCATTTTCCATTTTCCCACCTATTCTTCATTACATTTTTTCTTCACTTATTTATTGATACATAATATATGTAAATATTTAGGGGCACATGTTTATAATATGATACGTTGATATAATCCAGTCAGGGTAATTAGGATATCTATCACCTTGAATATTTATTGTTTCTTTGTGGTAGGAACATTTAATTGCTCTCTTTTGACCATTTGAAATGTACAATGGAATAATATTAACTATAGTCATCCTACCAATCTATCAAACACCAGTTCTCAGTTCTTCTGTGTGTATTTAAGCCCATTGATCAACCACACTTTATCTCCCAATTCCCTTACTCTTCCGAGTTTCTGGAACCACCAGTTTACTCTCTATCTTCATAAGATTTACATTTTAGCTTCCACAAATAAGTGAGAATGTGCAATATGTGTCTTTGTGGGATTGGCTTATTTAAATTAATCTTTTATTTTTATTTTTTTTTTACTATTTGATTTGTAATGACATCTAAATAGAAAGATGTGCATATCTTTTATGTATATTTTTGATGGTTACTTTAGTGTTCACAAAATGTGTCTTTCACTTACTATATTCAGTCTTTTGGATAAATATAACATGTCACCTATACTGTAAGACTACTGTAGCAGCGTACTCCCATTTATGCCCTTATGTGCTATTGTGCTATTGTGGACATCCACTCTCTTTCTACATATCCTATTTTTTAAATACATTTTGTGTTTTAAAGTTGTTGTTTAAATAAATGAGGAAACAACACTTTTAAAATTTAATAAAATATTTAGCATATCAAGCATGATCCTTCATGAAGATCTGTTTCTTTTGTTATTTCCCTCTACACTAAAGAAGTTTTAAAAATATTTCTTGCACTGCATGTCCGCTAATGAAACGTTCTGTTTTTTTTTTTTTTTTTTTTTGAGGCGGAGTCTCGCTTTGTCACCCAGACTGGCGCGATCTCGGCTCACTGCAAGCTCCGCCTCCCGCGTTCAGGCCCTTCTCCTGCCTCAGCCTCCGAGTAGCTGGGACTACAGGCGCCCGCCACCACGCCCGGCTGATTTTTTGTATTTTTAGTAGAGACGGGGTTTCACTGTGTTAGCCAGGATGGTCTAGATCTCCTGACCTCCTGATCCGCCCGCCTCAGCCTCCCAAAGTGCTTCCATTGATTTTTTTAAAGATATTTTCCCTGCGTATGAAATTCTAAGATTTACTTTATTTCTGTGTTCTTTCAACATCTTAAAATTTCAATCTATTGACTTCTGGCTGGCATGGTTTCTGATAAGAAGGCAGATGACTTATCTGTCCTTGTGATAGTTTGGGAATTGAACAATGAGAACACTTGGACACAGGGTGGGGAACATCCTGCACGGGGGCCTGTCGTAGGGTTGGGCGGGGGAAAGATAGCATTAGGAGATATACCTAATGCAAATGATGAGTTAACGGTGCAGCACACACCAACATGGCACCTGTATACATTTGTAACAAACCAGCACGTTGTGCACATGTACCCTGGAACTTCAAGTATAATAAAAATAAAAAATAAAATAAAAAATAAATTTAAAAAGAAGGCAGTTGACATTCCTTTTATTTTTCTTCTGTATATAATACATTGTTTATTACTTGCTACTTTATATGTGGTTTTTAGCAATCTTATTGTGTTGAATTGAATGCTTTTTCATTGGATTTATCCCATTTAAAATGAGTTGAGTTTCTTAGGTCTTCAGTTGATGTTTTCCATCAAATTAAGTAAAATAAAATAAAATAAAATTTTAGCATTAAGTCTTCAAATATTTTTGAACTTTATTTTTTCTCTCCTTTCTCTGGGACTTCATTACGAGTATGAATGACTGCTTTATTGTCCCATGGATCTCAGAGTTTCTGTTTATGTATTTATGTATTTATTTATTTATTTCCTTTCTATGCTTCAGTTCAATAGATTGGTCTGTCTTCAGGTTCAGTCATTCTTTATTCTCTAGTATTCAATAGCTGTTAAGTCCACCCTATAACTTTCCTTAATTTCAGATAATTCATTTTTATCATTTCCAAATTATATGGTTTTTATTTTATCTGATGAAATTTTCTATCTCTTTACCTATTATGTTTATTTATTATCCCTATTTTTTATTTTAGATGGAGTCTTGCTCTGTCACCCAGGCTGGAGTGCAGTGGCACGATCTCAACTCACTGCCACCTCTGCCTCCCGGGTTCAAGCAATTCTCTGCCTCAGCCTCCTGAGTAGCTGAGATTACAGGCACCCACCACCATGCCCAGCTAATTTTTTGTATTTTTAGTAGAGTTGGGTTTCACCATGTTGGCCAGGCTGTTCTTGAACTCTTGACCTCGTGATCCACCCGTCTCGGCCTCCCAAAGTCCCAAAGTGCTAGGATTACAGGCATGAACCACTGCTCCCAGCCTGTGTTTATTTTGTATTGCAAATTCTCAAACATACATGTAATAGCTGTTTTACTGATTTTTTTTTCCTATTTAATTTCAAAATCTCTGATCCTCTCTATGTCTGTTTTTGCTGACTATTTTCTCTTTCTTATGGTCATATTTTTGCTTCTTCATATGTCTAGTATTTTTTTCTTTATACTTTATGTCGCACATTGTTGGGGCCATGTTGGTGACCAGCCAGATTTATTTCCCCCTTTTAAAATGGTTGAGTTTTGTTCTGACAAGTAGTTAACTTATTGGTCCAACAACTTGATCTTTTGAGGCTTGGTTTTTACTTTGTTAGAGCACTATTACTATATAACTCTGCTTCTAAGTGTAGCATTTCTAGGCTCTGAATGCCTGAGGTATTCAACAAAGATTCCTGACTCAGGTTAATCAAGAACTCCACTGATTCTCAGCACTTTGGCTTTTGGAATAATTATTTGGCTCACAGCCTCCAGTAGCTGTTGTCTGCCATGCCTATGGTTTCTGACTGAAATTGACCAATGATTCAAAATTCAAAAATACTCACTATCCAAAAATTTCTCTTCAGAATTTTGGAGCTTTGTCTGTGACTAGTTCCGTCCTCTCTAATACCCTGTACACTGAATTTCAGCCGCCACAGTGACTCCAAACTCCAATCACTATTCTCTTTGCCTACTGAAAACCACAGGTCTCTGGGCTCCTTTGGCTGGAGTGCAGTGGCGCGATCTTGGCTCACTGCAAGCTCCGTCTTCCGGGTTCACGCCATTCTCCTGCCTCAGTCTCCCGAGCAGCTGGGACTACAGGGTTCCACCACCACACCTGGCTAATTTTGTTTTTGTATTTTTAGTAAAGACGGGGTTTCACCATGTTAGCTAGGATGGTCTCGATCTCCTGACATCGTGATCTGCCTGCCTCAGCCTCCCAAAGTGCTGGGATTACAGGCGTGAGCCACCGCGCCCGGCTTGAGCTACGATTTTTTAAGCGGTGGTTTGGAAGTGTCCCCAGGTAGAAAGCCAAGCTGAAGTGGAGGTCACCTATTATGTTTCCCTTACTGAAAAAGAAAATACAGCCCTACACTATATGTTATTTAATGCCTGAGAAGAGTTTTATTTTATTGATTGTCCATTTTCCTAATTATTCATGGAAGAAAGGTGAGTTTGATACTCAATATTTTGTCATAAATATAACTAGTACTTTTTAAAATAGTTTTTTTTTTGTTTGAATCAGCATTTAAATCAGTTCATAGGTTATGATGCATTGTTGTGTCGAGCCTCTTTTAACCTATAAATTCTGTACGTTTCTTGACTTTTTTGTTTGTTGGTTTTATTTGTTTCTCTGTATGTTCTTGCAGTTCATTGCTGGTTCATATGGAGCATGGACTTAATTTAAGACATTGCCATATGCTCTGTAAGATAAGTAAGAACCCCATATTTCCTACATATTTTTCATAAAATTTTCATTATACATTCATGTATAATGAGACGTTACACTTTCTTAACAGTAAAGCAATTCCTCAAAAAAAAAAAAAAAGTACCATGTGATTCAGCAATTTCACTTCTGGCTATACAGCCAAAATAAGTGAAATCATGGCCTCAAATAGATGCTTATACACCTGTGTTCAGAGCAGCACTATTCTCAATAACCAAAAGTTGGAAGCAACCCCAATGTCAATCAACAGATGACTGGACAAACAAAATGTGGTACACGCATATAATACAATATTATCCAGCTTAAAAAGTGAGGAAATTCTGACACATGCTAAAATACAAATTAATCTTGAAGACAATATGCTAAATAAAAAAACAATCGCAGAAAGGTAAATATATGTTTCTACTTATATGAGGTAGCTGATGCGTACAAATTCATAGAGACAAAACAGAATGGTGGCTGCCAGGGGTTGGGAAGAGAGGAGGTTATGGAGTACTGTGTAATGGGTACAGAGTTTCAGTAGGGGAAGATGATGGACTAGTTCTGAAGAGGGATGGTGGTGATGATGACACACAGTGTGAATGTACTTAATTCCACAATAGGGTACACTTAGAAATGGATTAAAGAGTAAATTTTAAGTTATATGTATTTACCACATAAAAATAGATTTTACAAATAATAGAGTTCAGTAGGTTCTTAGTTAATAAGTTAGAAAAAAGATCTGAAGAATAAGACAACTTGTCAGGAACATTATGAAAAGGATTCTGCTACTGAAACAGTTAAATGTAATAACTCAGGTGTAAGAAAATGACTCTGTATCTATTTATGTATTAATTCTTATTCTAGTATATCCACTGGCCTCTTTCTCATTTCTCCTTGCATGTGAAAAAAGTTTTTCTAATTCATGCCCCAAATTGAACTCTTGATCTCCTTTATAAAACACCACAAAAAAGCTATTCTTGCTGCGTTACATTCCCTCTCAGTGAGTGAAAACTCCATCATTCCGACTGATCATGCCAAAATGTTGGAGGCATCTCAGTTTCCCCTCTTTCTCTCTCATGATATATGCAGTCGTACAAGAAAATGTACAGGTTGTGTTTTCTAAATTATACAGGATTCAATCACTTCTACCTTGTTCCAAAATGACTTCCTTTCTAGGTGGTAAGCTTTTATTTGTTTGTTTGTCTAATAGCTTTATACCTGATTTCATTATTTTCTTCCTTGGTGAAAGGCTATTTTCATTACATCATCCAGGGAAGTTATGTTACATAAATCAGATCATGTTCCTTCACTACTGAAAATCCAGTTGATTCCCTTTCTACTTTTAATAAAATCCAGTCATTCTAACGCTCCGCGTGTCCTTATATTATCTCACTCTTCTGTATTTACTGCCACTCTTCTCCTTAGTCACTACACCCATGCCATATTGACCTCATTTTATTCAAATAAACCAAGTACTACCTTAGGAGCTTTGTACTCACTATTTCCTGTCCTATAACTGTTTGCCCTCAAATATGAGTTTCGTGACTAATTTGCTTACTTTCTTTAGATCTTTATTCAAATTTTACTTTTTTAAGGTCTTCGCTGAATATTTTTATTGCAGTTTCCTCCCCCTGCATATCTATCATCCTTTTCTTCTGTACTTTCCTTGGTAATATTTATCAGCATCTCACATACTATGCTACTTCTATGTTTTATTTATTGGTACTCTCATATTCAATTATAAATTCAATAAGAACAGGATTTTTTCTCTGTTGGATGTCTAAAACAATTCATAGCATGTAGTAAACCATCCAACATTTTTTAAGTTAAATGAATGGTAACATACCTTTACTTTATGACGAAGGGTATGTTAATGGCCTGATGGGTAAAATTACTATTGTAGAAGAAGCAAGAAATCTCACTCAAGGTCTGAAGTAATTCGTTAGTCACTGGTGTCTGCTACTTGGGTATGGAAAAAAGATTAGTATGGGTTATTTAGCACAGTCTATTCCATTTGGAATTAGCTCTGCAAGATCCCATGTAGTTAGTGTTACTTTTTTAAAAATAAATTGATGAGCACCTTAAAACAAACAAACACAACTTAGATTCAGGGACTAATACTGACAGTGTATGTTTTGATGACAGTATTAAAAAAGAATGAATTCTCAGGCAGTGTAAGCACGTATGAAGCATTTGCTATGTATCAGATACTATCCTGGGCCCTTTAGACGTCATTTTCACATGTTATTTTATTCAGTTCTAATCAGAGCACTATAAAGTGTCTTTTTCTATTGGCATATTTTCAAATGTGAAACTTAAGGATTATAGAATCAAAATCATCTGTCAAATCCCATTAAATGAGTAACTTGTAGAGATGACATACCTTTTGCCATATTTCCGACTGTAAAAAGCTTTTTTTTTTTTAATCCTCCCAGTATCTTATATTAGAGAACATATGTCCCCTGGAAATTAATTAAATATTAGCAGAAATAAGTGTGGTCAGTTTTAAATGTAGCTTCAATGCCTGAACATCTAGTTTCAGAACTCTTTTCTGTTAAACCATGGAAAGATCTAGTTCCTTCTTCTCATAAGTCTTTGGTTAAGCCTTGCAAATTAAAATCAATGTACTGATTCAACCAGCATGGTCTTTTTAAGTTTTATTGGATTTTTGTTTGTCTTTAGTTCTTTTATTTTTTGAAGTTTTAATGTGTGCACATAGAACATCTTTCTAGCTTATAAATATATATCAGACACACCCTGCTGTTTCCTAGAAGTCTCTTCTTTGTTGCTGTTAATAGCAGAGCAGCATTATTTTTTCTTTCTTTTTTTTTTTTTTTTTTGAGACGGAGTCTTGCTCTGTCGCCGGGGCTGGAGTGCAGTGGCCGGATCTCAGCTCACTGCAAGCTCCGCCTCCCGGGTTCACGCCATTCTCTCGCCTCAGCCTCCCGAGTAGCTGGGACTACAGACGCCCGCCACCTCGCCCGGCTAGTTTTTTGTATTTTTTAGTAGAGACGGGGTTTCACAGTGTTCACCAGGATGGTCTCGATCTCCTGACCTCGTGATCCGCCCGTCTCGGCCTCCCAAAGTGCTGGGATTACAGGCTTGAGCCACCGCGCCCGGCCGCATTATTTTTTCTTAGTCACCATTTCTTCCTGCATACAGAACCATTACCCTGTGTACTTCTATCACCCTGAAACATTCTATCTCACTTTCCAGATCTTTTCCACTATACTTCTTTCAAGAAATCAGGTGTTAAAAATAAATGATTATTCTCTGATATTCAACCTATTTTTAACACCTCGATTAATTTTGTTAATACCTGATTTCTTTAAAAAGTATATTGTTAAGGAAGTAAGGTATCTTCATTAATATAAATCTTTCACAACTGAATAGGTTCATTTTTCTAAAGTAGCGCTTGTTTTACATTTTATTCTATACTCAATTTATTTAGATCTGTTAATTGCCTCTGAATAGTATGTGAAAACTGTCATCATTCAGCTTGGGAAAAATATCCTCATAATGAAGTTATTTACAGCTATGTCTGTCATTAGTGTCATTAGTGCCACTAATAGAAAATAAGAAAATTGGAATGGCAAAGGTTAGACATATAATTGATTTCTTTTTTCTGATACTTAATTGCATGTGCTAAAACTTCCTAGATGTTAAACTGACTGAAAAAAAAAAAAAAGAAACCATACCATGGAAGCAGATTTATGTTGCAGGGGTGGAGGTGTCACTGTATTTGATATTTATATAGCTCTGTGAGTGACTCAATTCAACCTTCCTGGCTTAGGGGAAAAAGGTTAATGTTTGGTCTGACCTGTGAGTCCCAATGATAAGAGGTCAGGAAGAATTCTTTACTGGAGATTTAGAAGGTTATAGAATAATGAAGGATGCAGCTATGAGTCCAGCAAATTGTGAATGTAAGAAAAAGGCATTTTAAGGAAATATTTTAGTGTAAGTTTTTCTACTATGGCAGATGCAATATGAAAGAACAGACACAAGACAAATTCTAATCCAAAATTTACTTTAAAACAAACATAGAGCTATAACTTACATTGAATAATCTAACAACTTAATTTTACCATTCACACATTTAATAAGTATACATTCAGAAACGTACTCTTCAGTGAACTGTAGGAATAAAAATGTGAATCAAATTAGTCAAGGATCGGGCTCTGAAAATTGAGTTATGATCACGTGTTAAGTGTGCACAAATCTTTAAACACAAAGTAGAAAATGATATATTTTTAAAGGAAGTCTCCCCCAAAAACAAGCAGTAAAAGAAAGGGGGTAATTTTTATCAGTTGCTGAAGCTTTAGGGAGAAGTAGCAACTAAACCGATTCTTGAACGGTTTGATAAAGGCAACTAAGTAGATGAACAGCATAGAGAATAATGAAAACAACAGGTTCATTGTTATTTTAGAAAAATAATCACAGGGTCAGAGCTGTATTCATGGAAGAATACATGACAAAGAAAGACTCTTAGGTAAAGTCACTAATGAAAATGCACAGTTTAATCCCAGACATGAGAAATGGCAAGTATACAAGGCGTGTGCATTTGTAGCACAAAGAGAATCACAAAATAAAAATGAGATTTTTGTCCCAGAGATACTTAAGTGGCAATTTTTGTGCCAGAATTACTTAGGTGATTGGAAATGTAAAGCATGAACTCAAATATGAAGGTAGCTGTCCAAGGGTTAAGAGTTACTGATTTTGCTAAGAAAACAATATAGAAAGAAAAAGAAGATTAATTTTCTTAAGAAATGCCTATATTTAAAGAATAAGAGAAAGAAGTTAGAGAATGAAGAGAAATTGGAAACAATCCAGGAGAGAATAGCACCACAGAAACCTTTAAAAAGATTTTCAAATAAAAGGAGTATTGATACTGTACATTAAAATTGGTTGCAGCTTACAAAACTTTATATTCTATATATGGATTTATATGAGGCTGTAGAAAAGATGCAACTACAGGTACAGGGAACATATCAGTGATTGCCAGTGACTGGAGGTGAGGGTAATTATTGAAGACAAAGGGAAAGCATAAGGTAATTTTTTGAATTGATGAAATTGCTCTTTATCAAGATTGTGGTTGTAGATAATGTACCTATGCATTGTTCAAAACCCATAGAATGTACGCAAGAAAGAGTGATTTTACCAACTGTAAATTATTTATTTTTATACTTGAAGTTCTAGGGTACAAGTGCACAACATGCAGGTTTGTTACATAAGTTTACATGTGCTATGTTGGTGTGCTGCACCCATTAACTCGTCATTTACATTAGGTGTATCTCCTAATGCTATCCCTCCCCCTCCCGCCACCCCACAACAGACCCTGGTGTGGGATGTTATCCTTCCTGTGACCAAGTCTTCTCATTATTCAATTCCCACCTGTGAGTGAGAACACGCAGTGTTTGGTTTTCTGTTCTTGAGATAATTTGCTGAGAATGATGGTTTCCAGCTGCATCCATGTCCCTACAAAGGACATAAACTCATCCTTTTTTATGACTGCCTACTATTCCATGGTGTATATGTGCCACATTTTCTTAATCCAGTCTGTCACTGATGGACATCTGGGTTGATTCCAAGTCTTTGCTATTGTGAATAGTGCCACAATACACATACGTGTGCATGTGTCTTTATAGCAGCATGATTTATAATCCTTTGGGTATATACCCAGTAATGCGATGGCTGGGTCAAATGGTATTTCCAGTTCTAGAGCCTTGAGAAATCACCACACTGTCTTCCACAATGTTTGAACTAGTTTACAATCCCAACAACAGTGTAAAAGTGTTCCTATTTCTCTACATCCTCTCCAGTACCTGTTGTTTCCTGACTTTTTAATGATAGCCATTCTAACTGGTGTGAGATGGTATCTCATTGAGGTTTTGATTTGCATTTCTCTGATGGCCAGTGATGATGAGCATTTTTTCATGTGTCTGTTGGTGGCATCAATGTTTTCGTTTGAGAAGTGTCTGTTCATATCCTTTGCCCACTTTTTGGTGGGGTTGTTTGTTTTTTTCTTGTAAATTTGTTTGAGTTCTTTGTAGGTTCTGGATATTAGCCCTTTGTCAGATAAGTAGATTGCAAAAATTTTCTCCCATTCGGTAGGTTGCCTGCTCACTCTGATGGTAGTTTCTTTTGCTGTGCAGAAGCTCTTTAGTTTAATTAGATCCCATTTGTCAATTTTGGCTTTTGTTGCCATTGTTTTTGGTGTTTTAGACATGAAGTCCTTGCCCATGCCTATGTCCTGAATGGTATTGCCTCGGTTTTCTTCTAAGGTTTTTATGGTTTTAGGTCTAACATTTAAGTCTCTAACCGATCTTGAATTAATTTTTGTATAAGGTGTAAGGAAGGGATCCAGTTTCAGCTTTCTACATAAGGCTAGCCTGTTTTCCCAGCACCATTTATTACATAGGGAATCCTTTCCCCATTTGTTGTTTCTGTCAGGTTTGTCAAAGTTCAGATGGTTATAGATGTGTGATATTATTTCTGAGGGCTCTGTTCTGGTGAAAACTGGAAGCATTCCCTTTGAAAACTGGCACAAGACAGGGATGCCCTGTCTCACCACTCCTATTCAACATAGTGTTGGAAGTTCTGGCCAGGGCAATCAGGCAGGAGAAACAAATAAAGGGTATTCAATTAGGAAAAGAGGAAGTCAAATTATCCCTGTTTGCAGGTGACATGATTGTATATTTAGAAAACCCCATCGTCTCAGTCTAAAAATCTCCTTAAGCTGATAAGCAGCTTCAGCAAAGTCTCAGAATACAAAATCAGTATGCAAAAATCACAAGTATTCTTACAGACCAATAACAGACAAACTGAGAGCAAATCGTGAGTGAACTCCCATTCACAACTGCTTCAAATAGAATAAAATACCTAGGAATTCAACTTACAAGGGATGTGAAGGACCTCTTCAAGGAGAACTACAAACCACTGCTCAATAAAATAAAAGAGAACAGAAACAAATGGGAGAACATTCCATGCTCATGGATAGGAAGAATCAATATTGTGAAAATAGCCATATTGCCCAAGGTAATTTATAGATTCAATGCCATCCCCGTCAAACTACCAATGACTTTCTTCACAGAATTGGAAAAAAACTACTTTAAAGTTCATATGGAACCAAAAAAGAGCCCTCATTGCCAAGACAATCCTAAGTCAAAAGAACAAAGGAAGCATCATGCTACCTGACTTCAAACTACACTACAAGGCTACAGTAACCAAAACAGCATGGTACTGGTACCAAAATAGAGATGTAGACCAATGGAACCAATTGTAATTTTTTAAAAAAATTAACTAACAGAAAAATAGCGAAACAATAGAGTCATTGGTTTGTTGATTTAAAAATGTATATGCAGAATGTGGAAGAGGAAGGGTATATGGTAAATAAATGGAAGCCATATGAATTCTGTTTTCAAAACGTTTGCCAGTTAAGAAGAAAGAAAAGAAGGTAGCTTCAGGACATACCTCAGTTGATTAAAGAAAGGTTATTTAAAGAGAGGAAACTTGGAGATGTATTTCATAGAGGTTAAAAAAGAACATACATATTCAAAGGATAGTAAATAACTAATAAGGAAAATCTTTGAGGCCAATGGAGGTAACGGAAAGATAGCAAGAGTCTTTTTTTTTTTTTTTTAATATACTTACAAGAGGGCAAAAGGAATAGAGAATGAATATAAATAGAATCATTTTAAGGGATCATCACTTCAGCTGTTCATTGGAGTTTGAGATGGAACTATGGCAAAATCTTGTTCAGCCAGGTTCAGTGCACCTTTTTTATTAATAGGATCCAAATATTCAGGTTTCTTAATCTCCCAAATGCCCTGACCTCTTATGAGTCCCAAAGTGCAAGTGGTGATTGGTCTAAACCAGTGGCTCTCAGTGTGTGGTCCCTAGACCAGCAACAGCACCATCATCTGGGGATTTGGTAAGCCCAGAGATCTGTGTTTTTAAAAAGCCCTTGATGTGATTTTGATCTACAGTAAGCTTTCAGAACCACTAGTCTAAGCCTACAAGTATACTTCCATTTCGTATCATTGTGATTACACGAGTATACCATTCAAACCCAGCCAAGGAAGAAAACTGGGAAGATTGCTGTTTGTTTTTGGTGAATGATTTCTTTCTGACAAGAGACATCCAGGGGCAATCAGCCTTTTCTGCTTTTGGATTGATTGTATGTGGATGTGATATTAAAACTGCAGGGGGAAAAAAAAAAAAAAAACTCACCTTGGGGATGAAACATAAAAGCCGATATGTTGCATATGGTAGAATGAAAACTTGGAAGCCACCTGGGTTCTTGATGACATCCTTATATCACTAAAATTTAGTAAACTTAAAATTGTCTATCTCTGGTAAATTACTAGTAAGTTAATAAATGATCTCATTGTTTAAGCCACTATTAATTGTGGCATCTTATGCTTGCAGCCATAAGCATCAAAACAGATATGAAAAATAATACATGGGTTCTGTTACATTCTCCAGCATTTTCCTTACTACAAAAATGTTCTAGTTAATAGGCCGGGTGCGGTCGCTCACGCCTATAATCCCCGCACTTTGCGTGGCCGAGGCGGGCGAATCACGAGGTCAGGAGATCGAGACCATCTGGATAGGCTAACATGGTGAAACCCCACCTGTACTACAAATACCAAAAATTAGCCAGGCGTGGTGGCGGGCGCCTGTAGTCCCAGCTACTCAGCAGGCTGAGGCAGGAGAACGGCGTGAACGCAGGAGGCGGAGCTTGCAGTGAGCAGAGATCACCTCACTGCACCACTCCAGGCTGGGCAACAGAGCAAGACTCCCTCCCCCCCCCCCAAAAAAAGTACTTAATGGTACAAATTTTGTATGCCTTTATCAATAAATCTTTTCATCAACAAATTTGAGAGTATCAGCCTCACCTTTGCCTAGACAGAAGTGCACAATCTGAAACCAGATATCAAGATATTTATCAAGCCATTATTATCAAAAGAAGTGGTGTCTTTGGCAAACATGAGCAGCCTAATTCCACAAGTATATTACCATTAGGATTTAATTTGCCTGGAATAAAAAAGCAATAAAAAAAGAAGGAAAATGAGGATGATGAAGAAAATATACTTAAATTTTTATAATCCTTGAATAAAGATGAACATGAATTTCATTATATAGTTATCTTTAGTTTTTGTATATTTAAATTATTTTATATTAAAATTTAAAAAATACCTGGAAGCAAAACAAAAAAAATTAAAAATAAAGGGATGGAAAAATGCAAATGCATGAAAACAAATTTAGCTATTTTATTATAAGACAGATGTCATTTAAAGCAAAAATAAATTCAGTTACATAATAAAAATAATCTTTCATAATTATAAAATAATATGCATACATGCATACATATAGAAGCAATAGTTAAAACGTATGGAACAAATGCTGATATGATTACAAGGAGAAATCAAGAAATTTGCATAATTGGAAGATTTTTTAACATATCTCTCTTTAAAAAAGATCTAAAACAAAATTGGGCTGTGATTAACTTAGCCAAAAAATATTACCTCAAATAAATAGATTTGTAGAGTGTAATGCAATCAGTGGGTAAAATAAATTATTTAAAAATAAATATAAAAGGTTTAGAAAATTTGATGTACTAGCAAGTAAATAAAGTAGCATACCATTATGTAAAGTTTAAAAATATGAAAAACAATCATATATATCATTTATACTATCATATATAAAAATATAATATTTTGTGTGGGAATGAACATTTTAATATCTAATTTCAGAGTTAAGTTATGTTTGAAGTGCAGAGTGGTTATCCTTGGTTATACAGGGGGGCCAGTGGGAAGAATAGAGGTAAAACTCACACTTGATTTCTTGGATATTTTTTACTATTAGTTAAATATAATTTTACTATAATGGAAATAAGGTTGCACAATGTAATTTTCTTACTTCAATATGCCTACAGTTATTTACAGTAAGTATTAAATTTCTGTAAATGAGAATGTGACATTCTGTTTCTCCTCTGCCCCTCATTTCTTGCTCTGTCTTTCCTAATAAGAACATTGTGTTAGGATTATTTTAAATTTAATGGGTCTGTATTTGTGAGTTACAGTGATCAAATTGTATTACAAACAGATAGATAGTAATTCCAATTATTTGTATTTAGAGAAAACTTTTTCATGAACAGAGTTAAAATTGTGAGCCAGGATGTAACTACTAGTGTTTGTGAACAAGACATGTATATTGCCACACATTCCCTGAAGGTATTTCTAGAGCAGTTTTATCTACTCTGAAGTAGGTGACATATATAATGAAGCCGGGAAAATAAGGATAACATAATGTTTGTGGTTGTCAGATGATTTTTAGATATATGACATATCACAAATCAAGCGTTTTATATTTTTAATACATGTCAGAAGAAAATTCTTGGATGTATCTTCTGTGCTAATTTATATTGAGTCCTGCAATAGTTTATTTAGAATGATAGTGTCTGACATGAATGTCTTCGGCTTTATAATCACTAATACTCTCAAAGTGAATGTAGTTAAACCCATTTATATATCTAGTTACTGAACTATTGATAATAAACCATTTAAGCCTTATTTATTTCCTTTGTTAAGTGGTAAATTTATTTTACTAAAGCTTACTTGAAGCAGCTATTAAATAGATTAATGAATAATTGTTAAAATTTAATTTTTCAAAGTTAAATACTTTATCATTATAGAAAGGTTCTCCTTACTTTTGTCATGTGTCCACTATGTGCAAACATTGTTCTGAACTATATAGTAGCTAGAGAGGAGAAGGAGTGAGAAATTAGTTTGAAAGATGCATGAGATAGTCTTGATGCTCTTAGGAATTGCCTGTGCCCAAGTGAGGGAGGCAGGCAAATACACGTGAAAGGCGCTAGAATAAAAAATATAGTAGAGAAATGGGGTTTACTTCCTGGAAGAATCAGGGAAGGATGAAGTGACATTTGTGCTTGAATCCTGAAAGATGAGTGAGAACTCATCAGGGAAAAGGGAAGTGGCATATTACAGATATTTAATAGTTAAAAGTTAAAAAAATAGACAAAAGTTTTAGAAAACTTAATCTCATGTGAGCTGTTAACATGCCTAGAAATTTAAATGGATATACTATTTTCATAGTAATGAATTTTGAACTATCTGCACATATTTTCATAGAGTTCACTGATTTTATTAAATGACAGTACACTCACATGATGTGGATATATACAAAGATATGATCATATGATTTTAATATCCAAGATGTTGCCAACCCTAAAGAATGATGGCAGTGAGGATGCAGAATTCCCTTAGCTTAGAATCTCTCATCTTTATATTCTCTACCTGTTCCTATCATCCTGATTTAGTCAGTTCTTGGAACTGTAGTCTCTATTCAACACATTTTTGAAAATACTAATCTTTTTTTCAAAACAGTCCAACCCCTTCAGTAAACTGAGTATTATTTTGCACGATATGCCACAAAATTTTAAGAAAATTTGAATCACATTTTCTTTACTCTCAGTTTAATGTTACTTTTAGTGCTTCTTGCTGCATCAATGGTATCTTATAATAATTAGAACTAAATAGGTATAAAAAACCAATTTACATTCTGGAGAAAAAAAAGAAACTAAATGACTCTATAAAGTTTTCCTTTCATCTTGATGAAGTCCCTTCATTCATTGCTCAAAGATTGAGTTTTAACACTAAGATTAGCATTCTAACCCATTTAGTTAGCTGGAGGGAATTTCATTCCTGCTCAAATTCAAGCATTTAAAGCCTCAAACTACTTAAAATTAAATTGGCCCTGTAGAGAAAGCACATCAACATGAGTATTATTTAAAGATTGCATCAACATTCAGGAATATATCTTAATTGGTCATGACAAAAATAAATAATAATAAAATTTTAAATGATATTTCTATTTTGTCATGTGGGAATTACCTAGATTTTTGGACGTTACAATTAAATATCCTTGCTTAGTAGACATTTTTATATATCTCCAATGTTATCAACTGTCAGGTCTATCGTGTATCGAAGGCAATCTCCTGGGTTGTGTTGCCTTGACAACAAATCTTGGTTTTGTTGTTCTTGTTAAGTCGAATTCTTGGATTCTGAGAATTTAATAAAACTGTTACTGATTCAAATCAACGACCTTTCCCAGAGCTGTAAAAACATCTGATCATTCACTAAACCATTCATCAAATTAAGATAAATATACCTGTTAATATTTGTGCTCCTACTCAGTTTAGATACAAGTCAAAATAATTTGACAGTATTATTTTTATTATTTAAAATTATTTTATAAGAATCAGTACTTCATTAAAAAATAGCAATGTTATTTCTAAGGGATACTAATTGCGATATGAATAGTCCTCTTGTCTTTCAAAGGATTTTATATTCAGAAATGAGTAGACTACTTTAAATTAAAAAGTAGATCAGAAGTTTAATATCTAGAGTTATTCAAAAAATATGTGTTTTAGCCATTTTATAAAGTTTAAACCTGTTAAGCTAGGTTTTAAATTATTTGAATGTGTTTTGAAATTTCTTTCTCTTTCTTGTCATTATTATAAGTTAGATTTTGGTCCCATTTTTATCTATTTTATGTAAGGCTGATATCTCACAAACTTCAAACAAATCATAAATTATTTATGGCATCATTTGCAAATCTTCCATCTTTTTGGGGTTACCATGCCTTTTGAGATTTAAGCAAAACTGAACCAGCCATTCATTGATTTTTCACAAAATACAGAATTTTTTTTTTTTTTTCAGGGAATGGGCCTGTGTACTTGCGATTGCTTTTTTAGTCATTTCTTGTGCAAACCTGTTCTTTTTGAAGCACAGCAACTCAATGAGTATAGTGTTGACTGTAATTCTTACCAGAAATATATAATATATATATACAGGCATACCTGTATACATCTATATAAGTAGATATATAGATATATAGATTGGAAATATTGCAGACTTGATTCCATACCACCACAATAAAGTAACTATTGCAATAAAGCAAATCACACACTTTTTTAAAGTTTCCAAGTGAAAATAACACTTATGTTTATATGATACTGTAGTCTATTAAGGTGCAATAGCGTTATGTCTAAATAAAATGTAGAGATAGTATTTAGAAATGCCTTATTGCGGCCGGGCATGGTGGCTCACGCCTGTAATCCCAGCGCTTGGGGAGGCCGAGGAGGGCAGATCATGAGGTCAGGAGATGAGACCATCCTGGCTAACATGATGAAACCCCGTATCTACTAAAACTACAAAAAATTAGCCGGGCGTTGTGGCACGCACCTGTAGTCCCAGCTACTTGGGAGGCTGAGGCAGAAGAACCACTTGAACCTAGGAGGTGGAACTTGTAGTGAGCTAAGATTGTACCACTGCACTCCAGCCTGGGCGACAGAGCAAGATTCCCCATCAAAAACAAACAAACAAACAAAAAAACCCCAAAAAAACCATATTGCTACAAAATAAAAATAAAAAGACTAATGATCATGTGAACTTTCAGTAAGTCAGAATCTTTTTGCTGATGGAGGGTCGTGCCTCGATGTTGATGGCTGCTGACTGATCAGAGTGGTGGTTGCTGAAGGTTGGGGAGGCTGTGGCCATTTTTAAAAATGAGATAGCCATGATGTTTGCCACATTGGTTGACCCTTCCCTTCCCTTCCCTTCCCTTCCCTTCCTTCCCTTCCCTTCCCTTCCCTCCCCTTCCCTCCCCTCCCCTCCCCTCCCCTCCCCTCCCCTCTCCTCCCCTTTCCTCCCCTTCCCCTCACTTTTCCCTTCACCTTCCCCTCACCTTCCCCTCACCTTCGCTGATGGAGTTTCACTCTTGTTGCCCAGCTTGGAGTGCAATGGTGCGATCTCAGCGAACCACAACCTCCACTTCCTGGGTTCAAGCAATTCTCCTGCCTCAGCCTCCTGAGTAGCTGGGATTACAGGCGCCTGCTACCTCGCCCAGCTAATTTTGATTTTTTTTAGTAGTAGTAACAGGGTTTCACCATGTTGGCCAGGCTGGTCTCAAACTCCTGACCTCAGGTGATCTGCCCTCCTCGACCTCTCAAAGTACTGGGATTACAGGCATAAGCCACTGTACCTGGTTGACTCTTGTTTCACAAAAGATTTCTCTGTAGCATGTAATGCTGTTTGATAGAACTTTACCCACAGTAAACCTTTCAAAATTACAATCCGGCCGGGCGCGGTGGCTCAAGCCTGTAATCCCAGCACTTTGGGAGGCCGAGACGGGCGGATCACGAGGTCAGGAGATCGAGACCATCCTGACTAACACGGTGAAACCCCGTCTCTACTAAAAAAAAAAAAAAAAAAAAAAAAAAAAAAAAAAAAAACTAGCCGGGCGAGGTGGTGGGCGCCTGTACTCCCAGCTACTCGGGAGGCTGAGGCGGGAGAATGGTGTGAACCCGGGAGGCGGAGCTTGCGGTGAGCTGAGATCCGGCCACTGCACTCCAGCCTGGGCGACAGAGCGAGACTCCGTCTCAACAAAAAAAAAAAAAAAAAAAATTACAATCCATTCTCTTAAACTCTGCAGCTGCTTTATCAACTACATCTATGGAATATTGTAAATTCTTTGTTATCATTTAAACAATATTCCCAACATCTTTACCAAAACTAGATTCCACATCAAGAAACCACTTTCTTTCCTTTTTTTGCCATTGAATGTAATGGCAAAAATCACAATTTTGCACCAACCTACTCAATCACATCTTTAGGTTCACTTCTAATTTTAGTACTCTTGCTGTTTCCATCACATCTGTAGTTACTTCCCCCACTGAAGTCTTAAACCTCCCAAAGTCATCCATGTGAATTGGAATAAACTTCCTCCAAACTTCTTTTCATGTTGATATTTTGACGTCTTTCCATGAACCATTCTTAATGGTATCTAGAATGGTGAAACCTTTATAGAAGGTTTTCAGTGTATTTTGCCAAGGTCTATCAAAGAGATCACCATTTATGGTAGTTATAGCCTTACAAAGTGTATTTATTAAATAATAAGACTTGAAAGTTGAAATTACTCTTCGATTCATGGGCTGCAGAATGGGTGTTGTGTTAGAAAGTACGCAAACAAGGAGATTGACAAATCTCCTTGTACATCTCCATAAGAGTTCTAGGGTGACCAAGACCAGTATCAATGAGCACTAATATTTTGTTGTATGAGTACTACATCTCAACAGTAGGTTTAAAATATTTAATAAACCATTACTGAAAATAGGCGTGCTGTCATCCAGGCTTTGTTGTTCCATTTATAGGCAAAATAGATCTAGCATAATTCTTCAGAGTTAGGATTTTCAAAATGGTAAATGAGCTTTGACACCAACTAAAAGTTATGTTTCTCCCTAAAAAAGGAAGTCAGCCTGTCCTTTGACGCCAGGCACTGACTTTTTCTCTAGCTATGGAAGTCCTAGATGGCATCTTTTTCCAATATCAGCCTGTTTTATCTACATTTAGAATCTGTTATTTAATGTAGCCACCTTCATCTATGATCTTAGCAAGCTCTTCTAAATGAGGGTTCCCCAACCATGGGGCCAGTTAGGAACTGGGCCACACAGCAGAAGGTGACTGACAAGCAAGCATTACCATCTGTGAACTGTGCATGCAAGGGATCTAGGTTAAGCACTCCTTATGAGAATCCGACTAATTCATGATGATCAGAGGTACAACAGTTTCATTTCAAAACCACCCCCCCACCCCAATCTTTGGAAACATTGTCTTCCAGGAAACCAGTCCCTGGTGCCAAAATTATTGGGGGTGGCTCTTCTATACAGATAACTTGCTGCAACTTCTATGGGAGCTTGTGCTGCTTCACCTTGCACCTTCATTTTATGGAGATGGCTTCTTTAGCTAAACTTCATGAACCAACCTCTGTT
Organism: Trachypithecus francoisi; assembly: GCF_009764315.1. NCBI lineage: Eukaryota > Metazoa > Chordata > Mammalia > Primates > Cercopithecidae > Trachypithecus > Trachypithecus francoisi. Next base: position 91,430,694 of record NW_022681454.1, read on the forward strand.
TAGCTTCCAACTTTTCTTCTGTAGCTTCCTTACCTTACTCGGCCTTCAGATAATTGAAGAGAGTTAGGGCCTTGCTCTGGATTAGGCTTTGGCTTAAGAGACTGCTGTGACTGCTTTGATCTTTAGTGATATTCCAGATCACTGAAACTTTCTCCACATTAGCAGTAAGGCCCTTTCACTCTCTTATTATTCATATGTTTACTGGAGTCGTCCTTTAAAATTCTTTTTTAAACTTTTCCTTTGCATTCACAACATGCTTAATAGACACCTGAGGCCTAGTTTTGGCTTCTCTCTGAATTCAACATGCCTTCCTTCCTAAGCTTAATCGTTTCTAGCTTTTGACTGAAAGTAAAAGAAAAAAAAGAAAGAAAAGAAAAGGATAAAGTACATGACTCTTCAATTGAACACTTAGAGGCCATTGTCGGGTTATTAATTGGCCTAGTTTCCATATGATTGTGTCCTAAGTAATAGGGAAGCCTGAAGAGAGGGAGAGAGACATGGGAGCAGCTGGTTGGTGGAGCTGTTAGGACACACAACGTTTATTGTCTAAGCTTGCTGTCTTATATGAGTGTTGTTCAGGGTGCCCTAAAACAATTACAATAGTGACATCAAGATCACCGAACACAGATCACCATAACAGATATAAAGCAGTAAATATTTGGAAATATCTCAAGAGTTATCAAAATGTGACACAGTCATGAAGTGAGCATACACTGTTGGAAAAATAGTGCCAATAGATTTGCTTGATGCAGGGTTGCCACAACATTTAGTTTGTAAAAAAAACAATACCCGTGGCATGCAGTAAAGCAAAGTACAATCAAATTATGCCTGTATATAAAAATTCAGTGACCCATATCCTGAAAACTGTGCACTTTACTATATTAAGCTATACATCCCATGAGAAATTCAATAAAAATGAATCTGTATTTCTTAGTACCTTCATTGTAACATATTCTTAACTTGCTTTATTCAATTAAAAAAAAAAAAAACTTAGTTTGTTGATTTAGTCATATTCTTCCAAATCATGGATCTAATAATACATAGCTTAATTTTATTTTTATTGTGTTTTCTCCTTGTCTGGAAATAAAAATAGTTGGAAAGAGAGTTAGTTTAGAATGATGACAAGAGAGCAAAATACATTACAAAAAAACTTCAAATAATTTCCAAATCAATGGATTCTAAATTATCACCTGGCCTTATTCTCTTCTGCCTAAAGGAACTAGTCTTCATTATTTCTTCCCATTAGGGTGGAGATAATTGGTGTCAGCAGAGTGAACTATTAACCATATCCCCTCCTTATTCTTCTAAGGTCTGATTAATTAGTACTGAGAAGAAACAAAATTTTACTTAAAGTCTTAAAGGATATTTTTTATTTTATATTTTATATTGTTTCCAAAAATTATAGTACTTTTCTGAACCTTTTCATATGTTTTTTTATATGTAACTTTGCAGACTTTTGCTATTTTATTATGCAGAGACTCCAGAGGAAACCAGTAACACAAGCAGATAATCAATGAGAATTGAATGAAGGGACTGTTTACACATTAGTGAGCAAGGAGAACCTTAGGGCCAGCACAGTCAGAGACTTGACTGTCCCTAAACTTGAGGAGCAGAAATCATGGGATGGAACAGTTTCTGGAACCTGAATCAGAAAGGAGCGATGGCATTGGTCAGATTTATAGAAGCAGAGCTAGGTGGTTGTGCTCATTGTTCTGTATCCAGTAATCACTGATACTCTCTTTTCCCTCTATCAATATATTTCAAAGAGGACACAGACATTTTAAAGTAAATGTAATATCTCAAAATCTCTGGGCTGGGGCCCAAAACCTTGACTTTAATAATCCACGTAGATGTGTTTTGCAGAATAAGACCACGTTTGGAAAACTGCAGTCATCCTGGGAAACTTTTTATTCTAAGATCTTTTTGGTTCCCATCATCACACATACCAATGCCATGAGTCATTATTGCTATAAAGTGTCACTTTCCAAGGTTCCTTAGTTTACCACCCTCATGTACTTATTGGGATTTTATAATCATTATATTATATTTTGAGGCAAATGGTATTTGTTCCTCAACAAACACATTTATTACATAGAATTTTATGGAAATACTGATTCTCTGTTTTAACAGTTTAAAATCTTTTGTGAGATGGGAAAGAACTGTTGTTTCATTTTATTGTAATGAAAATAGAGACAGAAAGCCGCCCAAAATTTCTTTTAACTTGTAAATACTGGTTACTATTCCAATTTTAATATATTGGAACCCCCTACCAACATTTTTGAAGCAAAATTAAGCTATTGAAATTAAGATCCCTTTTTCTCCCAACCAATGAAGTTAAGAGTAACAATACATAAGAAACAAATTAGACAAATAAGTTCAAGGATTTGAGCGTAGGGAATGACTTCTGTTTAAGTTATATTTTATTGGACTTTGGAATATTTCTACTACAAATACTACATTGTAGCACCTTGTCATTTTAATATATGTCTAACTCTGTTGTCAGAAAATTGGGCATTATAAAATGTATTTTAATTTACCTTTTATATAGTCCATTTCACAAAATAGCCATAATGTTCTTTCAAGTAAGGATTATGGGAAATTAAATGTTCTTATGTTTAAAATAGATATTTCTATCCTCTGTATCATTTATTAACTTATCAGAATCATTTTCCACTTTAATATCCACCTAAGTATACTTAATAATATAGCTTTTTCCATGCCTTTTTAAAAATCTTAGTCAAAATATAGTAACTTATATTTTTTAATATGTTATTACAGTTTTAAGCCAGTATTGGGAATGCTTTGATATTGTAATGTTTCCAATGTATTTGGGGTAAAGTGTTGAGAGAAATTGGAAGATGGAATTTTGGTATTTTAGAACTAGAATGTGTAGACAAGCATATAGAAATGCAGAATGTGGCCGGACACAGTGGCTCACACCTGTAATCTCAGCTCTTTGGGAGACAGAGGTGAGTGGATCACTTGAGGTCAGGAGTTCCAGACCAGCCTGGCCAACATGGTGAAACCTCATTTCTACTAAAAATACAAAAATTAGCCTGGCATGGTGGTGCATTCCTGTAATCCCAGCTACTCGGGAGGCTGGGGCAAGATAATTTCTTGAGTCCCGGGGGCAGAGGTGGCAGTTAGCTGAGATCATGCCATTGTACTCCAGTCTGGGTGACAGAGCGAAACTCTGTCTCAAAAAAAAAAAAGAAAAGAAAAGAAAAAGAAAAGAAAAAAATGCAGAATGTGGTATAGAAATATATAAAATATATCATACTTAAAAATCTATAGTAGGCCGGGCGCGGTGGCTCAAGCCTGTAATCCCAGCACTTTGGGAGGCCGAGACGGGCGGATCACGAGGTCAGGAGATCGAGACCATCCTGGCTAACACGGTGAAACCCCGTCTCTACTAAAAATACAAAAAACTAGCCGGGCGAGGTGGCGGGCGTCTGTCGTCCCAGCTGCTCGGAGGCTGAGGCAGGAGAATGGCGTGAACCCGGAGGCGGAGCTTGCAGTGAGCTGAGATCCGGCCACTGCACTCCAGCCCCGGCGACAGAGCGAGACTCCGTCTCAAAAAAAAAAAAAAAAAAAAAAAAAAAAAAAAAAAAACAAAATCTATAGTAATGCAGTTCTTTTTTTTTCTAAACTTAAATCTTTTCCTCTTTATGCTTATATAATTTTTAATAGACTTCAAAACGGAAACAACATTCGAGTCATCTCAAATGTGCATGTAGAGAATTTCATCCAGTTATCTTTCCTGATTTATATTTCTGTCATTCTTGATTTTATAAATCAACCTGAAAATAAAATTTATAAAATTTCTTAACTGTTACGCTGAATATTAGAACTGTAGTGATTTCTAAATTAAAAGTCCTGCAGACATAAATATTCTTGTGCACTCTATGTATACATTTCATTTGTGCATTTTGCATCTGTTTTTCCAATTTTCCACTTTGTTGGGAAATGATTTACATACTAAAAATAATGTTTGAACAAAAATGTTTTCTCATGTAATAACTTGGTATTGCTTTCAGTTTGTCACACATTTTGCATTCACTCATTTAATCTTTATCACAGTACTGTGAGATGAGCAGGAAATGATTATATTCCCGTCTTAAGTTAGAAAATACTGAGAGTCACATTCAGGTACTGAAGTTACAAACTGAGTGGAATTACATCTAAAACTCAAGATTTATAGCCGGGCCCTGTTGGACTCTAACAGACTCACAAGAAGAGAGAAAATGGTGCTTAACGTATTTTTCAATTCAATTTAATGGAACTTAAATTATAGTTATTTAATGCTTACTACATTAAAATACTCTGTTAAGTAAAGCAGTTATATAGGATAGATTAAAATATATGAGAAGATAAGAAAATATATGATATTACAATGTATAAGGACATTGCTAACCTGTGTGAAAATATTTTTTTAACAGAGAGTTGTGATAATAACCAGAATTTAGGGGTTGAGAAATAAGGGAGAAGTAAGGTCCTTGGAGCCGCAGATGTGGACTATCCTTTTGACAGATTGAGGATTTGCATGGGGAGGAGATAGTGAAGGGAATGAAAGAACACAAGCATACAAAACAGAAACATACAAATGTGTCATCTTAAAACATTTGTAGAAAACTCAAAAAGCATAAAATGTTAAAACTGGACAAAGCTAGAATGAAGAAGAAAGGCCATTTTGCATTTATTATCGGATTGGGAAAGGAGCAGGGAGCACCTGATTGGAATCCTTGTGCTTGTGAAAATTGCCTTGTTAGAAAAGGGACGTGACAAGAGGTATGTTAGGAAAGAAGGCAAACCAACACTGCAGCTCTTCCAGGGAGCTAACAGAAGTCTCCTGAGCCTGCGCCTTACCAAGCTCCAAAAGGAAGATGGGAGAAAACCACCTAGAGCCACATTCACCAGAACCATCTGGAAGACTAAAGGTTTGTCCTTCCCTCTGTGTTCAATGTCACAGGGCTAAACAATTAGTAGAACTGAGACTGGACCCTGGCAGGCTGCCTCTCCAGTCTGTATCCTCAACCCTATAATTTTCATTTATGTTAGGATCACATATATTCAGATTATAAGTGGAGTGTTACTTTTGTAAATTTTTGAAGGGTGGTTTGAGAATTAGTTTCATTGTTTTCTATTTTGCTTTGTGTGTGTTTTATTCATCTGACCCTTTTCTTATAAATGAAAACATAAGCGCAAGTTGATATCTTGCTTTGCAACTGGTACAGTCCTGTTCATAAATTCAAATAGTTACCAAAATATGTGAAACTTGTGCATATCTTATTTTAATTACTTTCTGAATTCAGAAGTGTGGTTCTTCAGATGTATTTCAGTGATGTTGGAATATCCAGCCAAGTGTCTCACATCTGTCAAAGATTCAGTTAATCACCTAATGTTTAATCTATAATTTAGCAAATAATCAGACCTAATGCTTAATATAGCTGACTAAATCCTTTGATACTCTGCATTCTAGTCATTTTAATCAGATTTCATTTTGTTTTGTTTTCTGGGATGGAGTCTAGCTCTGTTGCCCAGGCTGGAGTGCAGTGGTGCAATCTCGACTCACTGCAAACCCCCCTTCCCAGACTCAAGCAATCCTCCCTGCTTAGCCTTCCTAGTAGCTGGGACTACAGGTAGGCACCTCCCCACCTGACTAATTTTTATATTTTTGTAGAGATGGGGTTTCACTATGTTGCCCTGGCTGGTCTCAAACTCCTGGGCTTAAGCAACCCACCCACCTCAGCCCCCCCAAAGTACTTGGATTACAGGTGTAAGCCACCATGCCTGGCCAGATATTTTAAATTTAAAATTTTAAAAATAAGATTCAGAGAACTCATTCATTTACTTTTAGTTTTTTTTAATTTCTCCTCTTTTAATTCTTGTTATTCTTTTTTATTCCAGTAACATAAAAACACAAAAAATGGAATAGAATGATACTGTAAACCATAAGAAAATTATTCATTCCTTACCAGAATGAAAATGAAGGAAATTCGTATTTTATCTGATTAATTTTTACAATGTTTACAAATTTACCAAACAACTGTAAAGAGTTCCAAAAATTAACTTAACTCAATGAACTAGTTATGGGAGATTTAGTGTGTGAAAACGTGAAAAAAAAAAAAAAGATAAAGTAGTATCTGAGGAACAAATGCTAATATCTTAGATTTAGATAGCATACTGCCATTTTCTATACTGTATCTATTACTTTTTGTTTTGTAATCTCCTCTTTTCCTATGTTCATTGGAAATGACCAGTACCACTAGCTTACTTTTCTTTCGCATAAAATATTACATTAGGAAAACTGGCTTGCTATTATCCTACCGTTTACCCAGAAGAACAGATGTCTCAAATAGTTTGTGAATAAAAAAAAAATACAAATAAAAAAATCTGAAATCATATCCTGTAAGTTTGATAAGCCTTACTTTTCAGATGATTTAGTGTATGATATATTATACAATTTATGTTTTTATTTGAAATCTACATCTTGCACAGATGAAAATTCAGACATGATGGAGCAGGTCCTAGCCTAAATGAAATACATACGCTTCACAAAATAATACTGTTTTTGTTATTAGTTCTAAGGCTTGTTAGTTAATTTATAGTATATGTTCAGGGAAAAAAAGTACATAAAATCTAACACAGATTTTAAAGTGGATTTCTTTCCCTTTTCAAAAAAATCAACTTTCCTTTTCTTCTCTTGATATAAACCCCATTGCAGTTTAAGATAAGGACACCAGTTACTGCCCCAGTTTCAACTTATTTCAGAGACTTGGAGCATAATATGGGGAACAATAAGCCACAGAGCATTATTTGTGCTTTCTAATCTGTTCAAACTATTTTAAATAAGCATAAATCTGATATTCACATGTTAATATGTTGAAGGGTAAAACCTGAATATATATAATTGCTTAAATAGGCTTAATGCTATATACATAAATTTTCATCAAATAATCTTGTTCGCAAATGTTTCTATTTTAATTTCAACAAGTGTTAATTTTCCTTTTATTTGTTAACTCCTTGATCATTTACTGTAATTACATATAATTTACTTAGTAAATATATAGTTGCCTGACTTTTGAAGAAAGACAAAAATCTTTTATCCTAAACAAACTATATTCACGCTAAAGTCACCCAAATTTGAGCTAGAATCATATATCCACATTGCTGTGAACAACTGCAGAACACTAATTAAAATAAATCTGATCTACCCATTTGCAATGACACTTTGGATTAGAAAGCCTGTAGAGAGGGGTATGATTTAAGAGTGACAAAATATTTCCAAAATTAAGTAACAGTTTAGACCTGTAATTGAAAGAGACATTAATGTGTGTGTCATAACAGATGATAGGATATTCTACTACCATGAAGCTGAGCCTCTTGTTACCTCGCAGCAGGGTACAACAATAAAAAACAGTTCTTTGATTTTATTTGACATTCTTCTAATAGACTCCACACTTCCAAACATGAACAAGGAACTTAATATAGCTTATTCAGCAGCACATGGAATGTTCGTTTTCTCTAAAGCCTTGTACCTTTCTCTCAATGACCCTTGTGAAATGAATTTTAGTGTTTGTGTGTGCCTCCTACATTTGAATGCTCACAGTGGCATAAACCTTAAATGAGCAAGCTTTTAAATATTTGTTTATAACACATATATCCTCCTTGCCAGTTTATTTTCAGCTTTGTCTTCCACTGAACTTTACTTTTCCTGTTTCTGATCCTGGCTGCCTATATCTTAGCTAAGAGTAAATGCCTTGTTGTCTTAATGACCATGGAAGGCTTTTTGGAGTAGGTGGAGTTTGCAAAACTCCTTACCTAACAGAGGAAATGAAGTAGAAGCTGCTCCTGATGATATCTTCACACAAGCAAAAGTCCAATGTACAAAAGTACAAGGGGTTCACACTAAACACTTAACACTTTCATCCAAGCTGAGGGTTTGAGTAGAAAATTGGGTAGGGTTATAACAAAAATTGGTTTTGATTCTTAATTGTAAAAGACTCTGGATAGCAAACTGTGTAGTTTGAATTCTACCCTTTAGGGGCTGAGGAAAATTAAGAAGAGGTGACTAGCATGACAAAAGCAACAGGGTACAAATACTAACTGGGAGGCTTTTGTAGTAATATCAGCCTATATTGCGGTAGTGGCCACGAGATAAAGGGATATATGTGAGCTTTTTTGAGAGAAAAATCAATAAAATAGCCACAGATAAGGATAGTCTTACAATTTGGAAAGGCAAAAAAAAAAAAAAAGACTAAGTAAAATAATATGAATTATGAGTGTAGGTATCTGGGAAAACAACACACTCTTAATTGATACAGAGAAGTCAGAGACAGGTTGGGTTGAAGGATGATGAGGTCAGGTTTTACCATTTGAAACAAAATAGTCAATGGAGTGTACCAGGAAGAAGTTAAAATATAAACTGAGATAGCATGAGAGAAATCTAAGGTGAAAAAATATTGGCAAAATTAAAAAAGAGGTAGGTAGTTGAGTCTTTTTGTTTGCCATTTTAATTTGTGATAAGGAGTTGTACAACATTAATTAAATACATCAACTCATCAAATGCATAGTAACAAACCTCAGCTGCCTGAAGTTGGAGCTAATGTGCATGACAGAGATAACAACTGTGTGACTTTGCTTAGTTTGGTTGTCTTTCTGTCTAAATGCTGCCTAAGATCCTTGGTTTGGCATATGTAACAAGCAGAGTAAAGGGGGCCATAATAAATGAAATTAATGTTCTGATTTCAGCAATGGTTTAGGTTCTGTTCATAGTCACAAATTATTTACATTTTCACAGAAGTGGTAAAGAAGTAAAGCCCACCAAAGCAGCTCTCTTGATCTGAATAGAAAAATTATTTATTGTAAAAGTGTTTATAACCTCTCTCCGTTTCTGTCTGCCCTACCTAAAATGAGGGTAATGATGTTACCTGTTTCAGTAACATGACATTTCAGTAACTGACATGTCACTATTAATAACCCACTAGAAAATATGAAAATAAATTAATAAATTTAATAACCTACTGAATTATAATATTGCTGGAAGGTCATATTATGACTTTACTGCATGTAATATGTGTTCTTTATGTATTTCTAATCTAATGTTCATACTTTTAGAAATGTCTATCTTATTTTAGTATTTCTGATATAGAAACTGATCTTTCCTTTAAGAACAAGGAGAATGGAAAAAGTAGAAATACAGAGAAGCTTATTTGAAACAATTCATAAATATATTTGAAAAATAAGACAATTGCCTATTTTTAAATGTTTCTGAAAAAGTGGCAAGTGAAAATGTAGAAATTGCTAAAATATGATTAAAAAGAGAAGTGTTTCTTATATTCATCATAAGCCATGCGTATCATTAAAAGACAAAAATGGAATATTGTCCCAATGCAAAATTTCTTATTCAGTACTGACAACACATGTAATTTGTGGTTCATTTGGACCCTGATGTTTTTTTCTTCTCAACCAGTTGTTTTCTTATTTTGCCCAACTGAAATTCACTACTATTTTTCTTTCCTATTACTGTTTTATTATAGCCTCAAAGCACTTTATAAATAAGAAAAAAAAATTAGAGACTGTAATTTCATGATTATTAGACATTCCAAAATGTTCTATCTAAAAAATAGTTATCATCAACATTAATACTGCCAAACTGTTGAAACCAATTTCTGTGTATTCTTTGCTCTAAGTTATTTAGCTTGAAGGATGCTGGGTGAGTTGCTGGATTGGACTAGCCAGTTGGATTCATTTCTCACTGGGAAAAGAAATAAACTGATAATGTTATAATGATATTAATTTTAAATATCCCAATATGTTTCCCTAGTGGGTGCAAAAGGGCAGTTAAAAGCTCAGTTTCGGGGACAGATAGGCCTATATTAGTCTTGCATCTGCCATTTAAATAGCTGAATGATGTTTGGCATGCCTCTTGTAACCTCTCTAAATCTCAGCTGCTCAGATGTGACTAAATGAGGTACATTCAAAAAACAGGACAGAGTAATGATCATTAAATGGCTGATATTTCTCAAAGGGAGGCTTTATCACTGGCAACAATTTTTTACTATAGAGTTAGATGCTTTCATTAGTAAACTTCTCTTATATTTGAAAATAATTTTTGTTCCTGTTGTATAGCTGAATAACACAAGCACAAAATGAAGCACAATTTTTATATATTTTATCTATAGAAGCACAAACGGTTAAGAAACCTCTACTCATCTTTATATATTTTTATAAGACAATTACTTCTGTCTTCAGTGTTCTCTTTCTTCCATAAGTCCTGGAAAACCCTCATTATTATATTGCCATGTTATCTTCTCAGATTTATACAATTCTGTTGGTTTTGGATTAAGAAAAGCCTTTTTATATCTGATTTACAAACTTCTATGTTACATCAATACGCACATGATTTTGTTAAGTATATTTGTAAATATAATCAAGCACAATGTAAATGAATCTATTAAATTATAGATGTCTTTAATGTGTACATTAAAGATGTTTATACATTTAAGATGATCAAAGCAAAATTATTTAACTTTTCAACAGTGTTTTTGTTGGTAATAAGCCAGGACCTGAAGTTTTTGGTGACTATCAGGTCTTTTAGTGTAAAAAATAATACATGGAAAAAAATACTTGAAGTATCCAGAAATCCAACCTGAGCTGGGTTAGGAGTTTTCCTCTCAACAGACAAGTCTTGGAAAAGTGATTTGTCTCAGGGAGTATTCTGGTCTGTTACTTTCCCACTATTTTTAAACACTCTCCTTTGATAATAATATATCAAAGCAACCCAATGTATGCATTCATAGGTCTCTCCTTGGCATTTGGCCAGGTCATAGGTGGAGAAACATTGGTATCATTGATTGCTCACAATTCTCATCTTTAACCATGTTGAACCTTCTAGAATATATTAGAGACCTAAAATATTTCATATATTATAAGGCTATCCTATGGGTACAATGGACACAAGAGATTTGTCTTTAGAACATTGCCTAAATCATAGGGGGAAATGTGCATAGTAGGCATTTTAAAACCTAATTCTCCTTTCCCTTACTTTTTCCATTAATTTATTTCCACTTGTTCAGCTCTTCATTAATTTACTCAAAAAGAATAAGCACTTACTAGGTACAAATATGGAAGTCTAGACCAGGGAGAAGACAGGGGTTTAAGGGATATTTTTTGGTTGCGGATGAGGCACAATTTGAATTTCATGGTATAGTTAACAAAAACATACATTTCAGATAGAAGGATTGAACAAAATAAAATCAATAGTGAACAACCTCACTGTGTATAAATTTACCAGATTTAACCTTGGGGAAGTGAATTAATCTTCCTTATCTTAGACTTTCTCATCTGTGAAATGAAGATAATCTGAGAGGGTTGTTGTGAGGATTAAATGAGATAATTCATAGTACTTTTTAGCTTTGTGTCTAATGTATAATGAAAACCTAATGTTTTTTAACCCTTAAATTGTTCATAGGATTCTACTAAGCCTTTAATATGACTATCCAAGCACTTTCACTCCAAAGTTTTCAATTTTAATCACTGGAAGTATGTTAACTTTTATTGTGTATACAAGTGATATGTTTAAGCAAAATGATGCTAATATAATAAAAATTTTACAATGAGACAAAATACTCATAAATAGTGTTAAGCTCTCCAATATTGTGTTTGTATTGGCAATGGTTAGAAATGAATTACAGACCACAGGAAAATCTAGGTAACTCAAAGAAGTTGAATAATTCAAATATTTAGCCACGATGAAAAGGAAGAACTTTTGGTTTAAAGGTGTTCTATCTACAATGTGTGATGTTAACATTTCCATTGACAAACAAGTTTGTCAATACATATATTAGGAAATATCATATAAAGAATTTTAAAAAGCCCTCTTTAATAAAGCTAGGACATATTTTCTTGCCTCAATTATACAGCACTATCAAATCAAAAATTAAACTTGTGGCATATGATTTCTGGCTCCATGTTTCCTCCTAGGTGACACTGCATTGTCGTTAATCTATATGGAAACCCTACATTAAAAATTTTGGTTAAGGTGACCTTGGAGCATAATCTAACCTCTGAGCAACCTATGCTAAGACTAAACCAGCTTAAGCAGGTTATTTTACATATATTGACCCAATAATTTGATCAACAGAACAAGTTACCCTAGGGATAACAGCACAATCCTATTCTAGAGTCCATATCAACAATAGGGTTTACAACCTCGATGTTGCATCAGGACATCCTAATGATGTAGCCGCTATTAAGGGTTCGTTTGTTCAATGATTAAAGTCCTACATGATCTGAGTTCAAACCGGCGTGAGCCAGGTTGGTTTCTATCTATTTTATTTTTCTCCCACTACAAAAGGACAAGAGAAACAGGGCCCACTTCATAAAGCGCCTTCGCCCTATAGATGATATTATCTTAATCTAACATATCACCTCATATCTTACCCAAAAGTAGGGTTTGTTAAGGTGGCAGAACCTGGTAATTGCATAAAACTTAAAACTTTATAATCAGAGGTTCAATTCGTCTTCCTAACAACATGCCTATAATCAACCTCCTACTACTTATATCCACTCTGGCTGCCATAGCATTCCTTACGCTCATCGAATGAAAAATTCTAGGCTACGTACTACTATGCAAAGGACCCAATATTGTAGGCCCCTATGGACTATTTCAACCCATTTGCTGATGCAATAAAACTTTTCACTAAAGAGGCCCTAAAACCCTCAACATCTACTGTTACCCTTTACATTATTGCTCCAACCCTAGCTTTTTCTATTGCCCTTTTCTTATGAACCCCATGCCCTATACCAAATCCCTCAGTTAATTTTAATGTAGGTCTCCTATTTATTCATAGTATACTATACTATTATATAATATATTATTATTATATTATATATTAATATTATCATATAATATTATACAATAATATTCATATTATACTATGAATGGATTTTTTTTTAATGTATCACCATAATACCTTTTCGGGTATTATAGATAGGTCACTAGCTTGTAATTCCCAAGTACTTTTGTATGTGCCTTTTACAAATTGATACGAAGGAGTCTTTTCTAGCCATCTAAAATTCAACTACTCTCCCATAAGTGCTTATCTATAAAATAGTAATGGCTGTGAAAGTTCATCTTCCAGTTCTTTAGCACTCTCAAGTGGATGGTTTTTCAACTGACCTACAACCATTAAGCTTGCTTAAGTAGTCCCTAACTATTTGGTCTCTGTTTGAATTGCCATTGCTGTGCATTCACCAGTTTGAAAAAATTACCACATGTGAATAGAATTAAGCTTAGCAAGGAAAACTGCCTTGTAGTATAATCAAGGTGGAAATAACTATTTTATATATGAAAGTTCAATGATAAATGATACATAGAAGAAAAACATGGTAATAAATAAATGTAATCTGAATACAAGAAATACATATATCTATTTTGTGCCTAACAGTGTCTGTGACAGTGACACAGAGTCTGCCACTGAAAAGCAAGGCCCAGATTTAGGGCCACTATTTAGGGCAAGGTCTTGGAAACTGGAAAGAGTTCAAAGGGAAAGAACATAAAATAGTTATTATTTAAGAATACTGACTTTAAAGAAACCTTAAGATATGTGAACTATTAGGACTTTAGAGAAGATTCAGTTTATGATGAAGGAACAGCCTTTAAAGAACTCTTTTAGTGTCTTGTGACCTCCTAGAAGACAATGGGCTTTGGAGACAGTGAACCTCTTTAAAATAGCACTTCTGCACTTATTAGCTGTGTGATCCTGTGTGTATTTCCAAGTCTTTAAGATTCTTCATTAATAAAATGAGGAAAAAAAATTGTATATATGTGTATATATATGTGTGTGTATATATACATATATATGTGTATATGTGTGTGTATGTGTGTATATATATGCATATATGTATATATGTGTGTGTGTGTATATACATATATAGAGAGACTCCTGTAAAAAAATGTAAATTACTTTATGTACTGCCTAGCACATGATGCATTCCATTAATTGATAGCTAATGGTATTAAATAACAATAATTAATTGAGAGCTATTTCTACAGAATATATTAACTGGTTGCATTCTTCTAATTACTTCAAACAATTAATTTACTCAAACTGGGCTTCTAGCACTTTTACTTTTTTATGTCTCTCTATTGGTGTAGAAATGGAAACAAAAATAAAAGACAATGATACTCTGACCATTCACCATTCAATGACTGAAAATTGAGAGCCTGACTCTCATTAAATAGTTTGTAGATGTTTGCAGATTTAAAAAGGAGATAATTGGCTGGGTGCAGTGGCTCATGGCTGTAATCTCAGCACTTTGGGAGGCTGAGGCGGGAGGATCATGAGGTCAGGAGATAGAGACCATCCTGGCTAACATAGTAAAACCCCATCCCTACTAAAAAAAAAAAAAAAAAATACAAAAAATTAGCCAAGCGTGGTGGCGGGCACTTGTAGTCCCAGCTACTCGGGAGGCTGAGGCAGGAGAATGGTGTGAACCCGGGAGGCAGAGCTTGCAGTGAGCTGAGATCACGCCACTGCACTCCAGCCTGGGCGACAGAGCTAGACTCCATCTCAAAATAATAATAATAGAATTATATGATTTGCCTGATCTGAGATAGATGAATTTAAGGAATAATTTGGTATCGAGAGTTTTAATTCATTACTACCTAGTTGTTGTGGGTTGTTTTGAGTTATTACCCCACATTAATCATTTGTCATTTTGTTTTGTTAAAATGAGAACACTTTTTCTGTATATGTTTCATTAAAAAAAGGCAAGGGAACCACATATCTCCATTGAGTGCATTCTCAGTCTATCCATTATTTTACATAACAGATAGATGAAAGGAAATATTTTTAAAATATTTGTCTTTACAATTATAGTAATGAGAATAGATAACAGTGATTTTATGGATGATGGAGACCTTTCTTTACGTGTAGAATTGCTTGGGCACAGCACAGTCCACATTAGAAGGCTTATTTTCTCCCCAGTCAATCAATCTTTTCCTCCCTCCCTCATTCCCTTGTGCCCTCCCCTTGCCTCTTTTCTCCCTGCCTTTCTCCCTACCTCTTCAACTGAATTGGTAATGTGATAAGAGCAGAAATGATAAGTGGCTTTTAGGTTCACTTTTATATAAATTCTAAGTGTCACCTATTTCTATATCTTAATTATTGTATAAAATGCTATCCAGTTTTTGTGAGCATTTCAAGATAATAAGTGCAAAGTACCTTGGATATAGCAGATAGCCATTTAATATTTCCTCTTTTTTCTTTACTTTGGATGAATGTTACCAGATAGTAATAACATTTTACGTTCTTCAGGAAAACAGCAAGGCCTATGCAGTTATGTGAAAGATAAGAGAATATACCTGTAATAAGAGTATCTTCTAATAACATTAATCTTTTATATTTAATATTATTCTGAATGTATTCTAAACCGAAAGAAAAAAAATCCATCAAGTAATCTTGAAAAGAAGCAACTAATATAATCTATTTCTGACACTTGTCCTATTCAATTTTATCAACACTTGCATACCACCAGACTAAAAGAAAATTCATGTAATTATTCTTTTGACATTTATTGAGAACATACTACACGCCAGGCATTGTTGAAAGTGCTTAAGAAATATGAGTTGACAAAGGAAACCTGCACTCAAGAATCATAGTCAGGCAGAAAAAGTTATCTTTTGACATTCTGGGGCATGTTCCCTTCCATAATTAGTGTTTGTTGGCTTCCTTTTGAAGTTTCACGTATCAGAATTATACTCTGTAGAAGCTTGTTTAATTTAATGTTAGAAATAAAAAGAAAACCAGACTGGACTAGGAAAGGTCAATGCCACTTTTATTGTCCTACCTACACTCCGGTTGCTCAGGGGAATTTAATTTGCCTATTTCATAATGCCTCTTTCTTGCAACTGCCTTCAGCTATTACATTTTCAATCAGCTTACTTCTACCCTGCAGAAGCAGTCTGGAAGAGGTTGCCTCAAAGTTGGTTTTTCTATTGTATGTATTAGAATGCTGTCAGTAACTTATTATAGTATCTTATTGGATGGTTTTGTCCGGCTGTATCACCTTCTCAGCAGAGGTACAGATAATAAAAATCTATATGGCTAGGACCTTGGATTTGAGTAGTTCAATTAGTTGTTCAGGAAGTCTATCAAAAATGTGACTCCAGGTCCCTGAACTCCAGTATTCTCATTATTAGAGTGAAACGTTAGTGACAAATGAGGTATGATGGTCTAGACACCTCATCAGCCTGCTGGCTTGCAGCCTGAAGTAAAGGCACAGTTCTAAAAACATCAAGGCCTTGATGGGTTCTGAACATGTGATTCCAGATGAAAACCTAAGAAAAATGGGGGAGCATCTTACATTTTAAGACAATAATAAACTCTCATCAGCCTCTGAAATTCTACAGTCAGAGTCAAAGCTACGTATGCGCTTCAAATGTGGAAAGATGTTATAGTTCAAAATGAGATTTCTTATTGGCTGTAGTTGTATCAGCGTTATTCTAAGAAAAGATTGTCAACAGTTTAATGATAGTAGAAAAGCTTACCTATTTTTTAAATTTTTTATTTAAGCAGTGATTAATAAATACTGATGTTTGTTATTTTAATAAATGTCGTGTGTATGGAGACGTATCAAGTAAAGTTTGTACTAATCCATATGAAATCCATATGGATATCCATATCCAAATATATGAATCACACATATATTATCCACATATGTATGGGTAGCCACTCAAATAGTGGTTATCCATGGGAATGATGCTGTCCTCTAGGGGTATTTTGGTTATATGTAGGGTAAATTTTGATTATCACAATGTGGAGGGTGCTATTAGTGTTTAGTGGGCAGAGATAGTAGAATATATGCAAAATAAAGAATTGTTCTGCCTCCAAGAAAAATTCCTGTTTCAGAGCTCAATAGGGAAACCTATCTGATTATCAGAACCTAGACCTAAATGCTATCTTACATGTAAACCTGGCATACATTTGGTGTGTTTTAAATACAGTTTAAATTCTCTATAATTACAACCACTGTCTAAAGTGAAATAAAATGATGCTTTATTTTGTCTGAAAGTTTGCCAACAGCATTTTACCATTTAAAGAATCATATTACTAATTCCAGTCATCATTTTTAGTCACCAGTTCAACATACTATATCATTTTTATAGCTATCACATTCATGGTGATTATACATTTACAAACATATGACCACTTAATTTTACACAGAATTGAAAATCTAAATACTTATGCTAAAATTACTTTCCTCTTAATTATTCTGTATATGTTAGATAGGGAGTTATATTGTTTTTTTAAAAAATCAGCTAAGTTACATGTCTATAAATTGAATCTCAAATAGTAAAAGGGAAATAAAAAGTACATTATAAAAAGAATCTGAGTCTTCTGAAATTTGAAATTATTGATTTACATATATGGGAAGTCTGGCTGGTTAACTATATAGTCAAGCACAAATGCTGTATCCAAACTGTGGGCACATTTCTTTGGTAGAAATATATAGATTCTGAAAACACTTTTGGTAAATTCCAACCTATAAATGGATAGCAAAATTTTGACATAAAGATCTGAAAATAAATTCTAAAGTTGGCATAATAGATTCTCTTCAAGCAGTTCAAATACAAATATATCAAATGCCTCATTATGCAAGACACCTTGATAAATGCTTGGATGACAAAGACATATATGAAACAATTCACTCCTCTAGAGAGTTGATATTCTAGTGGGAGAGACAGAAAAATATCTAAAGAATGCTAATGCAATGTTAATGTGGAAAGATTTATTTTATACAGTTCTATATAAGAATGAAAGAGGCATTTGAGAGGAAGCCTGGTATGAGATGTAGTTTTTAAGCTATGCTATGGCGTATGTTGTAGAGTGCCTAAAATATTGTGCTAAAATAACATTGCAAGGAGAGAGACAAAAATAAAATGCTACTTAAAACAAGCAAATAACAGCAAGAAAACTTTTCTCAGATGGTTCTGTGCTTGAAGGAAGTTTGACTGTGTTGTAATAGAAAACATTTGATGGTCCCTGATGAGTTTCTTGGAAGAGTAGAGTGAATTCTGTGAGAGAGATAAAAATCAGAATTATTCTGCATCATTAAAAACAAACAAGCAAATGTAATTTGGAGTTCCAAGGGAATTCCTAGAGAGAAGGAATGAGGGAATGAGAACCAGTGGGGGAAGGTAGGTCGATGTGATCTTGGTTTTGGCAATGGTGAGAGACAGAGAAGGCTATGGAAATAAAACAGAGGACATTTAAGAGATTATGGAATTGGGAAGAAATGTGCCCATGAAAATGTAATATTCTAGGAGTCCACATAGTCCAGGGAAGCACTGGACTTCCCACAGTTTAAGCAAAGGGAATGAAGGCACTTTTACTTACATTTTCAAGGAAAGAATAATTGCAAAGGTGGAGAATTAAAAATATCCAGCAAGTCAGAATAGTTATTACCTTGCAAACTCCAAACCAATTCAAGTTTCTCCCATCAATCAGTCACAGACTAATGCTTTCTAAAAATAAAAAAAATCATGTACCTCGGTGTCACAGCAATGCAACTGCGTCAATTTCTGTAGTTATCTCCTGTGGGATGGTAGTGCTGTATTTACAGACCAGTACTGATTCATGAGTTAAGGTTTTGGTAGGACTGCTCTGGAATTGGGCACCATGGGTTTGTATCTTAACTCCCACACATTATTGTGGACCTGTGAAAGATACTTAACCTCTCTGTCACTCATTTATCTCATTTGCAATAAAAATTGTATCTTTTTTTTTTGGAAATTTGAGAGATTATCACCATATTGGTTCTTCATTTTTATTAGTAATAAAATTTCTGATTTTCAGTTGAATACTTGGAATAAACTCTACTTTTCTCAGACATGTTTGTAGTGAATGTCTTTTAAGAGGACCAGCCTGACTAACATGGTGAAATCCCGTTTCTACTAAACACAAAAAAGTAGCCAGGCTTGGTGGTGCATGCCTGTAATCATAGCTACTTGGTAGGCTGACACAGGAGAATTGCTTGAATCCAGGAGGCGGAGGGTGCAGTGAGCTGAGATCACACCATTGCACTCTAGCCTCGGCAACAAGAGTGAAACTCCATCTCTAAATAAATAAATATAAATAGGGAGGAAATATTTTATGTATCTGAATTGTGCCCTCCAAGATAGAATGTGATATTTGGTGCTTCTTGGGCCCGGAGATAGAACTCACACGATGAGGGTTGGTGGATCAGCAAAACAGAAGGGGCTTGAGTCCTGTACATCATGGGCCATTATACCAGCCCTGGGGTGTCCACCTTTACGTTCCTTATAAGCTAGAGAAAAACCAACTTATATTTTATTTATATTATCTTGGATTTTCTCTCACATACAGAATAAGCAAGGCCCAACTTATCAATGAATAAATTAGAAAAGATGTGTAAACCAATACTTGACTCATAGAAGGCATTCACTAAAATTTCATAGTAATTATTAAATAAGTACATTGAAAAAGTCATCTATTTGTTAAGTAAATAATAATAACCTTCTGCATGCCACTGTACTTTGTACTGGTGATACCAAGATGATTAAGATAAATCATCTTCATATAAAAAGTTCTTGTCTCGGAGTTATAGTGTAATGATACATTTTTCCCAGTTTGTTGCAATTTTATTTATTTATTTTTTTGAGACGGAGTCTCGCTCTGTCGCCCAGGCTGGAGTGCAGTGGCCGGATCTCACCTCACTGCAAGCTCCGCCTCCCAGGTTCACACCATTCTCCTGCCTCAGCCTCCTGAGGAGCTGGGACTACAGGCGCCCGCCACCGCGCCCGGCTAATTTTTTTGTATTTTTAGTAGAGACGGGGTTTCACCGTGGTCTCAATCTCCTGACCTTGTGATCCGCCCGCCTTGGCCTCCCAAAGTGCTGGGATTACAGGCGTGAGCCACCGCTCCCGGCTGTTGCAATTTTTCAAATTATCTAGATGATCTAGGAAGTGGAGAGTTAAGAGGAAAACTGGGAAAGTTTGTGTCTGGCAAGTAATGTCCTTACTGAAATTTGCCATTGTGAGGTTTCACAAAATAGTGCAGAAAAAAAAAAAAAATATATATATATATATATATATAATTTGATCATTCTCCATATATTGGCTTCTGAATTAGAAAGGAAATTGCAAAATATAGGAGTTAAATTTTATGGAAATTGTATTAAGGCTTTTCCTTAATACGTAAGCTTAGCAAGATGCCATTTTGTCTGACTGTAGAGTGATAATCAGGTTAGAGTGAACCTGATCTAATGTTACAAAGATCAAATATATTTCCTTTCTCAGGGGATTCAGAGTTGGATCAAGATTAGAAATGTACCTGTTAGATTTCTTGACACCTATTCTCAAACATCTGAGCACAATTTAAGGTCTCCAAAAAGTACTATTATTTTGAAAGAATTTTCAGTATACGTAACAGGCTGTCTTTTTCCAACTGCAGTTTGGAAAAATACAAAATTTGATTATCTAAAATTTGAAAGTAAATTAATTTCAATTTAAATTGCACTAATATTTGTATATGTTTGACATACGGTTTATATTACTTATTATTAGTTTTAAATGAGCATCATTACTTTCATTAAAATTTGCCTTTGATAGGAAAACAAAGTTCTTTTCTTGATGCCATACCAATTACCAAGTGTCTATTGTTTTGATAGATTTCCATCCACTTGAATGTGCGACCGATGTGGGCAAAAATTTTTTTGTATGTTATTTAATATTTTATTTGTAATTGCTAAAACAGTTATAAGAAAATAGTAAGTACTAAATAAACAATTTTTAGATAAATGAAATTAATTAAAATCTTGAATCTTATTTTGACTATTCATAGCTTGTGGGTGCATTCAAAGATAACCAAAGTCTTATAATTCATTTAGCAGCTTGAGTTAAAAGCAGTGGCTCCATCAGGTACATTTTCCAATGTGCTATGTATGTAATTTTTCTTCTGTCGTATAAACTAAAAGGAAACATAAGAAGAACGCTCTTTACTTTTGCCAGGCCCTCTTTTAGCTTTTGTGCCATGTCCTCGTGATGACCACACTTGAAACCTCTGGGCTGCTGTACTTCTGTGCTGTACTTATTGAGATAATGGCGTTCGTATGTTTGAAGCCAATGTTTTATTATTCTTTATTTTCTTGACACACCCTTGATATCTTTTGTTCTTCTAGAGTCACATTCCAAGGGTACCTCTAGGTTTTCAATATGATATTCATCTGAGAAGACAGAAAGCATACAGACTATATGTAAATAAGGGTAAGATTATTATGGGCATATTTACTCTCACGCCCAAACACAATAATTTGTAAACTTCCATAATAAACTTATATTACTAGTAATAAGAAATTGTGTGTAACTTAAATAACTATAATGAAAAAACTAGCATTCAGATTCAGTGTTTTTTTAATTATTAATCTAAAGTATTAAGGATAAAGAATAAACCTTATAGGACTATTATTTATTATTTATAAATCTTATCTCTACATTTTAATTTTCCCTGGAGGTTAAAAAATCAGAATACTAGTTAGTGGTAATCCCACTATTAAAGTATTTAACTATTTCTAAGTTAATATAACTTATACTTTGTACTATTTTTAAAAATGCTATTTGGGGTTGATTTCATAGATACAAATTATTCCAAAAGTAAAATTTTAAAGTGAAGAATGTATTCAGGCCCTTTAGATACATGCTAATGGCAATTCATTCATTACTGCTTATTAAAGTAAGCCTGCTAAGCAAACCTACCTTATTAGTTGAATGTGTTTTAACTGGTTGCTCTCCACAGAGTTTCATAGGCTGAAATCAACATCTCATCTCACCGCAGTCTGACCTGGGGGCTTAACTAAGAAAATATTTACTTCTAAGCTCCTTTAGGACATTAGCAGAATCCGTTTCTTTGTGATAGTAGGACTGAAGTCACCAATTTTTTGTTGGTTGTCAGCCAAGAGCTACTATCTTCTTCTTAAGGCCACTCTCAGGCTTTGCCTTGTGGTCCCGTCCATTTCTGCAGTAGAGTAACTCTCTTTCCTCAAATCCTTCTCACATTTCAAATATCTGTATTCTGCTACCAGCTAGAGAAAACTCTGCTTTTAAAGAGTTCATGTGAGCCTGGTGTGGTGACTCATGCTTGTAATCCAAGTGCTTTGGGAAGTCAAGACAGGAGCCCAGGTGTTTGGGAACAGCCTAAGCAACATAGTAAAACTCTGTCTTTACAAAAAATATAAAAATTAGCCAGGCCTGATGGCAGACACCTGTAGTCTCAGCTACTCAGGAGGCTTAGGCAGGAGGATCACTTGAACCCAGAAAGTTGAGGCTGCAGTAAACTATGATCCTGCAACTTCACTCCAGTTTGGGTGACAGAGAGAAACCCTGTCCCTGAAAAAATAAAAATGAAATAAAGAGTTCATGTGGTTTTGTTACGTCAGTCCAGATGATCTCTTTATCTTAAGTTCGACTGATTCGAAGTCCATCTGCAAACACTCTTTTGTCTTATAAAGTAACATAGTTATAGAAGTAACATTGAGAGGACAGTGGTCATGGTGGCCATATTAGAATTTAGCCTACAATACTAATCTGATCAATATGAAAAATTCATAAAGTATATAAAAAAATTTCTCTAAACAAATTGTATTTTTAAAAATTCCTTTCTTCGCTCCAGCCTGGGCGACAGAGCGAGACTCCGTCTCAAAAAAAAAAAAAAATTCCTTTCTTTTGAATATGTTAAAAATAATGAGTTATTTATATTGCTAATTGGTATATGTATTTTGTATTTAGAATCGGTTAATTTTTATGTTCATCTTTGAAGGTATTTCTTTCATTTAGCTATGTTCTGCATTATTATTTTTAATATTGAGGTATTTATACTTTAGTAAAACATTTTTTAAAAAATTAGTTTTATTTTTCCAGTAAATGAATTAAACTGGGATGCTGTGTTGGTATTATTATTTCTAAGAGTTTGCACTTTTACCAGTTGATGCCATAGCAACACTCCAAGTGGATATTTATTATCCTGTATATTAACAAGTATGATTTTGTAATTATAACCAAATTCCAGTAGATTAGCATTCCCCTACTTCCATATATAGTATATAGAATATTAAATATTGAAATATACTTATGGCTATATTAGGAAGAATGGGTGTTTATTTACCAATAAATCTTTCAAATAATACATTACAGAACTTGCTAATATTGCCATAGTTTGCAGGATTCTCTTATTTAACATGTTAATATGTTAAAGGAAATATACAAATGTCATAATGGATTGAATTTAGGTAATCATTAATATTTCTGTGTTTGTTATACATTTATTTAGGTAAATGCATAAAAATATATTATTTCATTTCACATGAATGATCATCAATGATTCCCTTTGAATATTAAAAATAAATTTTAATGTTTGAGATCTAACTACTGTATGTAACTCAGGGGTAACTCAGGGATAGAGGAATGTTGAAAGTTCAAAACCAGAGTCAAATTATTGATGATATTTTGGATTTGCATTTGACTTGACTTTTTCTAACAAGATTGGTTAGCATTTTCACATCTTTCTTTTGTGTATTTTTTAACACATACAATGACAAAATAAGAGCTAAAATACTCTAACTTACCAGAATATAGTAAACTTATGTTAGTTATAGGAAAAAATAATAAGAGAATGGCAAATATTTCAGTACTTATATAGACTTGTTCTCTCTCTGAGTGGGCTATATAACCAAGAATAAAATTTTTAAAAAATTAACATAGACATACACACACACACACACACACACACACACACACACAGAGAGAGAGAGAGAGAGAGAGAGAGAGAGAGAAAGAGAGATTACCAAAATTAGATCTTGGATAGTGTATTAGTCTGTTTTCATCCTGCTGATAAAAACATACTTGAGACTGGGCAATTTGCAAAAGAAAGAGTTTTAATGGACCTACAGTTCCATGTGGCTAAGGAGGCCTCACAATTACAGCAGAAGGTAAAAGGCACATTTCACATGAAGGCAGACAAGTGAAGAGAGTTTGTGTGAAAAACTCCCCTTTTATAAAATCATCAGATCTCGTGAGACTTATTCACTATCACGAAATTAGCACAGGAAAGACCTGCCCCCATGGTTCAATTACCTCCCACCAGGTCCCTCCCACAACACATAGGACTTATGGGAGTTAAAAGTCAAGTTGAGATTTGGGTGGGGACACAGCCAAACCATATCATTCTACCCCTTGCCCCTCCCAAATCTCATGTCCTCACATTTCAAAATCAACGATGCCTTCCCAACAGTCCCCCAAAGTCTTAAATCATTATAGTATTAACTCAAAAGTCCACAGTCCAACATCTCATCTGAGACAAAGCAAGTCCCTTCCACCTATGAGCCTGTAATATCAAAAGCAAATTAGTTACTTCTTACACACAATGGAGGTACAGGCATTGGGTAAATACAGCCATTCCAAATGGGAGAAATGGGCTAAAACAAAGGGGCCACAGGCCTCATGTAAGTCCAAAATCCAGTGGGGCAGTCAACTTTTAAAGCTCCCAAGTTATCTCCTTTGACTCCGTGTCTCACATCCAGGTCACCCTGATGCAAGAAGTGGGGTCCCATGGTCTTGGGAACCTCCACTTCTGTGGCTTCACAGGGTACAGCCTTCCTCTCAGGTGCTTTCATGGGCTGGCGTTTAGTGTCTGTGACTTTTCCAGGCACATTGTACAAGCTGTCAGTGGATCTACCATTCTGGGGTCTGGAGAATGGTGGCCCTCTTCTCACAGCTCTATTAGGCAGTGCCCCAGTGGGGACTCTGTGTCGGGGCTTCAACCCCACATTTCCCTTCCCCACTGCCCTAGTAGAAGTTTTCCATGAGAGCCTCATGCCTGCTGTAAACTTCTGTGTGGACATCTGGCATTTCCATACATCCTCTGAAATCTAGGCAAAGGTTCCCAAACCTCTGTTTTTGACTTCTATGTACCTGCAGGCTCAATGCCACATGGAAGCTGCCAAGGCTTGGTGCTTGCACCCTCTAAAGCCACAGCTTGAGGTGGATCTTGGTCTCTTTTAGTCACAGCTGGAGCAGTTAGGACGCAGGGCACCAAGTCCCTAGAGTGCACACAGCAGAGGAATCCTGGGCCGGGCCCGAGAAACCATTTTTTTCTCCTAGCTCTCCCTGCCTGTGATGGGAGGAGCTGCTGCAAAGGTCTCTGACATGCCCTGGATACATTTTTCCCATTGTCTTGGCGAGTAACATTTGGCTTCTAGTTACTTATGTGCATTTGTGTAGCCAACTTGAATTTCTCCTCAGAAAATGGGATTTTGTTTTCTATCATATTGTCAGGTTGCAAATTTTCCAAACTTTTATGCTTTGTTTCCCTTATGACATTGAAAGGCTTTAACAGCACCCAAGACACCTCTTTAATGCTTTGCTGCTTAGAAATTTCTTCTACCAGATACCCTAAATCATCTCTCTCAAAGTTCCACACATTTCTAAGACAGGGGAAAAATGCCACCAGTCTTTTTGATAAAACATAACAAAAGCCATCTTTTCTCCAGTTTCTAACAAGTTCCTCATGTCTATTTCAGACCACCTTAGCCTGGATTTCATTGCCCATATCATTATCAGCATTTTGGTCAAAGCCATTCAACACATCTTTAGGGAATTCCAAACACTCCCACATTGTCCTGTCTTCTTCTGAGCCCTCCAAACTGTTCCAACTTCTGCCTGTCACCCAGTTCCAAAGTTGTTTCCACATTTTCAGGTATCTTTTCAGCAGCACCCCACCCCTACTATCAATTTACTGTATGATTCCTTTTTACACTACTGATGAAGACATACCCAAGACTGGGCAATTTACAAAAGAAAGAGGTTTGATGGACTTACAGTTCCACATGACTGAGGAGGCCTTACGATCATAGTGGAAGATGAAAGGTACATCTCACATGGTGGCAGACGAGTGAAGAGAGTTTGTGTAGGGAAACTCCCCTTTTATGAAACCATGAGATCTCCTGAGACTTACTCACTATCACAAGAATAGCATGGAAAAGAACTGGCCCAATGATTCGCATACATATCACTAGGTCCCTCCCATAACATGTGAGAATTGTGGGAGTAGGATGAGGTTTGTGTGGGGACACAGCCAAACCATATTAGATAGCTACTAAAATATCAGTAAGTTGAATTTTAACTATAATCAAACAGTTGACTTTTATCAGCCTGTATTAATATAAGGAGTGGATATTGAGAAAGAAATGCATTTGTGAGGAAACTGCTATAGAATGAAAAAATTTAATGGTTTTCTACGTGAGATGTTTTCTGTCATTAGACATCCAAGCAAAATCTAATGAATCCTTTATAAAAATCTCTAACCATTTATTCCCTATTAATGTGGCAAACACATGTAAATGACATAGTCATTAGCATGGATGAGTAGGTCATAACTCTGCATTTTCACATTAGTGGGCTGAGTCACATTTGAATTCACTAAATGAATACAACACATTTTCTTTCACGAGTCAAAATTCCAGTAATAGATTTTAAGATTGTTTCATGAAAATTAGAGCCTTCCATTGCTTTCTTCTATCTTGCCCTTTGACTTTCTACAAAGACTTTCATTCTTTTAGCCAATTTCGTCAGTAAAAAGAACAAGACAGAGGAAGTTTTGAGCTTTGATATGCTTGTGATATCATTAGCAGGAATACTGTGCATTAATGCAAAGTTTCCTGGCCCTGTAGTGGTCATGTCCCTTGCCTTAAAAGACTTTGAGATGTTGTAATTATGAATTAAGGCATTCAATAGTAAATTTGAATAGCATGTTGTAAAGGAAAAGTGAAGGCTTTGGTAATATAAGACCCACACTTCCCCTAATCTCTTGTTATTCAATGAAGAATCATCATTTTGATGGTCTTTTATTTCTACACTCTAATATAAATGAGGGCGTGTTGAGCTGTCTGTGTTTTATGTACTCCTTCCCACAGCACTGGAACCCTTCCATGTTATCTGACATTACAGCATCACATAGGGAGCTGCCTTAGTGGTTTGCTTTCATGAGAACATCCTATTATACACTTTCAGTCAGTTCATCCATGATTGCCTGGGAGAAAATCATTTGTGTTGTTCAAATGTATTCACTTAAATGTTTAAAGTCTGGGAGTCCTGGAGATTTTTCACTGAGGGAAAATAATTTTACATCTTGTGTTATAGTTTGATTTTCAGTTCTGACCTGATATCAGCAAAGTAATCTAAATATCTCCAGAGCAAAAGTGAAAGTGAAGAGATGACAAGAATCATAAATATTTTACTATTTCTATAGTAAGTAGCTCCATGACTTAGTTCCTAAATTCAAAACTCCTCAAGGGATACTGCCCCATTGTGGCATTAGTAGCCAGCACAATGTCTGGAGTGCAGTGACCACTTAAACAGTTGTTGAATGCATGGCAATATGAATGAGGGGAGGGTAAAGAGAAGCAGAGGCAGAACAACAACCTATCTCCCATCTTCTTTATGGACATTTGAAAATGCCCTAAGAAAATCTTACATACTTTTCTGTCCTGAGACTGTCATAAGGCAATACTTCCAAGGTATATGTAAAGCCAGAAGGAAAACAGCCTCTTCATGCTCCCAAGGGCCACTTGTATTTCAAAGGCAAGAATAAGCCTAAATAGCCAGAAATTCTTGGCAATACAGCCAAAGAAATGTTAAGCAATAATGACAGAAAATAAATTATCTTACATTCTACAGGTAGGTTTGTAGAGTACAACAGGCTGACAAGTGCCTGTCAAGAAAATGTTTGATGAGCTATAAAGCATATTTAATATACTAACCCATTTAATTAAAGCACCATATGGATGCTGATGATTTGTTTAACTTTGTTCAGTTAATATATGTTAAAGTCAACATGGTATGTCTACATATAAAATAAATGAAGCACACATTTTTGAGTAATGTAATAAATGTATTTTGGGTCAAATGTGTTCATTTAAAGTCATAGATGTAACTGCACTAAAATGAATATGCAGTTGTCATAAGAACAAAATACATTTGCTTGTTCAATGAATTGAACTACAAGAAAATAATGTTTTATTTAATAACCACTAACTAAAACAAAGTGACTTCTAATATTGCACAATTCATTCATTCACATACTTCCAGAGTGTTGCTGCCATGCTCCAGAATTACACTTGTTTTCCAAAAAGCAAAATATCGCAATGTTTCTGTGTGACAAATGATAATTTACAAAACAGTAAATACAATGAATGATTGTTTTAACATTAAAATTTTTAAAGAGTAATATATAAGAGGTTCCCATTTCTCCTACCAAATTAGTAATAGTATATTTACTAAATTTATATGCTTGTTTAAAAATATATATTATTCATTTGTAGAAAACTTATGAGAAAATTTGTTACAGTATACATGGCAGTATAAATTGAAAAGATTTTAATCACACGTGTAACCAGCCTTAAATTTGCCCACAAATACAGCCTCGTAAGGTAAATTTTGAGACTATATTGCAAGAAAATATTCCCCAAATCAGAAAAAAATACATAGTTTAGATAAGTCTATAGTAGCAAATGTGAAGGAACCTAGGAAAAAGCTGAGAAATGACCTAAATATCCAAAAATATTGGAAAATGTGAAGAAATTGCGAACTGTGTACTTGTTTACATAGTATTCTCCCAGTAAAAGTGTAATTGTGGAAATATAGAAAACTCCTTTTGTTTCAGTTGTAAATTTAAAAAGATACAAAATTTTAAATATAGTTTATAGATACACTCATTTATTATAAAAATATATTTTTTAAAATTTTTTTCAGGCCAGAAATGGTGGCTAATGCCTGTAATCCCAATTTGGGAGGCTGAGGTAAGAGGATTATTTGAGACCAGAAGCTCAAGACCAGCTTGGGCAACATAGTGAGACCCCATCTCTGCATTTTTTTAAAAAAAACAGCTAGACATGATGTTGCATGCCTGTAGCCATAGCTGATCAGGAGGCTCAGGCAGGAAGATTGCTTGAACCCAGGTGATTGAGACTGCACTAAGCCATGATGGCACCACTGCCCTCCAGCCTACGCAACAGAGTAAGACCCTGTCCAAAAATATAAAAAATAAAAAAAAATCTAAAATTCTCTTAAGTGATAATATTAAATAGTGGAAACAGGAATAATTTTTTACTATCTTTATTATTTATTATCATCTGAACTTAAAATAATTTTTATTAAAGATTAAAATCTACAAAACATAAACAATTTATTGTAATCTTACTTTTTTAATCTCTTTCACTTAGGATAAATTTGTGACCCAGTTTCTTGATGGAAATATTATCAAAAGACAGATCCTTTTTTTTTTTTTTTTTTTAAGATGGAGTCTCCCTCTGTCACCCAGGTTGCAGTGCAGAGGCGCAACCTAAGCTCATTGCAACCTCTGCCTTCCGGGTTCAAGCTATTCTCCTGTCTCAGTCTCCCAGGTAGCTGGGATTGCAGTCGCCCACCACCATACCTGGCAAATTTTTGTATTTTAGTAGAGATGGTATTTCATTATGTTGGCTAGGTTGGTCTCAAACTCCTGAACTCAGGTGATCCACTTACCTCAGTCTCCCAAAGTGCTGGGATTACAGGTGTGAGCCACTGTGCCCGGTCAAAAGACAGGTTCTTAATAGGACTCCTTATGAAGTTATAAAACACTTTTGTCAAATACTACAACCATATGTTCATAGAAACCATATTTGTCCATTTATCTCTAATGGTTTCTTGTACGGTGGTTTTCTTGTAAATATTAAATGCTACAGTGGTTTAAATAATGATCGTTACTCTTTCATCCTCATTTTTATTTGAAGGCATGTTTAGATCAAAACATTAAAAAATAACATTGATTAATAGCAACTATTTCAAAATTTCAAAAGTATAGAAAGTTGACAAATGCTCCTAAAAGGTGGAGAAATGCTACTGAAAGGTAGACAAATGTGGTTAGATCTAAGAACTTGCATGAACCAGAGGAGTAATGCAGATAAGGTTTCTAAACAAAGAGGGCGTCAAAGATGTTGATCTAGAGAAATGGTACAAATGAGAACTACAGAGGGGAGAAAGGGGAAGAAAAAGGATGATGAAGTAAAATAGGACATGTAATTCAAGAAGTGAAGTCTCTTAACGTTAAGTTTGTAGAGAACTTTCAGTCTTTTGATCAGAGAATGAGCCAATTCTTGAAGTAGCATAGTTTCCTCTAAGGATGTTTTAGGTCAAGGATACTAGCAATAGATAGGTGTTCTGTCTGTTGTCCTAGTAAGATAATACGATTTTATTATTTAAGGATTTTCCACCTTAGAATAATTTTCTTAGCTACAAAAAACTGCATGTGTTATGATAAATTAAGTGATAACAGAAATACAAAAATTAAGAATTGATTCTTCATCTTTCAAATTCATATTACTAAGATTTTGCATGTACTGTCTCCGGAATATTTCATAGTATGTTCATTTTTTTTTCTATGTCAAATTGCATGTTACTGTACATTAAATCTCACCTTTTTTTTTTTTTTTAAGAACGAAATATGTTCTGGACATCTTTCCAAGCATCCTAATAGGATAAAAGAAAATTACACAAGTAAAATTGAGAAAAATTATTTGAATTTTCACCTCACTATGTGTGTAATTTATCCTTAGCCTAAATTGATGAGGTGGTTTACAGTTTTCTTTTAAAATATATGATTCATACAGTAATTCTTTGAAATAAGTTTGATAGACTATTTGTTTGAAAAATTAAGAAATTCATACTCAGATGGGTTAAATGGATTCAGAAATTCAGCCAAATACTACCTTTGAGAATAAAGCTGAGGGATTTCAGAATCCTGGTATTGTACACTAATTTAAAAAGCTCCATCTCAAATAAATAAATAAATAATAAAAAAGCTCTTTTTCTGTAATTAAATGTATTGATTTGTCTATACCACATGATTATTAACAAAAAATACATATGGAAAATATGTAATATGTACTTTTTTTTCAGAACCATCTTCTGAGTACAAACCATCACTTCAAAAATTGATGATGACAACTCCGCTCTGGGTATATACCCATAAACATTGGCAGCAGGGACTTGAACAGATATTTGTACACTTGTATTCATAGCAGCATTATTTACAATAGGCAAAACATGGAAATAGCCCAAATGTTAATTGACACAAAAATGAACAAATAAAATGTGGTATAAATACAATGGAATATTCTCGAGCCTTAAAAAGGAAGAACATCCTGACACATCATACTACAGTATAAATGAACCTTAAAGTTGTTATGCTAAGTGAAATAATCCAGTGACAAAAGGACAAATACGTATGAGTCTATTATACGAGACACCTAGAGTAGTCAAATTTATAGAAACACAAGGTAAAATGGTGGTTGCCAAGGGTTCAGGGCGGGACAAATGGGAAGTTAGTGTTCAATCGACAGAGAATCTCAGTTTGGAAAGATGAAGCAATAAGCTCTGGAGAAAGATGCTGATAATGGTTGTGTAAAAATGTGAATATACTTAATGTCACTAGGCTGTACAACTAAAGTGGTTAAAATGGAAAATTTTATGTATATTTTATTTTACCACAATAAAACAAAATTTGGTGAAAACATCAATGTGATTAGTACATGAATCCAAGTAAATCATTAGTGGCATTAACTACATGAAATTTCAGTTTTCTGAATTTATTCTCTAAATTTGTTG
The DNA here is from genome assembly GCF_009764315.1 of Trachypithecus francoisi. NCBI lineage: Eukaryota > Metazoa > Chordata > Mammalia > Primates > Cercopithecidae > Trachypithecus > Trachypithecus francoisi. The sequence goes on from NW_022681454.1 coordinate 91,462,414, forward strand.
TAATATATAAATAAAAGCATAGTGAAAATAGGGAAATAATATATTATTTTAAATAAGCAATAACTGACATTTAGCAAATACTACTAGAAAGTATCATAAGATAGCAAGAGAAAAGTACTAAAAAGAAAGCACTTTTGAAACCATCTAAATCAATTGTATAAGGAATATACAGAATTATAGCATTGTAAAATGCCAATAAAAAGATCTCGTCCTGTTGAAAATTACACTATGTCCTCTGTAAGAATACCTTTTTCTGTAAACATTTTATTCCTGCATCTTCTTTTCTTAAAATGAACTCTTGGAAATTTTCAAAAGGTACATCTTTGTGGAAGTAGAAAAATTAAGCTTTAACATCAAGAGCAGAAAGATTGAAGAACCGGATGACATTTATGCCCTAAACTATATGGTAAACATATTTGATGTCACAAGTCATCTTTCTTCCTTAAAGGAAATAAACATATGATTGATCAGCAGAACAGAGTCAGGAATTTGAAGGTCTAATACAAACTGAGTTGCATCCTTGTATCTCTATCATCTACAGGTCAGAACCTAAGAAAATTATTTAAACCTGAGAGGACTCCCAGAATGAAAGATGGTAGCCTGAGGGATAAAAAGATTCATAGAGATGCTCAGCAACCAATATGGTTTCTGGACAGTAGACTGGCAGTGGCTAAATCTGATGTAGTGTAGTCTGTGAGAGACATCAGAGGGGGACTTTGGTGGATGAGTAGAAGCTGGTAGTGAATGAAGAAGGCATCTCTGGATTTGGGAAGAATGTCACTGAAAGCATAGATACTGATGGCCAGCCATCATGGAGTGTATGCTACAAACACTTTAGAAGAGTACGAAGCAAGGAGAGAAGCTCATACTGGAACATGAGGCAGCACCAATCATTTCAGCAGAGCCCAAAGAAAAGCAGAGTAGGAGTCTTACCTCATGTTCTTTCTCTGAACCAAGAAAATATGCAAATGCCCTAGAATTTATCTTACTCCTGAGAATGAGGAAAAGGGGAGCAGGTGTGGGATGGCAATCCAGAATATAACTGAACATTTAACGAAAAGAAACTACTGTGTACCGGAGGTAATTAAAGAAACATGACTTGACAAGAGGAAAGAGAAAAAGAGGATAACTAAGTGTGGACCAGTGAACAAGAAATAAGGAAAGTTTCAATTTAGTATACCAGAGACTTATGACTGTTTACATATTAAATCTGCTATATCCATCTGGGAACCACTCCTTTGGATGATGCCAAGTGACTCTATTAATTTGGAAGAATAACACCCTAGAATTTAGTGTCTGTTGGGGTTAGAGAAGTGGAATGATTTGCTCAAAGATACACGATAAGATGACATAGAGAAAAGTCCCTAGCTTCCAGATTCAATGCCCTGTCCCAATTTTAACATAATGACCTCTTGATGATTATGATTAGTTCTTATTGAACATTTATAATGAAAATATAAGAATAGAAAAGGATCTCAAACTTCAGACTATATATTCAAATCCTAAATCTTTTGTGAATTATTAAAATAACTATTACAAACAATTATTAAAGATAAAGATGTTTGTTGCCCCAATGAGAAAGAGTTTCAGAAATATGTCAACTCCTAGCTCTGCATGTGTACTTTCTTTTTCAGGTTGATTTTGTAATATGAAGAATGGAGAAGGCCTTAGTGATTGACCCCCAAATATCTTCCACTTTTTAAAACGTGAAACAAAAGAAAAGCTTAGTGGACACCCACATTGTTGTAATTATTTTAGAAACATGGCTTTTGTATGGTCAGAGTATTACATGGGTATTGATAAAATTGGAATGTAAGATGTTATATTAAAGTAGTGCTGATTTGAAGTGCTTTTACTTTCAGAAAACATTCAATAAATTACTTTGTGTAGTTTGTACCAGCCACACTTTAAGACGTTGGTAATGAATAGCTAATATGTGTCCATCTGTCAAACTGTTTGATGACAGTGTTTGATGTTGTAAGGGTTGTGTGATGTATCAGCATTTGAACAAGAATAATGAAGAACAACAAAAAAGGTAGTTTTCTTTGAATCATTACTTAAATATCTATCTTGTGCCTACAGCTCAGAAACTTGACAGAAATATGTCTTTTTTCGTGAAACTTAAAATCACCATTCCTGTCTTTAATATCTAATCAATCTGTACTTTGAAGCATTCGGTAGTTACTTCTTTATTTTAAAAAGAATCATTAGCCTTTCAGAATTGCTGTTTCTTGCAGAATTACAATCTATTATGATAAAATTGTTCACATAGTGAAGAATGGTCAGGATGTAGCCACTTTCCCTGGTGCTGCTAATGTAAGAAATAGGAGAGATGGTTCAAAGCCTTCTACAAACTTTGATTTAGGACTAGTCCCTTAAAAATCATTATGATCTCATGCCTCTCACACTAAAACGAGGTAGACTACTTCTCTTCCTATTACCTCTTGTTTGTAAATTTGATTAAATGAGCATATTCAAAATAACTATTAAAATCATAATTATTCAAAATGATTTTTTTCATGTTAAATGTTCATGGGGATTTTCTGTTTTCCACTGTGAATTAGATGTATTATTCCAAACTAAGCTCACCCCATTTTAGTCAGATAGCAAAAATCTTGATCAATGTACAGGAAGGTTTATCAATTAAAATTAATTTGGCACCCTACTGGTGCATAGTACTATAAGACATTCTTTTTAAAGTAGTGTTACAAATCATGAGAAGATGGCCTCAAATGATATTCAAAAAGGTGGTACATTCTGCTGCCAATATAAGATAAATTCATGCAGTCATACAGTGTCTATGTGTTATGAGCAGCCTGGTCTAAGAATAAAATATTTCCATGCCACAAATTTCTTTCACACCACATTCCCATCCTTCAGCCTCCAGTCCCCACTCCCCACTCCCCACTCACCACCATAGTTAGAAGCATCACTGTTACAACTTTCCAGATCCTGAATACTCCTAGGTTGGCATACTGTGGCTCTGTCATGTTCATCTCACTCTTATTCTAGGACTGAGTGACATTTTAAAACTTGATTAAAAAAAAAAAAAAATGTACTTGGAGCCTGAAATCAAAATCTATGCTCCTTAAATGCACAGGGGGACTAGATTTATGGCATCCACCACATGAACTTAACGAAATGTAAAATTGTATGACTATCGTACTTTTTCTGTACAAGTATTTCTTTGACTATAGTAATGTATTGTAATAGACAAAAACACACATGTGTTGTCTACTTCTACCACTATTAACTGTAACACCTTGAACCTCATGTGCCTCAATTTTCTTAACCTCATGTGCCTCAATTTTCTTATTTCTAAAATAGGGATAATAATGATACCTGAAATCAAGGAATGCTGTGAAGAAGACATAAACTTATATGCCCAAAGTATTTAGAATACTTAAAATAATAAGTACCATGGAAATATTAGCTCTCTTGATTCTAGAATGAAATTTTAAAATAAATTATAGAATTTGAAGAACAAAGTTTTAAATTCCAATTTGCTTTGTTAAAATTGCACATAACTCTATATATCCTAGATAGACATGATTGACAGTAGCCAAGAGTGAACCACAACTATTACCAATGCTTATGAAGAATAAGAGTTAGGGATCTGGGCGCGGTGATTCGTGCCTGTAATCCCAGCATTTTGGGAGGCCAAGATGGGTGGATCACTTGAGGCCAGGAGTTCAAGACCACTCTGGGCAACATGGTGAAACCCCATCTCTACTAAAAATACAAAAATTAGCCCAGTGTGATCGCACATGCCTATAATCCCAGCTACTTGGGAGACTGAGGCACAAGAATCACTTGAACTGGGAGGTGGAGGGTGGTTGCAATGAACTGAGATTGCGCCACTGTACTCCAGCCTTGGTGACAGAGCAACACTGTCTCAGAATAAGGGAATAAGGAGTTAGAAGTCTAAGTAAGTTGGATAAATTGAATAGGAGAGTCTAACATCCTTATTATTTCAGTTTTCATAATGGGGCTATGGAGAATAGTTGCACATAATTCTAAATTTACAATGGACCAAGTTGGATGAAACTGTAAATATAAACTACTATATCTAGGTATCTACTTGAAGTCTCATTCAGTTAAAAGCAGAACATCTGATAATTTTTACCTTACTGAAAGCTCTGCTCTTCAGAAAGTTGAGTAAGGGCTTCATTGTAGATCTTATTTTGTCAAGGAATCATCAGTTTGTAAAATGGAATTAACAGGAATCTTGGGAGATGTTCATATCATCTAAAGTGCCATAAAGCCAAGGAAATGAATGGTTTGTAGTGTCTAATATCTTCCCTAGATTTTAAGAAAATCTTCTGAGCAAAGTGAGTTCATGACAAAGATAGGTGTGCCCAAATGCTGAAAGCTTTAAAAAAATGAAAGTTTTATTATAGCCACACAGATCTCCTAATGAGAAAGCGAACATACATCCAATAAACTAATGCAGTTATATAGAGATAAAGCTTTCTGTTGGGCTTAGCTTTTATAGCAGAACATATAAAAAGTGGAAGTAAGCACAAAATGAAGAATAAATTGTAAGAAAGCCAAGAGAAACTCTAAAACATGGAAAAAGGCCTAGGTGGAAATATTGAGTACAACAAAAATTGTGTTTTATATTATGCAGACTCTAGAAAAACAAGGCAAAGTTAAGTTTATTGCTTGAGTCACTGACGAGAGAGAAAAGAGATCTATTCAACTTGTATTTTACTTCCATTTTGCCTGTTTACCAAGAGCTAAGAAATGGAATAAATATGGATAAGAATTGAAATTAAAATTTAAGATAGGAGAGGGACGAATGGAATTTAAATTAAACAACCTTTAGTTTCCTCTCTCAAATATATTCTCTTCCACAGATTATAAAAACCTATGCACAGGCATTAAGTTTATTACACTAACCTTACCACAAACACATAAGTAATGCCTTGTGCTATAGTGTGTTACAGCAGCTGCCGCATCACTCAGACTATAGGAATTTTTCAGCTTCATTATAATCTTTTGGGACTTCTGTCATATATGTAGTCTTGTGTTAACTGAAAGTTTGTTATGTGGTGCACCACTATACATGAAAGTAGCTATTTTTTTAATTGGTATAAAAGAAATGCAACGTTAAAAAATTATTTCGTTATGCATTGTAATATACAGAAAATAGTGATGAAATATTTGAAAATTATCTTACCATAAAATATTTCTTATTTTGAAGCTGTAGTGAAAAAAATATATATATGCTGGTTGCAGTTAAACAAAATTAATTTTTGTAATCACAAAGTAGTTTGTGAAAACAAGCAGATTGAGTCAGATAGCCCATCTTTTGATAAAGTTACTAAACAGTTAATCCATATTGATTATGCTGAAAAGGACTCAGGTTAAAAATCAATTCTATCTACCAGAAAATTGGTTCGGCTCCAGCGAAATAATTTGGCGCTCCTGTCTAGAATCACTGAGTATTGATTCTTTAGAATCAGACTATGAAGTTGCAACTTTGATTCCCCAGAGATTTTACGGAAAAAAAAAAAAAAAAAAAAAGGTGATCATAAATTAAACTTGAGAGTTATTCTGATGCATTGAGGGAAAAATGAAAGAAATTAGCATCATCTTTGGTAACTAATGGTTTCTTTCCTTTCTGTAGCAAAATATAGGCATCAAATCTTAAATAACATTCTCAGTTATCTAGTTATCTGATAACATATCTTAGTTACCAAATATTTATCTGAATTTCTCTCCAATTAAAGCTTATTCCCTATGTATTTGTATATACAGACATTCAGTCAACTAATGTTTAACATATACTTACTAAATGTGAAGTCATAGTCCTTTTAAACAAAAGTAAACAAAATTATATACGGTAAAAAGACTTAATTTTAAAAATGGTGTTTTGAAGTGTTTCTGGGTTTCTTTGCTAACAGAATGAATCTCAATATAAATGTATAAATTTATGCAAAAACATTTTCTGTTAAGAAAACCAACCCAAAAAAATTAAGAATAGAAAGCCTACTACTTTATGCAAGTTGCAACACTCACTTTAAGTCAACCAAATTTTGACCCTCAAATCATAAGTATATTACTGTTTTGGTTAAGGGTCTGCCAGGATTTTCTTCATCCCAGTTTGCTGATATCCTTTGGATTGGTTATCCTTTAGTAAGTATGTGTGATATAATTATATGGCATATATACATTATTGATGTACATATATTTGTGTTGTATATGTTACAGTAGTAACACATTAATGATATTGTGATATGTGTACTTGACAATTATAACAATTTATACAAATTACTATATGAACATAGATGAAAACAATATGGATTACAACTTGGACTGGAGCAGGTAATTGATGGAGGAGAGAAGAGAAACTATCATTTATAAAATGTACCAAGCACAGTGTAGATTTTTGCCTTCATTCTCCTATTGATTTTACAAAGCAATTTATGATTATTAGTATCTCCATTTCACAGATGATAAAAACTGAGACTCACTGATCCATATGAACCCAGAGCCATATGATTCTAAGTCCCCTTCCAATATACGACTTTGCAAATTTGGGGTTTAGTGATTAAGCTTATGAGCAAAGCATGCAGCTTATGAGCAAAGATACAGAAGTAGGAAAATGTAGAACATGTTCAAGGAATAGAATTTTCTTGGTTTAATTTGTGATTAAGAGACGGGGGAGGGAATGGAGTGGTGAGACTAGGAAGACAAAATGGAACAGATCACGTAAATCCTTAGATGGAAAACTGAGAAAAGAATGTATTTGACTGGTAGTGAGAGTCATTGAATATTTTGCTTGAGGGTATAATGTGATTGAACCTCTTATAACTTCCCTACATAACTCATTTCCACCTCTTTTACTCTTCTGTTGCTAGTAACAAATTACCCCAAATATCACAGCTGAAAAAACAAATATTTATTATCTCACAATTGCTGTGGGTCAGAAACCCAGAAGCAACTTATCTGGGTAAGCCTGATTCAAAGTCTTTTAAGAAGGTGCAGTAAGGTGCTTTCATCAGAAGGTTTCACAGGGAGTGTGGGAAGTTGGAGACCTACTTCTAAGCTCACTCAAGTGATTGTTGGCAAGCCTCAGTCCCTCACCATATGGGTCTTCCATGGGGCTGTCTCAGACCCAGACTTATCTTAAGATAAGGAATATGAAAGAGAATGAGACCAAGTAAGAGAGCATGTGAAGGTAAAATCCACAGCCTTTCAGTAAACCATTCTTGGAAGTGACACTACATCTCTTTGCTGTATTCTGTTTGCAAGAAGTGAATCAGTAAGTCCAGTCCAAACTCAAGTGGAAGGCATTGCACAGACTTGTGAACACCCATAGCTATATGATTCCAAGTCCAAGAAAACAAAGCAAGCAGAGAGATAGCCTCTTATTCTTTGGAGCTTATTATAATGTTGAAACAGAAATATGAGGAATGCTAATCTGGGTTATCATTTATGCCACACGAAGATGAGCATAAAAAGATACTTGTTAGCTCTACTGTTAGTTGCTAAACTGACCTTACGTCCTTTGAGACAAAAAGAATTATATCACATAGAACTCCAGTTTATATTTCCTATTAAAAGTTTTTCTTTTTATTTATTTTTCTTTTCATACCATAGCACTTTGGATAATATACATCTCAACTAGGTATTCATTCTATAATGCAACAAGCAGTGATTGTTGGGGGGCTTCTTTAGGAGCTGCCTACCATGCTACCTCTGGCCTTGCTTCCATTATTCACCTAGAGTTTTCCAAATTCAGTAAAAATATTTCAATGACTACCTTTCTCAGTGATCCATTCTCTGACATGTTAAACTATCTCTGAGCTCCAGAAATAAAAGCAAAAAGAAAAACAATAAACTACTGGCTTCACCATGCACTTGGACACATCATTTTGTTTCTTTGGTAAGATCCAGGACATCTACTCCACTTGTGTCCTCAGAACACTTAGCAAAGTGCTAAATATAATATATGCCCACTATAACTATATTGACAATAGAAAATTAATTGAAATCATTTTTTGGAGTATTACCTGTGTATGTTCACCCTTACTTTGAGTTTCGATTCTCGATTTTGGTTGATTTTTTTTTTTTTTTTTTTTTTTTTGAGACGGAGTCTTGCTCTGTCCACCCAAGCTGGAGTGCAGTGGCCGGATCTCTGCTCACTGCAAGCTCCGCCTCCTGGGTTTACGCCATTCTCCTGCCTCAGCCTCTCGAGTAGCTGGGACTACAGGCGCCCACCACCTCGCTGGGCTAGTTTTGTTTTTTGTTTTTTGTTTTTGTATTTTTTACTAGAGACGGTGATATTTTTTTGAATACTAATTGAGTGGCTCAAATAGCATTTTTTTTTTTTTTTTTTTTTTTTTTTTTTTTTGAGACGGAGTCTCACTCTGTCGCCCAGGCTGGAGTGCGGTGGCCGAATCTCAGCTCACGGCAAGTTCCACCTCCCGGGTTTACACCATTCTCCTGCCTCAGCCTCCCAAGTAGCTGGGACTACAGGCGCCCGCCACCTCGCCCAGCTAGCTTTTTTGTATTTTTTAGTAGAGATGGGGTTTCACCATGTTAGCCAGGATGGTCTCGATCTCCTGACCTAGTGATCCGCCCGTCTCGGCCTCCAAAAGTCCTGGGATTACAGGCTTGAGCCACCGCGCCCGGCCCCAAATAGCATTTCAAAGTCACTTCTATGGGATAAGAAGCATGTTTTGCTTTATTTGGGCATTTCATGAAGCATTTCTTGTACTGTTCAATGTGCTAAAGCATATAGGATTTTAGAAGTTAAGAATTTTCAGAAATTCTATGTAATTTTTACATTTTTAAAACTCATTTGACCAGTAGACCCTTTGGGAAAATGTTAGCTGACTTCATATATCGTGGGGAAAAAATGTAAGCCAGTTTAACTGCTAATCAGTATGAGACCAAATCAGTGATTCACCTTCAAATGTGATCTTAGTTTTTTATAGCCAGAGAGTCCTTGGAGTATTGCAAAAACTTTAACAAAACAGTGAAAAAAAAAATCCTCTTTATAATGGAATTTCATGCTATTATTTTTGGTTTCCCATGCACTAAAACCTCAAAACAGTAACAGCAACAACAAGAAAACAAAGCAAGCAGAGAGAAAGCCTCTTACTCTTTAGAGCTTATCATACTGTTGAAACATAGAAATATAATGGGGAATGGTAATATGAGTTATCGTTTATGCTCCATGAAGATGAGCATAAAAAGATATTTCTTAGCTCTTCTATTAGTTGATAAACTCTCTTTGAGTCCTTTAAGACAAAAAATGTACATATCACATAGAACTCCAGTTTATATTTCTTATTAAATATTTTTCTTTTTATTTTTCCTATCTTTCCGTAGCACTTGGGATAATATACTCCTCAACAATGTTTGCATTCTGTAATACTCCATATTGTCTGTTGATTATAGGCATAAAACCACTACATAGAAAAGGTAGAAAGCAAAACTGTCACAGCAATTGTGATCTCAGCTATTTTTAAAGGAAACTTAATTTTTTTCTCTCCACAGGAAAAGTTGTTTTGACACCCACCCACTGAACAGTAAAATAAAGCTGCATTGATTTTTTTCCCCACCAGGAATGGCACTTTACTGGATTCATCTTCAACTTAGATTAGGCACACAAAAATTAATGAATTTTAATGGAGCTAAATTCAGCTTCATTTTATAGCCATTTTCTTTATGTCTTTACAATGTGTTCTCAAACTTTTATAAATCATTTGCTTTGAAATATATTTAAAGCCATTTTTACTCAGTCCATGCTAAGTGAGTAAAGATTTTTATCCAGAAGAGATGTCAGGGTATTTTAGTGATTAGAGTAAAACAAGCCCAAAGTAATAATAACATGGCATCTTTCACCAGAACAGAAGAAAATGTTCCCCTATTCATTATTGATGTTTGTATAATACTGAGGTGCCAGTAGGGATGAGCCTTGGTTTTGGCTGGTGCAGGCGAATAAACAATCAGTTAAATCAGAGCACAAAGCTGTTAATTCAGATCTTTGCAGAAGATAGTAAATTATTCAGAAACTTAACTCATCTATCTATCAAAAATTGAACTGAGTAAAAAGGTTGGTTTGAATACTAACATATTATACAAAAATAGAATTATGGCATTTAAATCATTGAATCCAGTGAAAATTGGATGAGATGTGGCATGCAAGTAAATAAAATACTAATTTCCGACTTTAGGAATTATAATTTATGTGGTGGTTTAAGCTTTCAGATGATGTGTAATTGGATGTCCTAGCTTTACTCTGAGAAAAAATTCCAATTAAAAGAAATGCATCTACTGTTTTGTTTGCATTTAATACAGCTTTGAGGGTATAAAAGCTCTTTATCATTATAGAATTCAGAGACTAAATAATGCACTTAGACTCTGGCTAATTTTAGACAATAAATGCTTTCTTTTTTTCCCAAAAGCAAGAGCAGAAACTTTGGGAAAACCTAATATGGGGTAATTGCCATATGGCAGAAACCACGATTACTTTTGTACCAAGGCAACCTAACACCAATACCTAATACCAATTACCGGTTACTTTTGCAACAACCTAATAAACTAGCAGAATTCTGAGTACTCTGAACCTTTGCAATCTAAGAAAATTCTGAAATACAGTGTATTCAAAAGAAGCATATACATTTGATAAAAAAGATGAGCAATACCTTTATTTTAAAGTACATTTCTACACAATGTATACTTGCACTTATCTCCAAACTGATTTTGTAATTTGTTCTAGTATTGTTTGGTGTTAAGCAGTAATCTATGCTATTTTATCTATTACATATGAATAATTAAAGAGGGTGAATTTGGGTAAACTGATTTACTAACATTAATTAAATGGGGTAACTTTAGGAAAGCTGTATTTTCTTATTCACATTTGTTCTTTTGTATAAAGCATGTCAATACCTAGGAGACAATAGATGAATGCTTTTGTTACCAATAAGGCAATCATTTTCAGAATGAGTTTTATAAAGAAACTAATAGTCATGTTTCAACTTGATTATTTGACCATCAAAATTTTATAAATTGAAAGGAGTGTTTGAAATCATAGGGGATGGGTAGTAGTGGAATTGCATTTTTTAAATTACCTATAACTTTTTAAAATATCACTTCCTTAGAAATTCTTAGGATATGTAGTCTTATCACCATTAATAAGAAAAGAAAAAGTATTTAAAAATTGGAACGATAAAAGAAGTTGAAATGCTTTTTTGGAAGGATCAACAGAATCCACTTTACAGTGACATACATGAAATGAGCAATGTTTAGTATATTGTAGTCAATACCCCATCCCATTCATTTAAATTTTGCAAAAAAATTTATCAGCAGTAAATGTGAAAATCGACCTAGAGAACTGTGAGTAGAATTTTTTTAGTGTTCTGTCATTGTGTGTATATTTGTATATATTTAATTTTAAAGAACAATTTTAATTGCATATATGAACAGACTTTAAATTCTATATCGATTCAGTATCATGTAAAATATGTGTATTAATTTATCTACATTGAGAAATGTCTACATTAATTTAAATATATTTAGAATGTATAGTATACACTCTTATTGAATGTATACTATATGTGAACATAGTATGTACTAGAGTTAAAATGATAATATATGACAAGCACCTGGGTTCAAAGAACTCCCAAGTAAATAAGCAATTGTCATGAAAATGAAGTTTCATTACAGAGTGATAAATGTCAGTAGAGTAGGGCTGTATTGTCTTAGCTTGGACATGGTTAGGCACCACTTATTGTGATAAGTGACTCTAGTTCCCTATATGTTTATTCCAACTATTATTACAGAGGTACATATGACTGCTCAGTCTTCAGCATTTTAACCAAGATTTCAAATGGTTGTTGAGTTATCATTCCTTCTTAGAATTAACATAGACATAGTGATACTCCTTTCATCTATCTATCTATCCTTCTATCTATCTAACAGAAACAGGAGAACACACAGCTTTTTTATATATGTATGCTTGTCTTTCCCAAAATTATAAATTTGTAGATTAAGCCTTTATAATGGAGTTGACGTTGTTTTGTGTGCTTTTGCATTTGTTGTTGTACATTTTTCTCAGAATTTTGTGGCTGTAAGGCCTAGTACAGTGACTGGCATGTATCAGGAGCTAATTTTTAATGTAACACTAAGAAAGTCTATGATGAATTATATATATGAGATTGGATTTAAAACAGAAACAGATACCCACAAAGAGACTTGAAAGATTTGCTTTTAAATCAGGAAACCCACTCTCTGCTCTCTCTTCGTCTCTTCCTCTCTCCTCTCTCTCTCTCTCTCTCTCGTGTGTATTTTAGTAAGACAAGTAAGATTCCTAATAGGTGTAAGGAGACAAGAGAAAAGATTGCTGCCATATCACAGCACATTCATTTTAAATTCAATTATGGTTTCTGATTGTTATCCAAATGGAAAACCCTGCAAACCTTCCCATTCTACTAATCTTTGGGCCATATTAATTATCTGATTCTAACCTGTAACTGATTAACTGGAGCTTTAAAGCCTTTTCTGTTACCTTTATACTTGCCTTGGTCCAGAAGAGTCTCACATGACACTCTCTCTGCCCAAGCTCATTCCAGGAAATGCTGTCTACTCTATTCTGACTCCCGAGGAGTCAGAGCTAGTTGGTGTTGATGATGGGGTTGGAGAGGTAGTCATGGGGCAGGACTGAAAAGAAGTGTGGAGGTGAATAAGTAGCTAGTCATTTTAGGAAGCCTCTGTTTTCCTCTGGTTTTCATGGGGATTCATGCAAATTAGTGTAAACTAGACATCTCAGTGGCAAGGCTGCAGGGACTCAGCTAGAATCTGTTTGGCATCCGTTCCTCTTGCTTCCTAAACAATTCTAAGAGACCAAGAATAATTCAGTAGCACTTATCCAATCAAGGTGTTGAAAATGACATTGCGATCACTGAGTCAATCAAGTGTAAGATCCTGGGGACTGTGATCCTGGCTCTGTCCCCTTAAAACTGGTGTGATTACTGGTGTCGCTACTACCAAATCTGAGAATGCCAAATCTGAACGCTGATGGGGGAACAGCAATGATTCCCCAGACAAAAATTATTCAGAGGATCAGGGAGCCCAGAGGAGGAGCAAAATTTCCCCAACTTTTCCTCATTTCCAATTACGTGTAAAAGAGAAGATCTGTCCTAAACTTGTAGCTCTTATTTCTGAGCCAATCTTGTTGCAGTGTTGTTTTTTATTTTTTTCAAAGGAACATGAAATAAACAATTTCTTTGTAATTTATTTTTACATGTTTCTATCAGCCCTTAGAAGTTCAAAGTATTAGAAATGTTAAATTATGTTAATTTTACACTTAAAAATAAATGAACTGAATTTAAATTACTTTCTTAAGATAATATTTATAAATTCAAATGTATGTCACTTTATTTTTTTTTCTTTTTATTTTCTTTGCTTTATTTATTTTTGAAGACAGGGTCTTGCTCTATCACCCAGGCTGAAGTGCAATGGCATGATCATTGCTCACTGTGGCCTCAAACTCCTGGATTCAAGTGATCCTTCCACCTCAGCCTCCTGAGAATCAGAGACTTCAGGCGCATGCCACCACACCTCACTATTTTATTTTCCTTTTTTATAAAGATGGGTTCCTGCTATATTGCCTAGGTTGGTCTTGAACTCTTGGCCTCAAGTGACCCTCCAGGCACAGCCTTCCAAAGTTCTGGGATTACAGGCATGAACCACCTCACCCAGCCTTACTGTTTTTTACTTGGTGAAATTTCTAAAGAGGAAATTTGACATTCATGAATATTGGAATTAAGAGCATGAGTAATATATGTGTGATTAAATTTAGAACATTTTTTTCTCTTCATCTTTTACAATATATGTATTTTAACTATGAATTATTATACATTGATTTTTTTTTTTTTTTTTTTTTTTTTTAGTTTTTATTTTTTGAGACATGGTCTTGTTCTTCTGTCACTCTGACTGGAGTGCCATGATGCGATCATGGCTCACTGCAGCCTTGCCCTCCTAGGGCTCATGTGGTCCTCTCACCTCAGCCTCCAAGTAGCTGGGAGTACAGGCATGTCATATCATACTCAATTAATTTTTGTACTTTTTGTAGAAAAGGAGTTTTGCTATGTTGGCCAGGCTGGTCTTGGACTCTTGGGTTCAAGCAATCCACCTTCCTTGACCTCCCAAAATGTTGGGATTACAGGCATGACTCATCACACCTAATCTGATGGTTATATTTCATTTACCTATTTAGAATGTTAATGTAGAACATTTTAACATATAATTATCCAATTTAATAATCTATTTTAATATTAATCTCATATTAATGTTCCTTAGAATAATACAGTTGTCCCTTCCTTATATGCCAGGAATAAGTTCTGAGACTTCTAGTGAATGCCTGAAGCCATGGATGCTACCAAATCCTACATACATTATATCTTTCTTATACATAGAAGCCTAAGATAAAGTTTAATTTATAAATTAAGCACAGTAAAAGATAACCATACAACTAATAAGATAAAACAATTATAGCAATATACTGTAATAAAAGGTATGTGAATGTGGTTTCTCAAAGTATCTTGTTGTACTGTAACCATCTATTTTGGAACCATGGTTTACAGCAGGGGACTGAAACTATGAAAAAAAAAAAAAAAACTGCAGATAAGGTGGGAACTACTGTATTTATTGTCTTACAAAAGGAAATAAAATTATAATTTCCTTTACGTAAAAATTTAAATTTTAGTTAGGAACTTTAATTAACTACACTCTTTGAACTTAAAATTTATATTGTTTCCAGCTGTTGTAAGTGTTGCTCAAACTCTCTTGAACTTCTTTTTCAATTGTATGAATGTTGCCTAGAAAATTTTTATTTGCATGAAACTCACTAGCTTCTTTTTCTTATTTTATATCATAAGCTGTCATTCAGATGGATTGAATGTCTGTCCTTAGGTTACTTGATAGTACTTGTTCTCAACTAATAATCAATGAAGCCATGTAAGTTTGGATCTTGAGGTCACATGAAAACATAATGGTATTTATAAATTTCAAAATTAGAAATATTTCTTAAAAGCTCTAGATTAAGACCAGTTCCAAATGACTGAAGGAAGGTTCCCATGGTAGACAGAAAAAGCCCCCCAAAGTTACTCACTTTCTAATCTCTGGAACCTACAAATATGTTAACTTAACATGACAAAAGGATTTAGCAAATATAACCAAATTAAAGATATCAAAATAGAGATATTACCCCAGATTATCTGAGAGGGTTCATTGTAACCACAGAGATCTTTACAAGGAAAATAGAAAGGTAAGAGCATTAGAATCATAAAAGGAGGTGTAACAATGAGAGCAGATGTTGGAGTGATTTGACTGTTGATGTTGGAGGTGGAGGAGGCCTGCGGATGACAGAAGAAGCATTTAAAAGTTGGAAAAGACAAGTAGCAAATTTGATCCTAGAACCTCCAGAAGAAATGCGACCCTAAAGACACCTTGATTTTAGCTGCATAAAATGATTTTGGAAGTCTGATTTGAGATATACCATAATACATTTGTATTGTTTTAAGCTGCTGACTTTATAAAATTTGTTATAGCACAGTAGCAGTAGGAAAATAGTACAGTTCTAAAAAAGATAAAGAGCAGCAATTCCCAAAAGGATGTACTCATTAATTCTTACCTATTTTTTCCTTTAACCTATTGAATGTCCTAACCAAATACAAAAATATGCCATTACCAAATACAACAACATGCCTTGTTAGCAACAAACACGCACTTAGCCTTTTGTCCATTTAGGAGTACTAAATATTTACTCTTCTCTCTATCTTAGACAACAAATTCTGGGGAATGTAATTATAATTTATTGTTAACCTGAACACTGCCCCAGTTTGTAGGCCCTAAACATTTCAATTATTTTCTTCTAACTGTCCCAAGTGGGCCACCTCTTACAAAGAGAGTAAAGTGACAAGTGTTGAATTATATATGATAAAGTTTATAGAAGAAAGAGACCACTATGGACAGGAATGCTCAGAAAGAATTCTAAAGTACATCAGCCTTAGCAAAACAAGGTATGTGCTGAGAGATGGTTGCTTGGAGAGGGACAGAGAGGATGTGGGGAGAGAACATTTCAGACACAGCATAATATGTTTGGTTGAGATACTCATATACTCACATTTTTTAATTAAAACATTTTTGTACTAAGAATCATGTGTCTTAGTTGGCAGAAAGCAAACATTCAGGACATCTAGCTCTTCAATAATGATAAATGCAGCTTCTGTGTGAATATTGGCATGTACAGTTTGCCCTATAGAATCATAAAGCCAAAAGTAATTTTTTGATGCAAATCCTCATTGTAAAAGGGTCACAAAATTAAAATAATTCAATGTCTTAGGTAAAAGCTATTTTTTAAAGTATGCTCAGGAATACTGAAGTGAATAACTACTAACATTTTTAAAGTACATCTCAATACAATCATAGAAGAAAGGAATCTTATGATTATGTGTATGTGATTTTGTCAGATACAAGAGTCTGCCCATTTCAATTTTTTTAAGTGGTTCCTAAGCTCAGATCTAAATACCGAAACAAGCTACTAAGAATACTCATTTATAGAGTGAATAACAACTAACAATTTATTTAAGTATAATTCTGTAACTTTATATAGTTCTATGTTGCCATTCAATTCTCCTTCATAAGTCCTTATTCAGCGATGGCTAAGCTACGTCTAACAGGAATACTACGGTTTATATCACCTATTTACCAACCTTCCTCTGTTGCATATTCAATTATAGTCATTGCAATAACAAGTATCTATTGGAGTAAAATGACAAATGTTGAATTACATATGCTAAAATTTATAGAATAAACAGATACTTCTTAAAGATCTATTAGATCTTTAACAAAATAGGGTATTCTTAATGTTGTGTTTATGCAAAATTCAGAGAAATGAGTATTTTTCTTCATTTAATGCATTTCAAGATTTTTTTGTGCTTTTGTTTCTAAACTAATACTATAGAAATCTATACAGTGCTGGAATGCAGGAAGTTTCTTCTCTCTCAGTGTATTACCTCCAAAATACCAGCTACAACTGTTAATTTCCTGGTAATTGTTTCCCTCTCTAATCTCTACAATGTTTCTCTCATTGTTTCATTTTACTCTGATGACATGATTTGAGGAAAGGTTTTTGCACATTTTTGGCCAAGTATTTTGCACATTTTGCACATTTTAAAAGTTAAATTAACTTTTAATATACTTAAAAGGCAATTAAAAGTTAACTTTTATATCATAAGCTCTCTTTCAGATGGATTGAATGTCTGTTCCTTAGATCACTTGATAGTACTTGTTCTGTCGAGACGATAGCACTTGTTTCTAACTTTTAGCTTATTCGCCTCAGAAAAACTTTTAGATATTCAGAGCTCACAAAAATTTAGGCTATTTCCTTGGTTGTTGCAGTCCTTCTATTTGTTTTAATATCTCATCTATTATGTGTTGGCTAGGTAATGAATGCGTATTTAATCTAAAAATGGATGTAGTCTGAATATATTTTCTAAGTTACATTTTAATTTTGGAAAATAAAAAAATGTTTTTAAACTTTGATTTCAGTTCACTTGAACAGAATTATTTTGCTTATAAAAAGTAGAACTTGTTGACATAACCCTCTGATTTTCCCTTTTAATTTTTTATTTTTAGAGACAGGATCTCACTCTGTTGCCCATGCTGGAGTACAGCAGCATGATCATAGCTCACCGCAGCATTAAACTCCTAGGCTTAAGTGATTCTCCTACCTTAGTCTCCTCAGTAGCTAAGACTAACAGCATGCACCACCATGCCAGCTAATTTCTTAAAAATTAACTTTTAATATCCCTATTTTTATTTTTTTTAACGTCTCTATGTTGCCCAGGTTGGTCTAGAACCCCGGCTCCAAGCAGTTCTCCCACGTTGGCCTCCCAAAGTGCTGGGATTACAGGAATGAGTCGTAACACACAATATGATTCTCTTTAATAATTCAACATCATCCATTGCTAACCAGAAGATGATATTTTGAGGAAAAATGGGAAAACAGATATTTGAAGAACAAAACAGTAGCAAATATTCTCTCTTATCCAGTTGTCTCTCTCCAGACTATTTATAGTCAGTATCATGTTGTTATCTCTGTCATAATACATTTCCAAATTCTTTATCTACACTGACCTTGAGAAGTCAAATTACCCTAGAACATGACAACTTTAGATCATTACAGAGTGTAATGGAAATACTAGCTCACTACTTTTGTATCATTTAAATAATTTATCTTAATTAGCAAACTTGAATTATTCTAAGGATTCTTCAAATTACATCAGACTTTTAAAATGTTTTTCATGTTTAGCATTTTGACAAATACAATTATGCACAATTTGAGCTTTACATCAGCAAATGTGATGTCTTTAAACATACTTTAAACATACATGTGAACAATTTGTTTTCTATTTGGGGCATTTTACAGATCCCTTCTTTAAATCTTTTTTACTTGACTGTCTTTGAAAAGTTTTACCATTCATTAACACCTATATTTGAAAGTGGACAAAATAAATAAATGGGTGTTTGATTCTCAAACCAGTCCATCCTGTGATTTCAGTGGTGTTTCGGTGGAAGAGCAATTATACAAAATTCTTATAAAATCTATGAATTCCAATTTACCATGATTTCCTTTTACCCCACTCTAGGTCAGGAAAAGGAAGAAATAGTTTAATGGTATATATAATAACACTGAAAATAAGATAATCACAAAAGAGAAAAAAGTTATAGGAGAAGAGGAAGGAAGGAAAAAGTGTTTCTGATTCTTTCTATCGTGTAACATTATGGCATTACTAAGTCTTCTTCATCGGTACTGTATTTATAAATATTTCAAACAGTAAGCTGAAATTGATATTTCCAGTATAAGAATAATCGATCTAATTAAGTAGAAAATTACCTTCCATAATATTTTTTTCTGATCTTGAAAGGGAATCCATATTCTCATTATAGAAGGATATTACTATCCTTATATTATTTTAAAGGTTGAAGGAAATTTCAATATAGAATAATATATCAAATCAATCTTCTTACAACTCAGTTTTTATAGCATTTTCCTAAAAGGCCTTTTCTTCCTTTCAGATTTTCTTTTCTCTGCTTTGGATCATGTTTTAGTCAACGCCCATTTAAAGGCAAAGGACAGATACCTAGTAAGACCAGCTCAAGTAAAAAGAAGTTTCTAGAAAAGACACTGGTCAACTGTGTGTAACTCAAGGAAAGGAAATTGTACTGTGTGTCACAAGGACTGAAGATGAAAAATAGAAATATGTTAATTACACAGCCATGCCCTTCTGCATTTTTCTTTATGGGTCAACACGAGTGCTAATCTCTGTTTCTTCATGTATGTCAGTGTTCAACTCTATCTTCAAGCACATGCTACATTTCAATTCGAGGGCTGTCACATCACTGAAATGTCTGAATCTCTAAATCAAAGTTTCAAAACAGAGAGAAATTATGCCAGTTGCATAATTGAGTACAACTCAATCCACGTAAGAATGAAATTCCTTATCCCTCCAATCACTATAAACTGGCTTTTACTCTTGAATTTCCAATCTCAACTTGACAATCTTATAATTAATCTCGATTTCTCTTTATTTTCTACTTAATTTTATCACTCATAATGGTACCGCATCATGTTTATTCTGCATATATATATATATATATATATAGAGAGAGAGAGAGAGAGAGAGAATGAATTTCACTTTGTCATCCTGGCTAGAGTGCAGTGGGGGCAATCCTGGCTCACTGCAGCCTCCACTTCCTGGGTTCAAGCCATTCTCATGCCTCAGCCTTCTGAGTACCTGGAACTACAGGTGCCTGCTACCATGCTTGGCTTATTCTTGTAGTTGTATTAGTAGAGAAGGGGTTTCACTACGTTGGGCAGGCTGGCCTTGAACTTCTCACCTCAGGTGATCCACCTCCCAAAATACTGGGATTACAGGTATGAGTAACCATGCCCAGCCTACAGTTCTTTTCATATGTCATCTGCAAATTTTCAGTACTACACAGAAGTTAAAAATGAAGACTCTGGCTAGGATACCTAAGTTCAAATTGTATCTCTTACTTTGGATGTGGTAAATATCCCAAGTCCCATGAATTTCCTGTGCCTCAGTTCCTTTCACTGTAAAATGGGGAAAGTGATTATTCCTATCTCATAGATTGTTGTGTGGATTTAATGAACTAGTATTTATAAGGCACAAGAAACACTGTCAGTCATATTGCACTGCGTAAGATTTAGATAATCATAGTAATTTCCATTCTCACTACAATTGCCATAAATCTAGTCCCCCTAAACTACTGTAATCAATTCCTTTTAGGTCCCTATCTTAGATCAATATTCCTAAATCACTGGTAGGTCATATAATTTTCATACTAAATTTTCATACTATGAAATTCTTACTTGTATATGAAATCCTACATACCATCCAAATTAAGTCCATATTTACTACATCATTAAAAGCCTTCCTCAATCTACTCTATTTTCCCAGATTCATACTTTTATTTTATCCCTCTAAAATCACTTTGCTTCTCATGTGGGATTTCATCTACTTTCATGCCTGCAAGCCTTTGCTCAGCTGTCTACGTCCCCCGACTCCAGCCTTACAAGCACTTCAACTCTTATCTGTCCATTCAAATCCTTTCAAACAAAAATTTTTGAAATCTTTTTTCCCCTCAGAATAGAAGGTTTTGAGTTACTTGACTTATTTTTGTTTAAAGATTCATTATAATCAAAGAATAGTAACATTTAATTCAGAAAAGGTGTCCTTAATAACTTATTTTTCTGTCATTTTGTTCACTACCAGTCCTTACACTTTTATAAGTAGTTTTACCTTTTAAATGAGAAAAATGTTATTTTACAAATAAAAACCAATATCAACTCTGGCTCAAAATGTTTGTGTATACAGATAATATTTCACTGATGTCACTTTAGAGTGTTTCATCATATATTATGAAAGTAATTCAAAAAATGTCATTATTTTTTAAGGAAATAATGAATTATACTCTGATATAGGAAAATTGCCTAAAATATTTGGTTTAAAAATATCTTTTCAAAATATTGAAAAGCTGGCAGTATTTATTTGTAGTGACTTATTTCTTAATGTCAGCAGAAAGTACAGTTTCTGTAAGCGAGAATTTTAAAATTAATTGGAAACTCACCTGTTAGTAAATTAAAGCTTTTATAATGTTTCATTATTATTCAGTCTGTTGAAACCCATTAAAACATTATATGCTACATAATGCTCATTTCTCTGGACTATAGTTAACTTTTTATTTTTTTTCTTTTTCCCCCTTTCTCCCTTCTGCCCTGCCTCTCCTGATATCTGCACCCCTCCAGCCTACCCCAGGATTTTTCTCCTACATTTCTGTATTATATTTTTAGGATTTTCCCTTTTCCCCTTGACACATTCTCTTAATTGCTATGCATTTTTCTTCAGTTCTTTCAGAGGTGTCTCGGGGGACAGAAATGCCATCTTTCAGTTCAAGGATAAGCATTTTGGTCCTGCATGCATTTCTGTGTACAGTAGAAAGTCCATTATGTTTGATTTTTGGACTTTTCTGAACTGTGAATAAGCTTTGACTTCTATACAAGACCAACACTTCAAACAGAAAGAGGGCTCATCTTTGTTTTTGGATGTAACTTTGAATACTCAGCCACCTGCGGAAATTTCATCCTCACAGAAACCTTTTTTCATTATGAAAATATGCAACAGTACTACAAGCACCAGGAACCTCTCCCTAGGAAAGAAAAAGAAGAAAAGAAAAAGGAGAATGAAGACCCTAGTTGTGCCACAGAGCAAAGGGCTATGTGTAGTGAGATCCTGTTTTATCTTTTATTCCACTAGTTCTTTACTGACAATTATTCCATTATAGACTATTCTTGTATGTATTTAATAATCTAAACAATAAGGGCTAGGAGCAGTGGCTCGCGCCTGTAATTCCAACAATTTGCGAGGTTGAGGCAGGAGGATCACTTGAGTCCAGAGTTTGAGACCAGCTTGGGCAACGTGGTGAAACCCTATTCCTACAAAAAATACAAAAATCACCCTGGTATGATGGTGTTTTCCTGTAGTCCCAGCTGTTAGGGAAGCTCAGATAGAAGGATCGCTTCAACCCAGGAGGTCGAGGCTGCAGTGAGCTGTGATCCTGCCACTGCACTGCAGCCTGGGCAACAGAATGAGACCCTGTCTCAACAATAATAATCATCATTAGCATTATCTAAAAAATAGAATGATCATTTCTCTGTTATTATGGGCCATTATATATTTTTGTGCATTTTTCTTTCATTTCTGTTGTATATGAGCAGTCATATAGATGCCTGATTTGTAGAAACTCTCATTTTGAATAATGATAACTAGAAAATAGATTCTATTAAATTTAGAAAGAGTTGAGATCCAATGCTATGTAAACACATGAGGATGAGGACAATAAATAGTTTTTCTTTACTGTATATTTTATTTATGTTTATTTTTATTGTTTTGACTTCATTTTATGTAAAATTTTGGGGGCATGTTATGTTATAGCTCAATACTAAAGAAACTGCTCATCAATTTATTAGATCTTCCTCTCTCAAAGAAATAGACTGAAATAGATTAGTGTCCACGTTGTACAAATAGAGGGCTGCATTTTACATAAGTTTGTAGGTCCTATTTGAGAATTATATCTGATGATTCAGGAGCTACTGGTATCTCATCTGCTATTCTCCTGCTAGTTTACTTTGTTACTGGAAATTAAACCTTCTCTTTCAAAAAAGTCTCAACGAAATTGAGTGTAGACAGAAGATTTGTAAATAGAAGTTGAATTTTTATGTTTGACATATATGTTGTTATAAAACTGGGGAATTCAAGTTTATTAAGTCTATTTGACCACTTGATATGATGCTTCCTAGTTCTCTATTCAAATTGTCCTCCACTTATTTTTTTCTTTGTTTTCCTTATCTCATGCTTGTTTTTCTTTTTCCCATACCTCAACCTAATACCACATATGTTATGAAAGAGGGAAATGTGATTATCACTGATATTTTAAATGCATGTTTATCCTGTATATTTAGAGTCTACAAAGCAGAACAAGGAGAGAAGAAGATGAAAAGGAGATAATAAATGCTTTTAAGATATTCAGAGGGGACAGTGGCTCATGCCTGTAATCCCAGCACTTTGGGAGTCCGAGACGGGCAGATCATGAGGTCAAGAGATTGAGACCATTCTGGCCAACATGGTGAAACCTCATCTCTACTAAAAATACAAAAATTAAGTGGGCATGCTGGGGCGCTGTAGTGCACGCCTATAGTCCCAACTACTCAGGAAACTTAGGCGGGAGAATTGCTTGCACCCAGGAGGTGGAGGTTGCAGTGAGCCAAGATCACATCACTGCACTCCAGCCTGGTGACAGAGCAAGACTCCACCTCCAAAAAAAGAAAAAGAAAGAAAGAAAAACAGAAATGGTACAAATCAGAATCTGCTGGGTGAGGTGGCTGGTGGTTTGCTGGGTGAGGTGGCTGGTGGCTCATGTCTGTAATCCCAGCACTGTGGGAGGCCGCAGTGGGCAGATCACCTGAGGTCAGGAGTTCAAGACCAGCCTGGCCAACATGGCAAAACTTTCCCTTCAATAGTAAAAATTCAAAAAATTAGCAGGGTGTGGCGGTTTGTGCCTGTAATCCCAGCTACTCAGGAGGCTGAGACAGGAGAATCATTTGAACTTAGGAATTGGAGGTTACAGTGAGGTGAGATCACACCACTGCACTCCAGGCTGGGCGACAGAGTGAGACTCCATCTCATATAATAATAATAATAATAATAAATTAAAATGAATTAAATGGTATAAATCAGTTGAGACCAGAGAGAATGCGAACCTCCAGACTTGTGCAGAGCCTACCAAACAAGATTTTTTCTACTCTTGGATAATATGCTGTGAAAGTATGAGGGCTAGAATGCTCCTTGGCTACAGAATATTTACTACCACATAGGAAGATTGTAGAGTTACTGGTGGGATGGTGATCATCATGTAGTTTTTCAGGATGAAGTCAACACCCTGGGAAAGTAGCAGGAAACTAGAGAAACCAGAGATGGTGGTGTCGCTGGTCCTCCATGCCAAATTTGAATCTGGATTTTCTTTTTTTAAGTCAACACATTCCTTGCTTGTTTTTCATTTATTTGTGTTAGTCAGTTTGAATTGATTTTTTTTGGCACTTCCCAAACAAATTACCTTAGCTGTTCTATTTTTCGAATATATGCCTTAAATATTGAGATGGGAAACCTAGAAAAAAATGTATTCAGAAATCTAAGCAGGCCAGTAGTTGTCATCAAGATTTGACTACTGGTATCAGGGTCCCATTCCTCAGGCTGAGCAGGACCAGAAAAGATGAAAGCAAGTAAAGAAGTCAGGCAAAAACATAACATTGTCTTAGTCCTAGAAAGAAACAGAGAAACAAGACTACCCATTAGTACACAAGGAAATAATGCAGTCCTAGTAGTACTTAAGTTGGAAACTTCTAGTATAGGGACTTCATTAACAAGAAATTGCATCTGGCTGGGCGCGGTGGCTCAAGCCTGTAATCCCAGCACTTTGGGAGGCCGAGACGGGCGGATCACGGGGTCAGGAGATCGAGACCATCCTGGCTAACACAGTGAAACCCCGTCTCTACTAAAAAAGTACAAAAAACTAGCCGGACGAGGTGGCGGGCGCCTGTAGTCCCAGCTACTCGGGAGGCTGAGGCAGGAGAATGGTGTGAACCCGGGAGGCGGAGTTTGCAGTGAGCCGAGATCCGGCCACTGCACTCCAGCCTGGGCGACAGAGCGAGACTCCACCTCAAAAAAAAAAAAAAGAAAGAAAGAAAGAAATTGCATCAGTAAGTTTGGAAAACAACTATGTCTCAGGAATTCATGTACGATCAGAGGAGAGGGGAATTATGACAGATAAGTGTTGAAGTAGTTGCATCTGAAGACTTAACATGAAGGTCTTACCTGGAAGGATGGTGTAATAATATATATTATTGAATGTTTATTAGTAAATGCTTTTGGTCCTTAATAGGTTCAGTGTAGGATTAAGCTGGCATTTCTTGAAGAAAAAGGAAAGGTCAGGAAGCTTGTAATAGTCCCTTTTCTTGTATAATATAAAAGAATACTATATTTAGAAAGTGTAATTGAAAAAGTAAAGATAGTTGGATGAGAAAGAAGATAATGGCAACAGCTATGGATAAGAGTTGTAGCAGGATATCATTTCCCTCTCCCAGAAACATACTTTTTATATTCTCCTTAAGAAAAAAAACTTTACATTGAGCATAGAAGAGTCCTAAGAAACACACACTGAATAATGCATCTTTTACTTTTACTTCTGAAACTTAAGGCAAATGCCATACAGCTTTTAGGGGAATTTATTATTTCTGGTATATTCAACATTCCCTGAATAAAACCAATTTCTAAAAGAACCACAACTCATTCTTACAAAGCTTTCAAGCATATATAAAAAAAATTAGGTATGAGAATTTTATTAAATATCAGAAAACACTAAAATCTATATTTTTTAATAAATAATTACAATAAAAGTAACCTGTTTTATTGTTTTGCCATTATAAAATGGCAATCATTTTAGGGTATTTTACCTCTAATTCTATGTTTGGATTTATCTATAGATAACTTAAGATTTTCATAATAAACTAAATATTTATCCAACTCCTACATGATAAACTTTCAAGGATTTGGGGATTTTTATTCCATCAATTCTCTATATGTTTAGTAAATTCTTAATGAAAAGGCAGTACACTTTCCAACACTGATGTGCTAGAAATAATGCATCTGCTCTATAAATAATGTGCCTAATTGGTGAAGACTTCTGGGAAGAAGTGTGTGCATAGGAAGGATTGGATGGGCTAAGGGAAAAAGTTACGTTTCTATAGAGAGAGTGACATGTAATTTCAGGCCCTTAGTAGTATCCAAGGAAAGTATATCTTAAGGGAATATAAAGATTCTCAATGTAAGTAATTTTTTAAAGACATACCTTAAAAGCAGAAATAAAAAGTATCAGTTAACTTTGTCATTTCTGATCTTAGAAATGTTTACCAAAACAATGATCACAAATAATTTAATATAGCTGTGTTGTCAGACTAGGACATTTGGACACTACCAGTTTCCACTCACGTTATGTTTCTGTTTTATTCTCCACTGTGGAGTTTAGATTAATCCCTCATTGTGACACTTCAGAGAAAGGAACAAGAGGATTGAGTGCTAGAATCTTCTCATTTACTGTATAAATATGTCTTGATCCTGCAGACCTCAAACTGTGATTTTGACATAAATTTCACCCCAAAAGGTGGATTTCTCAACAGTGCTAAATTTGCACTCCCCTTTGCTACAAAGCACTGTATCCAGACAGAGTGCCAGAAATTTTAAAGAATTCATAATCCAGTTGGGGAAATGGAGCATAATTACATAAGAGATAAATAACAATTTACAAAACGTTATAGAGTAGAACATGATGAGTTGGTAAATATTTGCTTTGTATTCAGAAAAGGTTTCATGGAACTGAAACATTTGCCTTGAGCCTCACGTAATAGGTTTTCAAAATAAGGAAAAAGAACTAAAGGATGAGAAACACTATAAAAGTGCAAGGCACTTTCTAGGGCTTTCAGGATAACACATCTAATAACTGGTAAATTCATAATCCAGTTGGGGAAATGAAGCATGATTACATAAGAGATAAATAACTATTTAGGGCAGTGAGTAGACCAGATTCGTTGGGAAAGACATAATGTGGGTAAGAAGTAACGGAGGAGGTTGAAAAGAGTTGGAGTAAGGTTTATGATGGAGTTGCACATTTTCATGTACCAAACCTCTGATTTTTTTTTTTTTTTTTTTTTTTTTTTTCTGAGGTGGAGTCTTGCTCTGTCGCCCAGGCTGGAGTGCAGTTTCGTGATCTCAGCTCACTGCAACCTCGCCTTCCGGGCTCAAACTCCTCCTCCTCTTCCTCCTCCTCCTCTTCTTCCTCCTCCTCCTCTTCCTCCTCCTCCTCCTCTTCCTCCTCCGCCTCTTCCTCATCCTCCTCCTCCTTTTCCTCCTCCTCCTTTTCCTTCTCCTCCTTTTCCTCCTCCTCTTCCTGCTCCTCCTCTTCCTCCTCCTCCTCTTTCTCTTTCTTCTTCTTCTTCTTCTTCTTCTTCTTCTTCTTCTTCTTCTTCTTCTTCTTCTTCTTCTTCTTCTTCTTCTTCTTCCTCCTCCTCCTCCTCCTCCTCCTCCCTCCTCCTCCTCCTCCTCCTCCTCCTTCTTCTTCTTCTTCTTCTTCTTCTTCTTCTTTCTTTTTCTTCTTCTTTCTCTTCTCTTCTCTTCTCTTTTTGAGATGAAGTCTCACTCTGTCGGCCAGGCTGGAGTGCAGTGGCGTGATCTCAACTCACTGAAACCTCTGCCTCTCGGGCTCAAGCAATTCTCTTGCCTCAGCTTCCGGAGTAGCTGAGACTATAGGCGCCCGTCACCACGCCCGCCTAATTTTTATATTTTTAGTAGAGATGGGATTTCACCATGTTGATCAAGATGGTCTGGATCTCTTGACCTCGTGATCCGCCCACCTCGGCCTCCCAAGATTTGTACCATTTCTAAATGACTTTTTGTTTTCAAGGCAGTATATGCACTGGTATTTTAAGCCATTTAAAATTCTCTGCTGAAACAGGGGGTAAGATCAGTTCCAAGTAAATGGCAAAGTTTCCTTTTAAGGAAAACCAGGGGAGAGAAGATGGATAATGCTGAAGAGGGGTTGTTTAATGGGTATAAACATACAGGTAGACGGAAGGAATATATTCTTTATGATCAAGAGTAGAGCAGTATGTATTCCTTATAGACACGTATTCCTTACAGACATCTCCAGGCACCTCACTTTTTTTTTTTTTTTTTTTTTTTTTGAGACTGAATTTCACTCTTGCTGCCCAGGCTGGAGTGCAATGGTGCGATCTTGGCTCACCGCAACCTCTGCCTTCCCGGTTTAAGTAATTCTGCCTCAGCCTCCCGAGTAGCTGGGATTACAGGCACACACCACCACGCCCTACTAATTTTGTATTTTAAGTAGAGTCGGGGTTTTTCCATATTGCTCAGACTCGTCTTGAGCTCCCGACCTCAGCTGATCTGCCCGCGTCGTCCTCCCAAAGTGCTGGGATTACAGGCGTGAGTCACTGCGCCCGGCCCAGGCACATTGTTAACACTTTATACCAACCGACGATAGAATGTGATGAAGTCAACACTTCCCCTTGGGAACTCTGGCTTACCCACTGACCCCAATTATCTGTTACTATCTCATTCAGCTAGAAATTCTTCCTCCAAACAGGTCCTGCTATAGAGGGAAAATCTTTCCCAGCTACTTAACCCTCTTTTGCCTCCTGCTTTAGTCTACTTTCACTAAGCCCTTAGGATCAGTAATCAATACGAAAATTCAGCATTTGTGAATGAAAATATTAGTTCAATTCAAAATAATAAGTTTATCTAGTTAAACATGTCTATTCACATGGATCGAGAAAGAATTTAAGAGAATTTGTGCTAGAATGGTGCTAGAAATGATACACTTGCCCTCAGCAAGTATTTGTGATTCCAGACCCTGGCTGTGGAGGTGACCCTGTGGGGAGTAACCCCTGAACATTTCTTACATCGTAGCCTCCAGCCTGTATAATATATTTTGAAAAGTTCTATGCTTGTTCTGTAGCCTTAGTCTCTTCTACGTTACAAAAAGTGTTTGAAGGAATGTCTGCCTCATTTCCCATATTAACTATTAGTTGATTTTGAGTCTCAGTACTTCAATAATGTTGCAGAAGAGCATGCTTTATTTTTGAATAGTAGCAATAATTTACACAGATATTCAAATATATACTTGAAAATATATACATACATATTTATTGGTAACAATAATTTTAGAGATAAGTAATTTTTTACTTTGTCAAACTGAGCTTCATATTGTATCAAATCAAATATAAATAATCTGATATCTAATTGTTGTATGTTCACAAAATATTAATTACAAGAAAATCATGTTTCACTAGAAAAATTGGAATGGTATTTGTTAATTCTTGGCAAACACACCTTTTTATAAGAATGGGCAAAGCAAACATATAGACCATGAGAATATTTTATTTACACATACATCTGATTAAGAAAAAAACATAAATAAACAAATGCAGTAGAAAATACATTAAGATAAAAAATATTGTTGACATTTTATCAGGCTTTAAAATAAGTTAGGTGGTAACAATTTTTAAACTATCTTTAAGAAAATACAAAAAGACACATGTAGATTAAAAATAGTTGTAAGCATTTAAAATATGAGAATGCAGCTAAGACAATACTAGTAAATAAAAAATAGCCATATTCCAATTATTTGGCAGTTAAAAGGCAATAATCAAACACACATTTAAAATGAAAGTATTTGTTTACCTATTCTAAATATACACCAAAATAATTTATTGACTTTTAATATAGTTAAGGAAATTAGTCCAAAAAAGGGCTATTTTATTTACAAAACATAAAACTTCTAAGTTGAGTAACTGCAAAGAGATACTTCTTAGAAATAGACAAGCTTAAATCAATGTTCTTTTCCACAGAGCTTTCTTTTCAATGTTGCTAAAAAAAGTATATATGTGTTACAACTCAGTTTTGTGGCTTTTTTGACACTTGTTCTGACCTTTCTTTGCCTTCAATGTCAGACAAGTTACATAGACACTAACAGTTTCTAGACTTTTAAATACAAACTTATACTATACTATAATGATTTTTGACATTCAAAGGCATTTCAACATTCTAGTAACTAATTGATCTAAAGCTGGTTGGTAAAAAATATGCACAACTCTTTGATTAGTAACTATGTTTTGACGTTTTAATCAAGGAGTCTAATCTGAAATATCCTTCATAATAACCTATGTAGACAAGGGCAAAGTAAGACTTCAATAGCCACCTAGACAGTTTGGATGATGGCCAGATGAGCCAATGTTCTAAGGGATGTCGGTGACCTTGGAGTGAATTTTGCAAAAGCGCAAATTTCTCTGTCTCAGCCAGTTGTATGATTAATTAAACACACCCACGAAGCTACAGTACTTGGTAAACACACGTTGGCTGTAAACAATATCCGTTCTCTAAAGGATTTTGAGAGAAGTGGTGAATATGGAGCCAGATTTACAGAGCAATTTTCTGTACCTCAAGTGTAAGCAATGCTGGAGTGGATTTATGCAACTTAAATTCAATAATGAGAAAGGCAAGCCTTATAGCTTTCCAATACTTTGAAGCAAGATATAATTCTTTCACTTTTCCATAGTATTTCTTCCTTTAAACAACATTCTCTCTTAATCATAGAGAAAAAAAATGCAAGAGTTGAACACAGTAAACAAATGAATTTGTTCATGTATTTCTCTAAGAAGAGCCCACATTTCTTAGTCAGTGACAAGAATAACACCTTTGAGTGGAATACTAAACAAATGTATGAATGGATTCTTAGCAAAATAAATGTTAGAGCATACAAAAGTCAAATTATTAGGCAGCTATATAATAATTTCTGTAGTGTTTGAAACGTTCATGGGAGTAGAGAGATATTATGAAGGAATATTTTAGTATATCTGTGAAAAAAAGTAATAAATTTAATATATTTTGATTTCAGTGGATTTTTCATTTGGTTCATTTTGATATTCCTCTGATAAATAGCACAGATCATAATATGATACAGACTAGACTTTTTAAACTGCTAGTAGCTAATAGGATACTTGTGATTTGAAAAACTTTTACTGAAACATACACCAAATATATATATTGTGACAGGTGAATATGTAAATGACTATTAATAGGGGTCCAGTAGGTAAATGTCAATGTCTGTAACTTTGTGTGTGTACATATATTGTTGCAGAAATTACAACAAGTATGCTTAAAAAGGAGAGAAAGCAAACTTAATGACTTTAAAAGACAACAGTATGTGTTTCATTCATACCAATTCTCTTTTGAACAAATACATTTTAAAATTGCATTTTAATCTTCCTGGTAATCAGCATAGGAGAAGGTACATATTAATTAAGTGAAGAGAGACAAATGAATATTCATAGCACTCAGATTTCTATGTTTTACTGTTCCTGATTGTTATATAAATCTGTTTTATTACAAATGTAGTTAACACACACATTTTTAGACAATGATTAGTTAGGTAACTGCTCAAAACCAATAAATATCACCATCTGTGGACATATCAGGTATTGTCCTTTAAAGATAAGTCCTTGGCCTGGTTTTATTAGATTATGTTATCAGAATATTTTTAGTGAGCTATAGAATGATACCACTTTGGATGTGATTGCCAAGATCTAGAGAGAGAGCTAGGATTTCTTTTGACTTTGAAACACTGGAGGAATGATGCGTAATAAATGACATTGTATTCAAAGGGTATGAGTGTAATAGAAAATAGCTGGCTAGGCACAAACCAGTTTGTCTGAAAACAGTTGATGTGCATAAACAATGTGATCTTACTAAAAGCATCCCTATGCATCCTGTTTTCATAGAGTGGTATTTGTTCAGTTAAAAACAAAGCATAATAATAAACAAAAAACTAGAATGCCCTCAGAGCAGGATGACTGCAAGTATTAGAAAACAATTTTCAGTGTGAGTCAGAACAAGCGTGTAGTTTAATTTCTACATTTCAAAACTGATGGGATGAACATGTGTAAGACTCGGTGATGGCAACTAACGTGATTAATGGGCTGGAAACCAGGACCTCTGAAGAAGGGTTCATGGAGTTACTGTCACTTAGTTTGAGGAAAGAAGGCAACTCAAATACATGAAAGACTGTGGTAAAAATGACTCCCCAATGAACAAATGTGTAAAAACCAAAATACATAGGATTAAGTAAAAATAAGACTATAAGAATTTCATGACACTATAGTTTTTACAAGGAGGGTTTTTCCATTGTTAAATAATTATCAAATTAGAATTAGAAAGTCTCTTACCTGTATAGATGCCGGTAATAGCTATATATGACAATACAGAAACTCCTTCAGTACTTGTTCTCCATCATTTCCAAAACAACAACAACAACAAAAACGCAAACACATTGTTTGCATCTTTTCTAATGCATAACCTGTCACTGATAATCGTAGGAAAGTTAACATGCAAACCACTTAATGCATTAATGCAGATCGCTTAATTATTTGCCTTAGGAAGGAAATGAAAAGTGTGTTTCAAAAGACTACACACTGTAAACTACAGTGCCCAGACATTTCATAGTCCTGTGAATACCGAGAGCTTAGGCTGTTGTTGCACTATCTGTGGAAGAGCAGTTCAGGAGTCAGTATGCTTACAAGTAGGAGGAAGATTAAGACCTTTCCATAGCACTAAACAGCTTGTGAACTCTGCCCCATGAGAAGCATGATACCAAGAAACAGAATGATGGTAGTAGGAGATAGACAATCCCAGCTAATAGGGGCTATCCAACAGAGAGTGTGAGGAACCTATAACCTGTAGGATCAAAACTACCTAGAGTCAAACCCAAATCTTTCAGTAAATTACTTACATGCTTTATACCTTAATTTCTTGATTTGTAAAATGGCAGTGATGATGATGATAACAATCTCACTGTGGTGTTGTGGGGATTAAATGAATTATTGCAATTAAAGCACTTAAATCAGCACCTGACACAGTATAAAACACTGTATAGGATTACCAAGCATCATTGAGAATGATTTATATAGGTTTGGTGTGTTTAAATACCTTTCTTGAACCAGTGTATTTTGAAATAGTATTTCAATATCCAGACTTAAAATGACCATTTGGGAAAGGGTCCAACTTTCTGGACATATTCAGATGAACAAAATTTTTTGAATTGGAGATTGAAAAGAGAATTTTCTTGTCTATTATTATTTTCCAATTGTAGCTATTTTTACTGCTGTGTATATTTTATATCTCATTTTCATTTATATCTATTGTAAACCAAATAACGGATTTAATATTCCTGTTAGCATCGCTTGTACTATTTCCTTTTCTGTGTGTGTGCTTAAATGTGTGATATTCTTTACATGACTGGTGTGTGCTTCATACTGTAACTGCAATGGATACATCCCCCATAAAGAGGGAAACATGATGTGACAGGAAGCTGTGTCTAAAGACAGGCCATGAACTGCAGGCAGAGCTGGTGATGGTCAGCAAACATTTGTGCTGGCCTTTTCCCAGGAGTCTAAACCTCAAATGTGAGTATCAGACTGGCTTTCTGGCTTTCGACTGAGCTCCAGTAGACATAATATGAAAATGAATGTTAAACTTTGTTTCTGCCATTTTTGAGATATTTATACCTATTGTCAATCTTCTAAAAAAATAACTTTTTTTGGTAGGTACTGCTCTTAGCACTGGGGATACAGTGAGGAATCAGACAGAGGTTTCTGCTTGTAAGAACCTACCATTGTATAGATAAGCAATTCATGAAGGTAATTTCATATCTTCAAGTACTATTACAAAATAATAAATTAGATAAACAGTAAAGCAATACAGAGTAACAGGATGGAGTGTCATATTTTAAGTGGAATTGTAAGGAAACGTTTCTTTGAATAACTGAATTAAGACCAAAAAGTGAGTTAAGCGAGGGAGCCCACCATGTGAAGACCCTGTTGATGAGTGATGAATGTGACAGGCGATGTTAAGAAAATGTACAAAAAGCTTGAGTCAGGAAAGAACACAATGTATTAATGAAACAAAAAGGAGGTGGTATGGATAAAACAAAGGTGTTAAAGGGAAAAGCCTTTCAAGATACTATCATAGAAGTGAGTACCCTAGAGCTATTTGTGTAAGAATCTTGCATTTAATTTTATTCTGAGTTTATATCATTGCAAGAATTTAAGCAGTGAAATGGCATTGTTATATTTACATGTTTTTATTGATACATAAGATTTGTTCATATCTATGGGATGCATTTTGTTACATGCATGCACTGTATAATGATCAAGTCAGGGTACTTAAGATGTTCATCACCACAAGCATTGATCATTTCTGTGTGTTGAGTACATTTCAAGTCCTTGCTTCTAGCTATTTGAAATGTACAGTACATTGTTGTTAACTATAGTCACCCTACTCTATGATCAAACATTAAAACTTATTCCTTGTTCCTTCCAAACTCCACATGCGTCCCCACTCCTATATCCTTCCCAGGCTCTGGTAACTATTATTCTACTCTCTACCTCCATGAGATCAAATTTTTAGCTCCCATATATGAGTGAGCGCATGGGATGTTTGTCTTTCTGTATCTGGCTTATTTCACTTAACATAATTACCTCCATTTCCATCCATGTTGCTGTAAATGGTATAATTTTGTTCTTTTTTAATGGCTAAATAGTATTTCATTGTGTATATGTACCACATTTTCCTTATATTTTCATCTCTTGATGGACACTTAGTATGATTTCACATCTTTGCTATTGTATAGTGCTGCAATACACATAGGGGTGCATGTATGCCTTTGATACATTGATTTTCTGTTTGATTTTAAGATAAATATGTAATAGTGAGATTCTTCAATCAAAGAGTAGTTCTAATTTTAGTCTTTTGAGAAATAACTATATTGTTTTCCATAATGGCTTCTACTAATTTATATTCCCAACAACAATGTATAACAATTCCTTTTTCTCTCCTCCTTGCCGGTATTAATGTCTTTTTGATAAAAGTCATTCTAAGTGGGGTAAGATGATATTTTATTTGAGTTTTGATGACATTTTGCTTTGGGTCTGATTTGCATATCCCTGATCCTTAGTGATGGTGAACATCTTTTCATATACCTGTTGGTGGTTTGTATGCCTTCTTTTGAGTAGTGTCTATTTAGATCTTTTCCCCACTTTTTAATGTTTGGGGTTTTTTATGTTGAGTTGTTTAAGTTCTTTATATATTCTGTGTGTTAGTTTCTTGTCAGATAAAGATTTTGCAAATAGTTTATTCCATTCAACACTTTCTCTCTTTATTCTGTTGATTGTTTCCTTGCTGTGCAGAACGTTTTTAGTTTAATATAGTCCCATTTGTCTGTCTTTGTTTTGTTTCCTGTGCTTTTGAATTGTTACCTATAAAATCTTGGCCTAGACCAATGTCCCGGAGTGTTTTTTTTTGTGTGCTTTCTTCTAGTAGTTTTATAGTTTCAGGTCGTATGTATACGTTTTTAAATAACTTTTAGTGGATTATTTTATGTGGTGAGAGATAAGCATCTAGTTTTATTCTTCTATATATAGATATCCAGTTTTCCCAGAACCATTTATTACATTTTTAAAATTACTAAGTTTTTGCATGGAGAATGCATTGTGGAGGCCGCTTGTTTTCACACAGATTAATAAACAGGATCTATGTACTCAGTGGGGATTGTATACTTAATCCACAGATAATTATGGGGTGAAAACTATGCTATGTGCGATGATGGTGAAAAAGGATTCAAAATTTCCTTTGGAAGTAGACATCATGATGGACTGGTTGTGAATGCTGACACAAACGTTTACTCACAAACATTTATTTACAACATCTCAGATGTCGGGGCTGCTTTTCTCTTTGTCTTATCAAAGGGAAGTTGACAAGAAATTATATGTATGTATAAATTTGGAGCTCAGGGAGATTTTATTTCTGAATATATAAAAACAGATGTCCTCCACATACAGATTATGTTTCAAGTCATGAGAACAGATAAGACCATCTATGAAAAGAGTATGATAGAGAAGAATAAAGGGCCATAGATTCAGCTCAAGGGCCACTAACATACAGAGTTAATTTGAGGAGGAGGAGCAAGGAAATATCACTAGTGAGGAGTGGCCATTGAAGTAGGATGAAAAGCAGATGTTTTCTATAGGCTAAAAACGTTGTATTTTTAGAAGAAGGGAGCAGTCTACATAATGCTGCCAAGAAGTTGAGAAAAATGATGTTTAAAAAAAATGTTTAACCATTAGATTTAGTAAGATGCACATCAGTAGTAATTTTCCTAAGAAAGGTTTTAAACAGAGTAGTGGGGCAAATTTCCAACAAGGAGGAGATCAAAAAGAAAATGGATGTGAGATGGAGAGGAGTCAAATAGAATTCACAGGTAGTAACAATTCCTTTGGAGATTTTTTTTATGAAAGGAAGCAGGGAAAAAGTGCATGTGGACACTTATTAATTTCAGTAAGAAGGAGGACAGATATAAAAATTTAAACATGCAAGTAGATTGGCAGATCCGCTGTTGGAAAAAAAGAGTCTGTTCTCTCTTGTTTGTTTCCCCTTTTTTTTTCTTTCAGAGTGGTATATTAGTCACAATTATCAGCTGAGAATAGGAGAAGTGGTATTGGAGGTTCGAGGATCAAAATGTGATAAAATTGTCTCAAGGAATAAAAATGAATAATAATGAATTGGTGAGATGTAAAATTCATCAGTACATTTTGTTTGTTTTACTTTCACTCGGGATTTTGTTCTATGGCTATTTGGAAACCAACAAGAACCCTTTTCTTGTTGTGACAACTATATTTTAAGTCTTGTTTAATATATTTTTATGTGGGTCCTTATACCCTAGGGGTTAAAAGTATGAAATTTTGAGTCAAATAGGCCTGACTACAACAGGTTAAATTCCTTAATTGTATATGCCTCAACTTTAAGTACTCAATGGGGATAATATATTTGGGGTAAACAGCTTGAGTTTGAATCTGAACTCCACTGCTGATTAGCTGAGTAGTGTCTATTTGATTAGCTGTGAGGATTCAGGCAATTCACTTATCAGGAAAATTAGAATAAAAATACTTCTAACAATAATAATGTTAGCAGTAATTATACCGCTCAGAATTTGGTGCTTGATAAATAGCATCTTCATGGCCATGGAGGTTTATTTGTTTGTTTGTTTTACATTTTAATTAAAGCATTTCCTCTTATTTCAGTATCAGTTGAGTCCATACAGGATAGACTTAACTTATCCTGTATAGATGTAAAGATTGGTCCTATATTTAGCTAAAGTATAAAGTTTAGGAAATTATTTCAAAATTATGCATGGAGAGCAGCAAAGGTTTGAGAAAATTTTGTATCTTCATTCTGCAAAGAAATGTGGAATATTTAGGCTAAATTACTCTTCTAGGAGAATCAATTAAAAGTTTAACTTTTAAAACAGTTCATTTGAAAAGTAGTCAAGAGGTCCACAAATAAAAGTAAATATTTTGATTGTCTACTCTAGGGACAGGATTCTAGAAAAACCAAAGAATTTTTGGGAAAGGTCAGTTGACTATACTAGTAGAGAGAAGGTCACATCTCAAAATGTCATTCCTTCCATCTATTCATAAACAAACAGGTAGTGATCTTTTGGTAGAGATCAGTAATATCTCCAATAAAGTCTGGGTTTTCAAATGTGCACCAACTTCCACTTTGACAATATCACTATAAACTTTTAAAATATAACCTATATTTCTGTCAAATTGGCCTTGTTGCCTGGGTCCTATTTTATACTGACTCACATATTGTCAGATTTTTTTTCACTTTATATCCCCATGTTAAAATCCCATTCACATTGAAGGCCTAATTCAAATGAAAAGGAACTTTCCCCAATACTTTTCATCCACTGATGAGTGCTCCACTTT
Source organism: Trachypithecus francoisi (assembly GCF_009764315.1). Taxonomy (NCBI): domain Eukaryota; kingdom Metazoa; phylum Chordata; class Mammalia; order Primates; family Cercopithecidae; genus Trachypithecus; species Trachypithecus francoisi. Next base: position 91,499,966 of record NW_022681454.1, read on the forward strand.
GTAAATATCTTGTGCTTGACTGTTACCTCTTACATGTCTCTAAATATTTGTTAACTTAGAGTAATATCAAATATGTGTTATATATGTATACATGCATTATCTATTCTCTCAAACTCTTTTTTTTTTTTTTTTTTTTTAAAGATGGAATTTCACTTTTTTTGCCCAGGCTGGAGTGTAATGGCGTGATCTTGGCTCACTGCAACCTCCACCTCCCAGGTACAAGGATTCTCCTGTCTCAGTCTCCCAAGTAGCTTGGATTACAGGCATGTGCCACCATGCTCAGCTTTTTTTTTTTTTTTTTTTTCCTTTGTATTTAGTAGAGATGGGGTTTCACAATGTTAGTCAGGCTGGTTGCGAACTCCGGGCCTCAGGTGATCCACCCGCCTTGGCCTCCTAAACTGTTGGAATTACAGGCGCATGCCACAGCGCCCGGCCTGCTCACATGCTCTTGGAGGAAGGAATTGGTCATATAAGCTTTGAATGCCTTTGGTAATAGTAGTTTATACGGCACATAGCTGAGACAGGTGGACCATGATGTCAGGAGTTTGAGACCAGCCTGACCAATATGGTGAAACCTTGTCTCTACTAAAAACACAAAAATTAGCCAGGTGTGATGGCACGTACCTGTAATCCCAGCTACTCAGGAGGCTGAGGCAGGAGAATCACTTGAACCTGGAGGGGGGAGGCTGCAGTGACTGAGATTGGGCCACTGCACTCCAGCCTGGGTGACACAGTGAGACTCCGTCTCAAAAAAAAAAAAAAAAAAAAGAAAGAAAGAAAAGAAATATTTGAAGAAGTCAGTCAGTGTCGGGGATGCTGTGCTACCCAGACATCCTTTTAGTACTAAAGGATTCCTTCCTCTGGCTGCTGGGAAGATTGTAAGCAGAAGGCTCTCAATCCTTTTGGGGAAATGCTTTGGCTAAAGATACCGAGACTATCTCCCTTTCACTGAGCAGGTCACAGCCAGTGCTTGTGACATGGGAGCCCGAAGGCACAGCACCCTCACCATACCCGGAACAACTCTCCATGGCCAATTCAGCTTCAAGGTTGCCCAAGGTCCTGTTGTGACTATACTACAGCCTAGTCTATAGCTCTTCCAATTCCTACTCCTTCCCCTCACACACTGCCAAATTGGTGTTGACCCTGAGAGAGCAAGGCCTACCAAATCTCCTGCATTCACATCTCTATACAGGGTCTGTTTCCCGGGAGACCTCAATCTATGGCATTCAGGAAAAAATGCTAAAAAGCACATTTTTATGATATGCTATTTTTCAAGCTTTTTGAATCACATCTGCTATTGGCAATGGCATGTTGGGCTTTATTTGTTCTTTAAAAATATGCAGATAGCTATGAATACACTTCATCTTGAGGCTCTGGATAATCACATTTTGTTGTGACTAATATTCATTAAAAAGACAGGTTACCACACGAATATGATGCAATAGCCTTTAAGTGCTCACCCTGCTAGTCAATTATTAACTAATATCTTTATCAGTTAAATCCATATATGGCAACTCTTCATAAACCTCTATTTCATGTAGTTGATTTAGCGCCTATTTTAACTACATCGTATCCTGGATCAGTTGTTTTTTATCCAAACTTTGATCATTGCAAACCTTAGTAAGAAAAAGGTTTTCTGGGATTGACTTTCTGTCTGCTTTGCACTAGAACATATCCGTGCTAAAAAAAAAATCACATTAGTCAAATTCCTGCTTTTTTCTAGTTCTGTATTATATATTACAAATATTTCTCTAGTTTATTTTATAAATTGTGATTAAGTCCTTTTGCATAGGTTGTTACAACAAGGAACTACTGATTAAATTAGTTAAGGAAAGCAATGACCAGCTATTTGTACTCTTTCACTGTGTTATCAAATTTCGGCTCTGTGCTCTGATTTCTTTACAGCTCTATTTAGTCAGATATAAGAAATTGTAACTGAGATTTTCAGAAGACAGCATTCATGGTGATGTTAGACAATTCATATGTGGTTTAGCCCATGGCCTCATGGGTTATTTGAGGTCAAAAGTGACCCAATATTTTGTGTCTAAGTGCCACCAAAATGCAGACTTCAAAGAATCTGTCATGCTGCATATCCTGACCCTGGTTCTGTGTCAGTGGCTGTGAGGGACACTGCATGTGGGCCTGTGCTCTGATGGCAACTGTGGGGCTCACAAGGAAGGGCTTATAAAATATGAATAGGCAAACTCCACTCGCTCCACCTGGCCCTCCCTTTCCTCTTTCTATTAACAATGCGCAGCTGGTGAGGAGAGATCAAATACAACTCAAATCAGCTACTTCCTCAGTCAAGGGTTCTAAGCAAAGGTATGTTAGAAATGACGAAAATGCCAAGTTCCTGACTTCGATTTGAAAATATAAAATATAATACTTCTATATAATATGTGTTAAGTTGTTTTTGTTTTGTTTGTTTTTTGTGAGGTTTTTTTTTTTTTTCTTTCTTTCTTTCTTTTTTTTTTTTTTGAGGCAGTCTCGCTCTGTTGCCAGACTGGAGTGCAGTGGCACAATCTTGGCTCACTGCAACTTCCAACTCCCTGGTTCAAGTGATTCTCCTGCCTCAGTCTCCTGAGGGCATGCACCACCATGCCCAGCTAATTTTTGTGTTTTTAGTAGAGACAGGGCCTCAACATTTTGGCCAGGATGGTCTCGATCTCCTGACCTCGTGATCCACCCCCTTCAGCCTCCCAAAGTGCTGAGATTACAGGCATGAGCCACCGCATCCAGCCTATGCTAAATTTTAACTGTACTTTTATGATACTGTCCAGGCTGAGATTAAGAGCAATTTCTTACTGATTAAATATATTAAAATATATTAAAATCATGTAATAGTGAATGTGTATGAATGTAATACATTTCTTCCAAGTAGACTAAGCGTTAGTGTAGATTCAAATGAATACTCCTTTAAATGAAATAGACTCTCTAATCTCGCACTTTATCCTAATTCACTCTCCTTGCTAAAATTTAAAAAAAAAAAATTTACTGTATCTTTTTATCTGAGAAATTCAGTTTATCAAAATTTACCTCATTAATATTTTACATAAACCTCTTAACCTAGTCAGAGTATATAGTTCTATAACTCAGCTTCAGAAAGAATGAAATGTGATATCATAAATCCTAGGATGTAGTGATGCCCCACTTGTTGGATTTTTCCCTCAAACTGTTGTATGCAGAGTCTGTGGCTGTTTTTGCTCATTGTACTCCTAATGCCTTAAGTTCAAGTCATATTTGTTGAGTGAATAAAGACTTGCCAGAGGAATAGACAGGATAGAGGATATTTAAATTGTGGTGCATTTAGATCTGCATTACTTTTCATCCTGTGATGTTGTGGCATCTTTCCCAGCAACACTGATATAGGGGATTCTTTCCAGTCTCCAGGATGCTACTCTTCTCTGTTTTCTCCCTTTTCTGACCTGTACTTTATTCTGATGTTTACCATGTCTTCTTTGGACATGGTGTTTCTTCCTGGTCTAACCAGTGTTACTGAGTTTACTACAGAGTTATTGAGGGGTTGTGTTATATTAAGTCTGGGGACTGGGAAGTGGTAAGTAGCTTAAAAAGAGTATCAGCAGACTTTGGGAGTATACAAACTGCCAAGACTTTTTTTTTAACCCCCTCAGCTAGGTAAGCTACAGGGAAACATCAGCTTTTATTTTTGCTATTGTAACAATCTATAATGAGCTATAGTGAACTTCATAAAGATCTTTTATTTCTGCGTTCAACAAATATTTATGAATTCTAGGCTTTAGTCACTTTTGTCCTAAGTGCTGGAGATGCATTGAAAAACTATGCACAAAGCCCTCATCCTGATGGAGCTTACAATTGAATGATAGGACAAGGCAAAAATGCACATATTTGTATTTTCCCATAAATATACATAATATTTATACAGTCTGTCCTCCATATCCCCAGGTTCTGCATCCCAGGATTCAACCAACTGTGGCTCAAACATATTTTTGAAAATAAAAAATAACAATAAACCAATTTAAAAGAATATAAATTTTAAAATATAGTGTGGCGACTATTACACAACATTAGATATTACAAGTAATCTAAAGATGATTTAAAGTGAACAGCCAGATGTGCATAGGTTATATGCGAATACTATGATATTTTACATAGGTATAAGTGACTTGAGCACTGTTGGACAGAGTAATATGTAGAGAGTAATTTTATTTAGGATGATCACAGAATGCACTTTATACTTTAAATGAGTAAGGATATGAATTAAGTGACAGAGTTAACTATAGGGCTATTGAGGTTAATAGTATTTCAAGAGATGAAATAACAAATGCAAAGACCCTGAGGCAGAAGCATACTCATTCTTTTAAGGTCTAGAAAAGGGCATAGTAGCATTGCAATGCAGTGAAAAAGGGAGAGAGCTAGCAGATGAGGCTAAATCACAAAGGGTCTTGAAGGGCCGGAAGACTTTGTATTTTACTCTGAATGAGATTAGAAATCATTTAGGGGTCTAAACAAAGAACAGATATAATCTCATTTAAATTTTGAAAGCATCACTTTGGTTGCTGTGTGGAGAATGGATTATAACTGCTAAAGAAAAATTTATTTTTGTTAAAAAAAGTTAAATTCAGGAAGTCCAGCACAGTAGGGTAGACTCATCAGGAACCAGCCTACTTCCATCTGGTTCCCTCTTTATTCTCCACCTCATGGTCCAAGATGGTTGTCTGTGCTCTAGTCATTCCATCCATAATCTAACCTTTTCTTTAAAGACCTTCCGGAATGTGTGACTCTTCAGCAGCACACCACTGGTGAGAATTCAGTTCAGTGACGTTGCGTAGTAGGAGGGAGGCTAGGAAATACAGTCTTTAACTTAGCCATTTGTTTGCCTGGTCAAAAAGAAAAAAAAAGTCAAAGTTTTTGAAGTAGTCCTCTTACTGAACATTTAGGGAAGCATCCCAAAATAGTACAAAGAAGGAGGTATGTAAATTGAGGAACTGTATTTAAACAACTGAAGCTCAATCCCAAGGACTTACGATTGGGTCTTTTGAAACTAAGCATGTGGACAATCCATTGCTCCCTGTTTCAGAGTACCCAGTCCTCTCTCATTCTCCCGTGTCAGCTCATAGTTGGCTGCCGGCCCAACCGGCCCACACACATTGTTTTTGTAAACTTTGTAGCCTCAGGCATTTCTTCACAGGAGCCCTCTCAAATCATGGATTAAATTATCCCACTCTGTATTACCCTGTCACTAATATCTATACCCCTTTTTTATAGAACCTAACACAATTTGTAATTCATGCATGTATAATTATTTTATTAATATTTATCTCTAAGGCTTTAAAAGACATGAGCAGGATCCATGTCTTCTTTTCCCATCATTTCATTTGCAGTGCTAACACAATGCCTGATACATAGTTGTTGACTGGAAATATCTATTGAGTAAATAAACATCTGAATAAGGAATTCACTTAGTATCATGTAGTAGAAAGCAAGACATGAGGTTGAATGTAAAGGTCTTAGTGCTAAACTCTAGGAGACTAGAAATTTCCTGGAAACATAATAAGTACATCAAATCTATTAAATTTTGTTCATAGTATGTACTCATGTTATGTTTTTTCATAATATGTACTCATGTGTTGCTCATGTATGTATAATGAGCAGCAAAATAACTCATTACCTCTTTACAACACTTTTAAAAAATTCAGGAGTTTGGAAAGCTACAATTTAAATATCAAAACATGCTATTATTTTTCAGGCCTAAACGATAGTTTTTATACTATCGGGAAATATATGGAATGTCTTTTGAGGAAAAACACCTGCTCACACTTTCAATCTTATACTATTTTTTGATATTATGTTTCTTTAATAAACTTAGATAAAAATAGACAGTATAAATCATTAATATAACATTTGTATTTCTTTAGAAATTTAAAAATCTTAATGAAGAATGTTATAGAACACACGGGACTAATTTCAGAGGAAGGTCAGAAACATAAAGCAAATTACTTGGACAAATCTGAGAACTATTTTTGATTAAAAATCAACGTCCAAACTCATCATTATATGCATTGTTATACACATATTTTATGGGTAAGGATAATGAAAACGCATTTGGAAGCTGTCATTGATCTCCAAGAAGGACTGTTGCTGCTATTTAATGAAGCAGACAGCTCGTCTGGCATGTGAGACAAGCTAATTTTTTTTTTTTTTTTTGAGTCCTGTGGACCATGCAGATAGTTGATAGCTTCTCACAGCCAGACTGACATTTTTAGGTAGAGGTTTACTGTAGCATACAAGAAACAGTGACCTGTGATACAGCCAAATGACTGCTAAAATGGTATGAAAAGAGATTTCAACTCCCTACGGCACTGCTAATGTACCTGAAATTTTTAAAGTGCATTTTAGTAGTTATGAAAGTATGCGGACAGAGAGCACTGTAGACTAGTGGTGCCCTCACTTTATCCACCTCAGCTCCCAGCACAGAGAGGCATCCCCTGATTGCTGGTATCACTTGTAGTGGAAACTCAAGGCATGTGCAAGATTACTTTATTCTCAATTTGCTCTTGGCCCTCTCTGTTTGATCTTTGCCTCTCTGCTGAGATTTCAAGTTAGTGGAATTCAGGAGAGAGCTTTTATTTTGATATACACTTCTGTAGAGACTGGCCTAGAAATAGACTGACTTATTATATATAAGTTATCTGATTTGCATACTGGTTCTCTCTCACTGAAACCTTGAGCCATATTTGACTAGTGAGCTCTAGGAGATAGATTTCATAGCCTACGGTCAATACAAATAATCTTCTGATTTTCAGGGGTACATTTTTCTGGCAAAGCTACTATAAGTTAAAATAGCAGTAGTCAAATTTTCTGCCAGAATAAGTCACAAGAGAGGATTCTTTTTGAAGACCTGGTAGTCAGCCTTTTGTAGATTAAGAGAAGAAGACACTTTCACTAAGGAATGGGACTGTATGAATGAATAAATTGAATGAATGATATATTTGTAGAGTATAAGACTGTCTAAAAGTCATATACATAAAAGAATAATGGATTGCTAATCATAGAAAAATACATGTAATGTGATTCTGAACAAAATTGTTGTATACTGGATATGCAGTTTCATATTTTTCAATGCTTCTGAGAAGCTGCTGACCTTAGAGAAATAACTTTATCTCTGTATTCATAAGTATACATTTATCAGTGGGGTTAATACCTGTTTCACAGACTGATTTTAGATGTAGAATATCAGCTAGAAGTTAAATAAGAACTGGATTTGCATCTCAGCTCTGTGAATTAGTGAAAGGGACCCCAGCTGATTTACTAGGACTCTTTAAGTCTTAATACTAATAGTCCCTAATATTCATTCCCTTTTACTCACTTTTGGTAATAATCGAGCTTCCCTTGGAGCTATGCAAAGTCATATGACTAAATTACGGTCAGTGGGATATGAAAGGAAGTGATGTAGCACGTTCTGAATCTCATCCTTTTAAAGCACATCGTTACCCTCCACTACTCTTAGATACTTCCAGTGGACTTGAATGTAGACGTAGTCATGGAAAGCTGGCTTCAGCCATACCCTTGAAAGCAATACCTGGAGGATGATAGAACCAACCCACAGAAGGTATCTGAATCCCTGATGATCAATCTTGTCAAATAAAGGTGCCCTGCTAACTTGCCTGTAACTTTTGGCTGCCTTGCGTTAAGAGAAAATTCTACTTTATTGAAGCCACTGCACTTGTGTGTCTGTTATGGCAACTTGGCTTGTAACCAGAAAACCATCACTTTGAGCGAAGGACTAGACCCCACAGTTTTAGTTTGATAATCCATAAACATTTTGTATAATAGTAATGATACTGCTTATAATGGTATTTTAAAGACAAATCATTTCATGGGAGGCCAAGACAGGCAGATTACTTGAGGTCAGGAGTTCAGCTAACATGCTGAAGCCCAGGGTCAACTAAAAATACAAAAATTAGTTGGACATGGTGGTGGGTGCCTCTAATTCCAGCTACTCAGGAGACTGAGGCAGGAGAATTGCTTGAACCTGGGAGATGGAATTTGCAGTGAGCCGACACCACACCACTGCACTCCAGCCTGAGCGACAGAGTGAGACTATGTAAAAAAATAAAAAAATAAAACATTTCAAGCCAGGCACAGTGATGCATGCCTTTAGTCTCAACTACTGGGGAGATTGTGGCAGGAGAATCACTTGAGACCAGGATTTTGAGGCTGTAGTTGACAGGATTGTGCCTGTGAATAGGCACTGCACTCCAGCCTTACCAACATAGTGAATCCTCATCTCAAAAAGGAAGAAAAAAATTAAATAGTGCCTGGTATATGATCAGCACATAAGTGTTACCTATGCTTATTTTGTATTCTTCTAATTATTATTATATCTCTTATTTGTGTACTTAAAAATCATAAAATTAAATATTTCATCCTTAATAAGACATAATGATCAATACTAAAAGTAGTTGTGATCGAAAGTAAAATCTTTATCAATGTCACAAAATTAAGTTGTTTTGTTTTCTTTTTTAACCGCAAAACCATTTCAAGAAAGTTACTGAAATGAGTTTTTGACTTTGATATTGATGCAGATTTATGTTTTCCAATTGTTACATGTGAGTTCCTGTTACATATCAGTGTTTTGCATTGCAAATTTTCAAAGAACATATACTGTTTATAATTATTTGTATACCTTTGAAAAAAAATTATTTCCAAAGTTGCCATCCAATCAGGGCTGGTACTTTGATCTGTGACCTTAATGCCACATGGTTGTTCTTAACCATGGTATGGAACACCTCATTCAAAACACAAGTGTGAATGGCTTCCCCTTTACTGAAGAATATTGTGCAAGCTCCTTAGCATAGCATCTGAAAGACTTTTTCAGTTTAGCAACAAATCAGCAGTGGACATCCTGGTATTAGTTTATTTTCACATTGCTAATAAAGACATACTCTGGTACTGGGCAATTTACAAAATAAATAGGTTTATTGGACTTACAGTTTTACATGGCTGGAGCGGCCTCACAATCATGGCAGAAGCTGAAAGGCAAGGAGGAAGAACTCACATCTTATATGAATGGTGGCAGGCAAAGAGAGAACTTGTGGAGAGAAACTACCATTTTTAAACCATTATATCTCGTGAGATTCATTCACTATCAGAAGAACAGTATGGGAAAGACCCACCCCATAATTCAATCACCTCCCACTGGGTTCCTCCTACAACAAGTGGGAATTGTGGGAGTTACAATTCAAGATGAGATTTGGGTGGGGACACATACAAAGCATATTATTCCACCCTTGGCCTCTCCCAAATCTCATGTCCTCACATTTCAAAACCAATCATGCCTTCCCAACAGTCCCCCAAAATCTTATTTCATCATTAACTCAGAAGTCCACAGTTCAACATCTTATCTGAGAAAAGGCAAGTCCCTTCTGCCTATAAGCCTGTAAAACAAAAAGCAAGTTAGTTACTTTCTAGCTACAATGGGAGTGCAGACATTGGGTAAATGCAGCCATTCCAAATGGGAGAAATTGACCAAAACAAAGGGGCTACAAGCCCCGTGCAGTCCGAAATCTAGTGGAACAATCAAATCCTAAGGTGCCAAAATTATCTCTTTTGACTCCATGTCTCACATCCAGGTCATGTTGATGCAAGAAATGGCTTCTCATGGTGTTAGGCAGTTTTGCCCCTGTGGCTTTGCAGGGCACAGCCTCCCTCTCAGCAAATTTCATGGGCTGGCATTGAGTGTCTGCTGCTTTTCCAGACACATGGTACAAGCTGTTGGTGGAGCTACCATTTTGGGGTCTTCTTCCAACTCTACTAGGTGGTGCTCCAGTGGGGACTCTGTGTTGGAGCTCCAACCTCAAATTTCCCTTCCTCATTGCCCTAGCAGAGGTTCTCCATGAGAGCCCCTTCCCTGAAGCAAACTTTTCTTGACATCCAGGCATTTCCGTACATCCTCTGAAATCTAGGTGGGCGTTCTCAAATCTCAAGTCTTGACTTCTGTGCACCCCCAGGCTCAACACCACATGAAAGCTGCTAAGGCTTGGGGCTTGCACCCTCTAAAGCTACAGCCCAAGGTGTACCTTGACCCCTTTTAGTCATGGCTGGAGTGACTGGGATGCAGGACACCAAGCCTCTAGACTGCACATAGCACAGGGACCTAGGGCCCAGTCCACAGAACCATTTATTCCTTCTAGGCCTTCAGACCTGTGATGGGAAGGGCTACTGTGAAGACCTCTGACATGCCCTGGATACATTTTCTCCATTGTCTTGGAGATTAACATTTGGCTCCTCATTACTTATGCAAATTTCTGCAGCTGGCTTGAATTTATACTCAGAAAATGAGATTTTCTTTTCTACTGCATTGTTGGGCTGCAAATTTTCCAAACTTGTATGCTCTGCTAATCTTATAAAACTGAATGCTTTTAATAGCACCCAAGTCACATCTTGAATGCTTTGCTGCTTTGAAATTTCTTCCATGAGATACCCTAAATAATCTCTCTGAAGTTCAATTTCCAGAAATCTCTGTGGTAGGGGTAAAATGCCACCAGTCGCTTTGCTAAAGCATAACAAGAATCACCTTTGTTCCAGTTCCCTAAAAGTTCCTCATTTCCATCTGAGACCACCTCAGCCTGGATCTTATTGTTCATATCACTATCAGCATTTTTGTCAAACCCATTCAACAAGTCTCTAGGAAGTTCCAAACATCCCACATTTTCCTTTCTTCTTCTGAGCCCTCCAAACTGTTCCAACCTCTGTCTGTTACCCAATTCCAAAATTGCTTCCACACTTTTAGGTATATTTTCAGCAGTGCCACACTCCTAGCACCAATTTACTGTATTTGTCTGTTTTCGTGTTACTGATAAAGACATACCTGAGACTGGGCAATTCGTAAAATAAAGAAGTTTATTGGACTTACATTTCCACGTGGCTGGGGAAACCTCACAATCATGGTGGAAGGTGAAAGGCAAGGAGGAGCAATTCATGTCCCTTGTGCCAGCAATACGTGGATGGCGGCAGGCAAAGAGAGAACTTGCGCAGGGAAACTCCTATTTTTAAAACCATCAGATCTCGTGAGACTCATTCACTATCACGAGAACAGCACAGGAAAGATCCACCACCATAAATCAGTCACCTCCCACCGGGTTCTTCCCACAACACCTGGGAATTGTGGGAGTTACAATTCAAGATAAGATGTGAGTGAGGACACAGCCAAACCATATCACCTGGTCTGATTTTTCTCAATGCATTAGAGATGCAATTGCCATTTTTTCATTTTCATAAGAATCTCTGTTATCTATGACACAACTTATTTTAAGAAGGAGTTTCTTAGAGCAGTACTTCTGACAGATGGCTCATGAGAACTGCAATATATTTATAAAATATCATGATATATTGTGGATTATTTTCCTTTTTTACCAATGCCTAAGGTGTGTTAAATATTCAAGTCTCTGAGCAGTTCTTTAGAAACAAAACATAATTTGCTTTAACCCAGCATTTCTAAACATGTAACTGAAACACATTCTTTATTAAGCACTTATTAACCTCAGACAACTAGTTTTGTGGATCCCATTTTGAGAAATCTTTTCCAAAATATATTGCAGTTAGTATCACAAGGAATACCATTGTCCTCTCATCATCACAGACATAATTATTATACTCTCCCTTTGATCTGTGCTACTTTATCACTTTACCACTTTATTATGCTTGCCGTACTCTGTTTTGTACTCAAATTTCTTGTTCACGTGACTCCCTATATAGTTGTGAGTTATTTAAAATAGTAATGTGTTTTCTTCTTTCTATTACCCTATGTTTTCTAATAGAGTATACAATGGGGTGGTCAGTGATTATTTTCTGTATTTCATCCCTTTTTGTTTGGAGTGGGAGTGTATACATTTTAAAAAATAAGCATGTCAAGACTTAATCAAATGAGGGTTGTCTTTCAAATGGTCTAAGATGTTGTTTGTCTACATAATTCTTCCTTTGATTATAAGTTTTATGCAATTTTATTGGAATCTTCATCTAGTTTCAGAAGCTAGAATTCCCTTAATTAGTTTAAACAGAAAAAGATTTCCTCAGTATTAAATCACTGGGTAGGGTTGATGAAACAGATTCCAGATTGAACTGTCAAGAACTAGTCCCAAAATCATGTCACTGAATTTAGTAAGCTACCCAAGGGAGTTAATGCCTTTTCTGTGTTGAAAAGCCATCAGCTTGAGAACTACTTCATAGAGTCAAGATCAGGATCCATTCACTGTCAGGATTCATGTATGCTCCAGAAACCACAAGGATCAGGAAAATACATCTACTATTGCTGGATTCAGAACTGTATTACACTTAGTTCAGTCAGCCATGTCTAGCCCCTACTAGTTTAGGAAATGTATTCTTCTTTCTAGCCTTTACTATGCTGAAAGGCACACAGAAGGAAAGTGAAATGAATATTGGAGCCAGACCAAAGTCTATAGACTAACTACATATCTCACTTTTTTATGCATATGTAATGTTCTTTCTCATCTGTATACCTTCCCACCTTTCTACGTCCCTCTTCACTTGATTTCCTGTACCCTACTCTTTTTCTTCCTGCAGTTTATGGAGTTTGAGTCAACAGTGAGACTTTCCTCTTCCCCACTAAATGAATTGTATACAATAAGGGAGGAGCAGTGGCACGTTCATGAAAACATATTATGCTCTATGTTAGCAACTAACATTTTAATTTATTCATCATGAGCATTCTAATTTATTCTTAACATTTCCATATTGTAGATATTTTACTAACATTTTACTAACATCCCATTTTACTAACGACAAAACTGAGTCACTTTGAATAATTACGTATCATAGCTCATGCATCCTATAAATTTGTGACCCTGTGTTCTCTTCGTATTACTATCTAGTCAAAGATTGCCTGCAATTTGAAACACACTCAACTCCATTTTCCCACATTTTGCCTGGAAAATAAAGGTTGAGAATTTATAGCACACTGTGCAAAAACCCATATTACTCTTTCTGTCGTGGGACCTGTTTTATGGTGAATAGCACAGTTTCACTTATGCATACGCATCAATTCTTACCTCACTGAAAGGTGATGCTCTAGTCCCTGAACCTCAGCATCTACTGTAGCTTCCAATTGCTTTAGTCTCTGAGGCTTCATATTGCTGGATATTTTACATGCACTGTCAAGTCATGCTAGAAAAATCACCTACTCATTAGTTCAGCACAATGGAAGTTTGTATTATCTGACATAGAATTTCTTCATATTTTTCACTTGTATTGTCTTTACTTGTTAAATATCCATTAGATATGATAAAAATCTAATTAAATGGAAAACCTGCTAATGCAGTCTATCATATTATAAATCCATTCCTGGGTTTCTGAAGTATACTAAACATCAATATAATGGATATAAAACTGTGGCTATTTAGATACATTTTAATTCCCTGTGAAATGCCACTCTGGCATCAGTTGAAAGAAAAATGGGAAGAAATGTCTTTTGAAGCATTACATTCATTTTAACAGATGAGGTTCTAGTTCCCTAAAACACCAAGATTTGGAAATCATTTAACAAACCCAGTTACGTCTTTTCACTTCATTGTATTTTACTTACAGATTCTGTGCTCATAATAGAGTAACTGTACCAGGAAAAAAAAAAAAAAAAAAACGACAATGATAAACAGCTCTATAAACAAACATAAATTCCAAATAATGCATGAAACAAACAAATTTTTAGTGAGATTTACACATTTGAAGATACTTCTTTGCTAATCAAATGTAAAATATATGATAAAAGTCTGCTTTCTAAGTCCAAGATTTATACCTAATTTAATATATCACAAATATTAAAATATATAATGTTATCAAATATTATATAAAATAATAAAATAGTTAATATAATAAATTTAACCATGCCCATAAAATTTAATGAAAAAGGTAAAATACCTTAATAATTTAATTTTTGTTTTATCTATCTATTTTAAAGAGGCCACAGTCACACTATATCCCTTAGCAATCATTTGGGAATAAAAGAAAAACCGAATTTTTAAGGGTAAATGTAAAGTATAATTTAGAGCTTTTTAGTAATTTTGAGACATATGTAATCCACAAATGCTACTAAAAAAATTATCCTGTCGTATTTGCACATTTAGTTGTACAAGCATGCATTAAAAAATATGTATTTAAAAGCCCTTCTACATGCTATATGCTTTTAAGTGCAGAAGATAAATAGATTGACCAAGAAAACTATGTTTCATTACCTTTTGGAATTTATAGACAAGTGATGGGGAGATATATTAAAAGTTATAAATATAACTAAATAATTTTAAATGCATAGTGCTATAAAGAGGAAAGACAAGAGCCATGAAAACATGTGAGTGATCTGGATACAGCCCAGCCAAGGCAGAAGGTGGAAGTAAGAGTATAAGACCTCACTTTAAGCTCAGACTGAAGGATAAGCAGGAGTTAGGCAAGGAAAGTGGGGACAGGGGTGAGGGATGGGATTGGACATGGAGGGAGAATATTCCAAGGAAACAAAATATCTGATGTTCCACAAAATGTCAACAACCCATGGCCATGGAAGAAAAGACTGATTTCTAAATTATGTGAAACCTTGTAAGATATACCGAAACTTTTGAAGAAATGCATCCGTGTAGCTTTTCTTAGTCTTTGATTGGGCATGTATTATTTGTAGAGAACTGGGGTATCATTGATAGAGAATCTACTGAGGTACTCTACTTACAATGTTTATTGAGAATGAAATTATCCCATGCATTAAGATTAAATAGGAATGAAGGAATGAATCAAGATATTCTAATTTCTTCCAGATGTTTTTTTTCTTATCTTTCTTCTTTTTTTTTTTTTTTTTTTTTTTTGAGATAGCGTCTCATTCTGTCAGGCTGAAGTGCAGTGCAGTGGCGCAATAATGGCTCATTACTTTCTCCACCTCCCAGGCTCGAGTGATCCTCCTGCCTCAGCCTCCTAAGTAGCTGGGACTACAGGCTTGCACCACCATGCTACGCTAATTTGTGTAATTTTTGTAGAAATGGGGCTTTATCATGTTGCCCAGGCTGGTCTCAGACTCCTGGGCTCAAGCAATCCTCCCACTATGTCCCCCCACAACACCTGATCTCTTTCAGAATTTTTCTAAATACTTTAGTTAGATTTGATCTATTCTTATTTTGTTATTTGAAGTTACCAAGTAACTCATTTTTCTAATCTGTCCATTATTTAGAGGTAAGTGATAATTGATTTATGTTCATCAGAGTTTGTGTGGAGACTGGACTTGGGAAGATACTTTTTGCCTGTAAGACTATAAAGGATTATCTTTCTAAATCCCTCCAGTATCTGTACAATTCCACTCCATGTCACATTTTAGTAAACCCTGAGTTATCATTAGAGTTAGTGTTACCTGTATTATTTTCTTCAAGTTACTCAGAATGCATAGGATTCCTAGAGTAGCAGTTCTTAAATTTTAATGGGAAGTTTGATTCAGTACCCTGGGATAGAGTTTGAGAAATCTGTGTTATTAAAATGACCTTTTGCTCACTATTTTGCAAGACATTCCCAGATCTGCACGTTGACTACTGCTTCCTTGAAAGTCAAACAGTTGGCAAAAACAAAAATTATCTATGACAGAAAAACCAACCAAGTGCAAGTAACTTGAGTCTCAGATCAGTCATCTCTAAATAAGACAGTAAATTTTGTGTTTCAACCTTCCAAGAGGAAGTCTATGCCTAGAGCAGACTTGCTGATATAGCAAACTAAAAATGCAAATTTCAGAGTACACTAAAAATTTCTATTTTTGTCCCTGTTAGTTTTTCAAAGAAATTCAAGCCTTTTCTGTATACATACAGGCGCAGGATATTGCCATGCAAGTCTTATTTTTGCATCCCAACATTAGCTGGCATACAGCTTACAGAAAAATACCTAGACTACCTGGCAAGAGTCTAATATTCACTTTCTTGTAACTTGCATCTTTTTTAGTGTTAAAGTCTTGAACCAGCAAATAGGTATAGTTTAATTGTCAGTTTAATTACTGGCCTTAACACATGGCCTCCTCTATCATAACTGTCATCCTTCACACTGTTCATTTCTTATGTCAAGGTCCAGAAAATGATTAATGCTCACAACAAAAATGAGAGGCATTTTCTAAAGTTACTAATGTCATTGCACATATAGTTAATGCATGCACTATATTTAAGAAATGAGTAACTCTGCAGGTAAATTGTCATATGGAAGATAATTTAAGAAGATTAACCTCTGACACACTATATAAATGCCATATAATTCTGTAAAAATTAACAGATATGTTTTAGTAATCTCAGATTAAAACTTTTATTCCTTTTATTTTGTCTGAGGGAAAAATAACTGGTATATGCATGAGCATGTGTGTTAATCTTTCATCGTTATATTCATGAATGAATATTATATGAATGAATATATTGTTATTATATGAATTATATGAATGAATATTATATGAATGAATTCATTCATGAATGAATTCACTGAATGAAATATATTCAGTGCCATGTTTGATATAAATATGCTTTGTAAAATAAGTAATTTTTGTGAAATATTGACTGCATTTATAAGATATTGGTATACTGATACAGGAAAATGAATCACATTTCCTGTATGACACATTTCAGGCCAAATCTTGGGTCCCATAGATATGTAGTATATAGTGAGTCATATTTGCTCACTACTACTCAAAGAATCTTCACTAATTATTTTCCTTTAACACAAAAATAAAATAATTAGAATGGGATACATGCCCAGACATACATGACATCCACACATACAGCCACCCACACAGAAAGGTCGGTGTGGATGTGTTCCTTGTGTAGGGGGAGGGTATGTGTGTGAGGGTGTATGTTTTAGAAGATGATTACATTATTGAGTTGCATAATAAAACTGTTAGGGTCAACTAGATTATTTTTTGACTGTGAGTTTTTAACTTTTATAATTAAAGATCTACCAAGAGAGTAAATGTGCTGGAAGGAAGCGTTAGCATCTCGTGTTGAAATGTTGCCTCATCCCTCTGTAAAGATTGTTCTCTCAACTTCTATAGGAATTCAATAAAATGAAGGTCTGCTACCTTCATTTTAAATGAAGGTAGTTAATATATTAACTAAAAGAAGTTAATATATTAAGTGAATATTGAGTGGAACTCACTCTAGAGTATATTAATGAAGGTAGTATATAAGTATGCCCCTGATAAGAACTAAAGAAATCCTTTTTCTGAGCCCTGGAGAATTTAATTGTGAAAGAGAGCCAGGGAAAAAAATGATGTGAAGTGATCTGAAATATGTGAAATAATTTTATCACATAATTAAGAAAATGATTGCAATACATGAAAGTTTCCTCAAACAATAACTTTAAAAAATTGAATAAATTTCTCATTGTGGAAGTAAGTCCTCCACTCATGGAAGTGCTTATGTAAAGACCAGATAATTCTTCATCAAAGATACTGGAGAAGAGATGCTCATTTTGCATGGGAGACTGGTAAAAATGATATTGAAATCTTTTTTTAGTTCTAGATCTCTGTGGTCCTAAGCATGTAGAAGTAGGTTTCTCAGTATTGTGCTGAATTAGTTTATTTAACTTACCTGTGTAAACCAGAAATTAAAAACAATACTATATACTATGTAATTTTTCTCCCCTTTTATGCCCTTACTGTTAGAGTTCACATAACCATTATGTTTTGCTTTGTGTGGTAATGATAGCCCTATACCAGTCACCATGCCTCCACGTTTTTCTCATCCACTCCAAATCTGCTTAAAAATTGTATTTCTCCATATGTTGCTAAGGGAAATAAGAAATCCTTAGCAAAGTACTCAAGGATCTGATACTACTTTTCTTTTTAGCCTCACCTCTTGATACAACATCTTGAGATGATCTGGAATGAATTGTGTTCCCCCCAAAATTTATATTTTGGAGCCCTACCCTCAATGTGACTATTTAGAGTTAGGGCCATTAAAGAAGTAATAAAGGTTAAATGAGGTCATCAAGGCCATGCCCTAATTCATTATGACCAATGTCCTTATAAGAAGAGGAAGAGATATTAGGAATGCATGTGCACAGGAAAAAAAAAAAAAAATGTCATGTGAGGACACAGTGAAAGTGACCATCTGCAAGCTGAGGGGAAAGGCCTTGGCAGAAAACAACCCTGCGAACACCTTCACTTTGTATGTTCAGATTCCAGAACTATGAGAAAACAAATTTCTATTGTTTGAGGCAACCAGTCTGTGGTATTTCGTATTTTGTTATGGCAGCCTAGGGGACTAATACAGGGAGTCCTACATATAACCCCCATGCAAATGTGTGGAGTAACTAATCAATGTCCTCAATGGAAGAGATAACTAGACATTTTGGGTGTCACTGGGGTCTCATGTATAGAAGCCCAGGATGCTGCTGGACATCCTACAAAGCAGCGGACTGCCCTACATGCTTATTTTATCCACAGTGCCTGTTCCTCTTCTCAACATGCTCATCCCACTGACCTCATGTTCCCATCTCAATGAGAACTTTTTCAACACCTCGAAGAGAAATACTTGATCCTCACTTATACCTTCTCCATTGTTATTTTTTTTAATCGACAATTGCTCTTTATGTAATAAATTTTGAATGGTGTTTGCCTTCTAATTTCTTCTACTGGCCTGTAAACTTTCTGAAAGTTTTCTTGAAGTGTTAAACCTTATATCTCTTGTATTCTTCAGAGAAGTTTGTATGATTTTGCCTAGTATATTCCTAATGCTCCTGATCTCAATTATTATTTTGCCCCATTGATAAAAATAGAGACACCTAGTACCCTCTTGTGTACATTCTGACTGAGTAGGTTCAGGGACCTAGAAATGCATATTTTTAACAAGGGTTTTAGGTGATTGTGACAAGCTAGTGGGCTTAAGAGGAATTTTATTCAATCTTAGTATACTAAATGGTATATATCTTTGGCATGTGTAACAGATTACTTATATAAGTAAATGTAGCATTTGAAAAATTGGCAATGACAATTTTGTGGCATTATGGAACTTTAGAGCTATAACATTTCAGCTAACAGGTGTGAACATTGATTGCAGAGTTGAAGTCTTACAGAATTCAGAATTATGGTCATAAAATATTTAGAGGCCATTTCCCACCTAGTGCTTATTAGTGGTATTCATGTGAAGTCATCTTCAGTATATCATGGAAATTTAATGCTGGCTCATGGCTTAAAGATAGTCTATTGTAACCCTTTATTATATAAGAGAGCTTAATCCTCAGAGAATTTTGGTGCATTGACAAGTTACCAAGCTCCTAAGATTGAAACCCAGACTATCACCCTTATACTTGGCTCTTACTTATTCCTCCAAAAATCATTTCAGTTCACTCACTGGAAATTTTCATTCTATCGTATGTGTGAAATGTAAGGCAATATCAAAAATTAAAATTTTCACTTACCCTAAATATGCAATTTTTAGAGATGCTTGAGAAGAACTATAGTAACATTTCTATTGAAGCAAACAAGATTTGTTTACTATAATTTTTAAGTAATAAGTAAATGTGTATATGTGTATCTTAATCAGTGTCCTTAATGGAATCAAGTCAATGTTAGGGATTAGGTTACTTTTGGATGCACCTATCACACAATGCAAGCCAAATTTCTAGCAGAATATATTGCTTTCATTACTGTTCATTTTCATAAAATCTTTATAAATAATATTTTGAATGAAAATTGATGAATCTTAGATTTTCTCATCACATTTTTTCTAAACTAGGAAGCATTCAGATGTTAATAACAGCAATTTAACTAAAAGAGCTTAAAGACAGATGAGTTTATTCTCTTGCACACCAAATAAAGCTAAAGTGAGCATTGCTAAATTTATGAAAGCATCAGGAAGCAGGTTTCTCACATTCTGCTCTGATGTCCTTAGTTATGTCTTCCATCCTAAAGATTCAAGGTGAACCTGCATGTCCAACTATGGCATCCTTGTTTTGAACAGAAAATAAGGAATGGGAGAAGGGCAAAAAGAACATGTGCAAGATATCTCTCCTCTTATAATGAGTTTTTCAATAAGTGACACTAATAACATTTACTTATAGTTCATTAGCCACTACTGCCATCTGGAATAAAATCAGGGCTTTGTTATTACAAAGAAAATACACACTGGATCGTTACCCAACAGGTTTTGTCAGTATGTGCTTTGTTATTATTTTTGCTTATCTTTAGATGTTTTCACCTTTTTTTAGCAGAATATGTTCATAAAGTCTAGTTTGGAATAACTAACGTGTTGTAATCTTTGGTTACATACTACACACATAATGACAGCATGTGATACTAAAAACATTTGACATTTGATTCAAGAAAATTAATGGAGAGAAATGAAAAAAGATCAATTTAATTACTGAGAAAACAAAACTAATACTGAAGGTGATACACAGCAACATCTTTGTGCACACATCACAACACATAATGTATAAACTTCTGTTTGCATACAGGTAAAATCTTAGACATGTAATTTGGAAACTAATAATAGAGCAAATAGTGGATAAAATCATCAGTGTATGACTTACCCTAATGGTCAGTTTACTTTATTTCTGGACTTAACATTAATCATTATGTTTTTCTGTTGAGTTGTTTTGTTTTTAGGAACTTAATTTAGACTGTTTTGAATAAGAATGCATTTTAGTAATTAATTCAACATCCTGAAATATTACTTTCAAATGGACCGTGAATAATTTTGTCACATTTATTTTAAGCCAGCTAAAGAAATCTTCAGATTCATTCTCAAATTATTTTGTTTTCTCAAAGGTATCTTGTCTGATGTTTGGAAATTTTAACACTCTTCATTTTTATTATATAACTTTTGATTCTATAATGAGTATAATTTAAATGTTTTAAATCATTTAAACAATAAGAAAGGGGGATGAAAGAGGAAGTGTTTTGAATGAGGCAAGGATCCTTTTATGCCTTTTGTAGGACTTAGTCCTTAAGGTTTCAATTCTTTATGAAGACAGGGTGAATATGGACTTCCTTCAGATAAGTAACCCTGGCAAGATTTATGTCCATCCCCTAGCCTGTTAAGGCCTCTCTTCAAGGTAATGAGTATCCTATGTGTATTTCTCTTCCTACAGTTAGACTGTTCATGCATGGTAATAAAAAGCTAAAGGGATTAAAACTTGTTTATATGCCTTCTGATCTTACATTATAATGTGTCCACCCATCCAACTATTTTATTAAATATAATTATTTTCCTACGACATTGGCAAATGACTAGTATAATTACTTGTCAGGGTTTTTTATTGTTTTGTTTTATTTTTACTTAAACAATGGGTACAAAAAAAATTGACATGGGTAATCTGAGCACTTTGGTAGGCTGAGGCAGGCAGATCGCGAGGTCAGGAGTTTGAGACCAGCTTAACCAATATGGTGAAACTTGGTCTCTACAAAAAATTCAAAAATTAGCTGGGCATGGTGATGCATGCCTGTAGTCTAAGCTACTTGGAAGGCTGAGGCACAAGAATCGCTTGAACCTGGGAAGCAGAGGTTTCAGTGAGCCAAGATCACACCACTGCGCTCCAGCCTGGGTGACAGAGCAAGACTCCTCAAAAAACAAAACAAAACAAAACAAAAAACAAACAAAAAATACATTGCCATGGCTATGAAGCAAAAATTGCCTAGGCTTTAATTATTAGGTAATTTTTACTTTTTCAACTATGTGGATATTTCATTAATTGAAGTTGTCAAACTTAACCTATTTGGAATCAATGACTAATATAAGTTTATATACTTATTTCCCATGTGATGTAAACTTAATTACTTTACATTTCAAAGAGATTGAAATCTTCAAAGTGACTAAAATTCACATTGATCTTTTCCACACATTATTATTAAAATAATTGAGATGGTTGGAAATTCTGTTATGATTTTTTAAATGCAAAATTATTTTTCTACCTTCATAATTTTTTGCAGTATATAAACTAATGATGTATCTATGTTATATTATTATTACTGGGATTTTGTTTTTCAAACTTTTATCAGTTATAGAAAGGAGCTATTGAGGAATTCTAAATATTCTATGTATCGATCGTAGTGCTGTTTACCTATTTTTTACACATTACAATTTCACATATGCTACAAGGTCATTAATTAAAATTAGTGGAGCTATACATTTGAGATATGTACATCTTACAGTATGTATGTTATAGCTCAATAAAATTTTAAAGTATGTATTGGACATCATTTTACAGTTTGTTATAAAACAAAGGATACATTGTATTGATATTGTCTGCTTATTTTTCTTTTCATGAATAGGGACTTTATTGTTTTTACTTTTGGTATCCTTAATGCTGAGTACAGTATCTGGATTTTAATGGAGGCTTCATAAGAGTTTTATGACTGAAATAATGAAAAGTACGTTGAAACAGAAAAGTCAAGTTTTTCAATGTATTTTCAATCCCATCAATTTACAAGTGTATATATGAAAATGCATCATATTTACACATGGTTGTTGTCCTCAAAAGGTTGAGAGTAATACTCTTATTTATATAAAATTATTTTTCCTTATCAGTAAATTTCTTCAGGAATTTGGGGTTTATTGGTACTTTGAGAGGTCTCCTAATTTGTGCTAAAATTTTATTATTAATATAATACTTTTGCTAATGCTTATTTATTATCTTAGCATTTTCAGACTTTTATTATTGTCACCATAATTTTAAATCTACAAAAGCTTTGCTTTGAAGGTGCATTTTACAAAATCAAGATAATTGAAAACACTCACCTATCCATGTGTTTCTTTATATTATATACATATGTTTTCACTTAATCTGCCTGTAGATTTCTTATCTGAGAATTAAAAATAGGCTTAATCAAGTCCTTTATTCATGCTATGTATGTTAGCATTAGGGGAAACCCTCAAAATTGTACTCAAAGACTATACTGTTCAATCATTATTTGGAAGATTTTAATTACTAGGCTTTCATACCTGTGATTCGAGACCATGATCTTGAGGTAGATATGGAAATGTATTATCAGTGATGAAAAGACATGGTTCCAAACCATGGAACCATGTATGCATAATACATGATGAATGGGAAAAGATAAAGATGAGAAAATTGGTGGCCTGGAGGGTCAGAGGTGATGTTGGTTAGGGTTAGGGAAGTGGTTTGGAGGAGATTTGGGTCTTCATCTTCCAACAGAAGTTGGATTAGTACTAAAAGAGGTGATAGAGGGTGAGGCTACTTAAAGAGAATTTATAGGGAAACTTAACAGGAGAATGGAAAATGATACCTGTTTTCCAACCTTGTTAGAGATAAAATAACTTTTTCTCAGGTACTTTGAAAGCAAGTTTATATAAATATTTATTTTTATTACTATTAGTATTATCAATTTGTTGCTAGAATGTTCAATTGAGTTAATACATTATTATTAAAATTATTCATATAACATGATTTTATATATAAATAGCTTGACGTATGTTATGCTTATAAAATTATATTCATAGCTAATTCTGATCATTTAACCGAACTTTCAAATACTTCTGAAGCAAGGGCTATGAAGACACAATTTGGAACAGCTATGTTGTAGGTTTTCAAATGCTTCTTTTATAGAATTAGGGTTGACTTAGAAAGTATTGTTTTCACCTATAAAAATGGCAGCTTTACATGATTCAGTATTACAGTTTAAAAGTGTAGGTTTATCAAAGTATTCCAAAATGCTAACAAATAAAATCAGAGAATGTTTTATTGTTTCCTTACTAGATATTACTTTTTAAAACTCTGAACATAATGATGTAATAGAGGTCATTAAAATCCAATTAGTAAAAGTTTCTGAATTTTTTATATGAATTAATTCAAAGATTAAGAATATGAAATCATCGTTTTCTTTAGATATTTTGTTCTCATTTTAAGTATTCATTTACTTAATTTTATGTCATTAGCTCTAAAACAAATACACAAAAGGTCAGGGTTGGTGGCTTATACCTCTAATCCCAGAGTTTTGGAAGGCCCAGGCAGGAGGATTGCCTGAGACCAGGAGTTCAGGACCAGCTTAGGCAACAAAGTGAGACCCAGTCACTACAAAGGAAAAAAAAAAAAAAAAAATTAGCCAGGTGCTGTAGTGTGCCCTGTAGTCCTAGCTACTATGGAGGCTGAGAAGGGGAGATTACTTTGGCCCAGGAGTTTTGAGGTTACAGTGAGTTATGATCATGCTACTGCACTCTAGCCTGGGTGACAGAGTGAAACACTGTCTCTAATTTAAAAAAAAAAAAAAAAAAAAGTCTGTAACTTCAACTTTGCTTCCTCCTATTTTAAGAAGTTTTGGTAATAGGGAAAAATTTTTATTTTTGTTTGCCACTAGATCAATATTTTTCCTTTCATATGTTTCTTAACAAACTTATCTGAAATTTACCCTTGAGAATGATTTTTATCTGGTGTGCTTTTGTTTTTATGATGATATATAATTTATACATTAATGTCACCTATGAATAAATTGATTTTAATCATGTAGATTTGCATAAGAGCATGTTTCAAAGATGCTGCTCTTTTTATCATCTTTACTTCTATATCATGTAAATATATAGACTCAAAAAATTTTAAAGCATATTCCCTACTTCATATGAAATTTCAACGTGGCCAAACATTTTTTAATGTATGTCCATTTTTATTATTTTAACAAAAACTGGAGCTTTTGAAACATCCCCTTAACAAAAACTTCACTGAGATTGATTTTTAAAATTATGTCAATGACTACCTGTTCATCTACATAATTTTATAAATTATACAATTTGTGAAATAGTTATAATTTAATATGTTGTATTTAATATGCATGATATTTCATCCAGTCAGGCAGGTGAAATTCATGAGTATATACTTTTATTCTAAAAGATTCTGATAAAATTAAATATTATATTAAATTCTGAGGTTAACAATTAAATTTTTGAAGTGATATCAGTATCATATTTATCAGAAAATATGAAATGATAAAGTAATGTGAAATGTTTGAAATATGAGAAAGTCAATACTTTAGTGTTTGCTGAGAGTCTTATAGTACTTAGAAAATAAGTTTTTATATATTTGGGCATTTTTAAGTTATGTCTATATTTCTTTTCAAGTTACCATTGATCCAAATACAGTGAAAAATAGCAAACCAGGTGCCAAATATGATCCATGCGAAAGTAATTTTCTCATGGAGGAGTATTTTTCTATCTTCAAGGGTAGCAGTAAAGGTTTTGATCCAGTGGTCTGAGCTGTGTCATCTTTTTTTTTGGTAGTTTAAAGTCATTTGCTTTGTTATGGGTATGACTTATGTGGTATTAAGTACTGCAGCAGCACTATTAAACATTATATCATAAATCCTTTTAAGATGTGGAAAAGTTAGTGTCCGAAAGGCCATTTAAAATTTTCCACTTTAATTCCAAGCTAAAGGCAGTTTTCATTGTGTTCCTTTTTTCTTTTTAATAACTGACATAATCCACTAAAAAAGATAAAAGTATCTTAGTACCACTCATGCATTTCCAGACAAAATCCAAACATTATAGATTGTCTTTAAAATATAGATTGAGATTGTTTTAAAATTATAGACAAATGGATGAATCTATTTCTATAAAACTGAAGTAGCAATATTAATTACCATCAACAGCCACAATATTAAAATGTCCTGCAATTCCTCAAATCTGTAAGTGGCAGAAATACTTCATTATGAAGTGGTTTGTTTACATTAATTCTTCAGCTCTCTAACTTTCAATTTTATGAATATATATTAAATTTTGTTTTCTTTCATTAGAACTACACCTTATTTTTTCCCAAGATACATTTTTGGTGAATGAGGAGAAAAAAATAGAAGAAATTAACTTTTTAAAGTTCTGACTCAGTATTCTAACCAAAATTAAAATTTTCTGCTTTGAGTGTTATCTTTAAAAATAGGCTATATTTAAAGGCAACCCGGGAAGAATTAATCTTGATTCTTCCTGTATTTCTTTGATTAGTTAAAGAAACTATGTCACAAAAGAGATATTCCTGGTGTTCTGTCATTTTCAGTATATATGTATTTAAGTTTTTTAATTTTTTTTTTTTTTTTTTACTTTTGATGTAATCCTCTTGGTGAATTTTTTTTTCTGGGAAAAAAATGCTGTCAAATACACAAAGTAAAAGAAAGACAAGAAACAGTAGTTAACGAAGATTTTTGAATACTTTTGTGTATTTTGGCTTTTCCTTAAAAAATAAAAACAAACAAAAAAAACCTTTTCTAAAAACTATAAATTGTAAATTGACATTTCAATACCTGATCATGGAAGCATTTCTTGTTTTGAAAATGACAGGGTTGGAACATATGATTTAAGTTTAACATTAGAGATGTCAGAGCTAGCAATGCATTAACACAAATTCTAAGATCTTTAGCTAAACAAAGGTACAAGTGTTCATGAAATGAGGTAGGTGCCTGTAGAATCTAAAAAGTTAAAAGGACAACAACTGTATGTATGTCACCTGAATCTCTGTTGTCCTGAATTTTATTCCTGTGTTTTAAATTCATGCTTTTCTTTTATCTTTGCCTAAAACTTATTGTATTTTATCTAAGTATCTGTTGGTTTCCCGTCTCTAATCCCGTCTCATGCCTTCCCTCTGTAATCCAGTTATTAAGGAAGTGTTGGACATGGACCCCAGTTTTAATATAAATAAAAATAAATGTTATAGAACTTTTTGAGAGTTTGATAACTTTAGTCAAGAAAAATTTACTGACCCAATACTTGTTGTGATACTTGCTTTGAAAATGAGAGAGTTTGAATAATTTATTCCAATAGTTTTACATGTTTATTTTAAATCACTATCTTAAGGCTTTTATAAACTCTATATTTTTTTGATACTCTATGGTAAACTTTATGTACTTAGGAATTAATATCAACTCATTATTAGCAAAAAATAAACATCTTTACATCAAGAGTAGTTTTTCCTTTAAAAAAAAAAGGTGGAATGTGTATAATGGACAGGGGATAATCAAAATTTACCAAGTGAGGCTAGTAAGACAATCCCAACAATTCACAATCATCATTCACTGGTCCATTAATCACAGGACAATATATACAAATGAAACTTACCTGGCCGGACATGGTGGCTCATGCCCGTAATCCCAGCACTTTGGGAGGCCGAGGCAGGCAAATCATGAAGTCAGGAGTTCAAGACCAGCCTAGCCAACATGGCAAAATCCTGTCTCCACCAAAAATACAAAGAATTAGCTGGACGTAGTGGCGGCACCTGTAGTCCCAGCCACTCCGGAGGCTGAGGCAGGAGAACCGCCTAAACCCAGGAGGCGGAGGTTGCGGTGAGCCGAGACCGCACCACTGCACTCCAGCCTGGGCAACAGAGCAAGACTCCATCCCCCACCAAAAAAAAAATAATTAAATAAAAAAATTAAACTTACCTACATATTAGAAAAACATCAAAATTCAACCATGAATCCAGCACAATATCAAATGAATAGACAAAAATTCTACCAACAAACTTAAGAAAATATCATCTATGAAATTCAAGTACTACTGCTTAAAGAGCATTTGCAGAACTCTCACCTCAAGGTTTCCCTGCAAAACAAGGTGAAATGCATACTCAAGACTCTTTAAGAATGAGCCACTGATACAAACAATATACTTGTAACTTGTGTAACATTTCATACATTTTTTTCAAGCACTGCATGATAATTAATTTGCATCAGGCTTTCCAAATTAGAAAAGCTTCACTTATAGAACTTCTTTCCATAAACTCTATATTTTAACTCTATATTCTTTTTAGCCCCTGGATGTGTGCTGTCACCATTACAAGGACTCAGGGATATGTAAATGATTGGGAAGAAAGAAAGAAATAACATTCAATTCAAACATTGAGGACCCTTCCCCCTTGCAAATGGGCAAGATGTAATGATAATAGGGCATCAACGTATAAATATGAAAATAAAATAGATTTTAGGGTGCTGGCAATGTTAAAATACATTATTTAGGGGTTAGGGTTTTAACTGGAAAAACCAAAAGAAAAGCTGTCATTTGATGATGTTGTATTCATTATTACTTACTCTGAAGAGGCAGAAGATTCTCATGTATTTTTAGACTTAAAACGGACCACAGTTGAACAATCCTGGTGAGGGATGGGGCAGGAACTTCTCATCTTTCATATCGAATTTAACCGAAAGCTCCATTAAATAGATTTTAGTTAGACAGCTAATTAAAAGATTATAAATGCAGACCTTTGAAAATAAGGACAGAAGTGTCATTGAAATGAATAGCAACATGTGACAAGATAAAATACCTACAGAAGAGTTGGTACTTCTAGGCAGCACCTTTTCTAAAAGTCAATATATGTTTGGGTCATTTCTGGTGCTTTGCTTTTACAAGCACACCTGCATCTGAATAACGGTTTCTCTAGAGAACATACCAAATAGTGTAGTCCATTTATTTATTTAGAATACATGTGTTGAGCCCTTACTCTCTGGATAGTGTTCTAAGTTACTTTGATAAACATAAAAGACAAAGATCCCAGACACATCAAGCATATATTCTAACTGATAGATGACCCAAAACAAACATAAAAAGGTGCAATTATATTTTACAAGACTATAAATGCTATAGAATTTTAAAATAATAGTGAGCAGGTATAAGGAGTCCTAGGGGTTCCAGGAATGAAAAAGAGGTGAGGAATTTTAAATGAGGAGGCTAGCATAGGCTTCATGGAGAAGGTTACATTTTAGAAAAAAACACGGAGGAGGTGGGGAGTTATCCATATAAATATTTGAAGGAAGACAAGTTCAGGAGGGGACAGCTGGTGAAAAGTCCTAAGGCAGGACCATGACTGGTGTGTGAAAACAGCAGAGACTACAGCAGAGTGAGATGTTATGGAGGTAACCTTAAATGATGGAATCACTTAAGGTTTTATTGTTAACTGTAAGTGTTTTAGATTTTTCTCTGAGTGAAATGGGGAGCCATTACAGGGTGTTGCCCAGAGAGGTATGTAATTATTACACTCTAGAAGAGTCCTTCTGGCTATTTCATAGAACAAAGGAAAAAAGCAAAGTTAAAAGTGAAGAAAATGATTGAGAGCTGTTACCATTATCCTGATAAGAGATGGTGCTGCCTCATACAGTGATAGAAGAGCGATGACATGTGGTTGGATTCTGACTATCTTTTGAAGTGAGTGTCATCAGGATTTTCTGACCGATTGATGTGCAGTGTGTTAGAGAGAAGAGTGAAGGATAACCTTGTGGCTTTTAGGCTATATAAATGGAACATACATGGGGAGGGGTGCAAGGGTAGGTTTCTAAAGCAATGTAAGAGTTAAGTTAAATATGTATAATTAAATATTCCAAGACAGTGATCTAGGCCTAATATAAGTGTGAATGTATAGATGGAATTTCAAACAATGAGCTTGGATAAGATTATCAAGAGTGTGAACATTGATGGAGAAGAGGGGAGGGGCAAGGACAGTTCTCTGAGGTATTCTAGCATTAAGTCTGGGGAAATAGGAAGATGTAGCAAAGGAGATGAAAAGAAGTAACCAATGAGTTGGTGAGAAAACTAAACCTCTCAAACTAAAGGTTTAGAGTCAATGATCAGAATCAACAATGAGGAAATCATTATTGACCTTAGCAAGAGGAGGTGTTATAGAGTAATGAAGACAAAGTCCCAACTGAACCGGTTTTGATGGAGAATTGAAAGAAATGGGAAAAGGGAATAGAGCTAACTCTTCTTTCAAGGAGGCTTGCTGCTACAGAAAGTAAAGAAGTGAAATGGTTGAATTCTAAGATGCACGTGTGTTCATCCTTAAAAGAGAACATGCAAGAATTTTTTATTCAAATATTTTCTAATGGTTCACATTATTTTTAGAAATAAGAAAGCATTCTCATGGATCCACATCCTCATCAATACTTCACATTATTTATCTTCTAAATTCAAATCTTGGGTGTAACAATTATATAATATTATGATCTTAATTTTTATGTTCCTGACTACAAATCAGATTGAACACTTTTCATATGTTTATTGGACATGAATATCTATCTTAAGATATTGATTTAAAATATGTATATATATCTTGAAATATCAATTTTGAAACATAGGAAGTTTTTTCTTTTGAGATGTATTTTATCTGATATATTTAGTATTTTTTGTATGTTTTATAATAATTTTTTGACAATTATATGTTGCAAGTAACTTCTCCAGGTTATTGGATTCTCTTTGATTTATTTTTGGATGAGGAACAGAATTCTTCTTCCTATAACACATTATTTGAACATTCTTAATTTAAAACATATTTTAGTAAATATTCAGTTTTTCTTTTAATTTAAAGATGTTTGTATTATGCACTTGAAAGGTAATTTTGGGCCGGGCACGGTGGCTCACACCTGTAATCCCAGCACTTTGGGAGGCTGAGGCGGGTGGATCACAAGGTCAGAAGATCGAGACCATCCTGGCTAACCCAGTGAAACCCCGTCTCTATTGAAAATACAAAAAATTAGCCAGGCACGGTGGGGGCGCCTGTAGTCCCAGCTACTCCAGAGGCTGAGGCAGGAGAATGGCGTGAACCCGGGAGGGGGAGCTTGCAGTGAGCTGAGATCCCTCTACTGCACTCCAGCCTGGGCTACAGAGCGAGACTCCATCTCAAAAAAAAAAAAAAAAAAAAAGATAATTTTGTTGGATATACATTTCTGGATTTGCAGTTATTTTCTATTAGCATTTAGAAGATATTATTTCACCATCTTTCAGTTTCTATTGCTTGAGAAACCTAGTTTTAGGCTAATTGTATTTCTTTTGTAAGTGATCTGTCTGTCATGCCCTTTCCCTCACACTTGGTCTTCAAATCCACACTTTGTCTTTGTTGTTTTGTAGCTGCACTATAATGTGGCTAAGGATTGTTGACTTTTATTCATGTTGGTTTACATTCATAAGGCTTTGATATCACTGTTTTCAGGTCTCCATTAGTTGTGGGAATTGCTACATGATTATCTAGTCAGATATAACCTGACTTTTATTCTCTCCCTTTGGGATTTCAGTCGGACACACGTTAGATTATCTTATTCTGTTTTCCATATCTTTTATCCTCTCTCCCAAGTTTCATTGACTTGCCTGTCTCTTATGCCTTTGACCAATCTTCCAGTTAACTCTCTCTTCTTTTAGACCTCTTGTACTGTTTACCTATCCATTAACATTTCTATGTTTTTATTTCTAAAATGTATATTTGACTTTTTATATGTTATCTTTTATTTATAATTTCCTGTTATCTATCTCTGATACTTTAAAATTTCTATCTATTTATATGTATTTATTTTATTTTCTGCTATGGATAGTTACAATATTTGACATCTTTACAGTATTAACATTTACTTGTTGGTATTTCTCTGCTGATTATCACACATGCCTGCTTATTTCTTTATATATTTTCAGTTTTCTACTGTGAGCTCATATTTGTTAGAAGTCAGTATGAGAGAATGCCAACAGTCTAATTAGGAATCATTTCATTCAAAGATATGTTTCCTTCTGCTGGAAGCCAGGGAAAGCTGCCAGTCTGAGACAATTACAGAGTTCCTGTTCAATGCAAAAGACTCAGATAGGATTCCTCAATTTCTGGTGGGACCCAGGCATAATCTCCAGGTTTTCTATCTTATTTTTAGCATCTACACCAGAGTAACCTAGCTTTAGTACTTGCTTAATGTATGTGTATGTGTATATGTGTGTATATACATATATGTATATACAAATCTAAATATGTATATGGACATATATGCTTATTTATACAAATCTGTGTATATATTTTTTACAAACCTATCTATCTGTGTATCTATCTATCTATCTACTTAGAGTTGGATTCCATCGTCTCTAGTCTCTAAATATTAACTCTGTAACATTAGGTTATTTTTTAAAACTTTTTCCTAACCTTTATTTCTTTTGCAAATCTCATATTTCTCAATAAATGGCAACTAATATTGTTAATATACTTATGTTCCTTCAACATTAGAAAAAACATGTTTTTATTTATTATTATTGTATTTTTTGGACAAGGTATTATTCGGTTGCCCAGGCTGGAATGCAGTGGTGGATTCACAGCTCACTGCAGGCTGAATTACCTGGGTTCAAGTGATTCTCTCACCTCACCGATCCAAGTAATTGGGACTACAGGCATGCACCACCATGCCCAGCTAATTTTGTTCATTTTTTGTAGAGATAGCAGTCTCAGTATGTTGCCCAGGCTGGTCTCAAACTCCTAGATTCAAGCGATTCTCCAAACTCAGCCTCTCAAAATGTTGGGATGATATGCATGAGCCACTGTGCCCAGCTTTTTAAGAAAAAAAAAAAAAAGTGTTTTTAAAATAAACTTGCTCCTCCACTATGTGGCTAGTAACTATATCTTTTGTAAATATTTTGAATTGGGAATTTGTCACTTTTTGTTGTATTTTGTTTGCTTCTTGGAGGCATTGCAGTGAAGGGGCAAGCACAGGGGCACCGGAGCCAGACTGCTGAGTTTTAATCCCATTTCCACTGCATAAGCCTTATGTTACCTTGGGCAAGTTTCTTTTAATCTCTATGCTTTTGTTTATTTGTACAGGAACTACAAAAAATAGTTTCTACTTTATGTGCTTCTTGTGAGAATGAATATTTGTTACTATATTGAAATTGCTTAGTTCAATGCTGATTCTCAGGAAATATTTACTATGATTATCAGAACAAAAAACTTATATCCCAAATTGCTGGTAATTGTTCCAGCTTACTAATGAAATACCAAAAATTAGAAAGAGAACGACTTTTGCTTCTTCTTAATTAGTGATAAGTTTATGGACTGTGGAGTCTGTCTCAAGAGGTTTAGATTCATCCTTATTAGTTACCACCAGCATCACCTTAACAAATTACTCAAGTTGTCAAATTCTCAGATTTCCTACCTACACAATAAAGAAACTAGGAATACCTTCCTCTTAGGGTTGATGTGATAACATAATCACTAATGTAAAACATCTGAGTACACAATCTGCACATAAAAATAAATATCAGATGTAATTTTTATGATTAATTTTACTTGAAACTGTCATCTAAATTTCGCATGCTATCAAATTATATGCTTCAAATAAAGAATTATACAGTACTAACATCCAGGTGTGCTTTCCTAACCTGTTAGGAAGCTGTAGAAAACAGAATAATCAGTTTCAAAAAAGCATGACAATAATATGAATGAAAATATAATAAGGAAAGTTAATATTAAACTGGTGGTATGGTGTCTGTTGTTTCCTGATTATAATGAAATTGCTAAACTACCACAGAATTGTGTGAGGGGTTTCCAGGTGAGATATGCAATCAATACCCTGAGACAGCAATAACCCTTTCTTTAGGCACAACTTTATAAGCAGTGTTAGTTCCATGATTTTATCCAAACAAGACATCACAATGCAAACTCCAATAGGGAGAACTCTCCTTGGCCAGATATCTAAATTTAACAGGAACTTAAGAGATTCTTTAGTGTAGGGCCTCATGCAGCATGTGTTGAAAATAGTGCTGAAAACAAGAAATATGTAATATATGGATATATTTAAATAAACTCCAGGCTGTCATGTTTCCATAACATCGGTAATTTTCTGCCAATAGTTTTGTCCTTAGTGAGCCGTGGCCATGACATGGAAGCTGTCCAAGACACTTGGTGACCAAGAGCCTCTTTCTAGTAGGAGTCTGAGCTGAAAATAGCTTTCTGCATTTTCTCAGCATCATGCATTTACTGTGTAGCTTTAAGTTCTTCCCTGAACACATTATTGTTTAATTACTTACTGTGCAATATTGTATTATGCCAGTTATGTAAGGACTCCAGTGGACCTCAAGCATGGTAATAAAATCATTCATAAGGTCATGTGAAGTTCAGAGTTGTTAGGGAGGTACATTGCAGTTAGCTTTTCCCTCTTCCCACAGTAATGTTCATTAATACCTTATGTGAGGCACTGTTTTCCTTGTGTAGTTCAGAAAGCTACTTTATTTCATGGCCCCTGGAAACCAGGAAATGATTTTATTAGCAGACAAGAGAACACATACACACACACATACTCTCTCTCTCTATCTCTCTTTCTCAGCTTTTGTCCCCCAAAGTTGAATAACGTAATTTTTGGGAAGAGGAAGAATTCTTGGCACTGAATTGTAGACCCATATGGTTCTTGGAGATATGGTCTAAAAATGTAATTGTTTGAAAACTTTAGTGAAAACAAAGTTTGTGATACTATAGATTTATAGAGCACAGAGAAATATAACTTTCCCACATATTTGCTATGTCTCCCACTTCTGCATAATGAGGCTGGAAAAAGTTACTATATTTTAATTTTTTTGAGTGGGAGTACTAAATTAATTGAGTATTCATAATGCCAGTCTACGATCTGTAAAGTTAAAAAATGTTTTTGAAATATTTAATTCCAGGACCAGTGATTCACAATATTCATTTTTTGATTTGTCATTTGCACTTTCTTAAAGCTTCTAGACATAAATAACTTTTTGGTAAATCTAGTATCTTTGCTTTCCCTTTGTCTTCCTACATTACCTTCTTAGATATTCCAGAATCATAACATTTTGGGTAGCGAGAGTAATTAAGATTTTTTTTTTTATTTTACAGAAGAGAAATTTGTTTCTGTGTTCATTCATGCACCAGTTCCATATACCAGGTCAAAGGCAGAGCTGAGCAGTAAGACAGTGTTCTCAATTTCGAATCTTGGGTGTTTTCTGCCTTTGCATCCTGCACTATACTGCTTGTAACTTTTACATCCTATGGTTGTGTCTTGTTTGATTATTTTGCCTAGAATGTTCATTTTTTTTTTGTTTTCATTCCAGAGAAAGTCTCCCTTCCTTAAATATTCTAATGGATTTGCTTAACTGGTTAATATAGTCAGTAGCAAAAATAGGTACTTCTTGAAGCCTGTGGTCAATCAGGCTTACTTACTTTGCATATGTTATGCATTTAATTTATTTTAGAAGTATTAATGAAAATAAGCCTTCTATTAGTAGAATATGTATTGTGGGGGTATTTGAGCTGAAAGTTGGCTCTCTATTTTTTCTTGGGCATGCTCTCCCACTTTCTCAGCCCTTTCATACTTTTCAATAGTGAAAATCTGATACATGAAAAGACAGAACACAAAACCCATTAGCTCAAGTCTTTATCAAAATGTTGCAAACAAGGTGAGAACAGCTTTGAATTGAGCGTTCTTGAAGACAGCAAAGAATTTAAACCTTATAATAAGGCAGAACAGAGCAGGTACATTGACGTTCAATTGGTTACTGCACACATTTTTAGAAGGTAGGGAATTAGTCACACATCAGAGTGTAGGGGCAGCAAGACTGGAATGCTGATTAGTGGCCATTGTTTGGAAAACTGGGATTTAGCAAGAGGAGTAAAAAGTAGCATAGGAGACAACATTATTGCAAATAAGTGGAAATCTTTTCTTTATTTTATTTTTTTGAGTCAGGGTTCTTACTATCACCCTGGCTACAATCCAGTGGCACATGTAAGCTCACTGTAGCCTCCAGTTCCTGGGCTCAAGCGATCCTCCCAAACTGGTGAGATTACAGGCATGAGCCACCACAAACAGTACTTTAAAATGAAACATATTCAACCTGTATTGCAATTGACCACTGGCCACTCTCTTCTGCCTGCAAATTTATAACACCCTATAACCCTGCCATATGTGTGTGTGTGTGTGTGCATGTGTGTGTGTGTGTGTATGTTTATATATTCTCTTAGTTATTAAAAGAAAAATTGTATAACAAAATACCAAAACAAGATTTTCTTCCATATGTGAATAGCTTGCAGATTCACATAAGAGCCATGGTTTCTCACTTAAAATCATTTCATAAATTGATGTGTTTATCCCCACTGATAGTGAACCTAATTTACTCCAAAAACTACCAAATGTTTTCAACTGAAACATTTTATCCTCAAAGATAAATAGATGTTTGTCCTAGAAGTAAGCTGGTGAGTGAAAAAAGAAAAGTAAGTAGAAGAAATAGAGATACCCAAATGCTGATTTCTAATACAATTGACTCTTGAACAACACAAGATCTAGGGGCACTGACACCTTTTGCAGTTGAAAATCCATGCATAAATTTTGACTACACAAAAACTTAACTATCAACAGGCTACTGTTGACCAGAAGCCCTGCTGATAACATACAGTCATTTAATAAATAATTGTTTGAGACACACACACACACACACACACACACACACACACACACTGTATACTTACAATAAAATAGCCTGGAGAAAAGAGAACATTATTAAGAAAATCATAAGGAAGAGAAAATATATTCACCATTAATTAAGTGGTAGTGAATCATCATAAAATTCTTCATTCTCATCTCTTCATTCTCATCATCTTCACATTGAAAAGGCAGAAGAGCGGGAAGATCAGGAGGGGTTTGTCTGTCTGTCTTAGGGTGGCAGAACAGAACAGGTGGAAGAGGTGGAAGGGGAGGCAGGAGAGTGATATGATTTGTCTGCAACTCCATTCAAATCTCAACTTGAATTCTATGTCCCAGAATTCTCATGTGCTATAGGAGGGACCCAGTGGGAGGTAATTGAATCAGGTGGACTGATCTTTTCCTGTGCTATTCTAGCGATATTGAATACATTTCAAGAGATCTCACGGGTTTATCAGGGGTTTCTGCTTTTGCTTTTTCATAATTTTCTCTTGCCACCACCATGTAAGAAGTGCCTTTCACCTCCCGCCATGATTCTGAGGCCTCCCAGCCATGTGGAACTGTAAATCCAATTAAACCTCTTTTTCTTCCCAGTCTCACGTATGTCTTTATCAGTAGCCTGAAAACGGACTAATACAGAGAAGCAGGCACATTCAGTGTAACTTTACAGAAATACATCATAATTTTTGCCTGACTTGTTTTGCTTTTTCGCTTCTCTAAAAATGTGTCTAAAAATTGACACCATACCAACCCTTCTTACACCATGTGCTTTACTTTCAGTGTCCTATTCCTAGAAGTATCCGTGTCACAAAATAAGTCAAAAATAGTCTTGAATAATTGGAAACTTCTGTCAGGTTGTCTATTGTTAATTTGATTTCTGGCACTGCTTCTTCTGCATTTTTTCCTCATTGTCTGGAACTGGTTCAAAAGCACTCATCTCCATTGGGTTGTTTTCTGTTAATTTATCTGATGTGGTGTCTGTTAGCCCTTTAATTCCTCCAAGATCCCTATGTTGAAACCCTTCACCTCCCTCCTTTTTTATTTTTATTTTTTGCCACATCCACAGTTTCTTTCATGATTTCCTTGATTGGTTCTGTTGTAAATCCTGTGAAGTTATGAACAACATCTGGACAGTTTTGTTAGGAGGAATTTACTGTTTCAGACTGGATGGAATTCATGAATTTTTTTATAATGATGGTATCATCCTTAATACTGTAGTCATTCCAGACTTCCATGATGTTCTCTCTATTAGGATTCTCTTCCATACCATTGACAATATTTTCCATAGAATGCTGTTTACAATGAGTCTTAAAAGTCTCCATGACCCTTAATCTAGAGGCTGAACTAGGGATACTGTGTTTGGGGGCAAGTAGAACACTTCAACACCTTAAGTATTGAACTCTTGGGGTTCTGGGTGGCCTGGGACATTGTCCAATATCAAAAGAACTTTATAAAGCAGTCTCTTACTAGAAAGGTACTTCCTGATTCAGGAACAATCAATGGAACCAATATAGAAAAAGAGTTCTCATTGTCCTAGCCTTTTTGTACAACCAAAAGACTGACAGCTCGTGTTCATATTTGCCTTCAAGGCTTGGGGATTAGCAGTTTTATAGGTAAGGGCATTCCTCAAAATAAACCCAACTTCACTTGTACGAAACAGTAGAGTTAGCCTATTACTGGACCTTGCTTCTTTTCCTTAGTAATAGATATTGTTTTTCAGAATATGTATTTTTTTCAGAGTAGGGCACTTTTGTCTGCATTAAAAATCTGTTCAGGCAGATATCTCTTTTCTTCTTATTGATTTTCTTAATGGCATCTGGGAACTTGTTTGCTGCCTCTTAGTTGGCAGATGCTGCTTCTCCTGATATCATTCTGTACATCAAACTTTTATAAAATTATCAAACCATCCTTTGCTGGGATTAAATTCTAGAGTTTTAGATCTTTCCCCTTCCTTGTCAGATAATAACTTCACTTGTTCTCAAATCGTATTAGAGTCTAGGTAGGCTCTTTTCTAGCAATTATGCACCCATGTAAAATCTATATTTTTAATATAAGATAAAAAGATATTTTGCAAAAAGTACAAGGTATTTTGTGCTTGCTTGTGTAGTTACAGGAACAGCTTCATTAATTTTCATTTCTTTTTTTACATTGATCTTTAACGATAGACTCATTTATCTTGAAATGGAAGACAACCACAGCTCCAGGCCTCTATTTATAGTGGATATCAAGTAGCTCAATTTTTTCTTGTAATATCATGACTTTATCTGCTTCTTGAGAACACTTCCAGCATCACTAGTGGCACTTCATATGGGTCCCCTGGTTTTATCCAAGGTTTATGGTATTCCATTCAACATAATAAACAATATGCAAGAACCATGAGAGATCACTTTTACTATCATACATGTTTTATTAGAGAGAGGAACTGTTCATGTAGAGACAGTAATCATCACATGGCATTTTAAGCACATGCTCATAACCCTTGAGCTTATTTCAATAGCAATGGGAGTTGGCTATGAAATTATTATACTAGTATATTATGCACTATAGTGAATGTTATACATTGTGGTTTAATACTACATCTTTACATTTGTTTACATTTCTTTGGACTGCAAATAGCACCATGTGCTAAGTGTATGCATAGGTTTTGCATATATTTTTAAGTTAACTTAAAAGTTTTAACTCTTTCAATAGATTTGCATACACTTTTAAATTAAAAATTTTAACTTTTTCAATATATTTTTGTATATTTTATGACAGTGAATGATCAAAAAAAGTATCTTTATATTTTATGCATTTATGACGTATCTAACTTTTTCTTTCCTTTTTTTTTTTTTTTGCTATTTATAGGCTACATGGTTCATCTGCAATATTTTTCCAAATTGTCACAAATCTACAAAATATTTTTCAATATATGTATTGAAAAAACTCTGTGCACAGACTGAACTTATGCAATTGAAACCCATGTTGTTCAAGGGCCAACTATACCCAAATGTACAAATGCAAAACTACACTAATCACCTACATTTACATTCTAAAGCAACAATCAAATGTAATACAGAAATTTAGGTTGAAAGTACAATACTTGATAAGGTTTTTACTGCCTTAAAAATTGTTATTTTAATGGAGAAGTCCATTAAATTCAATGTTTCCTTGAATTTATTTTTTTAAAGTCCTGAATCCAACAAAGATATTACAGTTTGGAAATTTTTAAATGTTTCTTTTTAAAAGGGCAGGGGGTTAAGTATCATTGTTTTAAATATTTTCATTCAGTAAAACTTATTTGAAAAGCTTTTTTTTAT
The DNA here is from genome assembly GCF_009764315.1 of Trachypithecus francoisi. NCBI lineage: Eukaryota > Metazoa > Chordata > Mammalia > Primates > Cercopithecidae > Trachypithecus > Trachypithecus francoisi. The sequence goes on from NW_022681454.1 coordinate 91,539,401, forward strand.
ATTTTAAGAAGCAGGTATTTCAACCCATCTATTTTGATTTCAGACATGTTAACACGTATATGTGAAAATAAGTCATATTTTGTAAGACCTTGCCTAATATCAAATTACTGTATTTTAATTTTATGCAGCATTCAGCGACAATTGTACCTGATGAGCTATTAAAAGTGTGTAAATCAAATAAGCTTATGTCAAGAATACTAAAATAAGTGACAAGGCAAACATGACAACATAGCTAAATATGGCTCTATGATTGAATGCTGTTGGTATTAAAGTCAGTCAGGATTTCCCCTTGTGATGTCTTTCTGGTATTACCATTATTGAATGTTTACAAATTAAAGGGATCACTGCTAAAAATATGAGATTGAATTGCATATGTATGCCCCGTTAGAGACCATTAGAGATGATTTACAAGAATGACTGAATCTAACTTTGGAAATTTGGTTAGTTTTCACACCTCCTTCCCTCTTAAAACTTGCATTCATTAGGAGTAACTCTCTGAGGAATCTCTGTCTTAATAAATTCAGATCCACCAACTACTTTATGCAGTGCTGCGGTACTCACTGTTTATTTGTTAATAAAGACCTGGGATTACTTTCCCACTCAATAGATACAGGATTGCAAACTAAGTGTTCTCCTCTTTTGTACTTTTTTATAATTAGGGTACAGAGTTACCAAGTCAGCAAGGAAGTGGCACTTTGTATGTTACTTGCATGACCATGAATTAACTGAAATAGCAGTTAAAATGTTCATTTTAAAAAATATGTAAGTGTATTAGGTTCCTAGAGCTACTATAACAAATGGACACTGGATAGCTTAAACCAATGGTCCCCAACCTTTTTGGCACCAGGGATGTGATTGGTGGAAGACAATTCTTCCATGGAGATTGGGTAGATGGTTTCAGAATGATTCAAGTGCATTACATTTAGTGTGCACTTTATTTCCATTATTATTACATACTCACCATAGTGTAGAATCATCGGGAGCCCAGAGCTTGATTTCCTGAAACCAGACAGTCCCAGATGGGTGGTGATGGGAGATAGTGACAGATCACCCAGCATTAGATTCTCAGAGTCTCGTAATGAGTATGCAACCCAGATCCTTCCCATGCACAGTTTGCAATAAGGTCCGTGCTCCTACGATAATCTAATGCTTCTGCTGATCTAACGAGAAGTAGAGCTCAGGCAATAATACTGGCCGTGTACTTCCTGCTGTGGGGCACTGTTCCTAACAAGACACAGACTAATATCAGTCCATGACCCTAGGGACCGCTGCCTGAAACAATAGAAATGTATTTCTCACTGTTTTAGGGGCTAGAAGTCCAAGATCAAGATGTCAGCACTTTGGGATTCTTCTGGAGCCTTTATTTTTGGCTTGCAGGTAGTCTTCTTGTCACTGTTTCCTCACATGATCTTTTTTCTGTGTGTGCACATCCCTAGCATTTCTCTTTTTGTAAACATTTCCTCTTCTTATAAGGACACCAGTGAGATTAGATTGGGGCCTACCCTAACAACTGTCATCCATTTAAACTTAATCACCTCTTTAAAGGGGTTACAAATACAAATACAAAACAAATAACAGCATAAAGTCACGTTCTGAAGTTCTGGAGGTTATGACTCCAAATGTGCATTTTAGGGATTCACAATGCTACCCGTAAGAGTAAGTGTCATTTTTCTCAAGGAAAACTATTTTTAATAGAATAGGTCAAGTTATTCTCTACTCAGCATAATTGTAATTAAACAATTTTAAGCTTAGCTTTTTAATGCCTAGGAATGCTTAAACAATCATATTCACTCTGTTCCTAGTTCCTTTCATATGCCTTGCACATAGTAAGGACTCAGTGAATATTTGTTGAATGAGTAAATTACAATTCCTACAATTAATACAATTCTAATTTGCATTATATCAGTTTTTTTCATATGTCATATTATTTGCTCTTCAAACAAGGCTCTGATTAGGTAATATCATTACCCCTTTTATATATTAATAAAGAAGAATAATAAATCAGCAATTTAACGTGAGTCAGTTAAGGATATCAGTGGAATACTATATTTTTTCTAAAACAGGACTTAAACCTTCTGAAGTTAGACTAACTGGGAAGAAAGCATAGCAAAGGAAATGTCAGTAACAAAGACAACAACAACAAAAATCACATAAAACAGATTAACAAAAGAGAAAGGAAGGAAGGAAAGGAAAAAAAAAGAAATGACAAACTCAGCGAAGCAACTCGAGGAGGTAGCCTTGGGATAAGAAATAAAAATATTGAACTAAGAGTTAGTTAAGAAGGAACCAATGTTGTAGATTTACCCAACATGCTAACATAATAGAGTAAGCACAATATGGAAGGCATGTCAATTGAAGGAGAGGTAACCACAGTCACATATATATGGTTCAGAATAACAAAATAATTTATTTATATTACTACTATTTACAGCCAGTTGGAACTGGCATCATATTCACTTTTGATACTTGTAGGCATTCAGAAACGAAGTATAAAGCATAATGGGAAGATCTTCAACTTCAGTATGATACGGGGCCGGGGGGGGCGGGAATATTCTAGAGGGTCATGAAGCCAGATCATCTGATTCTGGTATTTTGGGCTGTCAGGATTCAAGACATGATGCCTAGGCCACTCTTGGACAGATTTAGACCCCGAAATGTTTCCCATATAATAAGACGACAGTTGAAAGTCCCAGGGTAAAATCTTAAAACAGAGAACAGTGATTTCAATTTGAATACTGGTCCCACTTTTTATTAACCCCTGTCTTGCTCAGTTACTTAAACTCTCTTAAGCCTCAGTTTTCTCATCTGGAAACGTAATGATAAACACAGTGATTACATTAAAGGATTGTTGAGTTAGTTGAAATATGTAATGCATATACAATATGTCACATAGCACCTGGCTCATTGAGTATTTTTGCAATGCAAGGATAAAAGCATGTAGCACTTTTCTTAGAATACATTAATGAATGAAATGTGTCTTTAAGAAATTGTTGTAGTTCTATGAGAAGAGCCCCTGAGAAAGGCAAACAACACACTACAGACTCTTCCAACTGTTAGAAGTACCTCCCAAGGAATCATCTCTTTGCCAGTAATTTATCTTGTGGATAACTTCTGTGTAGTGTGTCTTGTCTTAAAAGTTGAACATATGTTCACAATATTATGCTAAGTTTATGGCATATTAATAATATGGATGAAATTTGGTTATTTTTTAGGCAAGTAATTTATTTCTACAAAAACCTCTGAGCAAAAACCCTTTATGCTTCTCTCTTCAATTCTTAAAATTCCACCCCCACTAAGGTAATCATTGTAAATACTGCAGAGTGTACCTTTTCTTGCTTTACTAGTTGCATATAAGTATTCAAAACCTGTATTATAGGGTATAGATTTCTTTGTTTCATTTTATAACACATATTATTCTGTTCTTCAAATTGATTACTTCACTGAAGCTACATAACTTGATCATCTTTACATACGAATACTTATTTTTAAAATATTTTTGTTGCAAAAAGTAATATAAGCATATGGTAAATTTAGTGTAATAACATATATAGGCTAACACAAACAGTGCAATGCTTAAATAGATGCCAAGTACTTTTCTGGTGTGTTACATTTATTAACTCATGATACTCATAATAAATCCAAAAGTTGGACTTTTTATTATCCTTATTTTATAGATAAAGAAACTGAGAAGAAAGGAAGTTAAATCATTATTCCTCTGTCACACAGGTAGTATGTAGCATAGCCAAGATGCATACCTGGGCAATCCATCTCTGGTGGCCATGACCACACAGGTATACAATGAAATACCACACTGTCTTTTTTTAAAAAAACTTCATAATATACTATAAGATGATTTTTAAGTTTTATTAATTCTTATGCTGTAAATTATGCTAATGTTTTCATTATAATTTTGCTTTAACTTATCTATCCCAAGTTGTACTTTTAAAAATATATACACAATATGTTTTAGAGAAGTTTTAGGCTTATAGCAAAATTGACTAGAAGGTACAGAGATTTTTCCATAAAGCTCCCGTCCCTACATACACTCACAGCCTTCTCCATTATCAACATCCTACAGAAGAGTGGTGCATTTGTTACAACTGATGTACTTACATTGACACATTATTATCACACAATTCAATAGTTTACATTAGAATTCACTCACGGTTTTGTACATTCTAGTGGCTTTCACAAAGGTATATAATGACATCTATCCACCATTATAATGTTATACAAAATTGTTTCACTGTCCTAAAAATTCTCTGTGCTTTGTGTATTTATCACTTCCTCCAACCAGCCCTTTGCTAGTTGTACTTTTTGCATTAAAATCTGCTCTATCTAGTATATATATCATAATCATTATTGCTGAAGGAGAATCCAGTGATATTGTTTTAGCACAGCCATTGAACCAATTCCAGTTATTATACAAGTAATTCTATTTCTATTGCATTACAAAGCTGAAGTTTGCTTTTCATACAATAAGTTGCCAGTATATATTTGGGTCTATTTGTGGGCTCCCTATTGTGTTTCCCAGCTCTCTGTTATTTTATTCTTCTGAGCATGTCATACTGTTTGGTTATAGCAGTTTTATACTAAGTTTTCAAATCAAGTGGGGAAGATGCCTCCACGATATGCTGCTGATTCTGTTATTACCAAGCCTCTTCATTCCAATGGGAGGAGGTTATGGAGAGAGTCTTAGAATAAGTCTGAACCACGAGGAATGGTATTGCTGCTGCATTTTTCTAGTTCATTAATATGTAGAACCATATGTGAATCCCAAAGAAAGTTCATATGAGAAAACCCAAGATTGCCCTCACAGATCTAAGAGATAGAACCTTTTATTGTTGGCTTCCTGTTTTGAAGACAATATTTGATGTCTAGGTAATATCAGGATATTTTTTAGAGACTGTTTTTCTCTCTAGAGGGATGTTCTCAATCTTTTCGTACTAACTTCCTCTTAATATAGTGCTGTTTTTTCCATACAAAATTTGAAGTAGAAGAAAAATAAATAAAGAATTGGTAGCTGTTAACCCAAGCTGGCATGCTATTTCCATTTTCACAGTGAGACTATCATTTTAAGGAATTCAATATCCCTTTGTGATCACAACAATAAGGGGTAATTCAAGAATTTTCCTGGAGTCCCCGTTAGATATTATACAATGCATATTTTGTTTCAATATCATGGAGTTTTAACACAAATGTAAATAGAAGTTTATTTATATAGATTCAATATTAAATATAACAAATATGGGAAAGAAAATATGTTATTTTGATGTCATATTTGTTTTACTCTTCCTAATAATAAGTAACTCATATGTCATTATAAATAATTGTATTTCTAGAAATTCAAGTACCCCATCCACCAATCTTTGTACCTCCTCATGTAATAACTTTTCCTGTGTGTATATAATTTTAAGTTCAGTGAAAAGATTTTCAGAGCATTTCATTTTTGCTTCTATCTGGAACCTATTCACATGTGTTTATCTTCTTGCTGTTTTTAAGGGAGACCCCGGGTATGAAAGTAATTGCTTTTATTGCATTGAATGCTAAAAGGTATACAGCAATACAATCTTTTTGTATTTGTTTCTTAGAGCTGCTGTAACAGAGTTCCACAAACTGGGTGGCTTCAAATGATAATGAGGCTTTATTCTCTCTCAGTTACGGAGGCAAGAAGTCTGAAATCAAGATGTTAGCAGAGTCATGCTCTCTCAAAAGCCTCTAGGGATGGATTCTTCTGTGCCATCTATCTTCTAGTAGCCCCTAGCATTTCCTGGCTTGTGGTAGCACCACTCCAGACTGGGCTTCACAGAGGCAGAGATTGGAGTGATGCTGCCACAAGCCAGACTTCCTTTTGTGCCTGTGTCTTTACATTGTATTATTTTTGTGTGTATCTGCATCCAAATTTCATTCTTCAGATAAGGACACCAGTAAAGGCGGATTAAGGCCCACCCTAAAGACTTTACCTTAACTTGATAAGGATGTCTTCCAAGACCTTCTTTGAAAATAAGGTCATATCATTTTTTTGTAAACAGATAATCTTATTATGCTATTAAAGTAATTAAATCATATGGAAAAATATTCTATTTAATTATTGTATTTTACAAAACATTTAATTTAATTCAGAGATAACCATTAATTTTTTTTTGCATAAGTACAAAATAGTTCTAGTTTTAAGGATTGCAATTATAATAGATATGAATACTGGCAATTTATGAGCTGAATGTCATTCATATCATATGTCAGGAGAAAAATTCTGTAGAAGATATTGTGGTCTAGTTTGGTTATAAGTAAAAAAGATGATTAAATTATTAGGTGATTTTATGTACAGATACATACTCAGTCTAACAATAACAGCAAAATTTAGTATGTGAATTTTAATAAACTATTTTTCTTTGGAGTAAGAAATTGCTTTCTTGATTAGTATTCTCCTGTAAGACGGCTTTAATTCTGTATTCTCTGGATATAAATGAGAAATAGGAAACAGAACTAAAAAGTAGCAAGTATCACATAACTTAATTAATTCACCAAGATTGCTTTGTGGGTTTCCAAATGCAACTGCAAGTGGGAAGTAATTTATAGTTTATTCATAAGTGTCCTACTTGAAGTCTTTTTGTAAATAGGCTGGACCTAAATTTAATAACCTAATTTAATAACAATTTTGTCTTTATTGTTACTAGGTCACCAGTTAGCATTTAAGAGGAAAAATTGATGGGAATGATAACTTACATTATTCAACTTTATGTGGTTATTTGTTATTGCCTAAACTCCATTACTAATACTTATACTGGCTAATATTTCTTCTGATTTTTATTATGGGCCAAAGCTATTCTAAGCTTTGCAAGTATTAACTAATTTATACTCAAAACAAGTCTAGCAGATAGGCACTATTATCATCTCATTTTCTACATGATGAAACTAAGAAACAGATTACATGTGCTTATGTTTATCCATCTAATACCTACTGCAGTGCAGCTTTTTAGAACCATGTCGTTACTCTTCTTTCACCAACTTGCTGTGTGATTTTTGGTACTTTTTTTCTCTTTCTCTGTGCCTCAACTACCTCATTTATACAGTTTTTTTAAATAACATAAATAAAAGGAATGGATTAAATTGGGATTGCTCATTGTTCCCAACACAAAAATGGCTATTTTTGGTGTTAATAGAAATTACTGTAAAAAGAGAACTGTGGTCAAATACATTTGGGAAAAACAACATCCTTCTCCTGAAGACACATCAGCATTGACTCTGAGAATTTATGTAGCGAAAGCATTTCTTTCATTTGAGGTACTTTTTACAGATGTATGTGATTTGCGACTTTTTAAAAGAAATGCCAACTAATAAAATGTATTTTGGAGACATAGTTTGGGAAATTCTGAATTTAGATCCTCTAAAGTTCTCTTGATCTCTAAAAATCCTGTTATACAGTGTTTAAAGGAAGATGATTTGCTTGGTGCAGTGGCTCATGCTTGTAATCCCAGCACTTTGGGAGGCCCAGGCAGCAGAATCACTTTAGCCAAGAAGTTGAAGGCAGTGAGCTATGACCTTGACACTGCACTCTCCAGCCTGAGTGACAAAGTGAAACTCTGTCTCTTAAAAGAAAGAAAAAAAAAAAGTAATTTCCTTTTTTTGACACTTCTCACAGTTTATCTATATGTTATTTTTTTTTGAGCTCTTTTTTGAAGTGTTCAAATTATCTCTTTGATTTCCCTTTCAACTCTACAAATCATATTTATTGTTTTTTCTCCCTACTATTACCTTCCCGGCACTATACAATCATATTTTGTATTGATATTTTCTGTTGTCATTATGTTCAAATTTATACAAATTCCCAAAATTCTAAATTATCTGAAACAATATTTCTCTCAAATATCATTTATTCTTGGCCCTTTTATATCTACTGTGATTTAAGGGTTATATTGCATCTTTATTATAAACTATGTCAAATCTATTAGGACGTAGGCTATCTACACACACACACTACACACACACACACACACACACACACACAGACATCTAAATAAATCACATTTTCATTACCTTAAGAGATTCCATTCACTCCTTATGCTACTGAAAGAAGGACTAGAAAACTATCTCTTACACAAAGAATTTTTAAAAATACACTGGAGACTTGCAGTTATATAGTTCTCATTGTCTATATTAAAGGATTGTATAAATGCATTAGACTTATTTTCAGTTGTTCCAAAACTGACATCAGTGCTCTTCCTCCATCATATCTTCTGCTGACCCCTTTCCTAGTATGAGTTTAAAACAAAAAGGAAAAAAACCTTCTCTTTATATTTCTGTCTCCACTATTAGAATATATATTTTCTTTTCTACGAAGTAATGTATCTTATTTGAAATTTATGTTATGTGCTAAGTATAATAATTAAGACCTAAGACATGTAAGAGCCTGACATATATGGTACATCCCAAACATAATCTAAGATATTAATAGCTATTATTTGAACAGCATTTCATAATTTGAAAAAATAGTTTTACTTCAGTATTACTTCTAATAGTATTTTGCTTGAACTTTCAAAACTTCTGCAATTAAGTTTTAGTATTATTCATAATTTGCAGATATGAAAACAAAACTTCAGGGACATTAGATGATTAACTCAAGGAAAGTTATTATTATAATTGAAACTGAAGTTATATAATATTTAGATAGGCAGAGGTCAGAGGTAAAGTCATTTCAGAGACCCCAAAAAAACAAAAGTCTGGGGATGAAAGCAGTTATGACATATGTTGTGGGACATAAAAACATGCATTTTGGGTAGAATAGGGAATTTAAAAGAAATACGTCAATTGTTCATCTCTTATCTGCAAAATCAATCATCTTTTATTCTCTTGCAATTGTAAGAGTTCAGTTTTCTACATATTCATCCAATATTGTTCCAAATTTCAGGTTATATGATCATGCCTCAATATAGGTATTTGCCTTAAACATTTAAGAACATATTGCTTTCTTGTCATTTGATCATCTGAACAATATGAGTTCTACTTAAATTGATTATTTAAATTTTGGCTTACAGTGCCGATTTTTTAATATAATGTTTTTCTGGAATATCTGCATATTGTGCATACAGATAAAGTGTACCCTTTGCTTATTTTCAGAGGACTCATAAAAAATAAAACTACCTAGGCAACATATGTGTTGATTGAAGGTTGTACCAATTTTTATGTTTTTAGTATATTTTCTTTCAGTGTGAATATTTTACATGTGATATGCAAAAAATTTACAAACACTCTCAAAATAAGTATCAGTGACTCAGCAAGAAAAGGCAAAAAATAAGCAGTGAATACAAGAATTGTAATTGGAATACTTCTCAAATGAAGAATATGTGAAGATTTTATACACATAATATAAGCTCTAATATTAAAAAATATGAAAGCACTACCAAAAGAGATGACCATGACATGAGACATTGGTCAATTAATTTACCATATATACAACAATGTTCCCTCTAATTGTAAGTGAAAGGAGATGTTAATAAGATGTGCTGTAGAAATAATTAGACAGAAGAGAATCAGCAGGGGAAAGATATCATTATAACAACTTCAAGTTCTCTTTTAGACATAGTTATTCTAAATTCTATATTTACCTACATGTTTATGTGTGTGCGTGTGTGTGTCTGTGTCTGTGTCTGTGTATTATTGTGTAGAAAGCAGCTTAAATGAATGTTATTAAGTATTGTAGGCAGAATAATATCTCCCCAATATGCCCATGTTCTAATCCCCCAAACCTGTGAACATATTACCTACTTGCAAAAAGGACTTTGTGGATATAATTACATTAAGGATTTTGAAATGGGGAGATTTTCCTAGATTATCTGGGTGGTTATATTGTAATCATAAGGGTTCTTATAAGAGGGAGATAAAAGTGTCAGAGCAGGATAGAAATTTTTTGGTGCTACAACTGCTGACTTTGAAGATGGAAGAAAAGGGTATAAGCTGAGGTATGCGGTTATCGCTAGAGACTGGAAGAAAAGCCTCCATCCAGAAGGAACACAGCAGTGTTGAAATATTTATTTTAGCTCCATAAGATCCATTTCGGTTTTTCGGCCTCAAGGATTATAAAAGAATGTATTCATGTTTAGGTAAGCCACTAAGCTTTTGGTAATTTGTTGCAGAGTCAATAGGAAAGTAATAAAAGAGTCAAACATTTTATGGTACCAATAAGGTATAAATTTAAGTCAGAATTTATTATTTAGTCATAAGATCAGCATATACGATTAACACTGCCTACAAATATTTCACCAGAATTATTTTAGATTAGAAATAAACATGTTTAGGGGATGTAAAATTTAAGCAAAGGAAGTGATTTAATTAGAAAAGGCAACTTCCATTTTGGAAGAAACTTTCAAGTCAAAGTGAACTCATTGTTTCAGCTTTATTTTTGTGGAGCTTAAGTTTATGAACAGGACCAGAGAACTGTACAACTGAATTAAAACGTCAATGTACTGGAAATAACTGAAGTATTGGGTTCAATCTCATGTCCATATTATACACACTATTGTTTTGAGGTCACAGAACATGAAATCTCTGGGTGCTTTCACCCAGCAAAATGCACACGTCAATAGAGGCAAAGTTTTGCAAAAGATTGTGAAATTTTTTTACTGTTTTATTCCCATGTTGGCTAACACTGAGAAACTTATATTCTCAGCTGGATAAAACAAAATATTTTGGGCCAATATTTATGCCAGGATAAGTGAAGAAATAAAAAAGAGTCACTCAAAGGATATCCTAGGTGAAAGCATTTTGGTCAAACAAATTTACAAATCAAATAGGGTATAAAAATGAATTTCCTTAATTTTAACCATAATTTACAAATATTTTTGCATAGTATAATTGCAGAAATGGGTCCATGATTTCAGCAATAAAAGACACTCTGCCAAAATATTAATATTATCTTCCTAAATTGTCTCTTCAAAAGCATCACATTTTGTTAATATTTTCTTATCCATGCTCTTTAGAACAAACATTTTAAGAGATAGCATGTAGTAGTATTTAAAGCTAAAAAATCTTAGTTTTTATGGCTAAGACTTTGAGCCACTTTGCAAATAAAAATAAATTTTAATTGAGCCTTAGGAGTATGAAAATAATCAGTAAATTGAACCTGCATAAAAAATTCTGAGGGAACTATTGTCAAGGAACTATACTAAAAATTTACTATCATGGAATGTGGAATAAATATTTATTGGAATCTTCTTTAACCCAAATGTCAGTTTAGTGCATACTCATACAGTTAGTGATTGCAGTTATTTGTGAGATACAGTATTGAATATACATTTAATATTTTGGGGAAGTTGATTAGCTTTCCTGAATATTTGAAATCCTAGATTCTTAGATTTGAAGGAGACCTCCAAAATGGTCTTCTGTTCTAAATTGCAACATTCCATTTGGCAATACTCCTGATAGGTGACCATCCAGCCCCAGTTTGAAAAATACCGTGAATAATCTTCTTGATCTCACATTGGCAAACATAACAGAAATAGGATAAAACAAGATATTATTTTAAAATTACCTTGTGCTGTTGTTTGTTCACTGTATCACTATCGTTGCATTAGTCTGTAGTTGAAGGTATTACCTACAAAACTCAAGCATTTTTCCACTATTTTATTCTTTATTGCATCTAAAAATGTATAGTCTATGTTATAAATGTATTGTAATATTTATATCACCAGGTATAGTGAAGTATAATCTTAATAAATCCCGTTAATGTCTGACCTGACACCTTGTAGATGTACAACAAATGTTGGTCCTGTTCACTTTTCAGTTTTGAAAATACAATATTTCATCTGATAGATGCTGAGGGTTCTATTGACAATTCTTCAACTTTAAACATAATTTCAATTAAATATAAGCATAATTTTCATCAGATTTAATATGACTTCAATGTTATGACTAATTATTTAATATAATTTATATCATCTAATATTTGATTTAACAATATAAATTTGAATGCCACTTATGTCTCTGAAAGAACTTACAATTTTTTGAAAATTCATTCAGTTATAGTTTCTAATTTGATAAAATTAGAGATTTTTAGGATGCACTTTTTTTTCGCATTTCATGGAACTTATCCTTTTCATTTATAAGTTCTTTAAAAATTTTTTTAACCACAGTTAGATATTTTCATTTTTAGGAGTTACAGCATACTTTAAGAATTTTAAAAAATGGCTTAATGTGTGCTACTCATGTGATAGTTGCACTAAAATCCTAGACTTCGTCATTACACAATTTATCTATTTAACTAAAAACTACTTGTACCCCTAAAACTACTGAAATAATACAATTTTTTAAAATGAATAAAAAGAAGTGTCAATGAATTTTTGTCATTTTTCACATTGGCACTGTTATTGGTAGCCCATAAACTATAAAATTCATGAGGCAATTGTAGATATACAAAGTTATGTATAAATCTGATTCATAGACAATCTTACAAATTCTTACCACGGTAAGAAAAATGAATGGAAGTATAATAGCAACTTTGAGAATAAAAACTTATATAACTATTTTTGTACAATACATTTCTCTTTAGCAGGAATCAAGGTTTTAATTTTTTTGCTTGTTGTTTTCTTACATTTTTATTTCGTATTTATTTATTTATTTATTTATTTGAGACAGTCTCGCTCTGTTGCCCAGACTGGAGTGCGGTGGCATAATCTTGGCTCACTGCAACCTCTGCCTCCTGGGTTCAAGTGATTATCACGCCTCAGCCTCCAGAGTATCTGGGACTACAGGTGCGCGCCACCAAGTGTGGCTAATTTTTGTACTTTAGTAGAGATGAAGTTTCACCATGTTGGCCAGGTTGGTCTCAAACTCCTGACCTCAAGCAATCCACCCGCCTTGGCCTCCCAAAGTGCTGGGACTATAGGCATGAACTATTGTGCCTGGCCTGGAATCAAGGTTTTAGTCCACCTGGTACCATATCTAAGATAAATCATAGAGCATTTAGTTACTTAATCCAAAATATCTTTTTGCAGTATGCATCTATCCTTGAAATCCTTGAAACCAAAAGTATCATTTTCTAACTAGAAATGTAGATTTATACTATAATTTTTCTTTTAAATAATAGTAAAACATATCGATATCATTTTTTTTACTCTGACTCCAGTGTATAAGCATTAGTAAAGGAAAATTCTGTGCTTTAGTATATTTCATACCTAAATTTTCTTTTACTTAATATTTTCAGTATTATCTGTAAAATTGCTTTCATTACCATTTCTTTTGTATTTTATATGTTATACATACATTAAAACAAAATGTGAGGGAAGACATTATTTTTGTAATTGTCTATTCACTGAGATAAACTGAAATGTATATCAAATCAGTCATTAGCCCTCAAATTTACCTAAATGATTCCAAATATCCTGGTATTTCTCAAAAACAAATTGACTTAGTGTTTGTGTTTTTCTCTAGAGGTCCAGAATTGTATTGATGGCTGAATAATGAGTCAGGAAATTTGACCTATATGATTTTTTTCTTCACGAACTCATGCCAGTTAGAGTAACTGCATTTTATATTATAATTTTGTTGTAAGATATAAACAGGTGACAATTAAAGTAAAATCATATGAAAATGGGAGACATATTTAACAATGTAACTATCATTGAACAAAAGTCTGTTAACAATTTAAAAGCAGTGAAAAGGTAACCAAATAATTCAAAATCGTGAAGTATTTCTTCACGCTTAGATTCATTTTTAAAACTTTACTTATCTATAATTAGAGACTGTGACATTCAGTCATCTGAGAGGCAATACCAGTAAGGATCATCTACCAAATTTTTAGGACTTGAGAATAGGCATTTTGTATAAGTAAACTCCAGTTGTTTGCTGCCTACAATATTCCATATATTAAAAACAACATGTGCCAAAACGTCTTCACCTTAGAAAATCTGTACAAACTTTATGTGAACGTTAATGAATGTTATTTTTAGCAATAGCTTATTAGGAACCCTGATTTTCAAATAAGTATGTGAAGATCTTTAATATATGAATATCAGCATTTTCCCAAGAAAGGTAAGTGGATGTTTATTATCTGTGAGTCAGATATATGTCAGTTTAGACATTTAAAAATAAATCACTTTAATTTGATGTTGTAATACAGATTATAAAAACATCCTTAAGCCATGAAAATGATCTGCCAAATCAGATAAATAAAAAGAGTGAAACAGATTTAATCAAAACATTCTTTCCATGGGAGGAGGGTGTTTTTGGTGATAGGAACTCTCTTCCCTGAGAAAATGGAAATGTATTTGATTTTAAAAATTAGAATCAACACATGGATGAAACCATAAGAAATAGAAATGCAAATTTTACATGTATATTTTCATTACACTATTGCCACTGTGATTTTAAATGCAGTATTTCAATACCAACAATGAATTTAACATAATACCTCTGTTTTAATAAAGCAACTTTATATGGTGATTTTTGTTTTCTTATCCAAGCTGATTTATATATAATGATGATAAGATCACTAGCATCAGAGGAATGAAAACTTGATTTATGCTGTGCAGGTACACATCTCTTTATAAATAATCTTGCAACTTGATACAGAAAGTGTCTATAATTCTGGCATGTTTGACATTCCCATTCAGTCCAACAACTCGTTGACATATACTTAATTTGCTACTTCTTGAAGGTGTTGCTTGAAGTTTCCTTCTAGTTGACAGGTGTTTGACAGTTCAGTATCACTCAGAGCTTAACAAAATGGGAAAAGAATGCATTTTCTGAACCCCTATGGAATATCCATTTTATGTCATTTTATGACTTTGATAGTATCCAGGACTCATTTCTGTTCCTCTAGATAGTCAATAACATGCACTTTTACTTGTGGCTTTTTAAGATATGTGTACATACCTTTAGATTTCCATCAGACTCTATCTTGAAATGTCAAATATTTATGTCCTGCAGTTCTTAAACTATAACTGATGTTTACAATATGGACTGTGAAGGAAATTAGATAAAAATATGTTTCCTAGTCTCCCATTGTTTTAGTCAATTTAGGCTCTTATAGCAAATTACCATAGACTGGAATGCTTAAACAACAGACATTTGTGTCTAGCAATTCTGAAGGCTAGACATGTGAGATCAAAAGGTCAGCATGGTCAGGTTCTGGGGCAAGCCCTCTTCCTTGTTACAAACATCCAACTTATATCCTCACATAGCAGAAAGAGAGCAAGCTATACAGGTACTTAATTTCATTAATAGGCTCTACTTAATTATCTCCCAAAGGCCCTACCTCCATATGCTGTTCAGATTAGATTTCAACATGTAAAAGTGTTTGGATATACAAATATTCGGTTCATAACACCTACCATTTCTATATTTTAACAAGATGTAAAAATAGAAATATTCATAATACAAATAATGCTCTTAGTATCTGGTACAACTGACAAATTATTTCAGCTGTTTTGCTTTTGAATACATATTTATATCCATGCAGATTTATCAGAATTCTTCATGTAACTTCAGTACACACACACACACACACACACACACACACATTCACACACACTTTTTAAGATGTAAGCATATGATTTCATTTTAGAAGCAAGCAGAAGCATATTGTACGTCAGTGTCCACAGATAGAGTACCTAATATAAAACTGAGTTTCTAAAGGAAACATATTTTAGGTGAAAATCTGTTTAGCTTACCAGTATCTATGTAATATGTGCAAAATCCTTAACATCAAATTGAAAGATCCCTTGTAATTGATCTTACCATATATTTCTAGCCTAATTAATCTTCTACATTTACCCTGCCAGTTCTCTGTTCCTACTCATTGATTCCCTAACAATGTAAGGAGAGTTCCTTTGTTAAGCCATTCACAGAAAGTTTTCCCTGTTCTTATCTATCTGGAAAAAAAAAAGTCCTCTATCCTTAGATATGTAACCCAAAGTCCATGAAGCATTTTACTGATACTTTCATTTTCTGTTACAGCACTTGCTATTTCTTTGATGCCATGGGGTGGGCACATTTTGTATTCATGTCTTGTATTATTGCTACTTGATCCTTAGATTGGATCTTATTTTATTTTTGATGTATGTGGTAGTCTGAGGCCCTCAAACAGATAGAACCCACACAATAATTTGAAGATAGAAAGTTTAATATAAAGAATCAGTAGATATAATACAGTATTTATGTAATGGAAGATTAGCTATTAATAACTAAAGATGACTCTAAATAATATAACAATAGTAATTATAAGGAGAAACCATTGCCTCTGAAGCTGAGAGGCCCCCCAAAAAACCTCCTTACCCTCAGAAAGGCTGATATCCAAACTTTATTTGCAAGGACATGCCTGTGGCTCACTGACTGGTGGACAAATTGTTGAGGTGCTGGGACAGCAGGACTTGTTGGAAATGTTTTCCTCTGGGATTCCAAAAAAATCACCCATAGGGAGGATCCTCACCAGCAGTACTCCTCTTCAAAGTCATCTAAGGGGTGCCATCTACGTAGAGGTGCCTCACTGGCAACACTCCACTGCTATGCCATCTCAGAGAGGAATGGAAAATGCTATCCACAAGGAGACTGCACATTGAAAGTTAATGCAAAGCCACGTAAGGGGTGTGGAAGACGCCATCCACAGAAAGTGCTGAGCTTCAGAACTCACTGAAAAGCCATTAGACAGAGTGTCTGGGTGCTTCTAGCCACCATGTGCTATAGGAGCCAGGTATTAAAGAAGCCGCATGCTGAGAGGAGCAAACTAGGACCAGAAAGATAAACCTTTCTTCCTCTAGTGTCCCTCCAATGTCATGTACTCACAGAGCTCAAAATGTGCAAGTTTACAAGGAAGAAATATTTATCAAATCCATCTCCATTATTGTAGAGCAGGCAATGGGGGGTGGATTTGGATGTGATAATCAATATATTCATAATTGGCACAATATACTTATTTATTGACTCTGAACAAATCAGAATTTCTTACAAGATAGAAATACATTCTTATCATTCCTTTTGTGCCCAGGAATTTTTAAAAATCTCAAATAAATATTACTATATTTCTCCATTTTATTATTATTAATATGATATAAACTTTATCTTTGACATTTTATGTGCACAAGATATGTCCTAAGCATTAAAGATAACTGTGTTACATAAGTGCACATTATTTTGCTTAGTAGTATGTGTATGAGCATGTGTAGGCATGTATGGGTGTATATAAAGTCAATATTTGGTTTATGAGTGACCAATTTAAAAATTAATAAAATGGTTTGCTGAAAGCTAGAAGGTAGCTACTTTAAACATCAGAAAGACAAATGACAAGTCTTGGTATCAGCTAGTTAAAAATATAAGTTTCTACCTTTGAAAAGATCATGCCACACATTGATTTTTCTATTAATTTAAATAAAGGCAGGTATAGGAAATTTACTTTAGGTTTCCATCTTTGAATGTTATAAAATGTTGTACTAATACATATTGATTTCTGAAATGTTATAATCTTATTATATTTAAAGATTGGAGCTGGATGTAGTGGCTCATGCCTGTAATCCCAATACTTTGAGAGGCAGAGGCAGGGGGATTGCTTGAACAAAGGAGTTCGGTACCAGCCTGGGCAACATGATAATACCTCATCTCTACAAAAAAAAACAAAATAAAATAAAAACTAACTCGGCATTGTGGTGTGTACCTGTAGTCTCAGCTACTTAGGAGGCTGAGGTGGAAAGATCTCCTGAGCCCAGGAGGTTCATACTGCAGTGAGCCATGATCATACCGCTGTACTCCAGCCAGGGTGACAGTGCAAGACCCCGTCTCAAAAAAAAAAAAAAGAAAAAGAAAAAGAAGGAAAAAAGCACAACCAACCAAACAAACAAATGAACAAAAATCCCCCACACAAACGAAAGAGCAATATTATTTTTTAAAGTACATTTTACTAAAGATAGACCTTAACCCATTTATGCCTAGTGTATTTTAACCGATTTGTCTTCAAATGTATTCACATTAAAACCTTATTATTGCTCATACATTAATGCATGTTTCCTTGTTTTCAGGTTTATGTATACTGATTGTCTGTTATATAGCCAGGCAAAATAAATGTCAGAGTTTGATAAAGGCTTCCATAGGGAGAAAGGACGAGTGTTTGCATATGAAGGTTAAATATGCTAAAATCACAAAAATTACAAATATCTTAGGTATTTTCTAAGAAACAATGAATAAATATTTGCTACTAAAAGAGTTCTGGCATTTGATTCATGTGATCTAGATTCAAATTCTATTTTTATCATTTACTGTTTGATAAAATAACATATTTAAAGTTTACATAACTCTTCTGGAAAATAGGAATTCTAAAGTACTAGTTTATGAAAGAGTTTTTGTGGATTTAGTAAAAGATGAAACTCATTAACAACTTATAAAGCTCTGTTGTATTGAAAATTGAGGAGAAATAAATTTATAATAAATAAAAGCTGATAAATTTTAAAACAAGGATATAGTGTACATATACCAGCAATTCTTCTTTCTCTTCTAAGATTCACTTTGTACATAACTACCTAGCTGCCCTTCATGTACCTTAGAAATTCATCTACTATCTTCAAAATCCCCTCAATGACCTTCACTAGTTACACAATTCAGGGACCCAGGAGTCACCGTTAACCCTACACTGCTACATTCACATCCAGTTGGCCACTAAGTCATGTTCAGTCTGTCTTTTTAAATTCAATGTAGTATGTTTCCTTCTTCATATTTACCCTTAAAATTTTCTTTAACTTTAAATATCAGCAATTATATATTTGTTTTTCTTATTTGGCTTAATTCATTTAGTTTTTCACTGCATTTTATCCCTGTTCTTATCAGCTACATTGCTGTGGGTTTAAAAATTATAATTCGATCATATTATTCCTCTCTACAAAGCTTTTAGTGCCATTCTCTCAATACACCTTACTCCTATTGCCTTCAGGATAAAGTTTATACTTATCCTAGATGACATTACTTTATCCATAGGATGACCTTACCAAAACTTTTAAGTTCTAGTCTTCACCTACCTGTCCAGCCGTATCTCCCATAAGGCCATCTCTCCCCATAAATATCTAATGCTCAATTTTGAGAGAATTGCTGACAATTCCTTGAGATTGTTTTTTATGCTTCCTTATTTTTTCAAATCTTATATTTTATCTGGAATGCCATTATAATAATGTTTAATTGATTTGTATCAAAACTACTGTGATTTGTTGAGGGCTTACCTTATGTTAGATATTTGCCAGTTTTTTTTTTTAATTTATTTTTTGTTTTTGTTTTTTTTAGAGAGAGATGGTGTCTCACTATATTACCCATGCTAGTCTCAAACTCCTTGGCCCAAGTGATCCTCTCCCTTGGCCTCCCAAAGTGTTGAGATTATAGGTGTGAGCCATTGTACCCAGCCTTGCCATATTTTTTACACATATTATTTAATCTAGGTTCTATGGCAATTTAGTGCAGAAACAATTACAGGGAAGTTTTATTTTATGTCCAAGTTTACAGAATTATAAGTGGTAGAGTCAGGCCAATGTTATGTTTGTCACTAAAAACTATGCTATCCAAAAGATGCTGCAAAACTGATCTCAATCATATTTATCTGTGCGAAACCTTTTCTGACACATCTACACATGAGATATTGATAATCATGTTCTTTTTTTATGTTATCACTATATCCACAACTGTTTCTGTTATCTCACATGTCACACTAAACTTCAACTGTGAACTTTATGTCTGTTATTCCAACTTATCTATAAACTGATAAGCAGAATAACAGTATTTTAAAAATCATACCCTCTTGCCCAGTGTATAGTTAGTTCTCAGTAAATTACATTTGAATGAATGAATGAATGATACAGATTCCTTCTTTTATTTTGTATTCAACTTCACCCATACAGGAGAGACTGGAAGTGTAATTAGCTATTATCTTCATATTCAGAAAACATTAAAAAAAGAAAAATGGCATTTGAGATGGTTGTTGAAAGATAATGATGGAGAATTTTGACAGGTGGAGGTAGAATGAGAAAAGACATTACAAACGAAGGCCCAACTTAATAAGAGCTATTTTGCCTCTACTAACGGACAGTTAACAGTCTGATTTGGTGTATTGCCTGGAAATGATCTTGCTCACAAACTTATTAGCTGTTCAATTTACTTTTAAGTAAATGGGCAAGTGGCAAATACATGAGGAAGTCAGAGGAACCTTTCTTATATTAACTTCAGGAGTTGCTATACCATTGAAATCTCTTACCTCACCCAAAACAGCCCGTCTGGGAGTGCTCTTTCATACTTATGTCTCTTCTGGGTGTGTGAGGCAAACATGAAGGTTATATCAGACACATATGAATATATTCAATGAATTTCTGTCTATGGACAACTACCCTTTTGCAATACATATTTGAAGCATGTTTTCTACATGAATAATGTCTTGAAGCCCAAATTATATAATTGTATCTGTAATTTATATGCTTGATATACCCTTCACAATAATTCTGTAGCATATCTTTTTCTCATTTTTAAATATTTATGAAGAAGATTATGTTGCAAGAGCTTCATTCTCACTAATATATGCCTGAATGCTGTGATACGTTAGTAATGGGCACTGAATCAGAACTATTTATTTCTATCCTACACCAAAGTCCTTGTTTTATAAACTAGGCAACTTTACTACCAGCATGAGCATGAGCAGGAGCAGGAGCAAATGTTATGGCAACAGGAAAGCATACTATCATTCAGAGAATTTTCTAGAAAATGGATAATTTTGGACAAATCTGAGATTCTCAGTGCTGTTTATACATCACAATCACCCATGGGAGGTTTTAAAACTTATGCTCTGACATAACCATAAACCTTCTCCACAGACAAATTCAACCCCAATTGCTGAGAGAGGGGTCCTTGTATCAGAAGTTTTTAAGCTTCTGAGTGATTCTAATGTGCAGCCAGTACTGAGAACCACTGGACTGAAATAAAGGGCACATGCATGGGGGCGGCATGAAGAGTGAATAGGGTTTCAAAAGGAATATTAGAATCAGATTGGCAGGATAAAACGCCAACAGCCTCACTCAGTAACTATGTGACCTTGGGTTAATTACTAAACTTCTTGAAATCTCTATTTTCCTGTAAGATGGGGATAAACTAAAACATGTAAAATACTTAACATTTGGAGTCAGTTTAATTAATGGTATTCTTACTATTCAAAAAAAAACACAAAATACATTTGAAAAATGGTAATAGGACTATGTTGTGGAAATATTTGACTACTAACTGAAGGAAAGGATATTACTATGATAACATAGATGACAAAAGCAAATCAGAGATATATTTTTTGCTCAGATGCTTACAATATTTATGATTTTTCTTTTTATATCTTATTTGCACTTAAGTAATCTTTGGTATTAAGCAGTTTTTAATTGCAATAAGCTTATAAATTATTAGTACTCTATAATGAAGAGAAATGATAAAAGTCTGTCTTGTTTTGATAATATATGAATAATAGTGAGAATTACAATGTGGTTTCTTTTACTAAGCATCAGATATTTTTCAGATGAATAGAATTTTGATGAGTTAACTACCAATTGCATAGTACCATTTACAATCTCATTTTTGAAAGACATTGCTTGTCTTGAAACAATCTAGAACTGACAAATGACAGTATAAGATACTCTGCTTTGCATATTAAAAGACTTTCACATTCAATTCTCATTTGGTTCTGCCCATAGCCCTGAGACATGCAAATTAATGAGTTGTATAAGGTTTATTGACTTTTAGGGGAGCGGGCTATGACAAGAACCCTTCCCTTCTAACTTTGAATGTAATGCTTCTTTTATGACACACATACTTATTTGGAATATGTTGAAAGTCTAGAAACTAAGAGTTAATATGTAGGCAAAAGAATCAGTGCAATGCTATGAACTCGGTGTGAGTAGATCTTAGGGATCCTAAAGGACACTCTAATGCCTTGCAGATTTAAGCTGAAAGTCAGAGAATCAGTTAAGATAGCAGAAACCTAAAATTTCTCAAAATATCAAACAGGCAGAGTTAACTCTACCAGAGTCCGAATGACTCAAAACACTGTTAGCAGCAAATGAAGACAAAGAAAGAAAACAGCACTATGCAACCTCTGGTTTGCTTATGGTACTTACTAGAAGTGAATAGTCTTGGCTGCAATGAACTTTGTAGAAAGTATTTTGCTTAGAGAATGTCAGAATCCTATAAATACCACGGAAGTGGCGGGTGGCGTAATGTCTTCTGCAGTCTCATTTCAGCAGATAAACTTCTTTGGTTCTATTTAGGATGCATTCTATGCACTATGGTCAATGTTTCAGGCAACAGGGATGTATATACAAATATCTTCAACCTTCTATTAATTTCAGGTTCAATTTCTACTGAAATCAATATCTATTCAATTTATAATTAATAATCTTATTTTAAATTGTACAAAATTCCTATTCTCTTGTAACAATATAATATCAGATGTCTAAAAATCTAATCTGATTTTCAAGTTAACAAAATAACCTAGAAGCAATATGCTAATCAACTTCTCTAATATATATACTTAAGATAAAACAGTTAATTATAAACAACCTATACATGGAAGGATGAATAAAGTATGTGATTTTACTTAATATAGTGATAAAGAAATTGATAGAGTAAATTTAATTAACTGTATATATAGCCTATTTGAAATTTAGGTATACTCCAAAGGTAGATATTTTGAATTGATGTGTTTAACTGGTTTAATTCAACATAATTTAAGCCAGCTATTTCATAAAATTTTGTTTATTTCAAAAGTAATGAGGGCTTCTTGTAAGTAATTCCAGTGCAAAAATATGTGGAGCAAAATGCAACATTAAGAAGTACACCAAAATTACGATGGTCAATGCCTCTGGCAATGAGGGAATGGGCTTAGAAGAGAGAACAAAATGGTTGACAACCTTATCTGTCATGCTTAATATATTTTATAAATAAAGTTAAAATGATGAAATGTTTCTATTGATAATCATGGATTCTATGTAAGAATTCGTTACAGTATTTTTGTAGCTGTTTGTGTTTTTTAAGTTTCTCAAAAGTGTTTAAGATTTAAATTTGACCATGTTACTAGGTAATTGAGCTTGATTTAAATTAATTCCCTGGAGTTATATAAATAGAATATTAAAATAATATTTTTAACTCTACGGGCATTCACTTCCATATTCATTAATATAATACAAGAAACCAGATAATTCTACTGTGATAAACTTACAAATTGTGTTGGAATCTTCCTGCATATAGCCCACCCCCTCAATAAGGCACCATAAAAGCTCTTTTAAGTAATGTTCTCTCAATCATAAGAAAACACACATAGCAAGAACAAAAGGCAGTGATTCCTTTTTCCATTTCCATGTAACTTGTCCTCAAGCTAAGCAGTCCTGCAACTGAAGCAAAACTGTGTTTCATAATATGAACAGCCACTTAAATACTTTCTCCCCATCTCTTTATGTTTCACTGCGGGGAAGTTAATAATTATTGAAGTAGGAAGATTATTTTTTAAAAAATCAAAAAGTCAGTTTAAAACAACCTAAAATTCTGCCATAAATGTCTAGCAGGTGCTGATGGTCACCTGCCACACTTGCAACAGATTGTTTATGTATCCAGCTGTCTAGCCATCAGCAGACCAGAGAGGTGCAATGGGGAGGCTCCACCTTGCTGCAGATTCTGATAACTTCTTGCTTCATTTCTATGATGATCTTGCCTTCTAAGTCCCAGATCTTGATGCCAAGGCCTGTGGTAGCTCAGAACCAGTAGCAGTTGGGGCTCAAGCACAGGACATTGACGATTTTCTCACCATATAGCATATCATGGTGGTTGCCTGTGTTGAGATCCCATGGCATGTTTTGGTCAGCATTGCCTCCAGAAGCACAGAGGGATTCATCTGGAGAGACAGTCACAGTGTTCAGATGGCCCGTGTGGCCAACGTGGTTCATCTTCAGCTTGCAGTTAGCCAGATTCCATACCTTGACCAACTTGTCCTAGCTACAGAGATGATAGTGTTGCTGTTAGGTGAAAAGTGGACATAAGCCACCCACTCTGAGTGGCTCTCCACCTGGACAATGTATTTGTATATACTCAGGGTTATAACCATGACATGATGGTTTTATCTCAGAATCCAGGGACAGTCTTCTGGTTGTCAGTGGAGAAGGCCACACTCAACACGTCCTTGGTATGGCCTAGAGATCCTCTCATAGCGGTGCCTTGTGTGAGCTCCCAGAAGCACAGGTTTCCATCTCAGGAGCCTGAGAGGAAAAAGTGGCCATCTGAAGAGATTATTTTGTCATAGACAAGGTGGGAATGACCCTTCAGGGCATGCTGTGGGATGCCATAGTTGGTTTCATCCCTGCTCAACATCCACATGATAATGGTTTTGTCTCAAGAGGAGAACTGTATCATGTCCAGGGTAGTAGCGATCTGGTTACGCAGCTATCCTGGCCTTTGAGAGTGTCACAAAGGGTCATCTGCTCTGTCGTGGTGGTGAGGTCAGGTGTCACTGCAGCAACGAGGATGCCACTGGGTAGCTCAGAGAGACCAGAGGGACAAACACCACAGCAGTCCTGCCACAGCCCTGCCACAAAAAAGTGAACCAGGCAGGGACATTTTAATACATGAAAAGTACAAAGTGTAGGCATAGGATGGAATAGTTTCAGTAATTTAGAGTCTATGTGAAGGGCAATATTGGAGAAGGTAATTATGTACAAAAGTATCTTGGAGTGGGTTGAATTGCTTGCCCTTTGCCCTTTATGAGTCGTGTGTGTGTGTGTGTGTGTGTGTGTGTATAAATATATATATGAGAGAGAGAGAGAGAGAGAGAAGTTGTCTATTGCCAATTCATACGAGGATTAAAATTATGAACTATGAACATTTCATGGCAGAATTTTTGCCAATAAATTATTAAACATTAATAATTTATTGAATCCGTAATAGGTGACATGAGAGGAACTGACTCAGGGAAGCAAATTAGGCTGTCCATAGTCACACAGACAGAAAGGTTGGAAACTGGATGGCAACACAGGTCTCTTTGACTAGAAAATTCCAATCCATCTTCTTGTCACCTAAATAGTACTTATATTTATTAGAGACGGAGTCTCGCTCTGTGCCCAGGCTGGAGTGCGGTGGCCGGATCTCAGCTCACTGCAAGCTCTGCCTCCCGGGTTCACCCCATTCTCCTGCCTCAGCCTCCCGAGTAGCTGGGACTACAGGCGCCCGCCACCTCGCCCGGCTAGTTTTTTGTATTTTTTAGTAGAGATGGGGTTTCACCGTGTTAGCCAGGATGGTGTGGATCTCCTGACCTTGTGATCCGCCCATCTCGGCCTCCCAAAGTGCTGGGATTACATGCTTGAGCCACCGCGCCCGGCCACTTACATTTATTAGAAGCAGTCACTCAAAAGTTCTAGATAAAAATATATCTAGATCACTGTACAATAAAAAACATCTTACATCTTCCTTAAATTATGATTAATTTTAGTGTGTCAGTAATAAGAATAATATAAATTAGTTGTTTGGTAAAGAGGTACTAATCTGATAAGCTCTGAAATTCCTTCAAGCCCTTTTGTTTATTTATCTTTCCATGGATAGGAAAATGGCCACAAAATATAAGAAGGATGTGACTATTTTCCTAGGAGTGTGTATTGTCCACCCCTGTGCCTGACAGGTCGTACTTTTTGTGATGACTCCAGAATACTCTCTATCCTATCAGGAATTCCTTCCAGTGTTGATAATGAAATTGAGAATAGGGACTGGTGGTAGTAAGAACAGGGATGGTGTCTATGGGGTTGCCTAATAACTAATATTGTGGGCAGTATCTAATACAAAGGGATTTTCAATCTGACTGGTAATTCATGGGAGATAGGATAAAGTGAAATATCTCTGAAATGTATGAGCTAGATAATGAAGGTTAGGCCAGGTAAACAGAAATGTTAGGAGTTGACCTATAGGCTAAGAAAGATGTAGAAAAAGGCATTTTTGCCTGCTTAGGCTGAGGTTCTCTTCCTTTTTAAATAGAATCTGTAAGATACCTTTAGGTTCTATTTGGTGGAGGTTATTAAAATTTATCATTACTTGTATATTTGAAAAATACATGATCTTCTTTATCATCTCCAAATGTTTAAGTCTGTGCTGTGTAGTAGCTATGATTTTTTTCCCCATTTCTTTTGTTTGTTTGTTTCTAGCAATTTTTTTTTATTTTTTTTATTTATTTTTTATTTTTTTATTATTTTTTTTTTTTTGCCAGCTATTCCCTGGTACCTGTGACACCCTTTTTTGCTAAGAAAATACTTATGTCTTGGGTGCTAGATTCATGGCTAGGGTTTTATATTCTCAAAAGAATAAATTCATTATTAACATATGTTTCTGAAGATAAACTTTTATTTATGTCAAAATTTAGTAAGAGTTGAAAGCCATGAATTGATCTTTTACTATTATTATTATTATTATTATACTTCAAGTTCTAGGGTACATGTGCATAACGTGCAGGTTTGTTACATATGTATACTTGTGCCATGTTGGTGTGCTGTGCCCATCAACTCCTCAGCACCCATCAACTCGTCATTTACATCAGGTATAACTCCCAATGCAATCCCTCCCCCCTGGTGTGTGATGTTCCCCTTCCCGAGTCCAACTGATTTCATTGTTCAGTTCCCAACTATGAGTGAGAACATGCGGTGTTTGGTTTTCTGTTCTTGCGATAGTTTGCTGAGAATGATGGATCCATGCTGCATCCATGTCCCTACAAAGAACACAAACTCATCCTTTTTTATGGCGGCATAGTATTCCACGGTGTATATGTGCCATA
This sequence comes from Trachypithecus francoisi, assembly GCF_009764315.1. Taxonomy (NCBI): domain Eukaryota; kingdom Metazoa; phylum Chordata; class Mammalia; order Primates; family Cercopithecidae; genus Trachypithecus; species Trachypithecus francoisi. The sequence goes on from NW_022681454.1 coordinate 91,566,186, forward strand.
TTTTCTTAATCTAGTCTGTCACTGATGGACATTTGGGTTGATTCCAAGTCTTTGCTATTGTGAATAGTGCCGCAATAAACCTACAAAAACTAAAGAAAATTTTAATTATCAGACCTACCTCAAAGCTCTCTGCCTTTGTACCTTATCAGGCCATTCCCCTTGCATTTATATGTAACAAGGTTACTCTTTTAGTTTATGTTAATTGCTGATATATCTACTCATAAACTACAGTATAAATTAATGCTAAGAATTTGGATTGACTAAGAAATTAACTTTAAATTGCCTCTATAAACGTTAAACTTACCTTCAATTTTGTTTTTTAGGAAAATCCATGCTGTGCTCCTTAGTAATTAATAAAATATCAAAATAGGTTACTTGTTAGAAAAATTATTAAACACATTGCTGCTATAGCAATAATGACATGATAAACAGATAAATATATGAAAGTTTATAATCCACAATTTATTTTTAATATCCACAAACTTCTTTATAAAAAGGTATTAACATGTATCCCAGAACTTAATATATAATTAAAAATAAATACATAATTTTTTTTTAAAAAGGATTAACATAAATCTGCCCATTTAAGAAATATTTCCATGACAGACACTTAGATACTTCTCAAACAATCACCCACCTCTTCTTCTGATTTAGTTCAGGAATTATGCCCAGGGATGAAAAATCAGTAGTAAACCAGGGTACAACTAGTCTAAAAAGCACTTTTTTGCAAATTACAATAAAAAATCATCCTATGAACTCATGGATGATGAACAGAAAAATAATCCATCTTCCATTGGGGCCCACAGACTGTTGAGAAGAATACAGATTGAGCTTCCGCCCCTACTAAAATTCTTGGCCAAGTATGAAGTTACATGAACATATGCAGCAGCCCTGTCTAAGCCACAGCTGCTTATCAGGTGTGCTATGGCTCTGAGGTGGGTTGCAAATATGCTGAGACATTGATCTCTTCAGTTGTCATGACAGCGAAGTGAGTCTTAACATGGCCAAGTCCCATGAACAGAACACCTCCAGGCTTCTGCAGTCTGCAACATCTCAAACCCCTGTCATTATTTGCTACGTGGCATCACACAAGAAAGGCTAAAACCAGTCTTGGTCACACTGTTCCCATTCACATGTGGGTATTTAAAGGTAGATATTTTAGTAGGCTAGGTTGCATATTATTCCCATATAAAAGAGAACCACCTCCACCCTCAACAGAAGCCATGTTGCCAAAATAGCATGTAACGCAAGGAGCCAAGGCAGCCCTTATGCAGGCCTGAAGGAATGCTCAATAGACAGCTGGACATTGTGCCATCAGCAAAATAGGAAACAACCTTCAGGTTCTTACCACCATTGGGGAACTACTTAATTCATTTTCTGGAGCCCATGTTAGGAGAAATATTAAATGCCCTAACTGCTTAAGCCATGTTTGGTTTGATATATTGCTACTTGTAGCTGAAAATATCCTGAGTGTTCCAACTTGGCACTCCTTCAGTGAGTACTCAGTACAGCAGCCAGAGTGATCCTGTTAAAACACAAGTGGCGAAACCCCGTCTCTACTAAAAAAAAAAATACAAAAAATTAGCCGGGCGAGATGGCGGGCGCCTGTAGTCCCAGCTACTCGGGAGGCTGAGGCGAGAGAATGGCGTAAACCCAGGAGGCGGAGCTTGCAGTGAGCTGAGATCCGGCCACTGCACTCCAGCCTGGGCGACAGAGCGAGACTCCGTCTCAAAAAAAAAAAAAAAAAAAAAAACACAAGTGGCATCTTGTCACCCTTCTGCTCAAAATTCTCAGTAGTTTTCTGTTTCATTCGGAGTAAATGCCAAAGTCCTTTTTCAGAACTAGAAATCCTGTGTAATCTGCCCTTGCTCTATCTCCTCCTTTCCTCCTACCTTCTCTTAATTAATTCCTACTTATTTCTTTTTGTCCATTTTATTTAAACAGATAAGACATGCATCCAACTTAGGGTCTTTGCACTTGCTATCCTCTGCCTTGAAAACTCTTTTCCCTGATAGCTTCATGGATTGCTTCCTAATACTCTTTTGCTCTTTACATTAATCTTCCTCTCTCATTGAGGCTTTTCCTGGATGCACCATCTAATGACGTTCCAACCACCAATCCCTAACACACCATATTTTCTATATTACTTCCTGCTTTATATTTGCCTGTAGTACTTCTGTGTAACATGTTTTATTTTTTAATTAATTATCTCATTTGTGGTCCTTTATTCCCACTGGAATGTAAGTTCCAAAAAGGAGTTATTTTTGCCTGTTTTGTTGCATACTGCATGTCCAGTATCCATAATAATGCCTAGGACTTAGAAGGCTCTTAATAAATATTAGTCAAATGCATAAATCATAGGAGTTAAGTTTACTACACTACTTGCATTACATTATTCTAGCTTTGAATGTGACAACTTATAATTATCTGTATAAAATAACCAAGGTATGTAAATTAATTTAGTACTTTTGTACAAAACCTTATATTGATTTGCAAATTAGTTGATTTAAAATGCCAAGTATTGGCCGGGCACAGTGGCTCACATCTGTAATCCCAGCACTTTGGGAGGTTGAGGCGGGTGGATCACGAGGTCGGGAGATCCAGACCATCCTGGCTAACATGGTGAAACCCCGTCTCTACTAAAAATACAAAAACATTAGCCGGGCCTGGTGGCGGGTGCCTGTAGTCCCAGCTACTCGGGAGGCTGAGGCGGGAGAATGGCGTGAACCCGGGAAGCGGAGCTTGCAGTGAGCCGAGATCGCGCTACTGCACTCCAGCCTGGGCAACAGAGCAAGAATCCGTCTCAATAAATAAATAAATAAATAAATAAATAAATACAATGTCAAGTATTACAACATGAGTTTTTCATATAAAAATTAGAAAGACAGGCAATCTGATTTTATAGATTGGTAATTGGTTTGATTGATCTAATGTTATTTCCTTTATATCCAAGTGTTCTCATGGTGTGGCCTTGGGATACTATGAGTTCTTTGAGAAGAGTTCATTGATATGTTTTGGATTCCGTATTCTAACTAAGATGGAGTTTTTATGTTTCATTAAAAATATCCAAAATTATATGAGAAGGCTATTAAAATACTCTTCTCCTCTCCAGTTACATTCCTGTATAAAGCTGGGCCTTCCTCGTATTTCAATTTGTATGTTTCTTAATAAATTAAGTAGAAAATCAGATAAAAGAATCCACTTATCTTCTATTAAGTCAAATACCAAGGAATTTGCAAGTGGTAGGCAATTAAACTCTTCTATTTTATTTAAAACAATGTATATTTATCCAAAAAATATATTTGTTATTTATATTAATGTTTAATTAATTAATGAATGAATAAGCATATATATTTGAAATTATCAGATTAATTTTGGGTACAATGAATATCAACAGGTGTAATCCACATAAACAAAAACTCTTCAGATAAATCAATACTTTTTAGCAGTGTAAAGGGATCCTGAGATGGAAAAAAAAAAAAAAAAAAAAGGAGGGAGAAGTCAGTTTTTGTTACTATGTCCCTTTTGTCTTTATTTGTTAAATAAACATTTATGTGTTTAACACTTCCCAACCCCATCAAGGCCCGATCTTCTACCATCCTGGTAGTATCTTCACACTACTGGATTTTGTTTAGATACTAAATAGCTTTTAATCATATTATCTTAAATATGATTTTTTTTTCTCCAGCCAAGACACCAATATTTCAGAGAAGCCCTTTCATGGCAGTGACCCACACTTAATTGTCACATCTGATGCCCTTAAGAGGGTACAAAGCAGTGTAAATGCTCAATGAATTAAAAAAATGAATTAATGAATGAATGATATATGAAGAGATGGATATAAGCACTTTCCTTTTAACTAAAATAAATCTAGTTTGCTATTTTATGTTTCAAATTATTTAACATAGAGCTTGTTATATTGCTGGCAGTTTTCTTTCTTTTTTAAACTTGCAGTAATATGGTGGCAAGTCATTTGTTTGGTATGAATCTATAATTAAGTAGCCAGTTTTGACAGTTAACTTTGAATGTTGAGAATGTCAAAATATATCTCCACAAATTACCAGATTAATAGATATGTAAGAATTCCTGTTAGAGATTCAGTTTCAGGAGCTTCATGCTAGGCTTTCCTGACTTAAATCTCCAACTAAAAAGCCTGAGAAACTATTCCGCTACAACTTCTCAAGTAATTGGTGATGTTGGTCAAGGACTGTTTCCTAAATAAAACCAAAGTGGATTACATTTGAGTTACTAAAATCAAAATAGGAATATACTGATTTTAGTTCCCAGATCCATTTTGATTCTTCTACCAGTCACTGATAACCAAAGTTTATTGAGTTAAATTTATTCAGAATTCATAATGACTTTATTGTAGAAATCTGTGAATAGATTTGCTCTTGAGTGATAGACAAAAATTACCTTTGATAAAATTAGTAAATTAATAGTTTTTTAGGTTAGGTAGGGACTTAAGATGAAACTGTTTAACTTATTTAAGAAAACAACTTGGTCTAAGCAGTCTATTAGAGCACTTGTATAGAATAGTGTCCTAATTATGTGTCTCTTATCTCTTCGTTAAAATAGATTTTTCAGAATCGTTATTTGGTAGCATTGTTTAATAATTGGTTTATGGTGCTTTATAGCCCTAAAGGAAACAAATTCATATGTGGTTATAAATGTCCTACATTTCTGACTTTTAACTAATTACAGATGATAACTTCCTCACCCCAATTAACTCTTAATTAAAGAAGTTTTACATTGTTTTTTCTTTTTCTCTTATGTGATTTTGGTAAGGAGTTAAGCGACATTAAGAAACATTGTTTTTCAAAAATTTGCTAGCCTTTTTTAATGCTCTATTTTAGTACATGTTGAAACAGGTATAAGTAACTTAAAGAAAGCAAACAAGTGTCTGTACATATCCTTCACCCACTTTTTGATGGAGTTGTTTGTTTTTTTTTCTTGTAAATTTGTTCCTTGTAGATTCTGGATATTAGACCTTTGACAGATGGATAGACTGCAAAAATTTTCTCCCATCCTGTAGGTTGCCTGTTCACTCTGATGATAGTTTCTTTTGCCATGCAGAAGCTCTTTAGTTTAAGTATATCCCGTTTGTCAATTTTGGTTTTTGTTGCGGTTGCTTTTGGTGTTTTAGTCATGAAGTCTTTGCACATGCCTATGTCCTGAATGGTATTGTCTAGGTTTTCTTCTAGGGTTTTTATGGTTTTAGGTTTTACATTTAAGTCTTTAATCGATCTTGAGTTAATTTTTGAAAAAGGTGTAAAGAAGGGATCTAGTTTCTGTTTTCTGCATATGGCTAGCCAGTTTTCCCAGCACCATTTATTAAATAGGGAATCCTTTCCCCCATTGCTTGTTTTTGTCAGAAGACATTTATGGGGCCAGCAAACATTTGCAAAAAAGGTCATCATCACTGGTCATTAGAGAAATGCAAATCAAAACCACAATGAGATACCATCTCATGCCAGTTAGAATGGCAGTCATTAAAAAGTCAGGAAACAACAGATGCTGGGGAGGATATTGAGAAATAACAATGCTTTTACACTGTTGGTGGGAGTGTAAATTAGTTCAACCATCGTGGAAGACAGTGTGGTGATTCCTAAAGAATCTAGAACCAGAAATACCATTTGACCCAGCCATCCCATTACTGGGTATATACCTAAAGGATTATAAATCATCTACTGTAATGACACATGCACACAGATGTTTATTGCAGCACTATTCACAATAGCAACGACTTGGAACCAACCCAAATGCCCATCAATGATAGACTAGATAAAGAAAATGTGGCACATATACACCATGGAATACTATGCAGGCATAAGAAAGAATGAGTTCATGTCCTTTGCAGGGACATGGATGAAACTGGAAACCATCATTCTCAGCAAACTAACACAGGAACAGAAAACCAAACACCACATATTCTCACTCATAAGTTGGAGTTGAACAATGAGAACACATGGACATAAGGAGGGGAACATCACACACCAGGGCCTATTGGGGGTGAGGACAAGGGGAGGGAGAGCATTAGTAGAAATATCTAACACATGTGGGACTGAAAACCTAGATGACTTAATAGGTACAGCAAACCACCATGGCACATATATACCTATGAAACAAATCTGGTGGTGCATATGTATTCCAGAGCTTAAAGTAAAATTAAAAAAAAAGAGAGAGAGAGCAAACAAAACTAGCACTGAGGAAACACCTACAGCAAGCCTGGGACTCATAAACACTCCCATATTTTCTAATATAATTCTCAAAACAGTGTCCAGTTACTTTAAGAACAGAAAATGAACTGAGGCTAAGAATAATAAATTATTTTTCCAAGATCATGCAGTAAGTAGGACAACTGGAATTTACATTTCTTTTTTTTAATTCTGAAATACTCCTTATGTCTTACTTCAAAATATTTCTATGTTCTCTAAAAAGTGAACTGAGCTAAGCCTATGTTTTGTGGTGCATAAACTATACCAACATACCAGCATCATTATGACCTTAATCATTCATTATGATACCACTTTGCTTTATGTTCCAAGGTATCCACTGTCTTCTAGATTTTTTTGTTTTGTTATGAATAATTTTCCTTATTTAAGTATATTATTCTTATTATTTTAGTACTAATAACCCAACTTTATCAAAACACATTTTTTATTTCTCTTTTTTTTTTTTTTTTTTTTTTGAGACAGAGTCTTGCTCTGTCTCCCGGGCTGGAGTGCAGTGGCCGGATCTCAGCTCACTGCAAGCTCCGCCTCCCGGGTTTACACCATTCTCCTGCCTCAGCCTCCCGAGTAGCTGGGACTACAGGCGCCCGCCACCTCGCCTGGCTAGTTTTTTTTTTTTTTTTTGTATTTTTTAGTAGAGACGGGGTTTCACGGTGTTAGCCAGGATGGTCTCGATCTCCTGACCTCGTGATCCGCCCGTCTCGGCCTCCCAAAGTGCTGGGATTACAGGCTTGAGCCACCGCGCCCGGCCTAAAAATATTTTTGAAGAGTCATCAGTTAAATAACTGTTCTCAGCACAGACTGCTATGGGCAGATACCAGGAACTAAGTTCTGTTGAGTTTACTAAGAGATTCTTCATAGTTTTAGTTTTTACTTGTTTTCTTTCTAATTTTATGATTTTATTACACTCTTATTTAAATGAAAGCAAAAATACTTATTCTACTTAGGTCTGTAGTCTTCATCACTTTAAGAAGAAAACAAAGTTATTTCATTTAAGTATCTAGGTACTGCAGTAATTCATTGTGTAGTTACAGAACATATCATAGAACAGTCATCTAACCCTTCTCTCAGCCATTCAAGGCTGCCTGTGTCTCTCAGGAGGAGATAGAATGATTAAGCTGTCATTATCTTCTGGTGCCACTGAAAGGACAATAGTTTCAATGCCATATTGCCTGACATTTAAACTGATATACCTTGGGATATTGAGAAGCAGAAGGGACTAGGGGAAGGAGAGAGCCAATTTTTAAATTGTTACTATATAAGAAGATTCTAGGATTTTTTCCCACTCTGAAATTTAACTTGCATTCCATGTAACAAAAAATAGACCATGTAAAATGAATATCATCATTTTATATCTATTCTTTTATATCACTGTGAAAGAAAGCAATAAAAATTTACCAAAGAACCACAGGATTGTGAATGACTTTTCAGAATATGAGTGAGTATGCTTCACAGAAAACCGAAGAGTTGCTCCCCTAATTACTAATGGCTGGTCTGAGAGATGCCAAATGATAATGAGATTAAAAAGATAACGGACAACTCAACAAAAGCATGAGCTAAATGATTGGAGATCCAACTGTAGTATAAAGTTAAATCCTTTTTATTTATTTATTTATTTTTTTTTGATACAGAGTCTGGCTCTGTAGCCCAGGCTGGAGCACAGTGGTGCGATCTTGGCTCACTGCAAGCTCCGCCTCCCGGGTTCATGCCATTCTCCTGTCTCAGCCTCCCGAGTAGCTGGGACTACAGGCTCCCACCACTTCTCCTGGCTAATTTTTTGTATTTTTAGTAGAGACAGGGTTTCATGGTGTTAACCAGGATGGTCTCCATCTCCTGACCTCGTGATCCGCCGCCTCGGCCTCCCAGAGTGTTGGGATTACAAGCATGAGCCACCGCGCCCGGCCAAGTTAAACACTTTTACTCTGTAGTCAGAGAAACCTGGATTCAAATGCCAATTTCATTTTTTTCAAACCTGCATGACTTTGAGCAAGTTAACTGGCAGAAAGCTTATTTTCCTTATCTATAAAATGATTCTAGGCATGCTGGCTCATGCCTATAATCCCAGCATTTCAGGAAGCTGGGGCAGGAGGATCATTTGAGCACAGGAGTTTGTGAACAGCCTGGACAACATAAGGGGACGCTGTCTCTATAAAAAATTAAAGTAAAGTTAGCTGCGGGTGGTGGTACATGCCTTAGTTAGTCCTAGCTACTCGAGAGGCTGAGAGAGGAGGATCACTTAAGCCATGGAGGTTGAGGATGCAGCGAGCTGAGATTATGCCACTATACTCTAGCCTGGGAGACAGAGCAAGACCCCATCTTGCTATATAAATAAATAAATTATGCATCTATATAAATAATCCCTCCAAAATAAGAAAATAAATAGAACATAACTGCTACCTATATCTTAACATGACTCTGATGATTAATGATATAGTGCATAAAAGAGTGTTTCAGCAATGATTAGTGTAAAAAAAGACGTAATAATATTGGCTACCTATTCTATTAATATGCTTTATATGTAAAAATAGATAACATAAGTAAGGCATTTAGAGAATACAAATACAAATTTAAGAAAATAAAAGGAAGAAAGATTAGTAATTAAAAATAAGGCCGGGCATGGTGGCTCACACCTGTAATCCCAGCACTTTGTGAGGCCGAGGCAGACTGATCACTTGAGGCCAGGAGTTCGAGACCAGCATACCCAACAAGATGAAACACCATCTTTACTAAAAATACAAAAAAAAAAAAAAAAAAATAGCTGGATGTGGTGATACCTGCTTGTAATCCCAGCTGCTTGGGAGGCTGAGGCAGGAGAATCTTTTTTTGTTGTTTTTGTTTTGTTTTGTTTGGTTTTTTGAGACAGAATTTCATTCTGTCACCCAGGCTGCAGTGCAGTGGCGCAATCTTGGCTCATCGCAATCTCCGCCTCCTGGGTTCAAGTGGTTCTCCTGCCTCGGCCTCCCAAGTACCTGGGATTATAGTCACCCACCACCACGCCTGGCTAATTTGTATAATTTTAGTAGAGATGGGGTTTCACATGTTGGCCAGGCTGGTCTCAAAGTTCCGACCTCAGGTGATCTACCCGCCTTGACCTCCCAAATTGCTGGGATCACAAGGATGAATCACCACACCTGGTCGGGAGTACGTTTTGAACCCAGGAGGTGGAGGTTGCAGTGAGTTGAGATCATCCCACTGTACTCCAGCCTGGACGACAGAGTGAGACTTCATCACAAAAATAATAATATAAAATAAAAATGAAAACTATTTAGTCCTATTATTTGCCTGCACTTTTTCTCTATGCATCCAAGTAGATATAGTAATGAACTCACTTTTATCAATTACAGTATTCATATTGTCCATAAGAAAAAAAGTAACATTAATTAGGTCGTAGAGAAATGTCAATATAAACTGACTTTAAAAGGTGTATTGAAAGATACAGTAGATGTTATATTTATATCCTAAAGCATATGTTAGTGCAAGCCAGAAGCATAAAGGTCATTCAACACAGCATGAACAACACTAACAGGAGCCACAGCAATGCAGGATAACTTTTCACAGCTCTTGAGGATTCAGTTTAAGTCAAGGCCACAGTGTAGACTGTCAACATACTTCCAGAGGAGCAGGGGAAGTCTGTAATAAAATCATCTGACATGGACTTTAAGTAGTTTTCCATAAATATTGGTTAATACAAGTCAGATTGTGATAAAGAACAGTAGAGTCTAAAGTTATACAAGCGTCTGGGATGTATTGACACATGTACTTCAGCCATCAACCCCATCAAGGGCTGTCAAGAATGAGTATCTGTTCTTTCATCCAATCATAACAGTGGCAATCATGTTCATAAACAATGTAGCAAATTACGTCTGGTTGCCCTATAGCTCAGGAATAACACTTGATGATCTTTCTTTAATTCTCTGTAGCCAATGACTTAAAATATTCTTATTCAGACCGAAAGAGTAATCAATATATGCCCTACCTAACACGAGCAAGTTTTTACCACCACATAAACAGCTACAGATGAAGAATAAAAGGATAACCAATTCTAAAGGACTGCCATTATCTACCAACCATAAGGTATTAGATAAATTCAGAACAAAATTGTATTATGACTTTTTATTAACAGCATAGTGAAAGGGTGAACTATTTTCAAAATACTGGATGTTAAAAAGAATAGTTTTAGGCAGTTTCTGCTGTTAGCTTATTGGTGGTGGCTGTGGCAACAAACTCTTGCAGAGCACTGAGCCTCCTAGAATCTTCCTCCAGTTAGTTTCCTGTGAGTGACGATCACTCCTGAGCCAAAACCAGCACATTTTAACTTCTGCAGGAGCAACCATCATGACACAGAAAGCTAACTGCTTTTTTAAAGGATGTTTTTACAGATACCTGTTGAAATCAGATAGATTAATGTCAAATAAGTCAGGTCCCAAATTCGTATTTTTAGCAGCATTGATTTGAAAATGTCAGTTATGATAGAGTAATATCTACTGAAAGTTGGTTAAGAGAATGTTTTTTCCTTGTCAGTGTCAACTTAAAGGATTTTTCCTGAATCTTTATATTTGTATTGCAATGTAAGAAACAAATGCTAGTACTGTGTCAAAAGCTATTGCCGTTCCAATGAATATCATCAATATTTCCTTCAATAATATGGGAGGTTTTCTTTTGATTTTTATTTCATATATTTTCTTTTGTCTAAGGAATTTCATTTCATATCTCAGGAAAAGATAATAAAACCATTTTTCACCATAAAGAGTTTAAGTGTTTCTATATTCATTTTATTTTGTATTCATTTATGCCTTATATATTGTTGTCATTTGGCATTATAACAGTGGAATATTGTCTATAGGTGATCTCCACATTCTGGGATAAAGATTAGTCCTTTTATGAGATGGAGAAACGAGGGAATGGTATTTTTTGTCATTTAATCAGGCAGTATGCAAATGTCTTTTATGAGCCAAGCACTGCATTACTAGGGATATGGTAATGAATAAGACAGACACAGTTTATACCCTCAAGCAGCTTATGCTGCATCAGAAAAGAGGCACATTAAGCAAATGATTTTCAATAACTAAACACATTATTTCAAATGTACAAAGGGCTTTAGAGAACTACTTGGTTATAGGTAGGTTGGGAAGTAATAATATTTCTTTGTGTGATTTCTGGACACTGCATTTTTATCTTAATGAGGCCTGTAATACTTACTTAGGTTTGTGTGGCCTTTGTGATGGGGATGAAGAATAAAGGATGAGAAGATGTGAAAAGACATGTACAGAATGTTCTGGCAATGAGATTTAATAAAACACAGCTCTTGGTAATGTATCAAGTGACACTGCCCTGTTACTTTGCCTTGGAAATGTATGACGAGACCCTGCTCCCTCAATTCAGTTAGCATGCGGTGAATACCTACAGAGTATCAGCAACTCTGTAATACAACAAAGACTGAAACAGCTTTACTTTTCTGAGACCTTATTTTAAATAAGTCAAAAAATCACATAATTTTAATACGATATGACGGTGCTCAATGGAAAGTAAATTTTACTGTAAGTAGACAAAACAAGGGTTGAGAATAATAAAAAAAAAATACAGCAAGCAGCTAAAAGAGGTTAAAAAAAGGTAACAAATGAAAATGAGGTTGAGGGTAGGGAAAGTATCTCAAAGTGTCAAAACAAAGGTAGGAAGGAGGAAGATAATCTAAGCGTTCTATGCATACACTATTTATTTTTGGAGGCTGCATAAGAGAATAAAGAGATTGAAGAATAAAGTCAGATAAGCTAAAAGTAGCTAGCAGTGTAGAGAGGCATGTAAGAATATTATAAAAATGTTTATAATTGTTTATACTATCTATCTGTCTATTTAGTACAGTAGTTCTGGCTCAGGAAATTCTACAGATAATGCTTCAAATGCTGTTTCTCATATGTGTGAGACTGTACATTAGTTTTACCTACTGCTTTCTGCATCAGAATTGTATGAGGTTCTGTTGACAAGGCAGATTTCATAGGCTGTAGCCTAATGCCAGACATAAGAAGAATTTTTAAAGTGGGACCACCCCCCATGCCAGTTCTTACCCCCAGGTTATTCTGAAGCCACTAACATTTGAGAATAATTGGATAAAATCCTGTGGCAATTACCTTCCCTAAATTTCCTAAAATTTACATACACAAATGTATGCATACACATAAACCTTAAAAAAATTTTAAAGGGTAATGAGTGTATATACTCCCCTTCACATTTTGTATTGTCTTTCACTTTGTCCATATAACAGGAATCCCAATATATTGTGTCCAAATTTCCCTCTAGACAACTCCTTGACAGCAGATCACAGGCTTAATTTGATTGTGGAATACTTCTATGGTAGTTTCCGAAGTTCTTGGTGTCAGAGACTCTCTATATTCTTAAAAAATATTGAGGACCAAAAGAGCTTTCATTTATATTAGAAATCAGCAAACTGTAGCCTGCAAGTCAAATACAACCAATGTCTTCTTTTTGTAAATAGCGTTTTTTTGGAACAGAGTTACTGCCATTTATTTTCGTATCATCTGTAGCTGTTTTCTCACTGTAACAAGAGAGTTGAGTAGTGACAGAGATCATACGGTTGGTCAAGCCTAAACTCTTTACAATCTTGTCCTTTACAGAAAATGTTTGCTGGATTCTGGTGTATGTGGATTATAGATATTGATTTTTAGCACAGTGGAAACTAAAGCTGAGAAAATTTTAAAATTAGGAAATGTACTAGCACACATTCCATTAGCCACCAGAGCTAATGTTCAAAACTCTACTGTATAGTCATGAAAGAATGAGAATGAAAAAGGCAAATGGCATCTTAGTATTTTAAGAAAATAGTTTTGACCTCATATGACAAGCTGAATAGCTTTGATGAACACTAAGTATCCTTAGACCACATTTTGAGAACCACTGGGATGGTACATGGCCAATAGCAGCTGTTAATACATAATTTAATGCATAAGTAATAACCAAAAAAAAAACAGAGAAAATATTTGCATCATTATATATTCCAGTTTACAAAAAAAAATTTATGTCCATTTCTACTTTAGGAAAATGTAAAGAGGCAGAAATATAAAAGAAAAGAATTTTGGTGTAGGAGATATTAGAGCATGTAGGCTGTGTAGAAAGATGGCCCTAGCCTAGTAAACATAATTAAAGACACACACACACACACACACGCACACACACACACACACAAATGTTAATTTAAAATGTTAAATGTTAATTTAAAATGGACCATATAAATGCACTTAGTTGACTTAGTTTAATCTTTGATATACCACATAGACTACAATATAGTCTCATAGTAAAGGAAATATAATGTAATAATCTAATAGGTGGGGGAACAGAAGAGGAATCTTTGAAATAGCACAAATCTTCTTCAGAAGAAAACTGAAAATCTTCAAGGGAGGATTGCTTCAGGAAATTTTACAAGGGAAGACATAGGGTTATCGAAACACCTAGGGTTCAGTCTAGGTCCTGCTGCTGGCTGCACAGAAGGCCAATGACTGAGACTATGAGTATTGCCAAGGAAGAAGACTTTAATCGGGTGCTTCAGTTGAGGAGATAGTAGCTGAGTCTCAAATCCATCTCCCTGACAGAATAAATTAGGAGTTTCTATAGTGGGGAAGAAATGTAGAAAATAGGGACTCTGAATGGTAGCGACACAATCCTGATGAACATGGGGCCTGGTGTTTCATTGTCTGGATGCAATGATCTGCTGAGTCTCAGTTCTTTGATACTTTTTAAGAGGCCTGGAGATCCTTTCCTGAGAAAGGAACTCAAATAAAACAAATGTAAGTTTCAAGTTTTAAGACCAGAAGGGTCCATTTCTATGTTTACCCAAGAACAGCTCTCTACGAAACTATTGGGTCCATTTCAATACTACCTTTAAGAACATTGGGGAAAAATGTACTTAGTGTGTGGTTCTGCTCTTGACATAGCCTGTATTTATACCCTTCAGGTAAAAAAAAATCCATGTACATTTTTAGTCATCAAATGTAACCTTGAAAAAATATTCAGTGGTTAACATTTTATATTCTGAATGTCTGTCTAAATAAAACTAAAAATATGAAATTCCAAGAAAAAAATGTTTTTGTTGTTCAGAAATGGCCAAAGGTATTTCAACACTTCTTTTATAATCAGAAGTTCATTTGAGAAGGGGTGTGGCATACTAATACACTATTATACTGTACCTTTCCATGTTTTACTTGGTAAAAAGTAATTGGATTTGGACTAGGATCTATTTATTCTCATCACATATTTAACTGCATGCAAATACATGCTCGACTATAAATTAACAACAATCTAGTTGTTGTGGTTAAACAATGTATGATTTATGTTTGAGACATAAATTCAAGTCTTGTTCAAGGTGTTTATGGCAAATGTCTTCTTTTATATATGTCACTTGACTATAAGCTTTATTCCTAGGAGAGATATCTAAGTGCTACACAGTGACCAAGCATTCAATTCAAATAATGTTTTTTAAAAAATGAGAACAGCAATTATGAACCTAAACTCATCTAGAAACAATTTGTCCTATTACATTATTGAAAACAAATGCAAACAAACTTCAGAAAGCCATGGTGTTTTACCTCCTTCAATATTATGTTGACATTATTTGCACAGCAGGATGAGAAAGTAATCCCTGTGGAGATATTAAGAAAATCATTTATTTTTCTGTTAGATACACAAATGGGTGACTATGCATTATACAATACATAATTGCTTTTAATTGGGAGACATAAAAATTGACTATCACTACCATGTGTGACATACAAATTATGATGTGATATTTATAAATATTTTAGTAGTTACTGTTTACCAGATGAGAGTGATGTGTGTTTTTGCAAGTATGAAACATCTTTTTTATGATAATAGTCTACACTTGAGATAATTGATTCTGATTTTGCAATATGGATGCAAGTTCTCTGCACTGTATACAATATTCCTAGCTTTTAGCAAATCAAACAATCCCAAACATAAATACACATCAAGATGAATGTTAGTAATCCATTTGACTAATGAATATTAAATTGAAATGTTTTACCTCTGTATTCTGCTATAATTTGAAACCAAAAGGCTGAACAAGTCTCCATGTACATTTCTATTATCAAATGTAACTTCGAAAAAAATAACTTTAATGTAATATTTTAACATGGAGAAAATGACATGGAAGCCCATATTCTATTAGACATAAAGCATCAGAGTGTTATTGTCTATGTGAAGGTGGTAAATTAACATTCCTCTGTATTTTGTAATCTGGAAGAAACACCTGCTCAATCTCTGTTGGGAGGTGAGGAGGGAACTTTAGCCCCGATTTTCTTTATCATTTTAGGATCATTTTCTTTCCTCCCCGATCTCTATTACCTCTGTCACCACCTTTCTGAAATGCTATGGATTTATTTAAAGCCACTTAGACTAGTCTTTATGTGAGTTCTATAGTTACCACCAGCAACAATACAAATAAAACATTACAGGCTCACTCTTTCCTTTTATACTGATTAACACAATGGCTTATCTGGCCAGCGTCCTGCTTATGAATTGGTGTGTCTGAGAATGCTATGGCCGTGAAATTATGAGTCTTTCAAGCGAGCTTGTGTAATTTTAGCGTTTCTTGATGCATCCTTGAAGAGCTGCTCTTTGGCGCTTTCAATCATTTTACTGAGGTGTCTCAGTTTGATTTACAAATTTGGTAAACATGACTTGGTGTTGTTATGTTCAGAATTTGGTTCTTATTTCATAATGTGTGTTGTGAGAGTTCTTGATGCTGTAAAGGAATAAAGAAACTTCATCTTTCTCTTCTTCCTTCATTGGCAGACAAAACAGGAAAGGAGATAATATAGAATTAGAAATGATATTTTGGGTATCAAAAAAGATTAAATGTTTTCAAGTCTCTTAGGATAGAGCACTGATTATAGCAAGGTAAACACACACACACACACGCATGCACACACACACACACTCAACTCGGAAACAAAATAACATTGTTCCTTACCCGTTGTTAACAGGATTATGACTAAATCTGAGACTCAAGAAATAAATGTAACATTTGAATCTATCTGAAGTTCTCCATGAGATTTTACAGTTTTAAAATGTCCCAGGGAAACATATATCTTTGAGCAATATGATGGAATTAAAGTGCTATGAAGCAAGATAAGCTAAATTAAAGGCACAAAACTTAAAAAGATATATTATTTCATATATAAACTGCTGGCATCAACTTTATAAATGGGAATTAGATTTGTAGCCTATAAGAAATCCTTAGGTAGTTGTGATTTACATTTTTCTATTAGTTATTACAGTTTAATATTTTTCTTAATACAAAGAAATTTCTTCATGCCACTTTTTAAGATACTAAAATGAAAATGTTATAAACATGAATACATTAATAAAAATGTTACAAACGGGAATACAGAAATGACATAATTAGATAGCTCAGCATTTTTGCAAGGCTGCAATGGTGGGGAGATTAAACCATTTGAAATTACTAGCTTCCCTTATTTTTCCAGAAGGTCATATGTCGAAAACAGAAGAATCATAGAAATGGATTAGGAATATTTAGTTGCTATTTGTTCTTATGCTTTTTTGTTTTTGTGAGTAGATATATGTGTATATATTTATGGGAATGAGGTGTTTTGATACAGGCATGCAAGGAAAATAATCACATCACAGAGAATGGAGTATCCATCCCCTCTGGCATTTGTCCTTTGAGTTACAAACAATCCAATTATACTCTTTAAATTATTTTAAAATGTACAATTCAATTACTATTGACTATAGTCAATCTATTGTGTTATCAAATAGTAGGTCTTACTCATTATTTCTATTTTTGTACCCTTTAACCGTTCCCATCTCCCACCCCCCACTGCCACCAGCCCCTCTTCACCCTTCCCAGCCTCTGGTAACCATCCTTCTAGTTTTTATGTTCATAAGTTCAATTAATTTTATTTTTAGACCCCACAAATAGATGAGAACATGCGATGTTTGTCTTCCTGTTCCTAGCTTATTTCACTTAACATAATGTACTCCAGTTCATCCATGTTGTTGCAAATGACTAGATCTCCTTCTATTTTATGGCTGAATAGTACTGCATTATGTATCTGTACCACGTTTTCTTTATCCATTCATCTGTTGTTAGACACTTAGGTTGCTTCCAAATCGTAGCTACTGTAAACAGTGCTGCAACTAACATAGGTGGGCTGATATCTTTTCGATATACTATGTTCCTTTCTATTGGGCATATACCCACCAGTGGAATTCATGGATCCTACATTTTTAGTTTGTTAAGGAACCTCCAAACTCTCAATAGTGGTTGTACTAAATCACATTCCTACCAACAGTGTATGAAGGTTTCCTTTTTCCTACATCTTCACCAGCCCTTGTTATTGCCTATATTTTGGATATAAGCCATTTTAACTGAGGTGAGATGATATCACATTGTAGTTTTCATTTGCATTTATCTGCTGATCAGTGACGCTGAACACCTTTTCATATACTTGTTTGTCATTTGTATGTCTGTTTTTGAGAAGTTATTCAAATCTTGTGCCCATTTTTTGATTGTATTATTAGACTTTTTCTTATAGATTTGTCTGAGCTCCTTATATATTCTGGATATTAATTCCTTGTCAGATGGATAGTTCAAAAATATTTTATCCCATTTTGTGGGTTGTCTCTTCACTTTGTGGGTTGTATCATTTGCTATGCAGAAGCTTTTTAATTTGATGTAATCTGATTTTTCCATTTTTGCTTTGGTTACCTGTGCTTGTGGGGTGTAGCTCAAGAAATCTTTACCCAGACCAAAGTCCAAGAAAATTTCCCCAATGTTTTCTTGTAGTAATTTTATAGTTTGAGGTATTAAATTTAAGTCTTTAACCCAGTTTGATTTGATTTTTGTATAACAGTGATAGATAGGGGTCTTGTTTCATTCTTCTGCATATGAATATCCAGTTTTCCCAGCACCATTTGTTGAAGAGATCATCTTTACCCCAGTGTACATTTTTGGTACCTTTGTTAAAAATGAGTTCACTATAAGTATGTGGATTTGTTTCTGGGTCCTCTATTCTGTCCCATTATCCTGTGTGTCTCTTTTTATGCTAGCACCATGCTGTTTTGGTTATTACAGCTCTGCAGTGTAATTTGAAGTTGGGTAATATGATTCCTGTAGGTTTGTTATTTTTGATTAGAATAGCTTTTACTATTCTCAGTCTTTTGTGGATCTATGTAAATTTTAGGATTTTTTTTTTCTATTTCTATAAAGAATGTCATTGCACCTTTGATAGGGATTGAATTGAATCTGTAAATTGCTCTGGGTAGTATAGGAGTTTTAACCGTATTGATTCTTCTAATCCATGAACATCGAATTTTTTTTTCTCATTTTTTGGTGTCTTCCTCAATTTCCTTCATCAGTGTTTTCTAGTTTTCATTATAGAGATCTTTCACTTCTTTGCTTAAGTTAATTCCTAGGTTTTTAATTTTATATGGGAGGCCGAGGTGGGTGGATCATGAGGTCAGGAGATCAAGACCTGCCTGACTAACATGGTGAAACTCCCTCTCTACTAAAAATACAAAAAAATTAGCCAGGCTTGGTGACGGGCGCCTGTAGTTCCAGCCACTCGGGAGGCTGAGACAGGAGAATGGCATGAACCTGGGAGGCGGAGCTTGCAGTGAGCCGTTATAACACCACTGCACTCCAGCCTGGGCGACAGAGCAAGACTGTGTCTCAAAAAAAAAAAAAAAAAAAATTAAAATAATAATAATAATTTTAAAAATTATGTGTGGCTATTGTAAATGGGATTGCTTTTTTAATTTTTTTCACATTGTTCACTGTTCACATATAGAAATGCTACTAATTATTGTATGTTGATTTTGTATCCTTCAACTTTACTAAATTTGTTCATCCATTCTAATAGTTTTCTCATGGAGTCTTTAGAATTTTCCAAATATAAGATGATATCATCTGTAAACAAGGATAATTTAACTTATTTCTGTCCAATATGGATGTCCTTTATATCCTTCTCTTTTCTGAGTGCTCTAGATAGAATTTCCAGTACTATACTGAATAACAGTGTTGACAGTGGGCATCTTTTTTGTGTTCCAGATGTTAGAGGAAAGGCTTTCAGTTTTTCTCCATTTGGTATGATACTAGCTGTGGGTCTGTCATATATGGCTTTTATTATGTTGAGGAATGTTTCTTCTATAAGCTCCAGTTTTTTGCATCCCAGAATAATTTAGTCATGCTGAATGACGTTTCTAATGCATTGTTAATTCAGTTAACTAGTATTTTGTTGAGGATTTTTACATCAATATTCGTTAGAGACAGCAGTCTGTAGTTATCCTCTTTTTGATGTGTCTTTGTCTAGTTTGGTTGTCTGGGTGACACTGACCTCATAGAATGAGTGTGGAAGTAGCCGCTCCTCCTCTTTAGAATAGTTTGAGTGGGACTGGTATTAGTTCTTCCTAAAATATTTGGTAAACTTCAACAGTGAAACCATCAAGTCTTGGTCTTTTCTTTTGTGGGATTTTATTACACCTTCAATCTTATTACTTGTTATTGGTCTGTCCAGGTTTTGCATTTCTTCCTGATTCAATCATGATAGATTTTATGTATCTAGAAATTTGTCCAATTCTTCTAAATTTTCCAGTTTATTGACATATAGCTGCTCATAGTAGCCACTAATGATCCTTTGAATTTCTGTGGTATCAGTTGTAATGTCTCCGTTTTCATTTCAGAATCTATTTGGATCTGCTTTTTTTTTTTTTTAGTTAGTATGGCTAAATGCTTGTCAATTTCGTTTGTTTGACTTTTCAAAACACCAACTTGTGTTTTATCTTCTACTAATTTTGGGTTTGGTTTGCTCTTGCTGTTTTTGTTCTTTAGGATGCATCATTAGATTGTTCAACTGAAATTTTTCCTCTTTTTTCATGTAGACACTTATATCTGTAAACTTCTCCCTTACTACTGTTTTGGTGTATCCCACAGGTTTTGGTATGTTGTGTTTCCATTATGATGTGTTTCAAAAGTTTTTCAAATTTTCCTTTAAATTTCTTCTTTGACCCACTGGTCATTCAAAAGCATAATGTTTAATTTCCACGTGTTTGTATAATTTCCAAAATTGCTCTTGATATTTACTTCTATTTTTATTCCATTGTAGTCCGAGAAGATGCTTGATATTATTTTAATATTTTGACTGTTTTGAGACTTGTTTGTGACCTAAAATGTAGTCTATTCTTTGAGAATGATCTGTGTGCTGAGGAAAAGAATGTGTGTTCTGTATCTGTTGGATAAAATGGCCTGTAAATATCTATTAGATCCATTTGGTCTATAGTACAGATTAAGTCTGAGGTTTCTTTGTTATTTTTGTGTCTGGAAGATCTGTCCAATACTGAAGGTGGGGTGTTGAATTCTCCAGCTATTATTATATTGAGATTTATCTTTCTCTTTAGCTCTAATAATATTTTGTTGTATATCTGAGCACTCCACTGTTGAGTGTACATATATTTAAAAATTGTTATATCCTCCTGTTGAATCGACCCCTTTATCATTACATAGTTACCTTCTTTGTCTGTTTTTACAGGTTTTGTCTTGAAATGTATTTTTACAATATAAGTATAGTGACTTCTACTTATATTTCCAATACTATGAAATATATATTTTTTTCATACTTTTATTTTCAGTGTATGTGTGTCTTTATAGATAAAGTATGTTTCTGGTAGGCAATAGATGCAGATCGATCTTGTGTTTTCATCCATTCAACCAGTCTCGGTCTTTCTTATAGGGAAATTTAGTTCATTTACATCAGTGTTATTATTGGCAAGTGAGCTTAGCTCCTGCCATTTTTTTTATTTGTTTTCTGTTTGTCTTGTGGTCTTCTCTTCCTTCTTTCTTTTCTCCCCTTCTTCCTCTAGTGAAAGTGATTTTCTATGGTGATATGATTTAGTGTTAAAAAAAAAAAATAGGGGTTTGTTGAGTCTTCAATTATTCCCAAACTCCAGTTGAACAGTCCTTTGGAAACTCAGTTACTTACATTAATTCTTCATAATTAGTACTAAAAGCAAAATGTTACTTCACAAAATTCTACGTGAAAATGTAAATTCCTGTTTTTTGGGGCATTTTATATCCTAAAAGCCTTCATTAAGCAGCTTCTTCATTGAGCATATATGTCTTTCCTTCTTCAATGCTACAAAGCCAAATAATTTATACTAAAAGCATACTTAGCCTCGCCCTCACCAGTAGTATCTTTCCAACTTCAAAATCAAAGGAATAGTTCAAAGAAATATTTGAAGTTGTACTGCTTCAGCTGTGCAATATTCTTATATTGAAAATAGCAATAAATGCAGTATTTTTGTTTCTCTTAATACTCTGTTTCTCTGTTTCAGTAACTAAATGGGTTAATTCTGCTTGCTAAAAGGCCTCAGATTCTTTTTTTCTTAATAACCAGTCCAAATGGAGAATGAACACTGAAACAACTGGTTTCCCAACTAATCTTGATTCCAAGATCTGCTCTTGTCTCATCAAGAAGATTTAGGATACGGATGGTTTATATGAGTTGACTCAGAGAGAGATTATAATCTTCCTAGTAACTCCTCTCCTCATTTAATCTAGGCTGTACTCAGTAATTGCTTTCCCCACAAAATAGAACAAGTTAATTGCAAAATTTTGCTTCCACAGGAACTGTCAGGTAAAATTCACTGATTTAAAGCCAACTGAAATCTTTTTGTCAGAAATGTACTCACTTTTTTCCTCAAAACATTTAAATTGTTTAAATTTACCAAATATATGTTTTTCCAACAAGTACCATATATTTTCCAGAAATAACAAGATAGTTGATGACCTGTATCATCTTTCCACAATTATAATTTTACATATGCAGAAGTAGGGGTTACAAGCTCATTTGAGGAGCTATTTGTGTCTTTCAATGTGCTTCTAATATTATTAGATTGTTTTATTTCCAGACCACAAGACTCATTACTATTTATTCCACATTTAGCTGATGATTAGTTTATAAGAATCTAAATATCAGTTAATATTAGTTTCGCTAGAAAAAGTTTAACATTCCAGATGCAGTCCTTTTTCATACAAACAGGTGCAGCATTACAAGTACGCTGCATTTAGATGCATGCTCTCCAGATTTTCTCTGTGGCAATGTAGGCCAAGTGAAGCCAGAGAAATTATTGCCCAAGGGGAAACATTTGTTCTTCTCACTTCATTTTGCTACCTTATCACTAACATAATATAGTATTCAAACAAATATGTATATTTATATTTGTAGCTTATTTTTTTTTCTTTAGCAATTCTGACAGCTTTGAATTCTCCTCTTGAGGGAATGAATAGGAATATCATCTCTAATTTTATTTTTTAAATCATATTTCATTTATAACAGCTAAGGACTGTGAAGACAAAGTAAAACTGTAAATAGGCAGGGCTGCAGTAAAATGAATAAGGCTCCTTAACTGGCCTTAATACGATGCTTCTGGAGAAGTTACTACCAAATTGTAGTGTTTTGTAACTTTACAAAACCCCTTAGGAAAAATCTAGGGGTCATGTCTCTAAATACCATGGTTAGATTTTTAAGAATTCTGCATGATGCTGTGCTTGTAAATTCATTATAGTGATGTAGCCCAGAATCTCTCTAGGGATCATTAAACAGCATGCATTAGGGTTTTGGTGCTTCTGTACACAACTTCTAAACCTGCTTTTCCATAAGTTATTTGTTTTACTTGAAAGAACTTATGGTATCTGTGACCACAAAATATTTGAAGTATAGTGATTACAAAGCAAAGATGGCATGCCTGCAGTGCTCTTCATCTACTACAGGAGAGACCAAAAACCAAGAAAGCAGCTTTTCCTACAATTTGGTAGTTATTTACATCACTAAGATTAATAAATAACATTTACTGGATGTTGAACTTATATATCTTAGTTGTGTATGAGGAAATTTAATATGCTCACTGAAAAGGGAAAGTTTATATTCTGTATTATTCTATTATTTAGAAATATTTCTAAAATTTGGGAAGATAAAGTAATAAAATATAATTTGTTCACAACTACCACTCAATAATGTCGGTCAAAGTGTACATCTCCTTTCAGATAGTAGGCAGTTGGCAGGTGCTGAGAAATAGTATTTTTTCTGTTCGCTAGAAGAGCCATCTAGAAGCAAATGAGATCTACATGGAAAGGCAAGGTAAAGAAAAGACTTATGAGATGACCCAGCCATCCCATTACTGGGTATATACCCAAAGGATTATAAATCATGCTGCTATAAAGACACATGCACATGTATGTTTATTGTGGCACTATTCACAATAGCAAAGACTTGGAATCAACCCAAATGTCCATCAGTGACAGACTGGATTAAGAAAATGTGGCACATATACACCATGGAATACTATGCAGCCATAAAGAAGGATGAGTTTGTGTCCTTTGTAGGGACATGGATGCAGCTGGAAACCATCATTCTCAGCAAACTATCACAAGAACAGAAAACCAAACACCGCATGTTCTCACTCATAGGTGGGAACTGAACAATGAGATCACTTGGACTCAGGAAGGGGAACATCACACACCGGGGCCTATCATGGAGAGGGGGGAGGAGGGAGGGATTGCATTGGGAGTTATACCTGATGTAAATGATGAGTTGATGGGTGCTGATGAGTTGATGGGTGCAGCACACCAACATGGCACAAGTATACATATGTAACAAACCTGCACGTTATGCACATGTACCCTAGAACTTAAAGTATAAAAAAAAAAAAAAAAAAAAAAAAAGACTTAGAACAAAACAAAACAAAACAAAACAAAAAAACTGGGATTACAGGCATGAGCCTCCATGCCAGGCCTAATATTTACTTGGAATAATGACGGACAGAAAAACCGATAATTTAGATTTGAGGATTTGACTATCTAAAGATCTGAGAGAGCAGATATCAAACATCAGGTGTGGTAAGAAATGTGGTAGAGACAAGCATTTAGGGGATGTGTATTAGAAAAGATGAGGCTGTAGATAAGAAGTCAAAACCCAAAAGAATGAAAACCAGGCATGGTGGTTTATACCTGTAATCTAAACTCTTTGGTAGGCCAAGGCTGGAGGATCATTTGAGGCCAGGAGTTTGAGACAAGCCTAGCAATATAAGACCCCGTATATGCAAAAAATAAAAATAAAATAAAAAATACCCAGGAGGGGTAACACACATCTGTAGTCCCAGCTACTTGGAGGCTGAGGTGGGAGGATGGCTTTAGTCAGGGAGGCAGAGGCTGAAATAAGCTGTGATTGCACCCCAGCACTCCAGCCTGGGTGACAGAGCAAGACCCTGTCTCCGAAAAAAAATAAATAATAAAAACAAGTCAAGAAGCTGAATAAAATGAGATAAAACAGAAGTTCATAAATTAAGCCATCAACAACACAAGGTCTAGTTGTTTTAATTCTTAAACCTCATTTTGAATTCAAGAACTCCTTTCACTTAGAAAATTAGTGTGGGCGCTGTAGAACTTTGGTCTATATGAGCTATACTTATTGATGTGTGCTGTATCTGAAATTTAATCTTAGAAAATGTAAAAATATTTTATTATTTAAAATTGTAATATTAAATAATAAATCCATTGCATGGTAACATAACATTTTCATGAGGAATAACTATATTTTTCAAAACAAATACAATTTCTTGAGAAGATATGGCTTTACCCTTACACAAATCTATTTTCTGTTATCTTATTAGAATATTCTGCATCCAGTGTATTTCGGTACTCTGTTTCTGTTGAACTACTCAAGGAAAATTTAGTGTCACAAAGATGTATAGTTGGAGAGGGAGGATTTTTTGCAATAATCTTTTCAAATAATTGTGAATATCTTTTGTGATACTATACCAAATTCAACAAGTAGTTTAAGTTTTAGTTGCAATGTACAGTCTGAAATTATATCAACAAACTTTTCACTTTGCTAAATTAAAATCCATAGGTCTACTGTGCTCTTTGAATCTACTCATGAATGATTTTGTAACAATGCATTCGTCGTTTGGAAAATGTTGGTCCACTGAATATTGCAGATCTCGAAAATGTTGACATATTTCATTATATAATATCAAACCCCATTGATTAATATCACCACTGATTTCATAAAAAATCTTTATTGATAATCTATTAAGTTGACTGTGGTGGATATATTTTTCAAATTCTATTTTTGCTTGAAATTTTGAACTTTATTAAATTTAACAAGGAGTGTGATTCTGTTTTGCTTTAATTACCAAGCTTCACTCATTTTTGAAAAAAATCTGTCAGATACTCAAATCTAAATTATCAGTTTTTCTGTCAGTCATTCTTTCAAGTAAAGATTAGGCCAGGGGCAGTGGCTCTCACCTGTAATCCCAGCACTTGGGGAGGCCAAGACGGGTGGATTATCAGAGGTCAGAATTTTGAGACCAGCCTGACAAACATGGTGAAACCCTGTCTCTGCTAAAAATTCAAAAAATTAGCCAGGTGTGGTGGCAGGCTCCTGTAATCCCAGTTACTCAGGAAGCTGAGGCAGGAGAATCACTTGAACCTGGGAAGAGGAGGTTGCAGTGAGCCAAGATCGTGCCACTGCACTCCAGCCTGGGCGACAAAGTGAGACTCTGTCTATCATCATCATCATCATCATCATCATCATCATCCACCCTTAAATACCTGTATGTGAATGGGAACAGTATGATCAAGATTGGTTGTAGCCTTTCTTGTGTCATGCCCTACATAGCAAATGATGAAAATTTCAGATTGTGCCACTGCACTCCAGCCTGTGCAACAGAGCAAGACTCTGTCAAAAAAAAAAAAAAAAAAAAAGATTAAATCTGATAAAGAAATCTGGCTGGACCAGCTCACATTCCCAAACAATCATACAGGATTTCTATGTCTCCTTCTCATTTTGTCACATAGCATATTAAAAAGCTATTCTCAAGGGTTAATGCTTTTTTAAAAAGTATATTTTTTACTGCTTTAAGGACATTCTTAATGAAACTGGATTTATGCATGTGTCTATTTATTTGCATGATAGTACATTTGTGGCTGTTGAGCACTAACTAGTACAGTCCAGTGCCATGGCCTTGATTAGGATTAAAGCACCAATAGTTTTACTGACCGTTGATCTAACGACATCAGTGCAAATGTGAACACAGACGAGGAGGATAATAATATCTCAGATAATATTGTGAAAATAGTCTTGACCTGATGGTCCCCTGAGAGGTCTTGAGGACTCCCAGGGACCACATATCACACTCTGAAAACCACTGGAATAGAGGCACTTTGATTGATTTTTCTAAACGCCATGCCTTGAAACTCTTTTTATTCTCTTGGTTTATTTTTTGGTTTGTTTTTGATGCTCATATTCATGCAGAGCAGAAGCAGTAGCCCTGTAACAAATTCCTGTCTTTACATTTTAAGTTCCCTAAGATATAGCATTAAATTGAGTTTTAAGTTGCTCCTTTGTTCATCAAATACCTGTAGAGGGCTTACTATGTCTGTGCATTGTTTTAGAAACTTGACAACCCCTCTTGGTAAACATTATTGTTGACATTGGAGTGGGAGATATCTCTCTACTTTTTATTCCTTTTGGACATGTACATGGGGTACCTGACCAAAAATAAAAATAAAAAAGAAACACAGTAAACATACCATCCTGCTCTCTGTCCTCCTCCACCCTTCTCAACCTCCTTTCCCTCCTTTTGCACTCCCTACGAGTCCATTGGATATCAGGTGCACACCTGGCAGCAACCTCACAATTGAGAAGCAATTTTGTTGCTGTTTCATGCTTTTTTCTTCAGAGATAATCCCTTTGACTATCATCCTAGCCCTCTTTATATTATTCCAACAAGCTCACTTTATCATTTGGTTTTCAACATGTATTTGTATCCAATATACAAACTTCGCTCTAGTGTGTAGGAATTTAAGGAATACATTTTTATTCTATTCATCTGTTCCATAATTACGGTATTTGACAATGTATCTTCCGTTTTATGGTTATAGCCCGTCTTTCTGAACCCTGTTTGATCTATTTTTCCACCTGGCTCTTCATTTCTAGCCCCAACTTCAAAGTTATTTAGGTTTAGGTTTTTTACCTCCATTTTCTGTCACTAGAGAAATCCATCTCTTCTTAAACTGTTAAATTCATGACTTCTTAATATCTGGTTAAAATTACTGATTTCATAGTCACCTCCTTCCCCAACTTGGCCTTTATTGTTTGGGATGATGTGTCTAGCTTTCATCTTCATTTATTTTTATAATTTCATCTTTTATTTTATGTTCGGGGGCTATAAAGGCAGGTTTGTTACATGGGTATATCGTGTGATGCTGAAGTTTGGGGTACAGATGATTCCGCCATCTAGGTACTGAGTATATAGTATCTAACAGGTATTTTTTGTCTTTGGCCCCTTTCCTCTCTGCTCCCTCTGGCAGTCCCCAGTATCTACTGTAGTCATCTTCATGTCTGTGTGTACCCAGTGTTTAGCTCCCTCTTTTAAGTGAGAACATAAAGTATTTGGTTTTCTGTTCCTGAATTAATTTGCTAGGATAATGGTCTCCCGCTGCATTCATATTGCTACAAAGATTTTTTTTTATAGCTATGTAATATCCTTTTGCTTACACCTTGATCTCTTCAGACCTTGCTTTTAGTTGCTTATCAGGTCTTCCTCTCTGGTTTAGATTCCTACATTCTTGGATTCCTGTGATCTTCTCTCTACATTGTTTTATCTAATCCACCTGCATTCCCACTCTCTACCTCACATATTCATAGTTCCCCTTTCTGGGAAGATGAAGTGACATGAATTCTTTACTCACCCTTCCAGCTTAGATCGCACACCAGTTTAAATATTTCAGTCAGTTATCCACACAAAAATACTTGAAACAAAGAGAGCTAGTTTTTATTGTGTGCCTTACATGTATTTAATCATTGCAGTAACTCAAGATGTAGGTGCTATCCTATTTACAAGGGAGGAAACTCAGTCACAGAAAGATTCCCATTTTCCCACTGATGAGCCCTGAATCCTAAGCAGACAATCTGTCTTCAAAGCTAGCACTTTTTGTTACACAATACAACCTCCCACCAATGGTATCCTTTTAAACATTTAAAACGAAAAGATACCACTTTTCCATTTTCTCTCACTATGATCCTGACATTTTATGTCACAAGTCAATCCATGGCCATTTTAAGAAATGGAATATGTTGCTAAACATATGTAAACTCTTCCTGCTTGGCTGACAGCTGGTACTTTAGCCATTGTCAGTGTTGCAAATAGACAACCTCTTCCTTTTCTAATTATGCTGCTGCTTCCTTTGGAGCATTGCCTAAATTTTTGCTGAAGCATTAGGTAGACACAACCAGGTCAAACTGCAGAATCTCAACCTGAAGCACTTCTGCTCCTGGCATTTTCCCATGGCTCAGTCTTTCACAAATACTCTCAGAATGGCAGATCTCTGTGGCAGTTTTCTCGTGGGCTTATTTGCCACGAAGCACTCAATAGCTGCTGCATGATTTAAGTTATATCTCCCTGGCCTCTCTATCACTGTCTTTCTCTTCCTTTCCTGCTCTTTAATATTTTAAAATCCCCGTCTCCTAGGCTGCATTTGTGCCTTCAAATAATAAATATGAATTTCTTTGAAATAACAAAATATCTATTTAGGTAACATAAAGAGATGTCTTCTACTTCAGATCTCTGTAACTTTAGTATAGCTTTATTCTTACATACACAGCTATATGGATGAATTTGTTCCCATTAATTTTATAATGATATATATTCCATTCTATACTTAGCCTAGTGTCATATATAGTTATTTCCCAAGGAATGTTTATTTTATGGAATGGAATCAAATAATCTGTTTTATGACACAGGACAGTTAAGTGGCAAATGAGCAAATCATGTTCCATTTATTTTCTTTTTTAAAAATAAAATATACTAAAATACTTATATGATAATGTTATAGATGTTTTCATTCAGTAGACAGTATCAGCTTCCTGTGCACGCGTGCCTTCAGTGTATATATAATAGATATATGCCTTTAGAAAGGATTTTCTTATCTTCATGTCAACAGTCAAAGGACAAGGTAATAAGTAATCAAATCCCATCACTTTACACTTATCTTACTGGATTTTGCTTGTCTGTTGTCTTGAAGTAATTTACATCTATATTGTCTGAATGATGAAAATAATGGTATGTTACTGTACATCTCTTCCATTTCCTCAATCATTGATGGAACATAAATAGCTGGAAATCAGTCTTTTTGGAAGTGTTCACACCACAGAAATCAACAAACACAATCACACATTCAGGATTTTTTTTTTTTTTTTTTTTCATGGAGACCTAGTTGCTAATTATTTACCAGCACTCAGCTAGTTTTAGGCTTGACTTAATGTAGAGACACAACTTAGGCTTTCAATTCTCTCCTTTCTCTACTGCCTTCCCTTCCTGCCTTGCTTCCTCTACATACCTCTTTCTCTCTTCATTCCTCTTCTCTATCTCAATTCATTATTGTTTCCATTCCATATGTATGTGCACCTCATTCCCTCCTACTAAAGAAAGGCTTTCTCTATGCGGTGAGAGAAATGGAAGCAACAAATGATCATCATGCAATAGAGTTCCATGACCTCAAAACTTCTTCACCTCCATTTTGCAAAGTAAAAATTGGAGGCCTTGGGGTGGCCTTTGATTGGTCTAATACCCACACCTGGAACAATGCCTAGTGTCAAGTTAACGGGTAACTAGATTTGTGAGTCTATATCATTACCACCTGAGAATTTAATGAAGCGGGCTTCTGGGATCTGGAGTCACACTGGAACGCCTCTATTTTGGAGATAGGGCCTTTATAGAGGAGATGAAGTTTAAATGACACAGTTAAGGTAGGCTTAATCTAATCTGACTGGTGGTCCTTATAAGAGGAGAAAATTTAAACACATATAGAGACACCAGGGGTGTAGCTGGGTATAAGGAATTCCATGTGAGGACACAGTGGACATCCGTAAGCTAAAGAGAGAGGTCTTAGAAGTAACCAAACTCCTGACACCTTGATTTGTAATTTCATTCTCCAAAATTGTGGGAATTGAATTTCTGTTGTCTAAGCCACCCAGTGTATATACTCTGTTATAGGAGGCCTAATAAACTAATACATTTGCATTAGCTTTCCAGGATATAGAGGGTTATAAGTATCTTGTCTATGCCGCCTACAATCACCATGCCATTTACCCCAGCATTGAATTGAAACTGGGTGATATCAATTGATGATGATGAAAAAGAGGTGTTTCTGATTTTGTATTAGGATGACATATCAAGCTTGAAAGCATCTTGAGTGCTATAATTTACCTATCAGATAGGCTACATCAGCAGATGCATTTTTCCTTAGTACTTGCCTTTATCTGCATGGACTGGTTTCTCTACGGGGAGGTGATGGAATCTGTTCTTTGACTTAGGAATTTATAACAGTTGGTGCAGAATTCTGCCTGGAATGCACTCTATTTCTAAGGAATGAAGTTTGAGGCCACGCAGTGAGGTAGGGAGTGGGAAGAAGCAGTTGTCAAAGACAGGTAAAAAGTATGACTTGGCTAAAATATACAGAAAAGCATGTCCTATAACAATATAGTAATTTTAATAATTTAAACAGTTGTAGATTTTCTTTGTCTGATAGTCACCTCACATTGTCAGCTTCTAGAAACACTCATCTGCTAACCCCTTCAACTCCATTTTTCAACTTAAAACATCCTCTCTCTTAGCTTATTAAGCAATCTTTGTTATAGTTTAAAAATCACTTATATTTATTTTGATATTACCAAGACATTATGATATCTACCTTAATTTATTATTTATTTTATAAGGTTGGCTTCTAGTATGAGGCTAAAGGATTGGCTTCTAATGTGAGGCTAGATGGTTATTTCAATGGTGTAAAGAACCAAGACTTTTTACAATAATTTGTACTTTTTTTCCTTGCTTCATTGCTATGGATTTTAATGACTGAAATTTTCAGAAATTTACTTCATCATGGGTTATTACAGTAAATTTAATTGTAAGAAGTAATAAAACAAAGCAATTAAAACAAAGATTATAATATATTTTATAGCTTTCTACTTGAGAAGACAGAATTAATCACATGATATGCCAAAAATTTAAATCTTTTAGAAACAATTATATTTATGGTTCTCAGTATATTGTGGGTTTTTCAAAAATGTATGTTTTATATTTCATGCAAATATTCAAATTGCAAGCTCACTAATACTATTGAACTATTAAAAGCTCTACAAAGTTTATCAGCACTAAGAAATCATTTGTTCTTCTAGTAATATATATTGACGTGTTTATAGATAAATACAATACATAATTATAAGTAAATCCACACACTACCTATTGGTGCTATTTATATATACATTGAAATAAGATATTTTCATAATTCATATTGTATTTTATAATTATTCTCCATTATACACCTGAACAAATATTCTTATAAAAATATGCATTGTTTCACGTATTTTATTCATTGTAAAACTTTTTTTAAACAAATGTTACATATTTAGTTCTTGGTTATAGTTGAGCATTTTTCATGGATGTTAATAAACAATTAATTTTGGTAGTGAACACAAACAGGATTGATTGATATAGATATGGTTTTATTTGCAATGTTCATACATAAACTTAGAAGATTGCAGATGTTCATTGTGAGTATTTTTCAAACCCAGATTGTGTACTATGGTATCATGTTTACCTCCTGCTCATGTATTTTAGTATTTTCCCTCCTAGCGAGCTAGCCACTTTTAAGAAATTTCAAGAAAAGTGAATCTGAATTCCCACATGATAGAAACAGGTCAGTTATTTGATTACAATATAGCAAGCTGCTGCAGATGTCAGTGAGCAGTTGAAAAGGTTGAAATGTAGAGCTGTTGAATCAAGACCCACAACGACCCAGGGGCAATTTCTTTCCTTCAGATGACTGGCATGTGTGCAAAAAGACCATTTCAGCTATACATTTCTGGATATCCAGAGACTTTAAGGGAGTCACGTGTCTTGTGAAAATTCTTCACATAATGGCTTTATTTTAGGCACCAATAGGAAGGCATTCAAATCATTTCATTGCTACAGGTGTGTGCATATGCACCTGAAAGTCAAAAGATGAGAGAGGAGAGGCAGCAAATATGATCATTTAATTATTGTCAAGCTGACATTTAATTAATATTACTGAAATATTTTAAATTTGCAGCTTTTTAATCTATTGTTTCAACAGCAAATATCCTTAATGATATCAAATCAGGCTTCATGATCATTTAATGCCATGTGATGGTAATACATACTTGTGGATTACTGCTAGGCCTAAAATAACAAATCAGTCAAAATACTTTAAATAAAAATTTAGCAATTCAAAAATGCTTGCTTATAAGAAAGTATGATATTTTTTACTCTTGATGGTAATAAGAATACATAAATATGGCATGGTAATTTAACCATTTCTTTCTTACCAGAAAAACATTTCTATTAAACCAAGGAATGAGGCAAAGACAAATACAGTTTATTCAAAATGCATAGTAAATCATTGAGGGGGTTCAGTTTATACTTCATTGTAGTTGTTTCTTATCAGGAGTTACAGAATTTTGAGAGTAATCTAGTCTTCAATTTAATAATATAAACCATAGTTTTGAATAGTTTTTCCTTCTTCTACATAATCAGATATTAAGAATCTCAAAACTGTAATTAAGATATAATTAGGTAATGGTTAACATGAAAAAAGGGCACAACAAATATTAATATATCTAAATTTCAGTTAAAGAAAAGTTTTGATGCATAGCACTTAAAACACTTGTTCAACTTTGTAATGAATCAGTAAGACAGGTAAAACAAGGACCAAACTCTAAATTTCATGCTTTCCGTTATTACAGGTCATAGGAGTATATAATATTGCCTAGTGAGGTCAAAGTAACACCTAAGTTCCTGCCTATAGAGAAAGTATGTGAAAAATTGGGTGAACTTTGTAATGGTCATTTGCAAAACAGGAATGAATCAAAGATTCATTTATTTGCAAAAGAATGCAGAAAGGCTTCTGAGGCCACCTAAAAAATTGCAAGAAATCAATTTGTAAATATTTGGAGTCTTTTTGTTAAGAAATTTGTAAAGAGTGATAATTATGTAAAGTAATTAGGTCTGTGTAGAAGGGGAAGAAGCCGGCCTTTGGTCACAAATTTAAGTTGCATTAAAAAGATTATTAAAGTATTAATTGCAGGCACAATGATAGGCAAATTAAAGACAATCTCGGGGAAGAGATGAACACTTGTGTTCTCTGTGTGTGGGAGGGGGGCTGTATTTGTGGCATTTAAGGCAGGATAGAGATGTGTAAGGCAGATATTTGTCTGTAAAAATAATGTAAACAAAAGTATGTGTCTATATCGACAAGAATATGAATTTCTTTCATAATATTTGGTGATAAAAATATCCTTTATTTTTTGTAAGTAGATAAATCTGGTTCTAATTCTACTTGCCACAGGTTTCTGGAAATTTCATCTCACATATATTTATGAGATCTTTCCCCCTCCCTAAGATATACAAGATTCTGAAAAGCGGTTTCATATGGTATCTGGAAAATGGAGGAATTGTCAGTCTGTGCATCATGACCATTGCTGACATCATGCCTTCCCCAAGCCTTGTTGACCATTTGGGACTGTAAGCCCATTTCATTCAGTGAGGAATATAGCCTTTGGGATTTTCTCCAAAGTCACACTATTAGTGTCTGCCTATTCCTTCCTTCCTTTCTCTCTCTCTCTCTCTCTCTCTCTTCCCCCCATTCTCATTCTCTCACACACCACACACACACACACACACACACACACACACACAAACTCCAGTCAGCCATGAACCAAGAGGTCCTATTCCTCCACTACTGCTGCTTCCACTGGTGTAGGCTCCATTCCCATGCTGAAATGTCACTACTATTCATCTCTATGTATCCCTCCTCAGTACTGGATAAGCCCCTTTTTCTACTTTAGGATGGGTCCAGTTTCTCCTTCTCCACTTACAGCAACAGTCTTCCATAATCACCCTACAATTCCCAAAAAGTCCTGCATGGTAGTACTGCATAGTACTTTCTTATATTATGGGTCACATACAAAATGATTATTTCTGCTATGCAGAAGAGGTAATCCCTCAACCCTGCCTGCCAATCTCAAAACTGAAAGAGTGCATATCTTTGTTTTCCTACACCATTCAAAGTACAGAATTAGCATCCTGTCTTTTGTGAAATTCCAGGTGCTGTCTTTGGCTTGGCAACACAGGAGCCATGAATGAAAAAGCCTAGACTCACAACACAATCCTTTTGAGATAAGATCAGGAAAAATAAAATATTTTTACTCATTATCTCAGCAGTGAAAATGAAGCACACGTTTTTATTTTCGTCAATTAACATTCCACATTAGTAATAACTTCCTAACAATTTTTGTATAATATGATATTTTATTAACAATATCATTTGGACCTCATACTACTTTGTAATTATTTTACTTATTTCTTTTTTTTTTTTTTTTTTTTTTTTGAGGCGGAGTCTCGCTCTGTCGCCCGGACTGGAGTGCAGTGGCCAGATCTCAGCTCACTGCAAGCTCCGCCTCCTGGGTTTCCGCCATTCTCCTGCCTCAGCCTCCCAAGTAGCTGGGACTACAGGCGCCCGCCATCTCGCCCGGCTAGTTTTTGTATTTTTAGTAGAGACGGGGTTTCACCGTATTAGCCAGGATGGTCTCGATCTCCTGACCTCGTGATCTGCCCGTCTCGGCCTCCCAAAGTGCTGGGATTACAGGCTTGAGACACCGCGCCCGGCCTATTTTACTTATTTCTTATAGCCGTCTCTAAATTCCTTAGAACAGTTGTATAGCAAAACATTTGTCATTGTCTTCAATTCATTTGCCTTAACTTACACTAACCGAAAGGATCTTTCCATCCCCAAAATGTTCTACTTTACTAGGGATTCCTCATCTTTACCTTTTTTTCTCAGCTGAATACATGCTCCAGCCAGTTCCAATCTTTTCATCAATGCCATCTCCTCTTTTCCCTTTCTGCCTCTTCCAGAAGACTGAATCATTAATAAACTTTCTGCATCTTCTTCATACTAGCTCCTTTTCCTCAGATAGGCTGAACTGTCTTCCACCTTAAAACAAACAACTCCACACTGAAGGGAAACCCTTTCTTCAAATTTAAATTACATGCTTCACTCCATTCACTTCAATTGTCTGAAAATATGTCTCCATTTTCACCCATTTCTGCTTCAGTGCCCCCACTCTGAAGCTCTTTGGTATAATTTCCTCATCATCAAATGCAATGATCTTTCTACAGTCCTCATTCTTATTAAACTCTCCCAGGCCACAGATTCCATTAACCATGCCCTCCTACTTGAAAGTCCCAAGTCCTGGGTTTCTGCACCATTTCTCCTGTAGCTCCTCGTGGCACGCCCTTTGCTTTAACCACACTGGAGTATTATGAAGAGCCACACTATTTCACAACTCTTTACTTCTGCACATACTCTTTCTTCTGCTAGGAACTTTCATTCTCTCATGTTATGCCTGAATTCTTACACTTCCTTAAAGTTTCAGCTTCATTGTTAATTGTTGTAAGTCTCCCTTATGCCTTCCTACCATGAACCCAAGAATAATCAATCATTCTTTCTGTTCTGCTGTAAATTATTTGTACTTTAATATGCCAATGTTTTCATTTTCTTCTAATGCGCTTGGTCTGCTCTGCAAGGGTGTGAACTCCTTAGAAGCAGGGGCAAATCCTTGACATATAGCACAGACTTTAGAATCACATAGACCACGACTCAAGCCTTGTTGATCCACATTTAGCTGAGTGACTATGGACAAATTGTTTCAGCTCACTAACCTTCAGGTTCCTTATCTGTAACACAACTGTCACAAAGTATCATAAGGATTAAATGATACAATATATGACTCAGGAAGTGCCAAAGTGGATTGTTAAAGAAATGTCAAATAAATGATTAAGACAATGAAACTCTCACATGAATATAAACACATAATAAATGCTTGATAAATTTCTATTGAATAAATAGATGAATGGATTAATGAGAGGTATTTCTTTTGTAAACTAGTTCAACCATTATGGAAAACAGTATGGCGATTCCTCAAGGATCTAGAACTAGATGTACCATATGACCCAGCCATTCCACTACTGGGTATATACCCAAAGGATTATAAATCATGCTGCTATAAAGACACATGCACACGTATGTTTATCGCGGCACTATTCACAATAGCAAAGACTTGGAATCAACCCAAATGTCCATCTGTGACAGACTGGATTAAGAAAATGTGGCACGTATGAAACTTATTTACTCTTTTATCTTTTACACTTTCTGCAATCTCATAGAAAATGTAAATCCTTACTGTCACTCCATTAAAATAGTATTCCTATTATTTATTTCTATCATGCTTATTTGAAATGACATTTTATCTCTCCAGAATTTTGACTCCATGTGATAAATAGATATGACTTCCTTTTTTATTTGCCAGAGATTACCCTGATAGTAGCTATTTAATACAATTTATATATTTCAATGGTGGCATTTTATTAAATTAGTTAGAATTATTTCTGAGTGTGTGTAAGTTTTACCTATCAATGGTGGCTTAGACAGCATATAAGTGTGGCGAATTAGGAACAGAAAACCAAATACCACATGCTCTTACTTATAAGTGGGAGCTAAACATTGAGTATACATGTACACAAACATGGGAACAACAGACAATGTGGACTTCTAGAGGTTGGAGGGAAGGTTGAGAGAAAGGGTTGAAAAACTACCCATCAGGTACCATGCTTGCTACCTGGGTGATGGAATCTGTGTCCCAAATCTTAGCATCATGTAATATTCCCATGTAACAAACCTGCACATGTACCCCCATATCCGAAATCAATTTGAAAGATTAAAACTGTGAACAGATCTGTGGTGTGATGACTCCAGAGTGTCAGAGGACCAAAATTCTTTTTTTCTTTTTTTGTTCATCATGTGGCTTCACCTTATCATCCCTAAATACAAGGGGTGGTCTGGGCTATCGACTTTATTTTGAGTAGTCATAAGCAAAAACTCAAATTTGAGAGTAGAGAACTAATAGTATGTGCTATCATTAAAATAACACAAAATGTTTGAATTAATGTGCTGTATTTCCCTCATGCAGAACAAGACATTTAGTCCAATAGAAGACTTACTACTATTTCCTTACATTTAGGAGAAATCATATAATTGTCTTCTTTTCCCTTCTCTGAATTCTGTGCTAAAAAGATCACTGCAGGGGCAGAGACATTTACTGAGAAAAGCATCAAAATATTTGCCTACCTGTGCTTCAGGAACATAAAGTGATATTCTAATATCACAATGAGAACAGCTAATTTAATTATGCATGTTTAGAACACTGCAATTTCTGGAGAGAAGCTGTGATGATGTGTTTATGTGAGTGAGCATGTGCGTGTATGCCTGTGTTTTGATGATACTTAGCTTTAAATCAATCTAAGTAAACAAGATGACATGAAATTCAGAAAAAGTAAACTTTAAATATATATTTAAAAAAATTACAAAATAGTAAACTTTTATGAACAAGTGCAGGATAATATACTTGTATTTAATAAATAAGGTACACAAATTTTCAAAATTTATCTAAATAAAAATGTATTATTAATGTAAATAATAAAAAAACTTTAAAAATTGGGAAAATGTTAAAAATGAAGATTGAAAGTTTATAGTTTATAGAACAATGTTTTATTTTTGCCACTCTCTTTGCCATAATGAAATTGAGTATTCTGCTTAGCGCTTACTTCAAATACCCATTTGGAAAGCAAATAATATTTTGTGTTTTCTACATCTGGTTTAAGAGCTAGAAATTCAAATATAAATTATAGTCACCAAACTAGTTTTATTCAGTAAAAGTTCTGGCATGTCTGCTATTCCCACTTTGAAGCTATTCTTTATTAAAAACTATTTTGAAACCATAACCATACAGAATTAATTGTAAGCCTTTTGGATGTCCCAAATATAGCATTTTGAAACTACTTCTTACAGCTACCTAGTGACAGAATGACAAATGAATGTCCTATTCACTGTAGTGTAAAGATGACTGACTTAATGAGTTGTATCCTACTTGTCAATTAAGTTTCTACATCTGTATGTCACTTTAGAGATAAAGCAATTCCCTGAAACCACAGTATAAAGGAGAGAAAGATGTATAGGGTCCCTGTCTTTACCTTAAAGGAGAATAGCCCTGCACATCAGATAAATAATTATTTGTTATTATCACTATTTTATTATTTATAGAATTTATATATGTCATACGCATGTATATTGTCTATTAATATATTCAATCACTTTAGATGACCATGGTTTCCCATGTTCTTTTTGTTACTTTATGATTCTGCATATGACATTGCTTACATAATTCTAGTCATTCAAAATCTATCACTAATATTGTAATTCCATTTTCCAGAAATAAAACAAAATCCATATTCCAATATTGCAAATATACACCCTATAAACTAGTATAAAGGTCTTGGAAATATAGGTAAAGAAAAGTGATAAGTTAATATAAATAGAAAAATAACTTGTTATAGGATTTTTATTAAGCTTAATACACACCTTTTTAGTCTTAAGAACTGATTACTTCATAAGTATAATATGAATTATTTTTATGTGGAAATCAATTTCCTGATTAGAAATAAATACTATCTTAGAGATCACTGGAGTACAAGAAGGTACATAACATTAATAATTTTCTAATTTTAAATATAGAAAAGTTAAAATGATTGTGGTGTTACTCATTGCACAATGTTGACTGTCTACTTGAAGGTTGCATCATGTCACATGATCACATGATGTTTCAGGCTTTTTCCCCTTGAAATATATTTACAATTACTAGGAAAAGCCTCACGCAAAAAAAAAAAAAAAAAAAAGATACTTTAAAACGATTACTACAAAGAGTCGATGAGTCTTTCCTTTCCTCCAAGCTGGATTTTTTTCTCCCACTAATCCTTAACTGGTTATCTGCAGCTCTACTTCTGTGTTACTGGTTTCTTTATAAGACAGCTGGGTCTACAGAGAGATCCAGTTTCAAGAACTAAGCAATAGATTTGATTCTTCCTTGTTCCTTGCTTTTTTCACCAACAATTTACATGACATATTTTTCTATTATCATATTTTCATTCCTGTCCTTCTTGTCCTCTGAATTTCTGTATCCACTATCTTTTATCGGGCCATTATTTACTAAAACTCCACCTCCCATTATAGTCCCTTTGCCCCTTACCATTATGTTTGGTCTTTTCATTCTTAATAAGCAATATGCCTAAATGTAAGCAGTATAGTGAAAGCCTGGAGTTTATCCATCTAATAGCAACTACACCTTTGAAAAGCATAATAGAGTCAAAAATACCAGTAAAGTTGTGTGTGTTTCTGCTGCATTTTTCAACACTCTTTTTTTCCTGGAAGACAGTACAAAAATCATTATTGATAAAGATAATCAGTTGTAATCAAACTATGAATTTACTTAAATAAGGCTGTACCATTAGGTTTCAACTAAGGTTTTTCCACTGGAGTTTAAGTTAAAGGACATCACTGTTATGAAGCACAAGTTTCTCTCCTGTGAATATCTTGCCTGATGCATTAGAGAAGTTATCCACAACGTCAGAATTTTTCTTCGACATCTTGTAGATCATTAGTTTTATGTATGGACATTATTAACTTCTCACCATTGCAGGGATAGCTTTAAGCATTTTGCTTTATGGCACTTCACAGATACTGAATTTTTTTTTTTAAATTGGAACCTTGTGGCAACCCTGCAGTGAGCAAGTCTGTCAGTACCTTTTAACAATGAACATATGCTTACTTCATGTCTCTGTGTTATATTTTGGTAATTCTCAGAATATTTCAAACGTTTTCATTATTATTATATATGTTATAGTGATCTGTGATCAGTGATATTTGATATTGTTATAATTGCTTTGGAGTGCCATTAACTATGCCCACATGATAGCAAACTAAATCAATCAGTGTTGTATGTGTTCTGACTGCTCCAGCATTAGATCGTTCGATTCCCCTCCAGTTCCTCAGGCTTTCCTATTTCTTGAGACAAAACAATGTTGAAATTGGGCCAATTAATAATCCTTCAATGACCTTTAAGTGTTGAAGTGAGAGGAAGAGTCACACATCTCTCACTTTTAATCAAAGGCTAGAAATAATTAAGCTTAGTGAGGAAAGAGTGTTGAAAGCCAAAATAGGCTGAAATCACCAGTTAGCAAAGTTGTGAATGCACAGGGTGTGTTGGTGTGTTCTTAAAGGAAATTAAAAGTGTTACTCCAGTGAACCCGTGAATGATAAAATAGCAAAAGTGCCTCGTTGCTGATATAGAAAAAAGTTTTAGTGGTCTGGATAGAAGATCAAAGCAGCCACAGCATTTCTTTAAGCCAAAGCCTAATGCAGACCAAGGCCCTAACTCTTCAATTTTATGAATGTGAAAGAGACAAAGAAGCTGCAGAAGAAAAGTTGGAAGCTAGCAGAGGTTGGCTCCTGAGGTTTTCAGAAAGAAGTCATCTTCATAACATAAAAGTGTAAGGTGAAATAGGAAGTTCTCATGTAGAAGCTGCAGAATGTTATCCAGAAGATATAGGTAAGATCATTAATGAAGGTCGCTATACCCAACAACAGATTTCCAGTGTAGACAAAACAGCCTTATATTGGACAAACATGCCATCTAGGACTTTTCGTAAATCAAAGCCTGGCTTCAAACCTTCAAAGAACAGGTTAACTCTCTTGTTGTGGGTGAATGAAGCTGGTGACTTTAAGTTGAAGCCAGTGCTCGCTCATTTGCCATTCTGAAAATCCTAGATCACTTATGAATTATGCTAAACCTATGATGCCTGTATTCTATAAATGGAACAGCAAAGCCTGGATGACAGCACAAGTGTTTATAGCATGGTTTACTGAGTATCTTAAGCCCGCTTTTGGGACATGGTGTTCAGAAAACAAAATTCCTTTCAAATTATGTCTGCTAATTACCAATGCAACCTGGTCAACCTAGACCTCTGATGGAGCTGTATGAGCAGACTTACGTTGTCTTCATGCCTACTAACACAATATTCATTCTGAAGAACTGAGTAGTGATTTTAACTTTCAGTCTTATTATTTAAGAAATACATTTCCTAAGGCTAAAGCTGCCACAGACAGTGATTCCTCTGATGGACTGGGACAAAATCTTGTGGAAAGGATTCATCATTCTGGATGCCATTCAGAACATTCATGATTCATGGGGGGAGGTCAAAATAGCAATAGGAATAGAAATTTGGAAGTTGATTTCAACCATCATAGATGACTTTTAAGGGTTCAAGTCTTCAGTAGAAAAAGTAACTGCAGATGTGGTAGAAATCGCAAGAGAATTAGAATTGGAAGTGGAGCCTGAAGAAGTGACTGAATTGCTACAATCTTATGATAAAATTTTAATGAACAAGGAATTTTTTTTTCTTTTTTGTGATCTCAGCTCACTGCAAGCTCCGACTCCTGGGTTCACACCATTGCCATTCTCCTACCTCAGCCTCCCACGTGTCTGGGACTACAGGCACCCACCACCACGCCTGGTTAAATTTTTTGTATTTTTAGTAGAGACG
This sequence comes from Trachypithecus francoisi, assembly GCF_009764315.1. Lineage (NCBI taxonomy): Eukaryota > Metazoa > Chordata > Mammalia > Primates > Cercopithecidae > Trachypithecus > Trachypithecus francoisi. Next base: position 91,608,038 of record NW_022681454.1, read on the forward strand.
GGGTTTCACCGTGTTTACCAGGATGGTCTCGATCTCCTGACCTCATGATCTGCCCACCTCAGCCTCCCAAAGTGCTGGGATTACAGGAGTGAGCCACTGTGCCCAGCCAGGAGTTGGTTTTTATGAATGAGTAAATAAGAGGTTTTAAGTTTCCATCTCAGGAAACTATTCTTAGTGAAGATGCTTTGAACATTGTTGAAATGACAACAAAGGATTTCAGATATTACGTAAACTGATTTGATAAAGCAGTGAAAGATTTCAAGAGGATTGACTCCAGTTTTGAAAATTCTACTGTGGGTAACATTATATCAAACAGCATCACATTCTACAGAGAAATATTTTGTGAAAAAAAGAATCAATCAATGTGGCAAACTTCATCTTTTTCTTCTTTTAAAAAATTGCCACAGCCACCCACCTTCAGCAACCAGAACTCTGATCAGTTAGCAGTCATCAGTATCAAGGTAAAATCCTGCACCAGCAAAAATATGACTGGCTGAATGCTCAATCATTCACAGTTTATGCAATAAAGAATTTTTTAAATTAAGGTATGTGCATTTTGTAGACATAATGCTATTATGGAGTATAGTATAGTATAAACACAACCTTTATATTCACAGGGAAACCAAAAAATTCATGTAACTCCCTTTATTGAAATATTTGCTTTATAGCTATGTTCTGGAATTCAGCCCAGAATATCTTTGAGGTCTGACCCTATTCTGTTATTTTAAATAATTAACAAAAAGATCCAAAATGAATTTACCCTTCTTCCTTGTTCTCTTATAGAAAATTGTTAGACTATGATTTGTGAAAATTATATCCTCAGATTTATTTCCTTTGATTGTATTTCCAGATTCACCTGGTAAAAATTCAAGCAATTCTAGGAGACAACCATACACAAATAAGTTTGAATGACATCTTGATTGAGGAGTAGATATCTTAACAGAGAATAAAGAGTTTTGTGAGGAACAGTGAGAAAGAAATGATCCGGAGATCCACAACTGAAATTTCTTCAGATAGCAGCAACATGCCTACCTAAAGTTTCTCAGTCTTGACACTTGACGGAAATTTCCTCATTGTGGGCATTTGTTCTGCGCATTGTAGAATCTTTAGCAGCGTTTCTGGCTTCTGTCCAGTAGATGCCATTAGCACTCCTCTAGTGATCACCATCAAAAACATTTTTCTGTTTTGGCAAATATGGGAGGGCAAAGCTGCCTCTAGCTGAGAACTACTGACAAGATGAAGAATAGAGTAATAATCATATTTAGTACTTCCCAAATATCATTTTATGCAATACTTATACCAAACCAAATAATTGCCTTTTTTTTTTTTTTTTCTGGACTAAGGCCCAAAAAAGTTAATTTTTAAATTGAAGATTACCGACTTAACAAGTGGCAAACCTCAGAACTCAACATTGTAATTTATACTGGAAAATTCTATAGAGTTGAAAAGAATGTAAGAGGTGACAAATAAACATTGTGTCCACCTAACAATTTTGCTGAGGGCCAGCACCGGTCAGCTTTCTTTTTGTTGACATTAATTTTACAACGCTTTGCTTACTCGAGATGTTGGTCTATGTATAGAATTTTTAAAGTGATTTAATTTTATTTTCTACTTTGTACTCAGAGCTTGGATTGTAGTTGTTAGACTATGATTTGTGAAAGTGCTTGGAAGCCAGGAAAAAGGCAGAGTTTTGCTATTACAATGATAGATTTGATGGCATTTCAAAGTAAACATTGCCTATAAAGAGAGTAAGAGTGTACAAAACCTGGGAGATCAGCTATAAACTGTCAGCATTTTTCACCTTTTCTTTTGGAACTTATCTATGAAATGTTAACTTCTGAAAGTTGCAGTTAAAGACTAAGGTAGGAGTTGAAAATGAGAGGAAAAGTCATTAGTTTATTTATCCTATTCATTTATTCATTCTGTCAACAAGCATGTAATCTCCATGAGGGTAAGGACTTGATTTCATTCCTGCTATTTCCCCTGAATCCTATACAATACCTGAAAGGCAGTTATCAGTATTAAATATTTATCAAATGAAAACCAATAGGAAAGCATAAGAACATTTTTCTTATCCTTTATGTATGTGAGAAAATGTGCTAAGTACACTAACATTTTTAAAGAGCTAATAGTTTAGGAAGGTGTGGGGGGCAGGGAGTAGATGTGAATAAAGACACTTAAGGAGATAATATAATATGCTAAGATTAAATAAAGTTATAAATGTACGACAGTACCAAGCATTTTAAGTCTAAGTAAATCAATCTTTCCTTACTTATTAATCCTACTTGTTTTAAGCCAAAGTCTAGATTATTAAATTATGGCTCTACCAACTTTAATTGAGCAGGATTTATCATTACTATCCACATTTATATTAGTTTTCTATTGCTGGTAACAAATTATCACAAACTTAGCAACTTAAAAGAATAACCATTTATCAGCTCACAATTCTGTAGGTCATAACTCAGAAACAGAAGTGACTTTTAAGGGTTCCTGATATTGTATCAGGCTCATCCTTAATCTCCCTTTCAAAAGTCACCTGTACCATATTATATAACCTAATCATAGAAGTAAAATCTATGAAACACCCAGTTCTGTGAATTATACAGGGCACACACACCAGTGTGAAGGAAATCTTGGGACTATCTGAGAATTCTATCTATCAAAGCAATCACCTTTTTCTCATGTTGTTTTTCTCATATGGTCTTCATTGACCACTAGACTAGGTTAATCATAGCTGTCACAGTATCTACTATGATCTTGATCTTAATAATCACCATCTTTATTGTCATTGCTTGTTTAAATTTTGTCTTCATTTTTAAGCTATAGCCATGGTAATGGCAGGGACTGTTCTGGCTTAATTACTACCACATTTCTGACATCTAACCCTTCCCTGGACTACACAAAACAGATGTTCAATAAATATGTGGTGAAGGAGGAAATGAAAGCAAATTCTTGTTAAATAGGAAACAACTAATCAGACTACTCTTAAAGTTCATCCTTGCTCCTATTGTTCACATTTTGGCTCCAATTTTACCTTCCCAGCTCATTGAAATATTGCAAACGGCCACCCTGGTTACTCTCTGGATCATGATTCTTTTTATTTACTTCTTATCTCTTATCACTTTCTATAATTATCTTTGTTGCTTATGTGAGTACTTCCTTATTGTCTGACTGCCACTACCTTATAAGACCCCAGAACTTTTCTGTCTTATTTACCCAAGTATCTCCACGGTTTTACCTAACACCTGGTCTATAATGGGTGCTCAATACATGCTGATAATATGAAGGCCTTGCAGAATTGTGCTACAGGGCATGGATAAAATTTCATGACCCAAAGAGTAGTCTGGATAGTTAAAACTTCTCTTGACAAGCATTTCAGGACTTTTCTAACATTTTGGAATAATTATTTTAATCTTAAAAAAAACTACCTGTAATTTTCATTCTAATTTCATAGTACATTTACCTCATATTTTGCTACCCCCAAATCTAGAATATTTTATGCAAATTAATTGACAAACAAGGTAGTTATGAGTGAAAATAAGGGTTTACTAGAATGTAAAATTTCTATTTTTTTTAAATTATTTATTTATTTATTTTTACAAAGTGAAAATTGGTTTTTGTAGTTGGCTTTAATAATTGTTTGTGTCCTGGTTTTTAAACTTCTATTAGTCAGCATGTTTCTGTGCTGATCCCTGTGTTTTACTTCGGAAACCAAAGTAAAAACAATATGAAATGTATTACTATTTGTAAAACACTTTAATCTTCCTAGAGCTTCCTGTGCCATCACCAACTATAACTCTAAGCATGTCCTCCTATTCACTTTGTCAAATGGAAGGTGACAGTTTTCTGGTACTTTGCAACTTGATAAACTGTCTCTTAGAAAATACCTTAATCAGTATAAATTTAAGTTGTTCTGCATACATTTTTTATAACTAAATGTTCTAATGCAGTTTTAGGTAACCTAAAATGTAATTATTTAGATAGTAACTGCAAGTAAATAAGTCCTTCATTCATTTTCTTTTAAATCCTGAAAGCTCAGTGCTCTAAATACTGCTTTGGTAGAAAATCATTGACAGCTGCAGACTCCTGGCACTTGAGACGGATTGATAAATGCACAACAACTTTCAGAAATCTCCATTCATTATTTACCAGTAATTATCTTCCACTAGCTCTTCTCTCGGCACTTACCCATTTAGTCTATCAACTGATTAATGCTAAATAACTTTCTAAGGCTTGAGCTTAAAATAGTAAATCTTAGAAACTGTCTTGGAGTTACGCATTGTGCAGAACTTTAGAGTTTTTCTGTCTGATGCAAAAAGACTGAATTTTCATTTATCTTTTGATTTAGGCTTTTATTTTTTACACTTAACTTTGCCAACATGTACATTTCTACATTTTTCCTCCACACATATCATTTTTCCATAGTGAGTTAATTGCCTTTCAAACTCCATCCTCTTAAATATAATTTTGCACTGTCCTCTTTGTGCCCCTCTCTGTACTGTACCTACCACCTTTCATTACAGTCTCTACGATGTTTTGAAATAGTCACTTATTCAGACGACTGTCTCCTCCAGCAGCCTGTGAAAATCCTTAACCTGTTTCCCTAGTTTATAAATTCAGGCAACTAGAATGACAAAAGTGGATATCAATAAATGACAAAGGAAAATATCCCAATCATGATTAAATCACAGCAGCCTGCTCATCTACTCTTCAAATACTCTGCAGCCCTCATTCCGAATTCCACATCAGCTTTTAACTAATAGGGTAGGTACATATTTACGAAGCTTTCTCTATGTAGTGTTAGTGTGTGTCTTCACTTTCATCATTTTTACTGTGCTATGAAAAATGTATCTTCATTTTATGGTTTTGAGAACACGTCAGGAAGTGTAGCTGAAAATTCAGTGCCACAGAATGTTAGAGTGGAGGTTTCTAATGGTTTTGCTATTGTGAGGTCACCATGGAAGGAACATCATTGAAGTCAGTCAATGTAGTTATGGTGCCCTGAGATCATCGCACTCTGGATGTTGTGTAACTAAGATCTATGACCTCAATTATAGTGAAAAGGATTTATCTTCTCTCAGCTCCATAGGATTAGCAAAAGTCTCAGTCGTTCAGTTCAAATGATTAAACAACCCACTCTAGATGGTTTCAATTAAAACTAGTAAATACTGTTTTATTTCCATTTAGTAACAGAATAGACACATCTCAAGGTGCTTCCTATAAATAAGATGAATAAAATTGAACAATTATATAATGTATCTATCCATAAATCATTTAAATTCAACTAAAGTACCTGACTAGCAGTGTTTTACAATAACAGGCATAGCTGCCATTTGACATAAACCTGGGTTCACTCTGAGCCAAGAACAAGATCAACACATTGAAGGTTGTCCTTTTCGAAAGTTTGGTAAAAGAAATTTGGATTGTTGACCAAAACTTCTTAGTCACTTCCCATGGGAAAAGAAGCTCTTTTGGGGGACAGTACTGAATAGCTTGGCATATGCTGACACTTCGTTACAGTCTTTTCAATAGCAGAATCATTTCCAGGCCACCAGACACAGTGAATGATTCCTGAATGTGCTACATGTGGTGTGGCCAAGATGACAGTACTGCCATCTGGAATAATAACACAATTTCTTCAAAACAGACATCCTTTATGGAAGGATAACTCATGCAGATCATGCGCCAAGGCCTTGATTTCTTTTGACATTTCCCCACTGGACTTTGCAGTCACAAGCAAAAGCACATTTATAGCAACAAAATACTACTGCAGATATGAACTACATAAACCACACCCTATTGCCTTTTGTAGCCTTCCAAATACTAGGAAGGGTATAGCATCCATTGATAGATACAAAGATACTACTACTAGACTTTTCCTTCTAATGTGAAGAGGTTACATTATTGTTGTCATGGGAAAAGATGTAGGTTTACCAGTGACAGGAACACCATAGACTACTGTGAAGATAATGGTAGTATCTGGAGGAACAAAGAAATCTTCAACCTATATCACCAAACATAAACTCAGCAGTTTATGGAAATATTCTGATTGAAAATAGCATTGCTTTATTGCCTAACTAACTCATCTACCTCCCCTCCTGGATCCTCCAAATTTATTTTATATAGCCAATAGATTTTTCATTCATGCTGTTTTTATTAATGAATTCATTATACGATGATTTTCAAACATTTTACTAAACCTATAAAACTTGTCTTTATATTAAATCAATACAGAAGCTAAAGGTATAAAATCTGTAGGAGACTGTTATCTTAACTCAAAAGTGAGGTGTGAGGATCCCTGACAGGATAGATTGGTCCCTTTTGTATATCATCCCTGGAATTATTTCTACAGAACCCTAGAGCTCAAATTGTTTATTTTAAAAAACTCCTGCCTTTACTGACATAATATTTGTGGAGTCACTTCTCTTTCTCTAGTTTGAAAAGAACCCTGTTATAAGCGTTAATTCATCGGATGTTGTTCAGAGATGATGTCTAACAAATGGATGTTTTGAAATAGGTTATTGAAGTAATAAAATACAAAGTATTTTCAACTATTTACAATCCATTAAAATGACACACATAGTTGGACAAAAGGAAATATTCAGAAGGATGAAGGAAATATTCCTGAAGGAAAAATGTGAAAATTAATTGTATTCTTCTTCCAGTTGTCAGCAAACACCTTTGTCTATAACTTGCCTAATCTATAAATATATGTGTAAAATCTTGTCATTAGACATACATATCTGATCCTTGCTACCATACTCCCTTTAGGCTAAAGTGGTGTATAAAATTCTCCCTATATGAAACATGTTTTGTCTCAATTCACTTACAGTTTCACTCTTTGACCAATTTGACATAGAGTACAAAAATAAGATCCTGTGTGTTTTTCAAATAAGTTGAATGACTGAATGATATTTGTGCCACTGAATAAATGGGTGACTGACTGAATAATATTTCAGCCATAAAGCATATGCCTTTTACAGTTTGATTATCAAGAAATAGCAAAGCAAAAATATTCTTATTTAAACATATGCAATACAAACAATGACACATGACAGCTTGCAAAAATACAAATGTCATTATCATATACTAGTGATGAATTATTTTTGTAAAAGTGAGTAAATTAAAATGAAAAATTAATTTCAGGCATCACTGTTAGTAAATTGATAAAAAATGGAGAAGAAATGTAAGCAGTTATTATTCATTTACAGAACCAAAGGCAAGATATATTTCTTTGGTTTTCAGATCATGGTCTACTTGAAAGACTCTCTTGGTCCAGCACCCTGTGAGTGATACTGCACGCATGTTGAGGATATTTGGGATAGGGAGAGGAATATTATAAGAAAGTATTGTCAGAACTTCAGTAGGATTTTACAGTTCATCATCACTCAAATTGTTTTTTTTTTTTTTTTTTTTTTTTTATACTTTAAGTTCTAGGGTACATGTGCATGACGTTTATATCATGTATAACTCCCCAATGCAATCCCTCCCTCCTCCCCCCTCCCCATGATAGGCCCCAGTGTGTGATGTTCCCCCGACAATCCTAAGTCAAAAGGACAAAGCTGGAGGCGTCACGCTACCTGACTTCAAACTATACTACAAGGCTACAGTAACCAAAACAGCATGGTACTGGTACCACAACAGAGATATAGACCAATGGAACAGAACAGAGTCCTCAGAAATAATACCACACATCTACAGCCATCTGATCTTTGACAAACCTGAGAGAAACAAGAAATGGGGAAAGGATTCCCTATTTAATAAATGGTGCTGGGAAAATTGGCTAGCCATAAGTAGAAAGCTGAAACTGGATCCTTTCCTTACCCCTTATACGAAAATTAATTCAAGATGGATTAGAGACTTAAATGTTAGACCTAATACCATAAAAACCCTAGAAGAAAATCTAGGTAGTACCATTCAGGACATAGGCATGGGCAAGGACTTCATGTCTAAAACACCAAAAGCAACGGCAGCAAAAGCAAAAATTGACACATGGGATCTAATTAAACTAAAGAGCTTTTGCACAGCTAAAGAAACTACCATCAGAGTGAACAGGCAACCTACAGAATGGGAAAAAATTTTTGCAACCTACTCATCTGACAAAGGGCTAATATCCAGAATCTACAAAGAACTTAAACAAATATACAAGAAAAAAACAAACAACCCAATCAAAAAGTGGGGAAAGGATATGAACAGACATTTCTCAAAAGAAGTCATCACTCAAATTGTTGATACAGACATAGATGGCCTTACTTGTTGCCTCTCTGATACACTCTTACCCACTTATCAGTTGCTTCCTTCTCTGTCATCATATATCACTTAATACAAATCTTTAGATGCTTCCATACTGCTTTTGGTATTTCTGTTTACATAACAGCCTCTCCTTCTCCATCAGATTCTGTTCAAAGGTAAGAATTCACTTTTGTGCCTTCTTTGCCTTGTCCCATGCCTAGGAAATAAGGGTCCAACTGGTGTCAGCAGACTGAGTAAACAATTTTTTATAAAGATAATTTTAAGAACCAAATGGTGTTAGAAATCATTGATGTTATCCTCTTTTTTTTCTTTTGAGATGGAATCTCACTCTGTTGCCCAGGCTGGAGTGCAGTGGCGCCATCTCGGCTCACTGCAAGCTCCGCCTCCTGGGTTCATGCCATTCTCCTGCCTCAGCCTCCCCAGTAGCTGAGACTATAGGCGCCTCCCACCACACCCAGCTAAATTTTTTGTTGTGGTTTTTGTTGTTTTGTATTTTTTAGTAGAGATGGGGTTTTACCATGTTAGCCAGAATGGTCTCTATCTCCTGACCTCATGATCCTCCCACCTTGGCCTCCTAAACTGCTAGGATTGCAGGCGTGAGCCACCGCTCCCGGCTGATATTATCCTCTTTTTGATAGCTAACTCGCATATTATCTGGCATATTTCACATTACCGTAGCATTCTAACCTCTGGCATTCTGTTTTTTGAAACAAATTAAACCTGTAGTTAATGGCTTATTTAATTAAGCTGTTATGTCCATCATATTATGTCATCCCTCAGTCTTCCTGTGGATCTTTTTGATGTCTTAGTAATTTAAGTGATTTTATTACATTTTAAGAAATTTAAAAATACGGATACTGTATTTCTTCTTTTACATGGTAAATATACAATGTAAATGATTCCGTTTATCATTAAAAATGGTTGTTAATTTTTGATTAATAACAGATTGATTATTGAGCTCCAATGATTTATCCCATTGTCTTTTACAATTCTTCAAAGTAACAACTATCCTAAGTGGTAGTTGAGCACTTTATTAGCACAAAGTCACTGAAAAAAAGTGCTATTGATTCTCCTTACCTGCAATTAAGGAAACCCTTTATTCACTAGAATCAAGGAAGAAAGCTAGAGTGAAATATGTCAAACGCCACCAAGAGCAGTGTGCTCTGCTGCCACATCTAATGGTGATATCACAATTCTAACCAGAGAAGACAGTGCAGTTCCATACACACAAAATTAAGAATGCTAATGCTAATTTAACTTGAGTACTCCTGTCAGTCAAAAATGGTAATTGAGCAAGTGATTATGGAACCCCCGAATGCAGAGAGAAGTTTAGTTGTATTATTATTATTTGCATGTCAAGCTTTAAAGAACAGTAATTAATGTGTTGGTAAAAGGCTATCAGTAAAATGGATTTTTAACACTTTATTGCTCAATGGAACCTTAACAATTCCTGTGATCTGCATTCCAGCATTTCTGTCCTGCTAGATTTGCTATTGTCCTGTTTGTTGAAGCTTCGTCTATATGAAACCAACTAGATATCTTGTTGGATATGTACAGGAGCTATTCAAATGTGTTTGGAATACCATCATGTGAAAATGTACATAAAATGTTAGTCATTAGAATCATTTAACAGATCAGCAAACTGCAACTCACAGGTAGTGATTCCCACATCCAGGTTACATGAGATGCCTGGGTCCCACTTTCACAGCTGGTTGTACTTTGGCTCACAAGAGATTTTGGTGTAGGCGATAGGCAGATGATACTGAAAGGTTTTGTTTGTTTGTTTGTTTCTTTCTTTCTTTCTTTCTTCTTTCTTTCTTTCTTTTCTTTCTTTCTTCTTTCTTTCTTTCTTTCTTTCTTTCTTCCTTCCTTCCTCCTTCCTTCCTTCCTTCTTCCTTCCTTCCTTCTTTCCTTCCTTCCTTCCTTTCTTTTATGTGCAGTTTACAACTATTTCGTAGTCTAATGTATTGCTGTTACTCCATAAACTTTGAATATATTAAGACAATCTACAATGTGCTAGCTCTACTACTTTGAATAGAGATATTCTACAACAGTGTTAGTTTTGAATCACAGGGCTTAGGTACACAGAATTTTCATGGGCAGAATTATTTGAAAAACAAAATACTCCTACTCACCCTTTCACACCAACCTCATGACAAATCTAAAGCATGTTAAACCTTATGAGATTTCATTCCCTGCCAGATGCAGCTACCAGAGATTTTGGTTATTTTGCTCCCATATCTATGAATTTATCTATTACAAAATATTTGTTCTCTAAATATTTCATTCTTCTGCCAATTCAAAGTTTTACTGAAACAGATTAATGGAAAATTAAAATAGAAACAAGTAGGCTATTCTTTCTCCTTTAAAACATCAAAGACAATCAGTATGTTGACATTATTTGTGACTAGTTTCTAAATTGTGCCATCTTTATAGTAGTTTGTATTATGTCTTTTGATAAATTGTGTTTGACATGTAGATGAAAGAGCAGAGGAAAGCTACATTTTATGTAGTGCGCGCGTGCATGTGTGTGTGTGTGTGTATGTTTAGAATAGTGTTTTCAGTGAAATCTGGAGAAACACCCTGTTAATTTTATGAACTACCTTCTAAAGAATATGTCAAAAATAAGTTGGCAGGTACATCTTAGCATTCATCAAGAGTAATATTGCCAAAATATGTTTCTACTTACATTGCTTAAAAGACACATGAAAAAAATCTACTTTTTTCAAACATGGAATCACAAATAAGGGATTTCAAATTGTTTTATTTTCTTCTAAGTCCCTGTCTATGACATCTAAATTACATATTAGGATGATAGGTATACACAATTTTCTGTGGACTCTAAAGTAAAGGAAATTACTTTTAAATTTGTATAAATGTGAGAGCAATATGTGTTTCCTTCTCTGTCCCATCTGGGCCTCTTTCTCTCGTTCTTTTTGTATTTATAGGGGTAAATTTTTCATCTGACAGATTAAAAACATTAGATTACGTCCTGGTTACAGTAATTAGAGCTTACTGGTGATACTGCCATTAGCAGAGCAATTTTAATGTCTCATTTATAGCAATATAACGAGTAATTAATTCAAGATGAATCTTATAAAGTATAATCATGATGAAATGGGTAGGTACTCAATACAGAAGCTTTTAGCAGTCATATGTGAGGCAGTACCCAAAAAACATTAAATAGTTTAGATTTCAAAAATCCAGCAGAGGTGGTCCATATTGATGCTAAATGAGCTGATTGAAGTTCTCTGTCAAAAATAATCAAAGCAACTGGTAGTTTGGATGGCTCCAGTATACCTTCTATCTGAAACAGGCAGAGATCTTAGCCCATCTTTGCGTCCTTGGTGTCCAAAACATGGTAGATCTAACATTCTTTTTTAAAATTAATTAATGGGGAAATGAATAAATGACAACTGAGTTACCCTGACTTTTAAAGCCCTACATTATCCCAGCTGACAACTAGTGACTTTCTTTTGCGTTATTCACCACCTCAACCACATTTCAGCCATAGTGGTCAGCTTTCCTTTCCTTGATCATGCCAATCTCTTTCCCACCTATCACAGCAATTTCTCTCCCTATAATCTTCTTCCCCTAAAGGTTATCTGAGCATGTTTGTATCTTTTTCATCATTCAAGTCTCTCCTATTCAGAGAAGACTTCCGGACCACCTTAACTTCAACTATCATTTTCTGAAATGTGTGTGCATTATATACTTGAATATTAATTATAAGTTGAGTGCAGTGGTCCATGCCCGTAATCTCAGCATTTTGGGAGACCAAGGCAGGACTGCATGAGGCCAGGAATTCAAGACCAGCCTGAGCAACCAATATAGTGAGACCCCATCTCCACAAAAAAAAAAAAAAAGCCAGGCTTGGTGGTTCATGCCTGTATTCCTAGCTACTTGGAAGACTGAGGCAGGAGTATTGCTTGAGCCCAGGAGCTCAAGTTTGTGATGAGCTGTGATTATGCCACTCTACTTCAGCATGGGTGACAGAGTGAGTCTCTCTCTCTCTCTCTCTCTGTCTCTCTCTCTCTCTCTCTTACGTAGAATGTTCATCTTCCTTTTCCACGGGAGTTTAGCTCCACAAGGACAGCAGTCTTATATTTTATTCACGTTGAATGCAGAACAGGGCTTTGCTTACAGTATTTTGGTGTTTTATAAGAATGTAGTGAATAAATGAATACTTTGGAAGTGCTTCTTAAATGCGTTCTTAAGTGTATAACATTGATCCCTCCTATCTAAAAGAATTGAACATTATAATGTGAATAAGTGAGATATATATTTCAGATATATATTTATTTTCATTTATTTTAAATAAAAAAGAAATAGTGAACAATAGGAATGATTTTAAAAAGCATTAACATGTAATCCCAGCACTTTAGGAGGCCGAGACGGGCGGATCACGAGGTCAGGAGATTGAGACCATCCTGGCTAACCCGGTGAAACCCCGTCTCTACTAAAAAAAATACAAAAAACTAGCCGGGCGTGGTGGCGGGTGCCTGTAGTCCCAGCTACTCGGGAGGCTGAGGCAGGAGAATAGCGTGAACCCGAAAGGCAGAGCTTGCAGTGAGCTGAGATCCGGCCACTGCACTCCAGTTTGGGCGACAGAGCGAGACTCCATATCAAAAAAAAAAAAAAAAAAAAAAAAAAAAAAAGCATTAACAGATGGCATTCAATTTTTAAATTATAGTTCATCTTTCGTAATAGAGAAATATGAAGTTGTTCAATGCTTGGAAATTGTTGTATGCATTACATGTGATAGAAGAAAAACATAGCACCACCAAGGAGCAGGGGAAGATAATCTTTACCAGATTTTACAGTTTAAAATCAGGTTGCTGAAATGTATATGGCAAAGATGTGTGGTGTAATTGAGCTTATAAATTGTGTTTATAACTTTAGTGACAGGACACAATATGAAATCATACGAATAACTTGTGATAACATCAACACATAATAATCCCTTTCTTATCTGGTGTTTTATTGTACTATTCAAAAGCGCTAAATAAAAAATTCTTCTAAATATTTTTTTCATTAAGATGGATGGATATGTATTTTCTCCTTCTCTCCCTCTCCTCCACATTTCTCTCCCTCTTTCATTTTTAAAAACATGTATTAGGTAAACAGAATGTTGGTAGATAGAAATATACAGATAGATAGAAACAAAAAGTCTTCTGTCCTGGAGTTGTGATGCCTGGTTTAACATTCTGACCTAGTCATTAACTTGTTAATGTAGCAAGTTAAAAGGTTAAGTAAACCTTTAGGCCTCAGATTTTTTCTTTTGTTTCGTTTTGTTTTGTGTATATGAAAATTATAACTTAACCTAGGAGGTCCCTGACATGATACAATTGTTATTTATTATATTAAATACAGTTGGGTTAGTTGATTACAATTTGTTTTAAGTTAGTTACCGAAGTTTAAAAATCATGTCACAGTATTTAATTTATGCCAGCTGTACATTTAGGGTTCCTTTGGCTATGACGTGAGGGTGGAGTGCTGACCCTCAGGAGTCAAGGAACAGGGAAGAAGGTATAGGAAGCCAATAATTTAGAAACTTAATGACTTACATTCCACTTTGGAAACTTGCAAATATTAGAGTTTTTGTTTTTTGTTTTTTTGTTTTTTTGTTTTTTTTAAGTCAACTTTCCAAGGTAACAATTTTAAGTTTTCAGAGTTCAGTGGCTTAGAAACACATTGCAACAAAATGTACAGAAGTCTTCTGGGTTCCATACTGTGAAAGACAGGGGAAAGAATATTGTCTAATGTTTTCTATGGATAAAATGGTTGCTTAATTTAAATGAAAATGTTTTTTACTACCTTGAGGGGCTCTTTTCCCTGTGAGTTTCTTCGTTGTTTCAGAGAGAGTAAGTCCTATTCAATTAAATTTATAGTGAAATTTGTGTAGGCGGGTGGATCACGAGGTCAGGAGATCGAGACCATCCTGGCTAACATGGTGAAACCCCGTCTCTACTAAAAATACAAAAAACTAGCCGGGCGAGGTGGCAGGCGCCTGTAGTCCCAGCTACTCGGGAGGCTGAGGCGGGAGAATGGCATGAACCCGGGAGGCGGAGCTTGCAGTGAGCCGAGATCACACCACTGCACTCCAGCCTGGGCGACACAGCGAGACTCCGTCTCAAAAAAAAAAAAAAAAAAAAAAAAAGAAATAAACTTTCCAATAAATCTGTGCTCAGGTGCATGTGTGAGTGTGTGTGTGTGTAGTGTTTGTGTTTATTTGTGTATATATGTTAAACTTGGCATTTGAGAAGAAAGTTTCTGAAATTGATTTCAAATAATTTTTATGTTTATTAACTTATTTTAGTAGAGCTATTGCTTGTTTCATATCATAATTATGTTAACAATTAGGATAAAATGAAAATGTATGAAAAACATAAACATTACTCTATATTAATATCAATTTATTAACACATTTATGAAGAAAGAATATGTGAAGAAAGCTGTTCAAATGCAACGACCAAGAAGACATATAAATGGCAATTTGATAAACTGAAAACTTTCTGATTTCATCTTAGAAAAAGGAAACTAGCAATATGAAAAAAAAAAAAAAAACAAAAAGCAAGCTTAATTTATGGAATTTTCCATGAAAAAAAATCCTTAACTGTATACTGCATATTTTTGGCAAGGAGAAATGTTTTGATTCTACCTAAAAATTATCTGGAATTGTAGACTTAGGGCCGGGCGCGGTGGCTCAAGCCTGTAATCCCAGCACTTTGGGAGGCCGAGACGGGCGGATCACGAGGTCAGGAGATCGAGACCATCCTGGCTAACACAGTGTAACCCCGTCTCTACTAAAAAATAGAAAAAAATAGCCGGGTGAGGTGGCGGGCGCCTGTAGTCCCAGCTACTCGGGAGGCTGAGGCAGGAGAATGGCGGTAAACCCGGGAGGCGGAGCTTGCAGTGAGCTGAGATCCGGCCACTGCACTCCAGGCCGGGCGACAGAGCGAGACTCCGTCTCAAAAAAAAAAAAAAAAAAAAAAAAAAAAAAAGAATTGTAGACTTAAATGATAGAAACTGAAAATTAATTATTTGGATGATTAAAAATAAGCAAATCATTATTTTAACTTGAAAAAAAAATGTTAATACTCTTCTGCAGGGGGAAAATCCATGCAAGTGTATCTTCAAAGTCAGAGGAAGCCAAGAGGCTTAAAGAAGAGGTGAACATATTGTTCTCACAAAGAAACATTTAATAGGAGCTTCAAACAGAAGCCATGTCTGTGCCTCCAGCAATGAGACATGCTGGCCCAGCTCAGTGACCTTACCCCTTGGACCCAGAGCTTATATACCATAGGGAAAGAATGTGTAGGACAATTGCAGGGAAAGGCAAGAATGCTATGTGAATATGCCTAAGGGCAGGATTTATGGTCAAAGCTGTTTTGAAATAACGGGGTAATTTTTGGTAAGTACATGCTCTTACTCAAGAAACAATAGATAAACTGGAAATCTTAGAGGCCTTTCCAGAACTGGAGTCAACCAGAAGTCAACATGGGGGATTATTACCCATGATGGAGTTGCTTTAATTTCCACAGATACAAACAGAAAATATAGTATTATAATAGTAGTGAGTATAAAAATAAAGAAATTGGGCTATGATAGAGCTCAAATTTCATAAAATGAATTGTTTGGTTTGATTTGATTGTGCTTCTTTGGATCATATATCATGAAATATATTTATTATTTTATTTATAATATCAGTCTATAATCATTTAGATGTTTAGCTTATTAAACTCTTCAATTCTATTATATAATATACTTTTCACAGACCTATTTACTGAGGTAAAATAGATTTTATTACTTTTATTTTAGGAATGAGAAAACAGATTTAGATAAATCAAGTGTCTTATGGAAGCAGTAAATTGAAATGCCAGGATCCAGTCCCAGCATTTTCATTCTAACTCCAACTTTTTTTTTTTTTTAATATAACCACAATTATATATATTTTCAAAAAAATCATTTAAATGTTATATTAATTATTAAAATTGGACTTGAACTCAAACCTTGCTCCAGTATAAATTCTACATTCAAATCTTTATTTTTATGTCTAGGTTTACATTAGATAAATAAAAGATAAAAATTTAGATATGCTTCCATTGTCAAATGTCTTATTTACTTAAAGCTAAAATTACTTCTGATTTCCTATCCATACAAGAGAGGTACAGGGAGGGAAATCTTGCTGAATTTGATACTAGTTTAAACATCCTCTAATTGTTTTGTGGTTTTTTTGTTTTTTATTTTCTGTTTTTTGTTTTTTTGGGTTTTTTATTTTTGTTTTGGTTTGTTTTGTTTTGTTTTTGAGAGAGAATTTCACTTTTGTTGCCCAGGCTGGAATGCAATGGCATGATCTCGGCTCACCGCAACCTCCACCTCCTGGGTTCAAGCAATTCTCCTGCCTCAGCTACCCGAGTAGCTGGGATTACAGGCATATGCCACCACACCCGGCTAATTTTGTATTTTTAGTAGAGAAGGGGTTTCACTATGCTGGTCAGGCTGGTCTCGACCTCCTGATTTCATGTGATCCGCCTGCCTCGGCCTCCCAAAGTGCTGGGATTACAGGCATGAGCCACCATGCCTGGCCTCCTCTAACTCTTATTAAGGAGCCCTGTCCTGAAACTTCTACCTTGCCCTATTGTTCTTACACTCAGGAAGAGAAAGGAGCAGGAAACAATAAAGGGGCACTTCTCACCTGGAAACCCTCAACCTTTGAATATCCAGATTTTCTGCTGCACAGATCATTGATATTGTCACAACATTTGGGCTCTTTTGTAGCAGTCTGTGACTGATTTCATCTGTTTAACTTTACTGTAACTTCAAATGTTGTAGCGTCTTCCAATTAGTAACCTCTTCATGAAGATACGACTGAATATTTTGCATAAGACATTCATTCAAAAGAAAATGAAAGATTAAATTAACTTTGTCAAAATGAAATGATTCGGATAGCATCCTACTCATTAGCCTTTAGTTCATTTTAAAACAAATATAATATTATCATCTATGCTTTCAAATAAACATGTCAGACCTCCATCTAATTAATAGTGATAAGTAGTTAAGAAAAAAATAAAAATTGGGTTCAATATGACTTTTACAACACTATTTTAAACATCTAAATTGTACTCAATTATTTTCCTACTTTCCATTACTTTTGAAAGCAAAGTATTAGATAACTTTTAAAAAATTACAACATTTGTATGTATGAGTAAAGGTTAAAATTTAAAGACAGAAGCTACAAAGAATGTTTTTCATCTTTTCTATACAAGCGTTTGAGGACTTTGCCTGACAAGCTGACTTGTAGATGTAAAAAATCTAATTAAAATTGTGGTCAATTAAGTTACAGTGGTACTCAGATAATTCCACCACTCTTCAAAGATTAGTCTTCTAAACAATGGTTTTAAATATTTCAAATTATTTTATTTTCTTTTTTCAAAAACTTTCTGATGCAGACTTGGTGTTTTGTTGTTGTTAATTAGTGTTTACAATCATTCACATAATTTTCAAAACATTTGTTTTAGGAAGAATTCAAGTGTGTATCCATAAAATCAGTAACATTTTGTTTTATAAGTAGAAAACAACCAGGCTTTATTAGATGTAAATATTGTTTAAAATTACAGTGAAATTTTGTGTGCCAAAGAACTAGAGATAGCAATTGAAGGATAATTCATGAAACCAAATATTAACTCAAAAGTATTATTATTATATATATTTTTTTCGAGACGGAGTCTCGCACTGTTGCTCGGGGTTGGAGCACAATGGCGCGACCCAGGCTCACTGCAACCTCTGCCTCCCGGGTACACGCGATTCTCCTGTCTCAGCCTCCTGAGTAGTTGGTATTATAGGCACACACCACCACACCCAGCTGTATTTTTAGTAGAAACAGGGTTTCATTATGTTAGCCGGACTGGTCTCGAAATCCTGACTTCGTGATCCACCTGCCTTGGCCTCCCAAAGTGGTGGGATTACAGGCGTGAGCCCCCTCGCCAGACCAAAAATATATTTTTTTTAATAAGCAAGGTTGTAAAGTTAAGGTTCAATACAACACATTTGGTTGTGTAGGAGTGAACACTTGGAAATGTTTAATAAATATAATTTTACTGCATGTTAGAAAAATGCAGCTAACTATTTTAGAACATTATTTTGAAGACATAATATACATGGTGTGCAGATATGGCACAATACATGTGGTTGGGCTGAATTTGGGGAAACACAGATTTAATATCACATTTATTGTATAGATGAGGGAATTGAGATCCAGAAAATTAAAATGAATTATTCTAAATCATGCAGTTTTAGGATAGAGATTTAACTCAATTTGAAAGCAAGTACCATATTTACCTAGAATAAATAAAAAGGACATTTTTGTCAATAATCATTAAGCATTTACTGAAGACTTACCATATATGTAAGGTGTTATGATGGATTAAAAAATGCTTCCTAACTCTATTAGTTCAATTGAGGAAAGTTCTTGCTTTAAGGATATTTGAACTAGCAGAGAGCACGTTTGCTGGGGCCTGGAAACATGTGGGACACTAAAATAGCTTCCACAGACATACAGTGTTCTCTTCTCAATATACTCTCAATTCAATCTCCTATGTACCAAATACTATAATACTAAAATTCTGATATTTTTGGCTTTTTGCTCTCAAGTCATTTAATCCTCAATTGCCAGAGTGATCCCTTTGTAATGTTTAGAGGTGTCACCTTACATATTTAAAATTATATATTTTGACAGAGTGTGGATTCTCTGTTTTGAACAGCAAATTTATAAATTATGAAATTATGAAAACCCAATTTTCTTTTATTTATATATATAAAATACATATATAATATATATTTTATATATAATATAAAATACAATATATAATATATATAATATAAAATATAAAAAATATATATCTATATAAATATATAAATAGATATATATTTTTTGAGACGGAGTCTCACTCTGTCACCCAGGCTGGAGTGCAGTGGCGCTATCTTGGCTCACTGCAAGCTCCGCCTCCCAGGTTCATGCCATTCTCCTGTCTCAGCCTCCAGAGTAGCTGGGACTACAGGCACCTGCCACCACGCCCGGCTACTTTTTTGTATTTTTAGTAGAGACGGGGTTTCACCGTGTTAGCCAGGATAGTCTTGATCTCCTGACCTCTTGATCTGCCTGCCTCAGCCTCCCAAAGTGCTGGGATTACAGGCGTGAGCCACCGTGCCTGGCGGAAAACCCAAATTTCTTGATTATTACTACCATTCAGCTATATCAATTTACATCTTATCTACCAGGAAAATGGGTAAAATGCATCATCAGAGATCTTTATCACCAAAGATTCTGATTCATTCGTTTTTCTTTTTATAAACCCACAGGGAGCAGCAGAATACACAGGGAGGACAGGGTAGAGACTGAGAATTTATAGTTTTAGCAAGTAGCAAGCTAATTCCAGCGTTGGCGGACTGTAAGCTATGCTTTGAGAAAAAATTAATCATAAGTTACAAAATATAGAAATGAGAAGTAAACATGGTTGAATTGAATTAATCCCTTGAAATCATATTGAACTTTATTCAGTGCTATTTTTATTGTATTTTTTATTGTATTTTATTGTATTTTAAAGGAGAATATGTTATTTCAACATCTATCAAAAGTGATTTTTTTTTTTGTATTTTAAGATATCTTGGCTGTGCACATTTATAAGAAACAAGACAAATCTTTTTTTAAAAAAATTCACCATTAAAAGACCTTCACACGAACTCTGGGAACTCAATCTATGTATAGAGTCTCAAGAGGAAACTTAAATGACAAGGAAATGAGAAATAATTTTGCCTTCTTATTCCTTGTTGAATCACAGCACAGTCCAAGGTTAGTACACTGCATCTAAGGTAGGAAGTTGCTTATACAGTTTTCAAAGGTTCATTCTGCCTTCAGGCGAGAATTTTCTATTTAAAAGGAATAAGTTTAGCCAGGAGCAAAATATTCGTCATTATTTTTTCTCTAAAGACAGAAAACTCTCAGTAATTGTAACCTCCTTGATTGTATGTGTGGGGCAATATGAAGCATTGAAGTAACTTTGCAACTGTGCTGAGTCTATGAAGGAGGTACACTAGTTGAGTAATAAGGATGAGCAAAGCATCATTTATCAAAATAATCTTCAAAATTGTGCCTTACTTCACACATGTTCTTATGTACAAGATAAAGAGAATTAAGTTATCCAGGTCAGCATCAGCCCAAATATACAGTTTGTTCTTTCGTAGTCAGCACAACCAGGCTACAATCAGGATACCTCCCATCCTTATCAGAATTTCACAAAGAAGTCCATTAGTGTGTCCTGTCACTCTGAAAACCATTTAGTCCTGCAAAGTGGTTTGTAAGTCCATGTTGATGGATTTATGCCACACCTTCAGGGATAAAGATCAAGCATCCTTAGCTACTTTATAATTTGGAGAATGACTTAAGATTTCACGATTGGGGAGGCTTTTTATGTTTTATGGTCCTTAAGCTTTTAAATCCTCTGCTCAGTATATTTACTTCTTCTCAGATCAATTTTATAGAGTTGGAGACCAGAAAAGAAAAACTATCTGGTGTTTTGTGGTCCCCAGGTATTTCTAAACATTTCAATAGCTTTGCTACAGATATTTAATTCGTACTATTCAAAATCAGGGCTTAAAATTCAGAAATCGGAGGAGAAAAATAAAGGCAACGTGGCAGTCGTCATTGATGTAACTGGGTTAAATTCTTCTACGGAGAAGAGTTTTTTCAAGAAGCAGTCAGATATCTACTTTCACAAGTTGATTTAACCAGGATGTCACTTGAACAAAGAAAAATTCCTTCCCTACATTGTCTGCATTACATTAATTTTCCATTAAAAATGTTTATTATTCAGTGTAGGAGGTGGTTTTACTCAGTCATCTTTCAAATATCTGCATCACTCTTCTGTTCTAACTGATAGTGATATTAGGTTAGAAAAAAATGTTTTTTAAAACACAAATGTTTGAAATCATTTTGATGTAGCCCAGCAGTTCATTTCATCGACTTCAATAAATTTGATCTTATTGTTTGTTTAGAGTAATATTAGTGTATGTTATTTGTTGATAGATCTGGCTAGAGGACGGAGAGAAGAGAGTACCTGGACAGTAATTTGAACTTTAATATTCTCTATTATTAAGAAGTTTGAGATGATTTTACTTCTGTAGGATGTACTGCTTGTTAAAGATTTCCTGGCTTTTTTCAAAAGCAAAACAGTGACATTTGTTTTATGATGCACATTTGTAAATTTCTTATACTGAATCACACTTTCTTATATTCACGTGTTCATCCTTTTAGCAAATATTTATTGAATTCTTAATTTGCGTGATATATAGTGATAGAAAGAATACTCCCTGAGCTCAAAGTTTATAATTTAGAGAGATGACATCCATACAAGTCATTAGAGAACATAGCCTTTATTGAATGTCATAAACGAACAGAAAAAAACTCTAGTAAGAGTTCAAATGAAGTCACGTAAGACAAAATCCCATTTATACAAGTCCATGTGGCTATCTAAATTCTGTTGGTATAGTAAATGTTATTTCGTGTTTTGCTGCTCACGAAGCTCTGAGGAAAATGGCATCATTTTAAATTAATTGCTCTTGATTAGCATAATAATTCTCTGGATTTCTAGAGCTTTATCTTATTTTGACATCAAATGGTTAAAAGCATATAGAATTGTATGTACATTCTATTTTCAATTTTGTTTAATGAAAATGTATATAGACAAATACTGGAAAAAATATATAAAATATGGTGATTTATTTTCAAAACTGTTAATGATCTTATCTTTCTAAGTATATATATTTTTAAAAGTAGAAGATATAAGGGTATTGATACTTGGCCTCTCCCAATCAGGGAAGACAGAGTAAATACTGATGTGACCCATGTGAAGGTTGATTGACACTAATAAAATGACACCCAAAATGCTACTTCTTCATAGACATCAGACTGAGAAAGGAAAAAATGAAATAAAGTAAATAGTACTACATCTGGCACATCTAAGCCCACAAATAAATATTAGCCCTAATAAGTGCTAAGCAGTCTTTTCTGTGTATAGCCAGGTGGACTAGTAGCAGTGTATATCCATACAGATGACTTCAGAGAATTTCAAAGCACCTTTGTTCCAAAAGTGTTATCTTCTGCCAGAGATCCCATATACACTTGCCTGTAAGGAAAGGGAACCATGTCATTTTTATTTATAGCGTTAGTTCAGGGCCTAATTCTCTATTTAAAACAAAGAGACTTTCAATTATATTTAAACCAACTAATCAATCATTTATTAATTTAAAAATCTCAGTCACAAAAGGAAAAATAAGCTGTAATCACATTCAAATGTATCAACACAATGTGCAGGAGGAATTAAGTAAACATCATGCAATGTTTCTATGTTAATTTGTTCTACCTCAATCAGTGCTGAAATTCCTAATTACAGAAAGTCAAGTATGCGACTGTTCTTTGGCCAAGAGCTTTTGAATCTCATAGCACTCCGAATTAATGAATCCAATTGGAATCCAGTAGGTAACTTAGCTTAAATATAAGAATACAAGAAAAATGTGTATTTATATATATATTTTACCAAGCAGAAAGTTCAACACAGTTTTGCATGTATAAAAATTCAAGAAATTTTTTGTTCAGTTTTTGATTCAGATTTTTTTTATAGAACTCATGATTCTATGATGCAAACAGGAAATCAGGATCTCAGGTCAGGCTAACTCTGCAAACTGTGTTTATTCCCATTCTGAGATAATGTGACCTTCCCAAAGCAACTCAAGATTAAGTGGACAGGGATGAAAATGAAATATTTTTGGTGGAACATATGGAGGAGTATTAAGAACTGCTTGCACTTGGTCACCTATTAACTGGTCTTTGAGGGGCTTAAGTTTATTTTCCCATAAAGTTGATGTAAAAGTTTTACCTCTTTATCTTAGATGTCTTCAAGAGACAGAATTTAAATCATGAACCTACTAGTCCATAATTTTTTTTTTTTTTTTTTCCTCAGGGACCAAATTTTTTTCCACCTTCTGAGTAGATATCAAATACTAAAGCTTAGTTTCGACTTTTCTGGTCACAAAGGAAAAATAATGAATGATTATAATTATCTGATTTTAGCTACTGCTGCAGCTGAAGGCAACTGAATTTTGAAATTTTGTCATATAACTGTATATCATAGAAAGTGTTTGTTTCATTTCAACATATTTCTAATTCATATTTAAGGATGCCATTTAGTATCAATATGTTCTGGAGGGATAATAAATATGGCCTTAAAGCAAACAAAACAATTTTTCCATAGAGATCTTTCTTCCTTTCTTTGTTTTCTCCTTTTTTTTTTTTTTTTTAAGACATAGTTTTGCTCTTTTTGGCCTAGGCTGGAGTGCAGTAGCGCTATCTCGGTTCCCTACAACCTCCGCCTCCCGGGTTCAAGTGATTCTACTGCCTCAGCCTCCCAAGTAGCGGGGATTACAGGTGCCTGCCACCACTCCAGGATATTTTTTGTTTTTTGTTGTTTTTTTTCCCCCCCTTGAGACGGAGGTCAGGCTGCAGTGCAGTGGCACGATCTCGGCTCACTGCAACTTCTACCGCCCAAGTTCAGGAGATTCTCCTGCCTTAGCCTCCCGAGTAGCTGAGATTACAGGCATGATTCACCATGTCCCGCTAAGTTTTGTATTTTTAGTAGAGGAGGGGTTTCGCCAAGCTGGCCAGGCTGGTCTCCAAAGCCTGACCTCAGGTGATCCGCCCACATGGGCCTCCCACAGTGCTGGGATTACAGGCATGAGCCACCCAGCTTGGCTTCTTTTTTTGTTTAACAGTAAAACACACTCACTCATTCACCAATTCAATGTTACAGTTCTCAGAGCTCGCCAGCTGAGTTACTCAACTCCAACCAAATTTTCATTTTCCTGGCTTCTTTTCTTTCATGATGCCATCATCACCTTTTGATTTTACATATATAACATTTAAGCTAAGTATTCGGCCAATCAAATCCTTCACTGAATACTAGAGGATTCTCAATGTGACCTTGTGAGAATTAATGCAATATAAAGACACAAGAAAAAATATTTTGTCGTCTTCTTTTTTTTCCTAACCCAATAATTGATTTGCTTTACAACACAAGTTGAGGTAAAAATTCTATATTTATGATTTTATAATTGTTAATAGATCATATGACAGTATTGTGATTAGAGAAATGGAAAGTTGCAGTGTTTAATAAAACAATCATAATACCTGCTAAAAACTTTTGTTATAGTTATTAGGTGGAAAACATTACTTTTTAGATATTGTTTTATTAAATAGGGAATGAATGTTGAGAAATATATTGTCTTTCAAATAATGACGTGAATGACAGAAACAATGTGATGTTGAAATGTTTCATGAAATATGTTTTGATGTGATATTCTAATATGTATAGGACCATAAGCAATATACTTTTTAAAAAGTATTATACTTTTAAATATATTGTTTTTTAAAAAATTAGATAAGTGATTTAAATACTGTTAGTAAATAATATGTTAGGAATTAATTTTCTATACCTTTCCATTTTCATTATGTACTGGTAATATTCTTAGGACACATTTCACTTAGTAAGGATTAGAGCCAGCTGGGGCAGATTATGGCTCAGGAATAATCCTTAAAGAATGCCCAGATTCAATTATGCCTACTTAAATGATTTAGTTTGGATGTATTTGGTGGAGGAGAGTTTTATTTTAGAAGAAAGGTGATATTTTTTGTCTTTAGTTCTACTCTTGAAATAGTCTGCCAGATTGATGGAGCCTCATTTAGGGCTCATCAGAAGCTGTGAACGTTGCAGTATGGTTTGATTATAGCGCTAAATATCAAGCAACAGAGACAAGAATACCATTTAGCCAGGTGTGGTTTACACATATTTGAATAAAAAATATTTTCCTCAGAACTTAAGATAATTTGTTTTGCACAGAAAGCATATTTTACAGATCTTAGGAAGCAAGACTTTTAAATACTGTAAGACTGTAAATAATTTTAGTAAAATATTTTTGATTAAAGAAACATTACTGAGGCAATACTGGATAGTCAGTAGCTCTCTCATTTTTTTTTAAATTTCAAATGTCTAGAACTATATTAGGGTTTTTCAGTTAGAAAAACACTCTGTTAATTAAAATAAGATTTTATTTACTGTGAAATATTTTAGATCCTTCATCACATTAATATACATGCATACCTCAGAGATACTGTGACTTCTGTTCCAGACCTCCACAATAAGTCAATATTACAATAAAGCAAGTCATAAAAATGTTTGGTGTCCCAATGCATGTGCATATAAAAGTTGTGTTTATAGTATACTGCAATCTGTTAATTATGTAATAGCATATGTCTAAAAATGTACATATCTTAATTTAAAATAAAGCTTTGGTGGTTAAAAAATGCTAACAAATAATTTGAACTTTCAGCAAGTATAAATCTTTTTACTGGTGGAGAGTCTTGCCTCGATGTTGAAGGCTGCTGACTGGTCAGAGTAGTGGTTGCTGAAGGTTGGGGTGGCTGAGACAATTTCTTGCAATAAGACAACAATGAAGTTTGACACATTGAGTGACTCTTCCTTTCACAAAAGATTTCTCTTTAGCGTGTCATACTGTTTGATAGCATTTAACCACAGCTGAACTTTCATAATTGAAGTCAATCCTCTTAAACTCCGTCACTGCATTATCAACTCAATTTATGTAATATTTGAAATCCTTTATTGTCATTTCAACAAGATTTATAACATCTTCACTAGGAGTAGATTCCACCTCAAGAAATCATTTTCTTTGCTCATCCATAGCAAATAACTCCTCATCTGTTCAAGTTTTACCAAAATATTACCGCAACTTAGTCACATCTTCAGGCTCTGCTTCTAATTCTCTTGCTATTTTTATCACCTCTACAGTTACTTTCTCCACTGAAGTCTTGAACTTCTCAAAGTCATCCATGAGGGTTGTAGTAAACTTCTCCCAAACTCCTTTTAATGTTGATATTTTGACCTCCTTTCATGCATCATGCATGTTCTGAGTGTCATCTAGAATGGTGAATCCTTTCCACAAGGTTCTCATTTACTTTCCCAGATCCATCAGAGGGATCACTATCTATAGCAACTAGAGCATTAAGAAATGCATTTCTTAAATAATGAGTCTGCAAGTTGAAATTACTCCTTGATTCATAGTTTGCAGAATGGACATTGTGTTAGCAGGAATGAAAACAACATGAGTCTCCTTGAATATCTTTATCAGATGTCTTGGGTGATGAGGTGCATTGTCAATGAGCAGTCATCATTTGAAAGTTACGCTGTTTTCTGAACCCTTGATTTTGAACAGTGGGTTTAAAATATTCAGTAAACCATGCTATAAATGGATGTACTGCCATACAGGCTTTGTTGTTGCATTTATAGAACTCATGAATAATAGATTAGTATAACTATAACTTTATTGGATCTAGGATTTTCAGAATGGTAAATGAGCATTAGCTTCAACTTAGGGTTGTCAGTTTCATTAGTCCCTAATAAGAGAGTCAACCTATCCTTTGAAAGTTTGAAGTCAGGTATTGACTTCTCCTCTTTAGCTATGAAAGTCCTAGATGGCATGCTTGTCCAGTGTAAAGTTGTTACATCTACACTAAAAATCTGTTTAGTTTAGCCACTTCATCAATGATCCTAGCTAGACCTCTGGATAATTTACTGCAGCTTCTACATCAGCACCTGCTGCTTCACTTTATACTTTCGTGTTATGGGGATGGCTTCTTTCCTTAAAACCCGGGAAACAATCTTTGTTATCTTCTGACTTTTCTTCTGCAGCTTTCTTACCTCTCTCAGCCTTCATAGAGTTGAAGAGAGTTAGGGTCTTGCTCTGCATTAGGATTTGGTTTAAGGGAATGTTGTGGCTAGTTTGATCTTCTATCCAGATCACTCAAACCTTCTCTATATCATCAACAAGAATGTTTGGTTTTCTTTTTATCTGTGATGTTCGCTGGAGTAACACATTTAATATCCTTCAAGAACCTTTCCTCTGCATCACAACTTGACTAACTGCTCGGTGCAAGAGGCCTAGCTTTTGTCCTGTCTTGGCATTCAGCGTGCCTTCCTCTCGAGGCTTAATTGTGTCTAGCTTTGATTTTAAAATAAGGAATGTGCAGTTCTTCCTTTCACTTGAACTCTTAGAGGCCACTGTAGGACTTTTCACTGTCCTAGTTTCAATATTGTTTTGCCTCAGGGAATAGGGAGGCCTATTGAGCATTGAAACTCTGCCTCTTTCCAGAATGCAACCAGTTAACTCTAGCCACCTGAAAATTCCTTTAATGTTCACTTGAAGGGCTAATGGAATTGAGTGGAAGCTCTTCTCAATTAATAACAATGCCATTTAAAAATTTCATGTTGAATCGGAATGTAATGCTTTCTGTGAAAATAATTACTAAGTATACCCATACAGTGTCAGTTGAGAAATATTGTGAGAATAGTATTATCAATGTATATGATAAGCTGCTGACATTTGGTCTCAAAAAAAAATAGCATCTAAAAGGCAAAGTATTTTAAATAAAGGTGTATAGGATTAATTACTGCTGCAAAGAGTTTCTGAAACAAATCGAAAAACATGAACAGATTCTTCTCTTAAACAATTCAACCATCAAAATAAATTTATTGAAATGAAAAAAAAAACTGTTAATAAGTAAGTTAAACTTGATGGTTTTGCCTCGTTTGTAATCACCCATACAACATCTTCAGTCCTTGTCAGGATAGAGCTAATGGAGTACAACATGTTGCAAGGCTATACTTTTATGAATTAATGATCTGAGGTTTAGTGGTCGTGTTTCTACTGTCTTTGTAGGTTTGATCTGTTCATTTTCCTTTGCCAATGTTGACAGAGCTGAGCCTGGGGGTGTTCTGGTTGCAACGGCCTTTCCTTATTGTTGTGTGATTTTGAGAACGCCCATGTTATTGATATGTGGAGGGAATTGTAAAACTTGTGAATTAAAGCTTAGCCTCAGATTTTTTGTGTCTGGATTTGAGATTAACTCAGATCTCACTTGTGCACGTTGCTATAAATATGTTTAGCACTTTTTGTGAGAAGTATCTAAAATGCCAAGAATGGAAAGTGGGCTGCACTGATGGTACTTTTCATTTCAAAATAAAACATATTCCTTGCTTTTGGCTGTGATGGTTCTGTTGTTTAAAGAACATGTTGGTAAGTTTTAAACCAGTTGTTTCTTCCCCCACTTTTTTATTGTTTGGGGATCCTTTGTTTTAAGATGACTCTCAGAAATTACTTTTTGATTGATAGTCAGTTAGAACTTCTGATCAGAGTGAAGTTGTCTTCTTCATCACTTTGAGTTGTAATTCTGGCCAAAAGCAAAGGAACTTTGATTTACTTAATTTGTGCACTTGGCTAATATGCAGTTTATATTAGACTGTTTGGAAATAGCCCAAGTGGTGGCTGTATTGCTCTCTGTGAACCTGTTATGGGTATAGTAACTCTCAAGTAGGAACCAACTGTGTTAAAACATATCTTTCACATGGTAATATACTATTTCTTTGTTTTTTAAGAAAGTTCAACTGAATTATAAGCTAAATGTTCTTAATGCAAGATCAATATCTTGATTCTCATGATTTTCTTTTGTAAATTTTGGTTTGTTTTTAATAAATGTGGACTTGCAATTGCAATTACAACTTTCAACCCTTTCTAGTACAAAATAATCTTAATAAGCCTCAAGAAGCCTATTTCCTGAGTCAAAACAATATTGGGGAATAGCCAGTGGGTGGAGCAGCCAGAACCAGCACAATATTTATTGATTAATTTTGCCATCTTATGTAAGCATGGTTTGTGGCACCTCAAAACAATTACAATTGTAACACCAGAGATCACTGAGTATAGATCACCATAATAGATATAATAATAATGAAAATGTTTGAAATATTGCAAGAATCGCCAAAATGTGACACAAAAACAGCAAGAGAGGAGATGTTGGAAAAGTGGGCACAATAGATTTTTAGATGCAGGGTTTCCAAAAACTTTCAATTAGTAAAAAACACAATAGCCTTGACGTGCCATAAAATGAAGTATAATGAAATGAGGTATGCCTCTCCCTGTCTCCAAGAAAAATATCCAAGAAAGAACTTTATATTTGACCAGAGAATTATTAAATTTGAAATATCTTACCTTGCTATTATTATTATTTGATTTATTTATTTATTTTTGAGATGGAGTCTCACTCTGTCGCCCAGGCTGGAGTGCAGTGGCATAATCTTGGCTCACTGCAAACTCTGCCCCCCAGGTTAACACCATTCTCCTGCCTCAGCCTCCCGAGTAGCTGGGACTACAGGCCGCCGCCACCACACCGAGCTAATTTTTTTGTATTTATAGTAGAGATGGGATTTCACCATGTTAGCCAGGATGGTCTCGATCTCCTGACCTTGTGATCCACCTGCCTCGGCCTCCCAAAGTGCTGGGATTACAGGCATGAGCCACCGTGCCTGGCCCTTACCTTGCTATTATTTTTGAAAAAAACAAAACAAAACAAAACAAAAAATCTGTTGAAATCACTAATCTATATATTACTATATATTATTGCTTCCCTTTTACAATTATCTCCTATCTTCAATTTCCTTGCTGTATTTAACATAAATAACTCTACATATGATTTCTGTAAAAGGCCACATAACCCCACAGTACTGTTATGATGGTGTTTTGTGTTTTTCTTCATATTGTTACCAATATTGCTGGTTCCTTGTGCTATTTCCCATACTGGAGGTCTACAATCTCCTGAGAGATGGTAAAGAGAGAAAGCCTAGCAACATAATGTCTGGATGGCTCAGTATCCTTACACAGGACAGTCAGAGGGTGCCCCAACTCGACATACCTAATTACTGGGTTTGTTTTTACGGAGCTTGGTGCCTGGTAAGTAGAAAAGCAGAGACTAGAAATTTGCGTATCTTTGTTTTTGTTTTGTTTTGTTTTTCGCCAGCTCTGGATTGAAGAAAGTTGGTAGAAGTAGCAGCACATCAGAGAAGTTCCTTGTAAGGTTCTGGCTCCAGTACTTATGTGCAGAAATCATTTGTGTCATCTTCATTGTGTCACTCATTGTGTACCCCTCTCAAGTGCGTTAAAACATCTTCTCCCTAGTTAGAATCAACTGGATCTTGATTCTGATCTCTGTCTCTAATTGCATGATGCTTTTCATATCACAGTGTCATCACTAGATAATGGTTCTAGGACCAGGTCTACTACAAAGTAGAGTAGAGGGAGCATAGTTTTGACTAAGATCTTTCCTTAATCAGATTTCTCCTGTGTTTTTTGGATGCTTTCACTATTGATGAAAAGAGAATATTGGCAAAATATTTTCAAAGTGCTTCCTATTATCTTTACCTTTTTCTCTCTTGTTTTCTTAAAATCTGATTCTGTCCTTAAGTTCTGGCTGAACTATGCGTTTTCAGATTTTCTAACTCATTGTCTTTATTTCTTTCTGTCCTCTTTTATGCCATGTTCTCTCACTAATAATAGCTTCTCATTTCATGCACATACTATTTCTATACATCTGTTTTCTAGTGCTTAACACAAAGAATAATGCAGAATAAACCATGTATATATGTTATCTGAATTAATAAAGCAATTCATAAATAAACAAGTGTGGTAGTATCTATGAAACCTAGAGTTCGAAGGAATATGATGCAGCCTATACGGTGTATGATGAATCATCCAGCTTAACTTGTTCAAAGAGAAAAGTTTATGAAAAGAAATGTTATTTCGTCTTTCTCAACTTTCTGGTATTCAAATGATTATATTGTATCTATAGTTTAAAACTGTCATTTATTCTAATTATTAACTCAAGAACACATAATAAATGTACTTATTAGAGATGCAACATCTTAGGGTAGAATGAAAGGCTCAGAAGAGATCTTGGGGGGTAGTATTTAATGATTTAGATATTTAGTAAGAAAGTAATTATTCATATAATTAGTTGGCTATTCTAGAAGTCTGTGGTCTTTTGAGTTTGCCCAGTCAACCAAGCCTGGGGTTAAAATGATTTTTCAACACCTTTCTGCTGACAGTCACACATGTTAAACCTTGATTTGCTTAAAAGTGTTATTAAGGATGAGAATGTAATACTGCCAGTGGTATGTGGTGATATTCTTGTAGGACTGGGGGGATGAAACTAAAGTCTTTCAGTAAATATATGTGTAATTTTACACACCATATAATCAATTGTATTATTGCAAGTGCACAGAAGGTATGTAGAAAAATAGAATGCATATATTTCACATATTAGAAATAACTTTATTAATATTCCTATTTGACGTTCAGATGAAATTTTAATCATTTGAAATTTTTAGACTTCAAACATTTTTATAATATGTTTCCCCTGGACCTTTTATCTAGCAGCTGACAACCATATAGTGATCCACTTATCAGTTATTTTTAATGTAAATAAAGCAGATTTTTTTACTTATTAAGTCACTTGGAAGAAAAAAAACAAAAATTAATGTTCCATGCTACATATTATCTGTATATGAGCACATACATACATTTTAAAGGTCAATTTTATTGTATTTTGATAGTTGTCTTTTCTTTATCTTCTCTTATTTAGTCTTTAGATTTAAAATAGAAACTGTTGTTGTTGTTTTACTGAATGCTACTGCAGTGCAAACCAAGACCTATGTTTTAGATGGCCTGAATAGATTCTTTGTCACTCTCTTAGGAAAAATATGTTGTTCATCTCCTGGAAATAAACGTTTACATATAGAAAGGTATTTAAGAGGAAGTAATTTTTACTGTTTACATATTAAACTTTACCTAAAACTTCTATTATGTGTATCGCATTAGATATATGTACCCTTATAAAGAAGCAGAAATTCTGGCCAGGGCAATCAGTCAAGAGAAAGAAATAAAGGTATTCAAATAGGAAGAGAGGAAGTCAAATTGTCTCTGTTTGCAGATGACATGATTGTATATTTAGAAAACCCCATCGTCTCAGCCCAAAAACTCCTTAAGCTGATAAGCAACTTCAACAAAGTCTCAGGATCCAAAATCAATGTGCAAAAGTAACAAGCTTTCCTATACACCAATAATAGACAAACAGAAAGTCAAATCATGAGTCAACTCCCATTCACAATTGCTACAAAGAGAATAAAAAACCTAGGAATACAACTTGCACAGAATGTGACCATCCTCTTCAAGAACTACAAACCACTGCTCAAGGAAATAAGAGAGAACACAAACAAATGGAAAAATATCCCATGCTCATGGATAAGAAGAATCAATATCGTGAAAATGGCCATCCTGCCCAAAGTAATTTATAGATTTAATGCTATTCCCATCAAGCTACCATTGACTTTCTTCACAGAATTAGAAAAAACTACTTTAAATTTCATATGGAACCAAAAAAGAGTCTATACAGCTAAGACAATCCTAAGCAAAAAGAGCAAAACTGGAGGCATCACACTGTCTGACTTCAAACTATACTACAAGGCTACAGTAACCAAAACAGCATGGTACTGGTACTAAAACAGGCATATAGACCAATGGAACAGAACAGAAGCCTCAGAAATGACACAACACATTTACAACTGTCTGATCTTTGACGAACCTGACAACAAGCAATGGAGAAAGGATTTCCTATTTAATAAATGGGACTGCAACTGGCTAGCCACATGCAGAAAGCTGAAACTGGACCCTTCCTTACACCTTATACAAAAATTAACTCAAGATGAATTAAAGACTTAAAAGTAAGACCTAAACCCATAAAAAACCCTAGAAGAAAACGTGGGCAATATCATTCAAGACATAGGTGTGAGCAAAGACTTCATGACAAAAACATCTAAAGCAATTGAAACAAAATCCAAAATTGACAAATGGGATCTAATTAAACTAAAGAGCATCTGCACAGCAAAAGAAACTATCATCAGAGTGAAAAGACAACCTACAGAATGAGAGAAAATTTTTGCAATCTATCCATCTGGCAAAAGTCTAATATCCAGAATCTACAAGGAACTTAAACAAATTTACAAGGAAAAAACAACCCCATCAAAAAGTGGGTGAAGGATATGAACAGACACTTTTCAAAAGAAGATATTTATGCGGCCGACAAACATATAAAAAAAAAAAAAGCTCATCATCACTGGTCATTAGAGAAATGCAGATCAAACCACAGTGAGATGCCATCACATGCCAGTTAGAATGGCAATCATTCAAAAGTCAGGAAACAACAGATGCTGGAGAGGATGTGGAGGAATAACGCTTTTACACTGTTGGGAGTGTAAATTAGTTCAACCATCATGGAAGATAGTACAGTGATTCCTCAAGGATATAGAACCAGAAATACCATTTGACCCAGCAATTCCATTACTGGATATATAACCAAAGGATTTTAAGTCATTCTACTATAAAGACACATGCACACATATGTTTACTGCAGCACTATTCACAATAGCAAAGACTTGGAACCAACCAAAATGCCCATCAATGATAGACTGGATAAAGAAAATGTGGCACATATACACCATGGAATACTATGCAGCCATAAAATAGGATGAGTTCATGTCCTTTGCAGGGACATGGATGAAGCTGGAAACCATCATTCTCAGCAAACTAACACAGGAACAGAAAACTAAACCCTGCATATTCTCAGTCATAAGTGGGAGTTGAACGATGAGAACACATGGACACAGGGAGGGTAACATCACACGCTGGGACCTGTTGGGGGTTGGGGAGGCTTGGGGAGGTTTAGCATTGGGAGAAATATGTAATATAGATGATGGGTTGATGGGTGTAGCAAACCACAATGGCATGTGTATGCCTATGTAACAAACCTGCACATTCTGTACAGGTATCCCAGAACTCTAAGAAAAAAAAAAAAAAAGCAGAAGCAATTAATAGTGTTGCAATTAATTTTCAGTTTTAAAAATGTATCAGTACCTGTTATGCTGTTATGTGCCGGGCATTGTATTACACACTGATGATACAAAAGGAATAAGAAATTAGACATGATCTCCAGATACAAATAGCAGACTAAGCAAAGTAAAGAGAGAAGTCCTGGATGAACTACAAGGCTCTGTTCTCTATCTGTTCTCTAAATAAGAAGTGTGAAGTGTTTTGGAAAAGAAAGGGAGAGGTTGCCTTCCTTTATGCTAGTCATCAGGTTGTCATGTAGCGCTGAGCAGCAAACTTTTTTAAGAAAATTAGCACACGTACTGGGTGAAAACAGCCTATTTTCTATTTTAATAAGCTAGGTACATAGAAAGGAAGATGTAAAATTTTCCTAAAGTAGAATCAGTATAGGCTGTTATGTTTTGCAGCCAGAATCTGGGACAGACTTGCCTATCTGAGAATGAATTGTTACATCAGCATCATGAGAGTCATAAGTACTGGGGGTGCAGAGTACAGAGCCCACTTATTGAGTCACACTTGCACATATAATGATTTTCCATCTCTGATATATGTAATGCATAAATGGCCATTAAAGTCAGATTTTTCAAGGGCAGTTCTAACGTCAAATATTCTTTCCTGTTTTCTTAAATATTGCATTAACATATTGAGAGATTCCCATTATTTTACCTTTCAAAATACGCCTCTTATAATGTATTTTGCATCCAAAAGTATCTCTAAACAGACACATATTGTAACTAAATTCGATTATGAAAATATCGAACATGAAAATAATCATAGGTTGTTTTTGTTTGTTTGGTTGTTTTTTTTTTTTTTTTTTTTTTTTTTTGAGACGTAGTTTCTCTCTTGTTGCCCAGGCTTGTGTTCAGTGACGTGATCTTGGCTCACTGCAACCTCTACCTCCAGGGTTCAAGCAATTCTCCTGCCTAAGCCTCTTGAGTAGCTGGGATTACAGGCACTTGCCACCATGCCCAGCTAATTTTTATATTTGTAGTAGAGATGGGGTTTCACCATATTGGCCAGGCTGGTCTTGGTTTAAACTATTCTCTTAAAAAAAATGGAGAGAACTTATTCGGGAGTAAATGATGTTTTCAAATACATTGTTTTTTGAAAAATTTGTTCAGAGAGATATATTTTCTTAATTGTTATAGAAATATATTATGCAAGCTATATTATTATGTGTGAGAATAAATGTATTTTCTCTGAAAATGTGGCAGCTCATTCTTCATTCACAGTGCTAGTTAAAGAGAATAGGCCACAAATATTAGCCATCACATTGCTAATGCACTCATTAATTGCCAGTTCATGACCCTGAGATTGGAGAAACTAATAAGAAAAATGTAAACATAATTTAAAAAACAACTGATAGAAAATTCATTTGGGAACACACAAATTTTTAAGATATAAAATCATTTAATGATAAAATTCATAGTATGAGGTCTTGCCAAATGATCTACATTTCCATTGTGAAAACTATAGATTATTACAGATTTGTAAAGTTGTTGACACTTTAAAAATAATTTTATTTGTTAAAAGGAACAATTTACTAACATTAAACTGTTTGGCATAAAATAAGACAGCATGCAGCATTTCATTGCAGCAAACATGAAATATGAATTCTCAAGAAATAAAATTTGAAAGAAATGCATTATTTTTATAGCCTGAAAAGACAATATTAATTAAAGGAATCAAAATACTTTGCAAATTGATACTTGAATGTGTATGTTGCTGGTTTTCTTTTTCTTGGACTTGTATTTACTTTCGTCAAGGTAACATAAAGCTACAATGTATACCCTCTGTAACAGTAAAAGTCAGAATGTCGATTTTTTTCTAAGTATAGTGCATACCCTACTTATCTTTATACTCCATAGAGTTTAAACCCATGACTAGCAGAAGTGGATGCTCACTGATGAAAATTAAAATGAATATATGCCTGAATGGATGAATAAATAAAGTTAACCATCTGCTCCTTCTTGTTCATTCCTTCAGAACTCTTTATTCCATATTGGTTAGATTATCACTTTTCAACCAAGGGATGTGGTGGGGAAATAGGAAGGTCTCTGGATTGATGTAAATCCTGAGCCCATGTTCTGGCTCTGACCCTTTCTATTTATCAGACATTAGGCAAGTCACTGAAATTCTCTTCCTGTGTTCTCACCTGCAAAATGAAAGGGTTAGAACAGCGTGATCCCAAAAGTATGCTTCGATATTATAACACAGTAGCCCACGTGGAACTTTTTTTCCCTCTTAATCTTAACAGTTTGTTAAATCTTGGCTCCTTGCTTTTCTTGGGTGTAGAGAGATAATTAATTATTTCTGTTTAAAACATTTCCTACTGTGCCACAGCTGGCACAGGTGAAAGAAATTAAGTAAGAACGCAGTAGCACAAGACTTCATCACCCACTCTGCTTAATTATAGAAGTCAGAACTTGAAAATGAGATTTATGAGGATAAGTTGAAATGCAGATAATATGTTTCAGGATAATGTAGGGTTGATGATGTGTTATTTTGGAATCTTAAATTTCCAAGTTCTGCATAAGAATGAGAATATCATAAATCTAAGTGGAAAATGGATCCTTCAGTGTCTAGGCCAGTGAGCTTGATGTGGACCCAGTAAACTTTTAAATTTGATAATTAGTTACCTAGAGTGTGGGTAATAAGAAAATAAATAACTACAAGCTAGCAAGTCTTTTGGTTACAGCTATGTCAGCTCAAGGAACTGGATGAAAATAGTGGTCTTTAATTTTTACTAGGCATTTAACAAAAACACATCATATTTTTGTCCACATGGTAGAGAAATATGGACAAAAGTACATTCATAACTAGTTGATCAAACCTACCCAAATAGTGTTCATACAAGTATAGCGAGAAGGTCTCCTTTACTGTGTTATGGCGGTCTTCTTTTATTCGCTTTTCCATGATTGGATGTTTATTTGCTCATTATTTTTCAGTGACTGAATATGATATTTTTAAGGTTCTAGATGATGAGTTAGTGCTTGAAGTTGTATGAATGTTTAGTGTTATCTTAAATGGCCAGGAGGATATACTGTAAACCAAGTAGGTCTATGTTTTATAAGACAGGGGTTTTACTTTTGAAATTTAATATTAAAAAAATAAATAAACTACAAGCACAGAGTCCTGGGGGACTCACCTTGACAATATTTCAAATGGAGAATATCAGTGATTGCAGTAATCTGGAGCTTAATTAATAGAAGGATAGATTTTAGGCAAAAACAGGTAATAGTCCTACTCTGTACTATATTGCTCAGACTTCATGATGAGTACTTAATTATGGAGAACACATTTAATAGAACAATTGTCTAACTGAAATAAATTCAGAAAAATAATAAGATTGTTGAAAGTTCTCAAAATCTTGTTTAGTGAATCATGCTTGTTTTTACTATCCAGATTACTCAACCAGTCTTCATTTTATGGTGGCCATAAGCCTGTTCCCCTCCTGAGAATCAAGACTTCTTCCCCTATTAATCCTTCTATTTAGGGTAAAGTTGACTCTACAGTGTGCTTCTTGGGCAGGTCAAAGGGAGTTCTTGAAATAGAGTTAAGATCAGTAAAGATTCACCGTGCAGCCATAATTGCTATTTATGACCAGCGTCCATTCTAACTGACCTGAACCCAGTTAGTTTATATATGTTATGTTAAATCTGTCTCTCATATTTAAGTTAATCAATATATTATATTTGCCATGACCACAGGGATTAATACTGTGATTAATAAGAAATGGCTGGGGACATTTTCTGTCTTTTCCACTAAACTCAGAGTTATGAAGTCACAAAACTGGGACTATCTTAATATTAAAATGGATAAATCTGTGAAGCCAACATGGGGTAGAAGGTAAGACAAGTTTTGAAAACGGCAAAACAAGGTTCTAAAGATGTAATTTGAGCTTCTGGTTATACCAAAACTGTAGCTAGTAGATCTACTCCAGTACATGGGTTAAAGAAAGAATGTTTACTTAAGTCAAAATCCAAAGACCCCTAAAGGACACATCATGTAGAAAACATATATATAAATATACATATATATTTATATTTTATACATATATATTTATATATATACATATATTTATATATACATGTATATAATATTTATATTATATACATATGTGTATATATATGTATCTATACTGAAAGATGTTTAGCTTACAAGAGATGAGGGAAACAAGCTATGTAAGATTTTTCATTATTTAGAGAGACTTCTCTTCATTATTTAGAGATCAAAGGCTCTATCTGATATAGGAAGGTAGAAGTTTCAGATAGACCAAATTGGGATCAATGAAAAAGGATGTACATCCTCACAATTTGAGTTATCCAGTAATAAAATAAGCTGTCTTCTGTGCTTAAAAAAAATTAAAATAGAGTGTAGTTTATAAAGAATCTCATATTGGGCTGAATGTTCTATTATCTGTTACTAAAATCCTTAGAATGTATTAACTAACTACTGTGCCAGACATTGTACCAGGCACTTTATATAAATTTCCTGTTAAGTCGGTACCATTATGAACTGAAGAAATCAGGGAGTAACAGTGTTAAATAACTTGCCCACGGTAAAAAATCTATTAAGTGTCAATCAATGAGCAACAAACCCAATGTGTCTGACTTACTTTTCTTTCCACTAACATTCTAGCAATACCTGGATTTTTTTATGTATTCAAAGAAATTATACAACTCCCCTTTTGTCAGTATTTTAGCCATGATTTACATAAAAGAAAAATGAAATAATTTAGTTCAAAATGAATTATTTTTGATTTAGGGGACAGTAAGGAAGTTCTAAAAATGCACTAAAAGCATTTTGGTATGTAAATTCCATCATGACTAAAAGGTGCCATGCCTATGTAAGTATAATTGTGCTGTGAGGTTTATACAACTCCATAAATACTAAAAAGAGAAGTTTTTTTTTTTAAAAAAAGTCATAAAAATGCAAAATAAATATGGTCTGATTTCTGAGAAAGCCTACCAGAGGCCCAAGGCAATATGTATTCTAGGGCTACATAGCCAGGTGTTCCTCCTGGAGTTGTATTCAATGTGATTTCATGAGAATTCAGATAGTAGTGAGGAAACACAGAAGAAAAAATTTCTGCTGTAAATAAAATCCTGATAGAAAAAGCATACCATGGAATTTTGGTTGATAATTGTTTTGCTAATTTATTGCCTCTCACTTTATCTCTAAAAATAAAGAAAATATTGTTTGACCCTTATTCAAAGAACTTTCACTAGTGCAGGAATTCCGGTAACCTGATCATATATATCTATCTTTATTATGAGATTTCCAATTGTTTGAAGTTATCATATTTTATAATATGAGATATATATATATATATTTGATTGAAAAACTGATGTACTCGAGAACACACCTTGCCTAATACAGCTGCTACATTGAATTCACTTACATCAAAATAATTTCTCAGTTCTTTAAAACAGAAGTTTAAAAGCAGATTCATTATGTGGTTCATTAGATTGAATGTTGTGGTCAGACAAACCCAGGTTTTGTTTCTTTTGCGTGTGTGAGATGGGGTCTCACTCTGTCACCGAGGCTGGAGGGCAGTGGCGTGATCTTGGCTCACTGCAACCTCCGCCTCCCGGGTTCAAGCAATTCTCCTGCCTCAGCCTCCCGAGTAACTGGGATTACGGGTATGCGCCACGACTCCCAGCTAATTTTGTATTTTTGGTAGAGATGGGGTTTCACCATGTTTGCCAGGCTGGTCTTGAACTCCTGACCTTGAGTGATCCACCTGCCTCGGTCTCCCAAAGTGCTGGGATTATAGGTGTGAACCACCGTGCCCGTCCCAAACCCAGGCTTCAATTATGACCCTCCTGTTCGCTGGGTGAACTCCGTAAGACTCTGCATGTTTCTGTCTCTAATCTGGTAATGAGGATCCTAATGCTTACCTTCTTCAGAGACTATTACTGGTATTAAATCATATTATTTTAAATGTCTCTGCCTGCAATGGTGCTGAATGAACAGTAGCTGCCTTCCCTGCTTTTTCCCTAAACAAATTCTCCCCATGTCTCTCTAAGTTCTCTGCACTAATTTCAAAGTTAATGAAAAATAGCTATCTATCTCCTTAATACTATTCAGATTTTAAGCCTGTGATTTTGTGTATAAACTATTCTCAATCATACAAAACATTGTACTTTTAGGGAAAGGGCACTTCCTTTTTTTTTTTTTTTTTTAAGTAATTTAGAATGAATGGGAGTTTATTTTTAAGTCAACATCTATTTCCCTTTTTTGTCACTCTACTTTCTTTCAGAATCTGTAATGGCATTTCCAGCAGGAGTTACACATGGGTGCCCTGGCTTTCTTAGTTGTATTGCAGAATAGTTATTGTAAACAGAAAGGCTTTCGCTGACAAGTTTGAACTTAGAATATTGGGTCTTCCCTAATTTGAGAAAGTCATTCGAGTGTGTAACTATTCAGGAAATGTATTACTTATTAGGTTTGGAGAGGCTTGGAAATATTGCTGGAACACAACGGATAAAGGAAATGAAATCAAACCTCATTAGCTCTGTCCCTGATTCTTTGGTAAGCAGAGAGAAGTTCCCTTGAAATGGAAAACTGGGAAAAAGACCACAATGAAAATATATGCTTATTCTCCTAAGATCACATAGGAATGAAGTACAACATTTAGAAACATAAGCTTAGATGATTTAGGATGCTAAATTTTGGCTAAGCAAACATATACAGTTTTCCAGCTTAGGAAGAGACTCACATATCCAAAACTGTATTTTCTTTACGTTTTAATATTTACTTCATCTGAAAAATTATAAGTTAAAAAAAGTTGTAGATGATATATATGAAAACACAAAACAAGTTCAAGCCCACACAGTTATTTTTCATATATTCTAGTTATTTCTCACTGATCATTTTGCTGAAAATACATGGGATATATTAATGTCCTGACTGCATGAAAAAAATTTCATGTGAACATCCCTAAAAGAAAAGATGCATATCCATACTTTCTTCCCCATACCCAACAAAATGAGAACATAAACATTTCGTCCCTAAAAGTTTTGAGTTGCCAGAAAAACAAAGAAATGTAGTTACACATCCATTTTTAACCATATATAGAACCTAGCTCTGATAGACTTGAAACAAATAACACAATTTTTCCCAATGATTTCTAAAAGCAGCAAACCATGAAATACAATTTCATTTTCTCCTTATGATAATAGAAGATATTACATGTCACTTCCAAACATATACTGTATATTCTTGTCTCTTCACAGTTTATTTTTTATTAGCTTAAAACCCTGAGCTGTTAAATGTAGCATAAAACTTCTGTGAAATTACACTGCTTTGCATCAGGGGAAAAGATTCTTTTAATTGGATGATTGCAGAAGGAGAGAAAAAAAGGAGAGAGCCTTTAAAACTTCGGGTAGTTCAGATTTTAAAAATCCGGATGCTTCAGCAAAATTGCCAATCCTCTGAGCTTTGATTATTATTACTAATGTAGTGCTTACAGGGTGCTGTAAATTAGATCTTGAGCACATTATGGGCCAAATACCATCCTTTTATACTCATGTGTAACCTTTAACAGGTTTCAATGGGAAATGTGCACGGTTACTGGAAAGCAATTTTCCCATTATTTTTCTACTCGAAATATGGTACCAAATAAGGCAATTAGTAGAAGCATGTTAAAAAATAACTTTAATTTTATATAGACTTTTCCAATTACAAAGAGTTTTACACAACATAACTCATTATATCTGTATAATGTAATGTTTGTGTATATAAAATTATATGAAAGCATCTTCAATATCAAAATTTAACATCAGTGTATCTGAGAAAAGATGACTGTTTAGATTTATATTTGAGAGAGTAGCATTTTGAAAAGAATGAAATTTTGAATTCAATTCTGTTAAATGGTCAAACGTTAATTTTAATAACAGGAATAATTTATACTTTAATCGATAAACATTCTTTTATAATTGTTTTTAGTTTATATTTTCTTGTATGTTTGTAAATCTGTCTTTTGTTTTCCTTTTTTATTTTGCTTGTTTGCATATTTATTTTTCAGTTTTCTGAAAAAGTTTAGCTATATTTTGTTTTTATTTTTTCTGGTTCGTTGTCTTGGAAAGTATTCACTAGGATACAGGCTTCCAACCAGGGATATTCTGAGGAAGCATCCTAAGTCATTATCACAAGTGGTTGAATTTCTGAGAAGTAATATCAATCTTGAGCTACTTCCATTACGTGACCTAGGATAAACCCTGTGCATTCTAGTTATTCAACAGGACTTGGTATTTCCTAAGCCTGTATCAGGATGCATTAACTAGTCGATTTAATAGTCCGAGTTCTTTACTTGTTTGTTATTTTTGTTTTATTCATTTACATTTTTTTACAAACAAGAAGAACACTGTGATCTTCAGATCTTCAGATCAAAAAGAAGCAAAAACAATGTTGAATGCTACTGTGCAAAATGAAAGCCATCAATAAGTAATATTTGCTGTGGGTTTTTACTTGTACGAAAGTTGATGAAACAAAAGATCTACTTTTGTGGAAGAGCAAGAACAATAATAGCAATAAACATAATGAAAAAATACATTTTATAGCCTGATGGAAGATGAAGATGATAATTCCTATAGAGAAAAAACAGGGTCACAAAGATCAGGTTTATGGAGGAGAGTTGCTTGTAATTAGTCCTAGCCCTAGTCAAGGAGGTGAGGGAATGGTCAAGAAATTAGATGGGAGAGGAGTGTTCTAGAGATGGAGGGGAAAGGATGTAAATTTGAAAATGCGCCTGATGACTTCCAGGACCAGCTGAAGAGTAAATAGGGAAAATAGCAGGGGAAGGTGAGGATAGAGAAAGATGGGTAGGAATACAGTAAGAAAGGTCATTGTCAACTTTAATTCCTTTTTAGATGTGAAAGCTCTAACAGACTTTGAGTGACACAAAGTGGCTTTTAACAAGATCATTTTGGTTGTTCAGTTTACAGCAGATTGCAGGAAGCTAGGGGCGGAGGCAATCATTTCACGTTGTATGTACTTTTTTGTATAAATTTAGGGGGTTCAAGTGCAGTTTTGTTACATGGATATATTGTGTTACAGCAGAGTCTGGGCTTTTAGTTTACCTTCATCAGAACTGTATACATTGTATCCATAAGTAATTTCTCATCTCCCACCCTCCTCTCACCGTCCCACCCAGTGTTTGTTCTTTCATACTGTAAGTGCATGTGTGCAATTACTTAGCTTCCTCTTATAAGTGATTACATGAAGTATTTCAATTTCTGTTTCTGAGTTATTTCACTTAAGATAATGGCTTCTAGGCTGGGTGTGGTGGCTCATGC
Source organism: Trachypithecus francoisi (assembly GCF_009764315.1). Taxonomy (NCBI): domain Eukaryota; kingdom Metazoa; phylum Chordata; class Mammalia; order Primates; family Cercopithecidae; genus Trachypithecus; species Trachypithecus francoisi. The sequence continues at coordinate 91,651,489 of NW_022681454.1, forward strand.
CTGTAATCCCAGCACTTTGGGAGGCCAAGGCAGGTGGATCATGAGGTCAAGAGATTGAGACCATCCTGACTAACATGGTGAAACCCCATGTCTACTAAACATACACACACACACACACACACACACACACACAACTTACCTGGGCATAGTGGCACGCGCCTGTAGTCCCAGCTACTCGGGAGGCTGAGGCAGGAGAATGACATGAACCCGGGAGGCGGAGCTTGCAGTGAGCCGAGATCACGCCACTGCACTCCAGCCTGGGCGACCAGGCGAGACTCCGTCTCAAAAAAAAAAAAAAAAAAAAAAAAAAAAAAGATAATGCCTTCCAGTTCATCCATATTGCTGCAGAAGACATGATTTGATTTGATTCTGTTTTATGGCTGAATAGTATTCGTGTGTGTGTGCGTGTGTATTTCACATTTTCTTTATCCGGTCATCTGTTTTAGATACTTAGGTTGATTCCTTATCTTTACTATTGTGAAGAGTGCTGCTGCAAACGTGAATGCAGGTATATTTTATATAATAATATTTTGGGGGGACAGGGGGGATTAGACATCCCATAGCGGGATGCTGGATTGAATAGTAGTTCTAGCTCTAGTTCTTTGATAAATCTCCATACTGTTTTCCATAGAGGTTGCACTAATTTACATTCACATCAAATGTGAATAAGCATTGACTTTTCTCCACATCCTTGCCAAAATCTGTTATTTTCTAACTTTTTAGTAATAGCCATTCTGACTTATGTAAAATGATTACCTTGTGGTTTTAATTTGCATTTCTCGGATGATTAGTGGTGCTGAGCAATTTTTCGTATGTTTGTTGTTGCACGGAGTTCCTTGTAAATTCTGGATATTAGTATTTTTCTGTTGCATAGTTTAAAGATATTTTCACCCAATCTGTAGGTTGCCTGTTTACTCTTATTGATGTTAACTTTTGCTGTGCGGAGACTTTTTAGTGTAATTCAGTCATACTTCTCTAGTTTTACTTTGGTTTCATTTGCTTTTGAGGTCCTAGTCATCAATTATTTACCTAGGCCAACATCCAAAAGAGTTTTTCCTAGGTTTTCTTCTAGAATGTTTATAGTTTCATATGATTTTTGTTTTTAATTCTGTTTATGCAGTGAATCACATTTATTGATTTGTATATATTGAACCATTCTTTCATCCCTGGAATAAAACCCACCTGATCATGGTGTATTTTATTTTATTTTATTTTATTTTATTTTATGATGCACTGTTGGATTCGGTATTTTGTTGAGGATATTTGCACGTATGTTCACTAGAAATACTGGTCTATATTATCTGTTGTGTGTGTGTGTGTGTGTGTCCTTGTCTTGCTTTGTATCAGGGTGGTATTGGCTTGGTATAATGTGCTAGAGATGATTCTTTACTGTTCAATTTTCAAGAACAGTTTTAATAGACTTGGTGTAAGTTCTTTCTATGTTTGTTTATATATTTGTTAGTACAGATTTAATCTCACTACTTATTATGTTGGTGCAAAAGTAATTGTGGTTTTGCCATTGAAAGAAACAGCAGAAACCACAATTACATTTGCACTAACCTAATATTCTGTTCAGGATTTCTATTTCTTCCTTCTACATGCTTGAAAAGTTATATTATTTCCAGAAATTCTTTCATTTCCTCTAGGTTTTCTAGTTTATGAGTGTAGAGATATTCATAGTAGTCTCTGAGGGTTTTTAGTGTTTCTCTAGTATCAGTTGTAATGTCTTCTTTTTCATTTCTGATTGTGTCTATTTGAATCTTCTCTCCTTATTTCTGGCTGAATGTAGCTAGTGGCCTAGCAATTTTATTCATCCTTTCAAATAATTTCTTGTGTTGTTGATTCTTCGTAATTTTTTTGGTCTCTGTTTCATTTAGTCCTGTTCTGATCTTTGCTATTTGTCTTCTACTAGTTATGAAGACACTTTTTAGTTTACGTCCCATTTATCTTGTTTTGTTTGTGTTACATTTGCTTTCCAGGTCTCAGTCATAAATTCTTTCCCTAGGCCAATGACCAGAATAGTTTTTCTAGGTTCTCTTCTAGTATTTTTAGAGTTACAGGTCTTACATTTAAGTCTTTAATCCATCCTGAGTTATCTTTTTATATGTGAGATGTAGGGGTCCAGTTTTATCCTTCTGGATATGGCAGTCCAATTTTCCCAGCACCGGTTATTGAATAGGGTGTCATTTTCCCAACATATGTTTTTGTCGACTTTATCAAAGAGCAGTTGACTATAGGTCTATGGGTTCATTTCTGGATTCTCTGTTCTAGTGATCTATATTTTGATGTTTATCCAGTGACAAAAATCTATGTGTTGATTTTATTTAGTGATTAACACATGGATCTATGGGTTGATATTTATACCAGTACCATGCTATTTTGGTTACTATATCTCATAGCATAATTTGAAGTCAGGTAACGTGCAACTCCTCTAGCTTTTTTCTTTTTGCTTAGGATTGCTTTGGTTATTCAGGCTCCTTTCTGGTTCCATATTAGGATTTTTTTTTCCTAATTCTGTGAAGCATTACATTGTAATTTTAATAGGAATTGCATTGAATCAGAAACTGCTTTAGTCAGGGTGGTCATTTTAACCATACTGATTCTTCTGATTCATGATCATGGGATATTTTTCTCATTTGTTCATGTCATCTATCTGCCATCTTGAAGGAAAAAAAACCACAACATATTAAATGAATAAACTGAAGGCTGAAGTAACAATATGAATTCAGACAGATGTTATGTCGGTGCTTAGGGTTTTATAAAATTGTGAAGGAAGTAAATCAATATCCAATGTTCCTAGATTTTCTACAGCCTGTCTTCTTACTTCGCCTGTGTACCTTTCTCTTTGTCAAACTTAAGCTTAGCAAAGGATTCAATACTCACAAATTAAGCATATTTCTTTGACTTTTTAATGAGTTCCCTGCATTTTAACCTGGAGGAACCCACAGGAATAACTTTCAAATGGTTAAATTTAAAGCCTTAAAAACCATGAATAATTATTTTTGGCTGGGAATAAAATTTAGATCCGTAGTGAACCCCAGTAATTTCTGGCTCTTGGGATTTTTAATGGGAATAATTTATTATAAATGTTTTTCTCCTTCATCAGAAAATTAAAAATTTTTAAAGGCACAATATTTTTATTTGAGGCAGGTTGATAAGTCTACCAATTTCTCTAAAAATGTCATTGAATTATTACACAGAAACAATTACTTGCCAGGCAAGAATCAAGGTATTAGAGATAAAATCTGATTTACATACCTCACTTCTCTCTTCTCAATGTGCTCATAGTATAAGTTGGAGACAATAAGTTAGTAAACAGTGGGAGGGTGGTGGAGAGAGATCTACTGCAGAAGAAAATATCTATGCTTAGGACCATTTAGCTAAACATCATTGTCCTCTTTGATTTCTGTTTAACCATCACTACGATCCACCTCAAAGCAGTTTCTTTTCCTATTTCTAAGAATAGCACTATATTCTGTCTGTCACACAGGCTCTTTCACCTGTAATTGTCACTAACCTCTCTCTTTTCCTCACTTTCAACTTTAAATTTGGTGGTAGAATAATTTCTTGGAATTTAATAAAAGCATTTTCAATTAAATTGAATATAATATTAATGTATGGCCTTTTTTCAAAATTTTTTCTTCATATCATTTTGATGACTCCTCTATACTCATATGAGTTTAAGTTTCAAAGCATTAACTTGTAATTTTTTACATATGTATACCCAAATACGAAGATAATTTTAGTACCTTTTTATTTTCAATAAATGTAAATAATGGCTTGATATTTATTTTGCACTCACAGTTATTACTGATTTAATAACTTGATATGAAACTTCCTTGTTTTCAGAAGTGTACTGTGAGTTTGGATATTGCTGCTTTTTATTGCCACAAAAGAGTAAATATGCATTTAGCAGCCAGAGCATAAAGCCCACAGGGTGACTGTGGCAATAGAGTTTCTAATATAAAGTCAACATAAAAGTATGCAGGAGAGAAAGAGAAAAATATATATAAGAAAAAATAATTAGGCCAGACCCCAAAAATAATGCTTATATAAATTAGATGTGATAAAGTCACAGGTAATAAAACTTCAAGGGTCAAACAAATTAAGAAATGAGTGATATGAAATGGAATCAGTTCAGAGGAGCAATGACAGTGGATGGAACCAAAGAAAGAATATATTTGTGAATTACAGAGAAAGAACTTTAAATTAATGAAGAGGAGAGATTTTATCATATCAACAGAGCAATTGAGATGAGTGGTCCATAAAGCTTTATGACTTTAGCATGAATTCTGGTGGAAAGAAATATTATAGTAGATCATGTTAATCTAATTTTACTATCCTTAAATGTAATGGCTTTTAAAATTGTTAGCTGAACAATTCAAGGTGGCAATTTGCTACATCAATATAAGCAGTCTCTTGTGACCTTTCAGGAATACTGAGCTACTGCTTAGTTAAGTGACAGTGATCCTTTTTCGAAACAAATGCTGTGTAGAGATTTTACTAATTTCCCTACTTAATTAAGAAATGAGATTTATTTCCCCTAAGGACAAAAATTTTCAGTGATACTGACGATCATATATTAATCAGTAAATGGATTACTGAAACTTAGTGCCACTCAAATTAAAAATTTGATTCATCCCACCAAAGACAAAAATGGGGACTGCATTTTATATCCCATTGAATAAATTAATTCCACACACAAGTTTTAAGTCCCTAGAGTCTTTAACTTCAGCTGTGGCTCTAAAAAAATCAAAATGACTCTAACTTATAAAATATAGTCATGTTAAAATGTGAATTTCCATATGATTGTGAGGAGTTAGGTAATAAAGTAAATAACAACATTGTTTAAAAGTTTACAAATGCATAGGAGATCTGTAAACATTAAAATAGGATTGAATTTTTCAATAGATTTTGTTCTGATGTTGGAAATGTTCTGGAAGTGTTCATATAGAGGAGTATGCTGTCCAATATGGTATTTACCAGCTATAGATGGCTACTGAGCACTTCAAATGTAGCTCATGTGATGAGGAAATTAATTTTTTTAGCGTATTTACTTTCAATTAATTTAAATTTATATACTCATATGGGGCTAGAAGCTCCAATATTGGGCAAGGCAAGTCTAGAACTCACATCTTAAATTTGATTTGATTATCAAATATATCAAGTTTGTAATTCATGTAGCTGCTGAGTGGTATTGCTACAATCAGAAAATCAGAGGACTCAAAGATTGCAATAGAGATTTAGGGTAAACTGTGAGCAAGACACTTTTAGTGATGAATTTCTAATTAATGTTTTAATTTCAGTATTGAGTTAGCTCTATAAGTCTTAATATGCATATTACTTTAAGCTAATTATAAATACTAATTCTTGGTTTTATCCATCATAAATGGGTGTAGAGGGTAGAAAATGTGAATAAAAATATTGGAGAGTTAACTTATGTACTGGTCTTACAGTGAGAGGTGAATAGCTTGTGTTTGGTACATAGTAGCTACATTTAGTCAAAGCAAACATTGTAGAAAAATAAACATAGTGCCTCTTTTGAATACGTAAGTATTTTTTTAGTGACAATTTGATTATTCTTTGGATTTTGGAAATATGTAGACCTGAAGCTTCCCTTGAACCAGGATTGATTAAAGACAATATTGCCAGTTAACACCAGACAGTATAACTGGTGTTCTTGCTTTTATATATGTGAAATAGGCAGAACTTTTACTAGCTTACACATCTCTAAGCTGATTTTTAAGCCTTTTCAAGAATTTTGCCACTTCTGAGTGGAGTTCAGAGCCAGAGGAGAAGCTGAATTTTAGCCACTTTGGTGGAAGCAACTTTCATGCCCCTCAGGTTTATACTTAAATCTGTCTTTACTCTGGGAAACTTCATAGAGCTCTCTTGGCTTCTGAGCCCCTTTAGTTTCTAAACTACAAGGGAACCCAGCCCTCTCATCCTTAAAAAAAAGACACTTTTAGGACTTTACTTATCGTTTATTTATTTATTTTTTTAGAGACAGAGTCTCACTCTGTTATCCAGCCTGGAGTGCAGTGGTGCGATCTTGGCTCACTGCAACCTCCACCTCCTGGGTTCAAGCGATTCTCCTGCCTCAGTCACACGAGTAGCTGGGACTACGGGCACCTCCATTAATAACTACTAGGACGTTAAGTCTTTTCCCCTAGAACAGAATTCTTTGGTGTTTCATTTTTCCTTGACTTAGATTAATCTCAATTTTACAGTTTACTACTCCAAGTGTTGGCCTTGGACAAGCCACGTAGCTTCACTTTGGAACTTGTCAGGGGTGCAAAATATCAGGCCCCACACCAGACATACTCAACCAGAATTGACATCTTATGATCCCCAGGTGTTTCATAGGTATATAAAAGATTAAGTACTGATTATAGCACACTGCCTCTTGTTTGCTCCCTAAGAATACAAAGGTATCTTATTAATTGAACTTGTTCAGTTAATAAGTACTTCCTTAAATGAGTCAAATTTTATGATCCTCAACCAATATATGCCCCATGTTTCCATTACAGATCATTCTTTACATTTTATTTCTTTCTTAACATTTTTTAAAAAATTAAGACAACTACAAGAAAGAGCTAGACATTAATTCTTCCCTTGTCTTAATATAAAGTATAAGTGTGCATATTCATTGTCTCATCTGTCCTGCACTCCTCTCACTTTAGGAGCAACTCTATAGAGTACAAGGACCATTTGTTTCTATAAGTAGGTATTTGGTACCTCTTAGAATATTATCTACCTGTCCTAGAAACCATACAGTCCATTCTAGTTTAAAAATTTTTTTGTTTGTTTGTTTGTTTGAGACGGATTTTCGCTCTTGTTTCCCAGGCTGTAGTGCAATAGCACGATCTTGACTCACTGCAACGTCTACCTGCCTGGTTCAAGCAATTCTCCTGCCTCAGCCTCCCGAGTAGCTGGGATTACAGGCATGCGCCACCACACCTGGCTAATTTTGTATTTTTAGTAGAGGTGGGGTTTCTCCACGTTTGTCAGGCTGGTCTTGAAATCCTCACCTCAGGTGATCCGCCTGCCTCAGCCTCCCAAAGTGCTGGGATTACAGGCGTGAGCCACCACACCTGACCTTAAAATGTTTTCTTTAAAAACTTAAATTTTCAGCTGGGCGCGGTGGCTCACGCCTGTAATCTAAGCACTTTGGGAGGCCAAGATGGGCAGATCACCTGAGGTCAGGAGTTCGAGACCAGCCTGGCCAACATGGTGAATCTCTGTCTCTACAAAAACACAAAAATTAGCTAGGCGTGTTAGCGTGCACTTATAATCCCAGCCACTCAGGAGGCTGAGGCAGGGAATTGCTTGAAACTGGGAAGCAGAGGTTGCAGTGAGCCGAGACCATGGCATTGTACTCCAGCCTGGGCAACAAGAGGGAAACTCCATCTCAAACAAAACAAAACAATACAAAACAAAACAAAACAAAAACTCGATTTTCCTTATTATCCAAAAACACAGTAAGTTTTTCATGAAAATCTCAGTGCTAAGCATTGTGAGATTCACTAGCTATTCTCATGCAGATCTTAATGTAGGGACTAATGTCTATCAGATGCATTCCCAATCTGATTTTTTAAATAGTTGTTTTTTTTTTTTTTATTGACAGTGATTCATCAGAGATAAGTACTAGTTTCCTTTTACGTATAAAATATTCAGTATAATTGTATTGATTGAATTATAGCAGCAACTATTTTAACAATAAATTATTCCTACTCACAACATCCACTGAGTACACATTATGAGTAGCATTTTGCTAACTGCTGAAATATGGAAGTAAAAATTAGAGTTCTTATGTTGCAGTAGCACAAAGACACTGAAAAGCAAGATAGAGCTTTCTTAGAAAAATATTAGCATTAAAAATGTGGCCGTTACTTGGTGTGAACCTGGGAGGCGGACCTTGCTCTGAGCCGAGATTGCTCCACTGTTCTCCAGCCTGGGTGACAGAGGAAGATTCCATCTCAAAAAAAAAAAAAAAAAAAAAAAAAAAAAGTAGCCATTACTAAACAAAAAATATGATAAAAAAGTACTAACCTAACGGGTAGCAAGCACACTTTGCTAGATATAAAAATAAATTTTATAATATCTGATTCTAAACAGCATGTTATAGATGAATTCTTAAAGAGAGGAGTTATACAAAAAACTTATTTTGGAAAATTAAATTTCTGTCAAAACCTGTAATGTTTATGAACAGACACCCTTTACTTTTAGCATGTCAACAGAGTTGTTAGGTTGTCTTCATCCTTCAGTGGCTACCTGCACTTCCCCTTCAATTCGTCAGGCACCTCTGAATCTGTCCTGATATCTTCATCAATTGTCTTCAACCAAATGGATGAGACTATGAATAAAAGCTCATTGTCATGAAAGTGATATGAGTAATAAATTTGTTGAGTAATTAAAGGATTATAAATTCACAGAAATTGTTCAATTTTCTTTAAAACTGATGATCATTCTGATTGTAATATGTTTGGCAAACTTTATATACTTGTTTTTCAAAATAGAGCTTGGTAAGAATGATATAACTTATATCTTTAGAAGAATTATTTTTTATTTTAAGTAATTAGTGTCCTAAGCTAGTAATATATACAAGAATTTAGATAAAAAGTTTACTGGGTGGATTAATCTACACTATCATAGAGCTGTGAAAACATGCAGTAAAGTTAGCTTTTTTCTTTTTTTTTTTTTCAAGAAATGCTTTAGCAAACCAAATTTCATCTCTGTATGTTCTTTTATGGAAGAAACTTGTTTTACAAGAGCCATCTCTCCTATGTATCTGTAATAAAAGAGCACTTATTCACATGTTTTTAAGTAGCCATTCCATTATAAACACCTTCCCTCAATTTGAAATCAATTAATATTTTAAAATTAGTGAAAAGACATCTAATATATATCTTCTAAAATATTTCTTACATAGTAGCAAAACCTCTGATTATGACTTAATTTTAAACCACTCTAGTTGGCCTAACACTGTCCTGGTTCTAGGATTGAAATTTCCACATTCTAGGAAAGTCCTCAGTTTCAGGGATACCTGGATGATTGGTCACCATCATGTACCATTTTATTGCCTTAATATTTTAATATTCAAAGTGTAAAAATATGTCTTATACAGGAATTCAGAGCTTATTAGGATGTCTATAGTGATAACTTTAACATTAATTGCAAATACCTTTGTTCTTTTAAAACTCATTAATTAAGCACCTATTTTAAAGCATAGTTTTTTATGTTAAAAAGTTCAATAGATCATGCTCTATGTCCTTAAGAAACTCAGAGCTTAACCAAAGAGCAAGGCATACAAAACAATAAATTATAAATATGAAGTTGGAATTGTTAAAGCAAAGTTCTTCTAAACACGGAAGACTTAGACACTTACTTTACCTAGGAGGAATTAAGGAAGTCCTCCATTAGTCCTAATTAAAGAAGTTGTGGTATTTTAGGAGAAATAAGAGTTAACCAAAGGAGAGGAAAAGAGGAAGGGATTTCCAGAGTTGCTGGTATGAAAATGAAGGCTGTGCTCAGGGTTTGGTGAGAAATTTAAAGCCATTACAATATAGGATGGATGATGTGGACATACTCATTTGGAAGAGCATTGATGACCAGAATTGAGCAATAGAATTTATCCTACAGCCAGTGGTTAAAAAAAAAAAAAAGAAAGAAAGAAAAAAAAAAAGTAGATGCTCAGGATTTAATCACCTGGGAAGATTTTAAAATTACAGATTTCTGTACCACTTCCAGCCCGATCCCCCCAGAGAACCTGCTGAACAGATCTGAGGTGCCGATTACTTCAATTCATATATTTGTAATGATCTTCATATTATTATGTTGTCTGTAGAGATTTAGATCCTCCAGATTTCCCATAGAGAGCCAATAGTGGTAATCAAACATTTGTTTACATGATTTTATTTGAATTAAAAATAATTCTAGATTTTTTTTTTTTTTTTTTTTTTTTTTTTTTTTTTTTGCTAGAGACAGTAGGCCACTCAGATTTTTTGAAGGATGCAGTTGAGAGATAAGGCACTGTACTGAGACATTATCAAAGGAGGAGAAGGTAGTGCTAAACACAAGGAGAAGTTTCAAAAGTTGAGGACAATCTATTTTGTCAGAGTGTGGCTGCCATTTGGTATGCCTTGGGGGACTGGTTTTAGGACCTCCTTTAGGGCACCAAAATTTACAGATGCTTGAGTCCCTGATATAAAACAGTGTGTCACTTGCATATAACCTATGCATATACTCCTGTATACTTTAAATCATCTCTAGCTTACTTATAATACTTAATACAATGTTAGTGCCATGAAAATAGTTGTCATAATGTATTATTTAGGGAATAATGACAAGAAAAGGTCTGTACATGTTCAGTACAAACACAATTAAAAAATATTTTCCATCTATGAATTCATGGATGTGGAACCCATGGATATGGAGGACCAACTCCATATGTTTTACAAATACTTGTTATACTAGTTTCTGATAGAGTTGATAATAGTTTGAATAGAGTACAAATACTGCATCTTGAATATCAGTATATAATATGACAAATAATGAGACTATTTTCTCATATTTTCCTTTGTGTCAGTTTCTTTTTTCATTATTGTATTGATTCTTCCATATAGTAAGCAATTTTTAACTGCCTACCATGTGCCTGACAGTGCTAACTAGATGAAGTATTCATTTATAATAAAAATGGTATATTTTCAAAAGGACCATACATTTCATACAGGTATTGACATTGAAGTGTTCTACTTACCTTTTCATTGCGAAGACTTTAGAGGGGCATTTATAATATAAATTGTTACCACCTTTCTGAAGGACAACTTACCTGTGTCTCAAAAGCACTTAAAGTGTGCAACACTTAGTGGATATTTATTTCTGCAAGTAGTTAGGCATAACAGTTGCTGAAGTGGTATTCTTACCATGTGTACGCTGTATTGTTGGATTGCCATGATAAAACAAATACTATGTCATTTGTGCATATCTTTTTTTTAACAAAACAAATTTATACAGGTATTTTAGGACCACAAAACAACCACTGGTGTGTCATGAAGGAAATATATTGTGGAAATAATATGTTCCATCTATGGTTTTCTTTTTAAAACGTACCACCTTAATACAGAACTGCATCTCTAAATCAAATAATCTTAAGCAATAAATAGAGACTTGCTTACAAGTATTGGCAAAGAAATACCTTTTTTTTTTTTTTACAAGAATTTTTTTTTCCTAGTTCATGTGAATTTAGGATAAAAACCTACAGCAACAATAAATCCCTCGTGGTACTAATTCTTAGGGTTTATCAAAAATAGTATTAGAGATAACAAAATATAGTCAACATAAGCTTCCAGTTTTTACTGTTTATGACTTAATAATAATTTGGGCATAAAGGTGCCTAGTTTTACCAGCATGTTATTGGCCCATATTTTATATTTCAGTAATAAGAATTTTTTCATAAATAATAGAAGATAATATTTTTATTTTTTTCATGTCTGCCGTGTACTTTATCTTATTATTGCTAAAGGCAAAACACTTTCTTGAAGAAGTTTTATTTAGTCTATATTGGATATTTTATTTCAGTCTTCTTAGTTTTTCCAAAGTAAAATAAAACAATTTTTACCTTTCTACAAGGATATATGAGCTTTTAACTTCATAAAACAGAAGGGTAGACTACACATGATGTTCATCTATTCAGCAGCAAAAAGTTCAAGACACTAAATGAATATGCCCTCAAGTCTAAAAGTGAAAAACAGATATTGCAAGCAAGAGGGACACTAAGGTATTACATTAGAGATAGGCAGCATTTTGGAACCTTAACTGCAACACACCATTTGTAAAATATTTCCCATATGTCCTGATGGTAATTGTTATGCATTTTAGTTACATAGGTATTGTTTTGATATGTACAGAAAAAAAAATGTTTATCATTTAAAAGATACCTTATTCCAGAATATATATAAAGAAAATCATTGCCAGGTACAAATCAGCAAAAACACTTATGTCAATAGAGAGTATCAAGAAGTACTTTAATATGAAATGTTTTAACATTATTCTTATTTTTAAAATTGATACATTTGTTGAGTGGTGTTTAAATTTTATGACATTATTTAATTGTAGAGGCATTGAATTATAGGGATATTGAAAACAAGCTCTTTAAGAATTGTGAATATACAACTATGATTTCTTAAAGTTTGAGACTTTTATAAAAGCAGTAGTTCCAAAAAAACCTGCAGAAATACATTCACACAAATGTCTACACATAACTTGGTGGGAATCACAGATCAGTTGTACTTTACCCATGACATCAATAAATACATTGTATCTTATCCATGACACCAATTTGGAACCTAGAATAGAAACTTTTATAAAAGTATAAAAGATTTGTTTTACTTCCTTATATACAAGTAGAGTATTGATCCTAATTTTGATTCATTAAAGAGGATAACTTTGTAGTTTAAGATTATATTTTGATTGTGAATAATCATCAATATTAATAAAATACATGAATATAAATCCTGACTTAAAAATTTCTGTACTTCTCATAAAACTTCTAAGTATGTATGAAAAAAAGTTCGGTTCTTCACAATAAAAGTTTTGTGAATATCAAGTTTGAAATATGTTACAGACATTTGCTACTTTGTCTCCTCACCTTGGTTCTGTGAAAAAATCGTCTGGAAAATAACTTGGAAAGTTTGCCTTCCTAGTAGAGGGAGGGGAATAGTGAAATATGACAATTAGAAAACCTGTGTTTTATTGCTATTCTGGGCACTAACTATTATTAATATTGTTACATGTTTGTATTATAACAACCTACATTTTTTCCATATCTCCATCTATGAATTCACAAGGCACACATGTCTGAAAGATTACCCTAAATATAACTTTTATCTGAATTCCCTCTCTTTTATATTTCACTTTCATTCTTCAAGGGACCAATTTCCTGCATGAACTTGTCCTGGATTTGGCTCATTTTCATAAATGTTATTTTCTTTTGTAATTAGACTGTATATTGGCATCTAATCACTAGCAAAACTGCAGCACTGGAAAACCAAGATTCTACTGTAGCATTTGACTTGCTTTTGAAAATATAGTAGATTTTTATTGAATAATGAATAACTTACTGGTTGAGAGATAATTCTCTATATGTTAAAAAAAGAAGTAAAAAACAAAATGAAGAAACGTTTCATTAAAAGTCACTCAATATCCCAGAGACAATAAATAAAGTAAAATAACTCAAATTCTATAAGAGGAAATTCCCCTTCCCCCGCAAAAAATGACTACTATTTTTTCAAACATTCATTAGAAGTGGGTAGTACTTTCTACTTGTAAGTACAGAATTATTTTAAAAATTATAATTAGCAAGTCTGCTAGTTATTCATAGCATACTGCATTTGAACAGTGTTTAAGAAGTAGAAATGGTTTGGTCCAAATATATTGTAGTTAATATACATATATGAATTACATTAGTTTTCTTAAAACAACAATGAATTAACATTTGCGAATCAATCTCTGGTTTATTTTAGCATCTAAATATGTGTTGTATTTTCTATCCACTTTGCATTAAACAATTGTACATATTTAATAATGTATAAAGGGATAAAAAATAAACATATTTTCCCCAGTGTTAAACAATCATGCGTTAGATTGTGCATGGACATTTTACTCAACAGTCTGTTGGGTAAAATGCTTGCTAATTATTTCCTTAGCTATATGCAGACTTTATAAAAGTATAATTTCCCTCTTATACTATGTTTTTAACACTTTAAAAGAAACATATATCTATGTTCTTCAAATATTATTTATCTAATCTTTGGAAATATAATTTTTTTAAACTTTTATTTCTGGTTCAGAGGTGTAAGTGCAGGTTTGTTATATAGGTAAATTTGTGTCATGGGAGATTGTTATACAGATTATTGCATCACCCCGGTATTAAGCCTAGTAATTATGAATTACTTTTCCTGATCCTCTCCCTCCTTGCATCCGCCACATTCTGATAGGTCCCAGTGTGTGTTGTTCCCCTGTATGTGTTTGTGCATTCTTATTATTTAGTTCCCTCTTATAAGTGTGAACATGCATTATTTGATTTTTTTGTTCTTACATTAGTTTGCTAAGGATAATTGCCTCCAGCTTATCCATGTTCCTGCAAAAGACATGGTCCCATGCTTTTTTTATGGCTGCGTAGTGTTCCATGGTATATATGAACTACATTTTTTTTTAATCCAGTCTATCATTGATGGGCATTTGGGTTGATTCTATGTATTTGCTATTATAAGTAGTGCTGCCATGAATATGTGTGTGTGTGTGTCTTTATAATAGAGTGATTTATATTCCTTTGCATATGTATTAGTCCATTTTCATGTTGCTATAAAGAACTTCCCCAGACTGGGTAATTATAAAGGAAACATATTCAATTGACTCACAGTTCAGCATGGCTGAAGAGGCTCCATGAAACTTACAATCATGGCTGAAGTTGAAGGGGAAGCAAGGCACCTCTTCACAAGATGGCAGGAAGGAGAAGTGCTGAGCCAAGGGGGAAGAGTCCCTTATTAAACCATCAGATCTCATTGGAATTTACTCAGAATCATGAGAACAGCAAGGGGGAAACCACCCCCATTATTCAATTATTTCCACTTGGTCTCTCCCTTGACATGGGGGGATTATGTCCTATTAGCCTTATTCTAATGTCTAACAGCATAGATTGGTTCTGCCATTTTTGATGTTTCAAAACATCTAAATGTCTGTACTGTTAGACATTAGAATAGGGCTTACTTGGGGCAAGTATAATGACAGGAAGGAGGCAAAAAGAACCTCTAGGATGATCAAATGTTCTGGTCTTTGATCAGGGTGCTGGCTATGCTAGTGTATTTATTTTGTGAAAATACTATTAAGCTTTACAATATGAATTTTAAATTTGTACTTTGGGGATTATGGGAATTGCAATTCAAGATGAGGTTTTGGGTGAGAACACAAAGCCTAACCATATCAGGGTATGTAACCAGTAATGGGATTACTGGGCCAAATATTATTTCTGCTTTTAGGGTTTTGAGGGATCACCACACTCTTTTTCACAACAATGGAACTAATTTACACTCACACCTACAATGTATAAGTGTTTCTTTACCCCACAGTGTTGCCAGCATCTGTTATTTTTGACTTTTTAATAGCGGCCATTCTGACTGGTGTGAGATGGTATCTCACTCTGGTTTTGATTTACATTTCTCTAACGTTCAATGATGTTGAGCATTTTTTCATATGATTGTTGGCCACATGCATGTCTTCTTATGAAATGCATCTGTTTATGTCCTTTGCCCAATTTTTAATGGGGTTATTTGTTTGTATTTTTTTGTAAATTTGTTTAAGTCTTCTTATAGATGCTGGATATTAGACCTTTGTCAGATGCATAGTTTGCAAATATTTTCTCCCATTCTGTAACTTATCTGCTCACTCTGTTGCTAGTTTTCTTTGCCTTGTGTAAACTCTTCAGTGTAATTAGATCCCCTTTGTCAATTTTAGCTTTTGTTGAACCTGCTTTTGGTGTCCTTGTCATGAAATTTTTGCCTGTGCCTCTGTCCTAAATGGTATTGCCTAAGTTGTCTTTCGGGGAATTTATAATGTTGTGTTTTATATTTAAGACTTTAATACATAATGAGTTAATTTTTGTATATGGTATAAGGAAGGGTTCCCAACATTCTGCATATGGCTAGTTAGTTATCCCAATTTATTATTTTGAAGTTTGAAAACTATCATTGTCTATATTTTTAGAGAAACTGACACTTAACTTTTGGGCTCATTTAATGTAAAAATGAACTGCTCTGAACTGATTGTCTATTCAAATATGATTTTAATACAAAATTACAAAAACATAAGAATATTTCTAAGAAGAAACTCACTATATAATAGTCAAAAATCTAAAAACAACTCAAGGGTACATCAACAGGATAATAAATATATAAATTATATAATAACCACATAGTGAAATACTATAAATCAATGAAAATGAATCACCACTACTACATAGATGAATCTCATAAACATCATGTTGCATGAAGGAAGCCAGAAACAAAGGGATGCTTATTTTATGATTCTATTCGAAACATCAAAAATGGCAGAACTAATCTATGCTGTTAGATGTTAGAATAAGGCTTACTTGGGGGAAGCCTAATGGGCTGGAAGGAGGCACAAAGGAGGCTCTAGAATGCTGAAATGTTCTGGTATTTGTTCTGTGTGTTTGCTGTGCTGTTGTAATTATTTTGTGAAAATACCATTAAACTTTACATATGAATTTTGTGCTCTTTTGCATGTGCATTATACCTCAATACAAAAGTTGTTTTAAAATGGGAATATATCACCATTTTCTACCATGTGTTGCGTAAACATAATTTTCATGAAATGCAATAGTGTTATATAATCACTATGTAGTAATCTTCATGCATATTGGTTTAAACTTGCATGTTTTAAGTTTTGAAAGGATAACTGTCAGGAAATTAAAGTGTATACTATCAGTGATACTTATAAGTTTTTTTAATCTATTTTTGTTAGTGAAGAACTAACATGTTTATGCTGATAGTTGAATATACTGTTTTACATTACAATGTGAAATCTAGTTTCAGAAAACTTGATAAAGAATGAATGTTTCCTTTAAAACTTTTCAGAATTAAAATATTGCTTTATTGTTGTAATCTTTTAAAAAGATGCAAAATAATTAACATCAGATTTTTATAAAGATACAAATTCAAGTAAATAGTACTAATACCCTATTTAATTAGAAATCAACAAGAAGATCATCACTTTATTATTTATAAATACTTTAGAATACTTATATCTATTCTGCCATTGTCTTTGTTTTATTTTCTGTTATAAAAGCCAATCAAAAATGACAAAAATATATCAGGAAAAATACATTGGGACATAACTGGGGAGTGGATACATTATACACATACTACTTTGGCAATATAAAAATAGTAAATAATCTGTAATTACAGATAGCCCCATGAATATTTACCAGTGAAACACGTAATGATCATTTCTACAGTAGCAATACAGAGTCTGCAACACTGAAATTAAGTTATTCAGTCCTCTAAAGTGAGGGTCTGCTGATTTTTCCATGAATGTGGAAGAAATCATCACCACTTCTGAAACTGAAGTTTCTTTGTTAAGAATAAACGGCCTCACTTTTTAGATAGTTTTTAAAATTATCTTCCAAAACACTGCTACGTGGAGAAACCATAGAGCACTAGATCTTGAAGACAGATCAGTCCATGCCATGCTGTTGCATGAGGTTATATTTTTCTAGTTACACTCACTGCATCATAGCCTGGAGAACAAAAACACAGCATGACAACGTATGCCATGTCTCTAAACCATGCATCTTTAAGAGTCTGAGATTCAGACTTTTGTTCATTTACCTTCCTTCCTAGCCTTTCATTTAACACTGATTAAAATACTTCACATGATTAATTATCACACATTTTGCCTGATTTATCACAGCTCAGCAATAGGATCCTTTGTTGTAGCTTCATCATATTAATGTGGAAGCAGCTAATTTGAGATAATATTACAAACCCTTCTGTTTCTGACCTGCTCTTCTTAGTTCCTGTCTTCTGTAACTGAGATCCATCACTTAAAACAGCCTTTCCCCAAAGGTAAACAACCCTCTTTAAGAGTCTTGCCACATTTTAACATATGAATTAATTGAAGCGAGGGTCCAGAATAAAATAACATGTAGTGTCTCTGCACAAACTAGGTTAGTTTCCCACACCTTCCTGTAATACTATCAGCAGAATTCATTCACATATAAAGCAATGATTTAATTTAACTCAAATTGAAAACTTACTTTAGATAAAACTTGTTTTAATGTGTAATCTGGGTATTCCTTCTCTTTCTCTCCTTTCACCCCCACCATGGGACTTTAAAAGAGTAAGTTGTAATGCTGAGATTTCTGTGTCAAGGTTAAAGAGTGAAGAGAATCATTTCAGAAATTAGAGGTGTCACTCATGTCAAGAAATATTATAAGAGATCTCTGGAGGCATGTACCAACATATTAAATTACTACATGGAAAAATAAATTGAAAAAGAAAAGCCCTGAAGTAATGAAAACTGACTGTATTTTCAAAGCAACTACTATTTTTAAAAGAATATGTTTCCTTTATCCATAAACAAATAGAAGGCAAAAACTGGGTATGTAACAATATATGATCTTCTTTATGATATTTACATGTTGGTCGTGTCACCTAAACTAGATCAAATGATTTTTTAAATAACATTTATATTGGTAAACTCTTTCAAAATAAATGTAGAAATTTTCTGTGGCTGGCTTCTAGGCATGGAATTAGGGAAGCAACATGTATTAACTTGAAATTCCTACCCAGGCATTCACTTGAAAGGTACCCAAACTTGTATTTGATAGTAACATAGTTCTGAAAGCTTCTGCTTTCTGTTTTAACTGATTTCCTTCCACACCACTCCGTGGACATCATCAAGCCTTCTTAATTAGAATTATGACATTGCTTTTATTTCATTAATTTCACTAGCACAGGTTCAAAGGGACAAGAGTTAGTTTCAGATACAATATATAATGTAATGAAAATGTTCCCATCATTTGTGTATTTTATAGTCAGTACTTACTAATGTAAGCAGTCTGTACATTCCAATTCTGTTTACTATCGAATTAAAGTTGCAACAGCAACAGTTGTCTGAGTGTTTACCTCGAACGAGGAAAATAGGTTTTAATGGTTCTGATTGTTATGAAGATATTAAAAGGCTTTATGAAGTAATATTTATAAAACACTTCTAATGGTGAAGATTAATTGTGCCCCTCGGGTATTTTGGTCCAAGTAAATAAGAAGCGATTGATGGTCCCACTAAACAAAATAACTACAAGGAAAATGCAGGAATTTCTTTTCTTCTTGTTAATGCAAATTTTGAAGATGGTTAATTTACAGTTATATAGACATTCTGCAATTAGCTAAGATGTTAAGTCACATGTTTTATATCTATAAAAGCTACTGTTTTGTAGTGGTAACAATTTGCTGTTTGAATCAGTATGTACAATGAAGAGTGACACATTACTTACAATAGAAAGTGGTGTTCGTTCATCATAGAAATTGTCTGTTGCTATAAGACATTTCACTTATTCCTTGATTTTTAATAATTTCTAAACAAGGCAAATAAATATGCTATATCCATCATATTACCAAGGACATCCTTTCAAGTGTAACTGCTGAAAAAGAGTCTATTGAATGACTTAGTAAATAATTGATCATTAATTTGCAAGCCTTTTGGTAAAAGAGCGTTATTTACACAATGAATTTCAGTGTTTTGGCATTGTAACTGTGTCTTACTCTGTTTTGTGCTGCTAAAAGAGAACATCTGAGACTGGGTAATTTATAGAGAACAGTTCTGGAGGCTGGGAAGACAAAGATTAAGTGATCACACCTGGTGAGGGTGTTCTTGCAGCATCATACCATGGCGGAAGGCATAACATGAGTTAAGGAGCAATAACTAACTCATTCCCATGATAATGACGTTAATCCATTCATAAGAGTAGAGTCCTCATAACCTAATCACTTCTTAAAAGTTCCACTCTCAGCACTGTTGCACTGGGGACTAAGTTCAACACATGAACTTTAGGAGACACATTCAAAACATGGAAGATTACATCCCAACCTGCTCTTCTTTAAAACCCCCAAATCTGATACTTACCTGATTGATAGAGTATTTAAAATAATAAAATGAGACAACATCTTTAAAACATCTTTCTAGTATTGTGAACTTGGAGGTAAACCAATACAACCCAAGTTGATTATAGCTCATGGCCGGGCGCAGTGGCTCAAGCCTGTAATCCCAGCACTTTGGGAGGCCGAGAGGGGCGGATCACGAGGTCAGGAGATCGAGACCATCCTGGCTAACACGGTGAAACCCCGTTTCTACTAAAAATACAAAAAAAAAAAAACTAGCCGGGCGAGGTGGCAGGCGCCTGTAGTCCCAACTACGCGGGAGGCGGAGGCAGGAGAATGGCGTGAACCCGGGAGGCGGAGCTTGCAGTGAGCTGAGATCTGGCCACTGCACTCCAGCCTGGGTGACAGAGCGAGACTCCGTCTCAAAAAAAAAAAAAAAAAGATTATAGCTCATATTCTGGTATCACCATGTTCCCAGCGCTAAAGCAATTATTTTCTATAGTTTAAAAGAAGTTTTATTTCATAAGAGAAATCCAAAGAGTACTACCCCATCTTAGTTGTTGAGGGATCCTGTAAAGAATTGTGAGTCCGATGTTTTATCTTACTTGATATAATAGCTTACAGGTTAGCCTGCCAGTTCTGTGGATGCTGGCAGAAGATATTAACTTCTTGGGACAAACAGAAAATGTTTTATTTTTCATAGGAATCGTAGCCAGTGTGTCAGCATTTTCTTGTGTTTGTGCCCAAGCTCCAATTCCCACATGGTAGCACAAAGAGAGCCAGATGATACCTGTACACAGTTGGGTTGCAATAACAAAAAAAGAGAAACCCGATCCTAGGGACAAAAAATCATTTATAATGGTTCGTAATCATGTCTGGACTTAGTTTACTGGACAGTAACTATGCCTGACCTTTGCTCTAGTGAGAGTAGTGACAGTCACTGTCTATAACTTCAGTGCTTTTTGTTACACAGATTTGAGATCCTCTATCCAAAAGAGCCATCAAGAGTTGTCTGAGAGTGTGCATTTAATTTTGAACAGGGAAAATAAGGTTTTAATGTTGCAGATTGTTATGGAGATATTACAAGACTTTTGTGAAGTAATATTTGTACAACACTTCTCAATGATGAAGATTTGGATGTTGGAATATTTGCATTATACTGAGGATCTCCAATCTGAAAATCCAAAATCCAAATGCTTCAGTGGTAATATCCTTTGGATGCCATGTTGGTGCTCAAAAATGTTTCAAATTTTACAGCATTTCAGATTTGGGATTTTTGGATTTGGGATGCTCAACCTGTATAAGCATTTTTGAAAACTTAATCCAGACCAAAAGGGTAAACAGTACTTTGTTTCCAAGACATAAAGAAACTTGAGAAACCAACAGAGAATTGTCTCTCAACAGAACCAGATACACGTGCAATAGAAAAACCACCAGTCTATTTTATTATCCTTATAAGTTCCCACCAACTACAGCTGTTTAGACCAATTACTTCAGCAACAGGAACTGAAAATGGAAACTTATTTACAGAGTAAAAAGTAGAGGGCTGGAATTATGTGCATCCCGTAATATAATTCTCATATAATTTTTATTTAGAAAGTTTTTTGTTTGTTTGTTTTTGTTTTTGTTTTAAGTCATTTCATGATATTTAGAAATTGACATGTGAGAGAATTTAGTCAACTCAGCAACAATCTCATAGAAATACAAAATATACTAATAGAGTTTCCCATGTATATTTAGGTTCTCATACAAGGAGAATTAAATACAAAGTAATTAAAAAAAAACTATAAAATATACAGTGAATATGCTGGGCCAATGTAGTTCTGCAGCTTAATATATCCCTAAATTTTCTTGCCTTTATTGAACTTACATAATTTCTCCTAACATTTACTTGAGATCATTCTTGTGATTTATTTAAAGAAATGGTATTTGTGGCCAAAAATTGGAAAGTGATATTTCACTTTAGTACATAGGTAATTAACCACTGAACTAAAGGTCTGATCATTTTTCCACTTTCACATTAAAGTGTAAACACTGAACAAAACATAGGTAAGAGTCATTTCTCATTTCAAGTGGTAACATTTCTAATGATTTTGTGGTTTACAGAATTCAGTTGAGGTTTGTATACTCATTCACAATGCAAAATATTCAAGGTAGTTGTTTTTTGAGAATCATATTTGGCGACATAGAGCAATTTTTGATTTCCCCATCTAGTAAAAGCAATGAACTGAAGAAGTCCACCTTCCACCCCATCCCCAAATGAAGCTCAAATTAAACTGTTCTAAGTAGGCGTTGAATTGAACGTATTCATTTTGCTTAGGATTAATTTTGATTATTAAATTAATGTGATCAATATATCTCCTTTTCATGTTTATTTTGTTTCATTTCTTGCCTATTAGAAACACTTTGAAAAGGCCAACTCTGTAAATCCTCAATCTTTAAAAGAGCCACAGTAGCATCAGCTTTAAAAGAACATCTTTTTTTATTGTTAAATGAAGCACCTATTCATATTGCTGCATGAATAAAACTGTCTCTTCATAGCTATTTGTCTAAAAAAACACTGATTTGAATGAAAGGAAACATATTTGGATACAGATTTCTTTGATTTTTTAAACATATCCATAATTTTGTTTCTTCTTTTCTCATTTTATATAACACCTAGACTTTGATGTAAAACACCATTTCTTCTTTAAAAGAAACATTTAAAACCCTAACTTATAACAAGTATCAGTAATTTGTCTACTTGTTAGGTTATAATGTTTTAACTTTAGTTTTTGTATAGTCAGTATGGACGCATTTTTTGACCACAGAGTTGATCAAAACACACTGACGTGAGAGCTGGCTGTCTGATAATATTGTAACTTGTGAGCTAAATAAGCATGTAAAAGTCATGCTAACATTCATGTATTTGACAAAGTCTTCTTGAAGATTTTGAGGGCATTGATAGTACACATCAAGTGCACAATTGAAAACTGAGATGGTTTTCTTATTTACTGAAGATCTGAACTTGGAGTCCAAAGCCTATATTAAAATCTCTCCTTTGCCATATTCTGCATGAAATTATTTCAATCTCTTACCCTTATTTTTCCATCCATAAAATGATATTACTAATATCTAATTTGTAGATTTCATTTTTAAAAAAAGGTTAATATGTAAAAGTGCTTGATACAGACTGGTTGCTTAATAAGTATATTAAACATGAATTTTTTTTACTTGGGTTGTACAGAATCATAATATCTTAAGCATGTAAAAAACTTTTTGAATTCTGGCCTAATTCAATAATTCTGGTGAAAATATGGGAAACTCCTTCTCCCTCCCTCCATCTTGGCTTTGTCCACCATAAAAGGAGAAAATATGTATTGAAGAAAAATAGCACTTAATTTTCATAACTTTTTTATAAATTAGGATACTGAAAGTCGCACAAAGTAAATGACTTACTCAAGATCACATAGACAGGAAAGACAAAGGTAGGATTCACACCCGGATCTGTCTAAATCCAAAAGTGAATTATGTTTCATCACATTATGCTTTTTATCATAGCTTAGAGATTTTTCTAGCATGGAACATTATTTAACAATAACTGTGTGATTAGGTATCTGCTTTCTTTTTGTTTCTCTCTCTCTCTTAAAGTGTTTTATTTTTTATTTTTTTATTTTTTTAATTTTTTTTTTAAATTATACTTTAGGTTCTAGGGTACATGTGCATAACGTGCAGGTTTGTTACATATGTATACTTGTGCCATGTTGGTGTGCTCCACCCATCAACTCAGCAGCACCCATCAATTCGTCATTTATATCAGGTATAACTCCCAATGCAATCCCTCCCCCCTCCCCCCCCCCATGATAGGCCACGATGTGTAATGTTCCCCTTCCCGAGCGCAAGTGATCTCATTGTTCAGTTCCCACCTATGAGTGAGAACATGCGGTGTTTGGTTTTCTGTTCTTGTGATAGTTTGCTAAGAATGATGGTTTCCAGCTGCATCCATGTCCCTACAAAGGATGCAAACTCATCCTTTTTTATGGCTGTGTAGTATTCCATGGTATATATGTGCCACATTTTCTTAATCCAGTCTGTCACAGATGGACATTTGGGTTGATTCCAAGTCTTTGCTATTGTGAATAGTGCCGCAATAAACATACGTGTGCATGTGTCTTTATAGCAGCATGATTTATAATCCTTTGGGTATCTAGTTCTAGATCCTTGAGGAATTGCCATACTGTTTTCCATAATGGTTGAACTAGTTTACAATCCCACTAACAGTGTAAAAGTGTTCCTATTTCTCCACATCCTCTCCAGCACCTGTTGTTTCCTGACTTTTTAATGATTGCCATACTAACTGGTGTGAGATGGTATCTCATTGTGGTTTTGATTTGCATTTCTCTAACGGCCAGTGATGATGAGCATTTTTTCATGTGTCTGTTGGCTGTATGAATGTCTTCTTTTGAGAAATGGCTGTTCATATCCTTTGCCCACTTTTTGATGGGGTTGTTTGTTTTTTTCTTTTAAATGTGTTTGAGTTCTTTGTAGATTCTGGATATTAGCCCTTTGTCAGATGAGTAGGCTGCAAAAATTTTCTCCCATTCTGTAGGTTGCCTGTTCACTCTGATGGTAGTTTCTTTTGCTGTGCAGAAGCTCTTTAGTTTAATTAGACCCCATTTGTCAATTTTGGCTTTTGCTGCCGTTGCTTTTGGTGTTTTAGACATGAAGTCCTTGCCCATGCCTATGTCCTGAATGGTACTACCTAGGTTTTCTTCTAGGGTTTTTATGGTATTAGGTCTAACATTTAAGTCTCTAATCCATCTTGAATTAATTTTCGTATAAGGAGTAAGGAAAGGATCCAGTTTCAGCTTTCTACTTATGGCTAGCCAATTTTCCCAGCACCATTTATTAAATAGGGGGTCCTTTCCCCATTTCTTGTTTCTCTCAGGTTTGTCAAAGATCAGATGGCTGTAGCTGTGTGGTATTATTTCTGAGGACTCTGTTCTGTTCCATTGGTCTATATCTCTGTTTTGGTACCAGTACCATGCTGTTTTGGTTACTGTAGCCTTGTAGTATAGTTTGAAGTCAGGTAGCGTGATGCCTCCAGCTTTGTTCTTTTGACTTAGGATTGTCTTGGCAATACGGGCTTTTTTTTGGTTCCAGATGAACTTTAAAGCCTTTTTTTCCAGTTCTGTGAAGAAACTCATTGGTAGCTTGATGGGGATGGCATTGAATCTATAAATAACCTTGGGCAGTATGGCCATTTTCATGATATTGATTCTTCCTATCCATGAGCATGGTATATTCTTCCATTTCTTAGTGTCCTCTTTTATTTCACTGAGCAGTGGTTTGTAGTTCTCCTTGAAGAGGTCCTTTACATCCCTTGTAAGTTGGATTCCTAGGTATTTTATTCTCCTTGAAGCAATTGTGAATGGAAGTTCATTCATGATTTGGCTCTCTGTTTGTCTGTTACTGGAGTATAAGAATGCTTGTGATTTTTGCACATTGATTTTGTATCCTGAGACTTTGCTGAAGTTGCTTATCAGCTTAAGGAGATTTTGGGCTGAGACAATGGGGTTTTCTAATATACAATCATGTCATCTGCAAAGAGGGACAATTTGACTTCTTCTTTTCCTAACTGGATACCCTTGATTTCTTTCTCTTGCCTGATTGCCCTAGCCAGAACTTCCAACACTATGTTGAATAGGAGTGGTGAGAGAGGGCATCCCTGTCTTGTGCCAGTTTTCAAAGGGAATGCTTCCAGTTTTTGTCCATTCAGTATGATATTGGCTGTGGGTTTTTCATAAATAGCTCTTATTATTTTGAGGTATGTTCCATCAATACCGAATTTATTGAGCGTTTTTAGCATGAAGGGCTGTTGAATTTTGTCAAAAGCCTTTTCTGCATCTATTGAGATAATCATGTGGTTCTTGTCTTTGGTTCTGTTTATATGCTGGATTACATTTATTGATTTGCAAATGTTGAACCAGCCTTGCATCCCAGGGATGAAGCCCACTTGATCATGGTGGATAAGCTTTTTGATGTGCTGCTGAATCCGGTTTGCCAGTATTTGATTGAGGATTTTTGCATCGATGTTCATCAGGGATATTGGTCTAACATTCTCTTTTTTTGTTGTGTCTCTGCCAGGCTTTGGTATCAGGATGATGTTGGCCTCATAAAATGAGTTAGGGAGGATTCCCTCTTTTTCAATTGATTGGAATAGTTTCAGAAGGAATGGTACCAGCTCCTTCTTGTACCTCTGGTAGAATTCAGCTGTGAATCCATCTGGTCCTGGACTTTTTTTGGTTGGTAGGCTATTAATTATTGTCTCAATTTCAGAGCCTGCTATTGGTCTATTCAGGGATTCAACTTCTTCCTGGTTTAGTCTTGGAAGAGTGTAAGTGTCCAGGAAATTATCCATTTCTTCTAGATTTTCTAGTTGATTTGCGTAGAGGTGTTTATAGTATTCTCTGATGGTAGTTTGTATTTCTGTGGGGTCCGTGGTGATAGCCCCTTTATCATTTTTTATTGCATCTATTTGATTCTTCTCTCTTTTCTTCTTTATTAGTCTTGCCAGTGGTCTGTCAATTTTGTTGATTTTTTCAAAAACCAACTCCTGGATTCATTGATTTTTGGGAGGTTTTTTTGTGTCTCTATCTCCTTCAGTTCTGCTCTGATCTTAGTTATTTCTTGCCTTCTGCTAGCTTTTGAATGTGTTTGCTCTTGCCTCTCTAGTTCTTTTCATTGTGATGTTAGAGTGTCAATTTTAGATCTTTTCAGCTTTCTCTTGTGGGCATTTAGTGCTATAAATTTCCCTCTACACACTGCTTTAAATGTGTCCCAGAGATTCTGGTACATTGTATCTTTCTTCTCATTGGTTTCAAAGAACATCTTTATTTCTGCCTTCATTTTGTTATGTACCCAGTAGTCATTCAGGAGCAGGTTGTTCAGTTTCCATGTAGTTGAGCGGTTTTGATTGAGTTTCTTAGTCCTGAGTTCTAGTTTGATTGCACTGTGGTCTGAGAGACAGTTTGTTATAATTTCTGTTCTTGTACATTTGCTAAGGAGTGCTTTACTTCCAATTATGTGGTCAATTTTGGAATAAGTGTGATGTGGTGCTGAGAAGAATGTATATTCTGTTGATTTGGGGTGGAGAGTTCTGTAGATTTCTATTAGGTCCACTTGGTGCAGAGATGAGTTCAATTCCTGGATATCCTTGTTAACTTTCTGTCTCATTGATCTGTCTAATGTTGACAGTGGAGTGTTGAAGTCTCCCATTATTATTGTATGGGAGTCTAAGTCTCTTTGTAAGTCTCTAAGGACTTGCTTTATGAATCTGGGTGCTCCTGTATTGGGTGCATATATATTTAGGATAGTTAGCTCTTCCTGTTGAATTGATCCCTTTACCATTATGTAATGGCCTTCTTTGTCTCTTTTGATCTTTGATGGTTTAAAG
Source organism: Trachypithecus francoisi (assembly GCF_009764315.1). Lineage (NCBI taxonomy): Eukaryota > Metazoa > Chordata > Mammalia > Primates > Cercopithecidae > Trachypithecus > Trachypithecus francoisi. The sequence goes on from NW_022681454.1 coordinate 91,678,600, forward strand.
TCTGTTTTATCAGAGACTAGGATTGCACCCCTGCTTTTTTTTTGTTCTCCATTTGCTTGGTAGATCTTCCTCCACCCCTTTTTTTTGTGCCTATGTATGTCTCTGCATGTGAGATGGGTCTCCTGAATACAGCAGACTGATGGGTCTTGACTCTTTATCCAGTTTGCCGGTCTGTGTCTTTTAATTGGAGCATTTAGTCCATTTACATTTAAGGTTAATATTGTTATGTGTGAACTTGATCCTGCCATTATGATATTAACTGGTTATTTTGCTCGTTAGTTGATGCCATTTCTTCCTAGCCTCGATGGTCTTTACATTTTGGCATGTTTTTGCAATGGCTGGTACCGGTTGTTCCTTTCCATGTTTAGTGCTTCCTTCAGGGTCTCTTGTAAGGCAGGCCTGGTGGTGACAAATTCTCTAAGCACTTGCTTCTCTGTAAAGGATTTTATTTCTCCTTCACTGATGAAACTTAGTTTGGCTGGATATGAAATTCTAGGTTTAAAATTCTTTTCTTTAAGAATGTTGAATATTGGCCCCCACTCTCTTCTGGCTTGTAGAGTTTCTGCCGAGAGGTCTGCTGTTAGTCTGATGGGCTTCCCTTTGTGGGTAACCCGACCTTTCTCTCTGGCTGCCCTTAAGATTTTTCCTTCATTTCAACTTTGGTGAATCTGGCAATTATGTGTCTTGGAGTTGCTCTTCTCGAGGAGTATCTTTGTGGCGTTCTCTGTATTTCCTGAATTTGAATGTTGGCCTGCCCTACTAGGTTGGGGAAGTTCTCCTGGATGATATCCTGAAGAGTGTTTTCCAACTTGGTTCCATTTTCCCCCTCACTTTCAGGCACCCCAGTCAGACATAGATTTGGTCTTTTTACATAATCCCATACTTCTTGCAGGCTTTGTTCATTTCTTTTTCTTCTTTTTTCTCTTGGTTTCTCTTCTCGCTTCATTTCATTCATTTGATCCTCAATCGCTGATACTCTTTCTTCCAGATGATCAAGTCGATTACTGAAGCTTGTGGATTTGTCACATATTTCTCGTGTCATGGTTTTCATCTCTGTCATTTCATTTATGAATGAAATTATAATTTCTATATAATTTCATTCATAACGCTATATAATTATAGCGTTAATTATTCTAGCTATCAGTTCTTCCACTCTTTTTTCAAGGTTTTTAGTTTCTTTGCACTGTGTACGTAATTCCTCCTTTAGCTCTGAGAAGTTTGATGGACTGAAGCCTTCTTCTCTCATCTCGTCAAAGTCATTGTCTGACCAGCTTTGATCCATTGCTGGCGATGAGCTGTGCTCTTTTGCGTGGGGAGATGCACTCTTATTTTTTGAATTTCCAGCTTTTCTGCCCTGCTTCTTCCCCATCTTTGTGGTTTTATCTGCCTCTGGTCTTTGATGATGGTGACGTACTGATGGGGTTTTGGTATAGGTGTTCTTCCTGTTTAATAGTTTTCCTTCTAATAGTCAGGACCCTCAGCTGTAGGTCTGTTGGAGATTGCTTAAGGTCCACTCCAGACCCTGTTTGCCTGGGTATCAGCAGCAGAGGTTGCCGAAGATAGAATATTGCTGAACAGCGAGTGTACCTGTCTGATTCTTACTTTGGAAGCTTCCTCTCAGGGGTGTACTCCACCCTGTGAGGTGTGGGGTGTCAGACTGCCCCTAGTGGGGGATGTCTCCCAGTTAGGCTACTCAGGGGTCAGGGACCCACTTGAGTCTGACCGTTCTCAGATCTCAACCTCCGTGTTGGGAGATCCACTGCTCTCTTCAAAGCTGTCAGACAGAGTCATTCTGGTCTGCACAGGCCTCTCCTGCTTCCCCTGTTGTTTTATAGCTGTGCCCTGTCCCCAGAGGTGGAGTCTACAGAAACAGGCAGGTTTCCTTGAGCTGCTGTGAGCTCCACCCAGTTCGAGCTTCCCAGCGGCTTTGTTTACCTACTTAAGCCTCAGCAATGGCGGGCGCCCCTCCCCCAGCCTCGCTGCTGCCTTGCGGTTAGATCGCAGACTGCTGTGCTAGCAATGAGGGAGGCTCCGTGGCCGTGGGACCCTCCCGGCCAGGTGTGGTATAATCTCCTGGTGTGCCCGTTTGCTTAAAACGCAGTATTGGGGTGGGAGTTACCCGATTTTCCACGTGTTGTGTGTCTCAGTTCGCCTGCCAAGAAAAGGGATTCCCTTCCCCCTTGCGCTTCCCAGGTGAGGCAATACCTCGCCCTGCTTCAGCTCTCGCTGGTCGGGCTGCAGCAGCCGACCAGCACCGATTGTCCGGCACTCCCCAGTGAGATGACCCCAGTACCTCAGTTGAAAATGCAGAAATCACCAGTCTTCTGTGTCGCTCTCGCTGGGAGTTGGAGACTGGAGCTGTTCCTATTCGGCCATCTTGCTCCGCCCCTGGGTATCTGCTTTCTAATTCAACATTTTCATCTTCTACTAAGGGTTATTGTTGTCTTTTTTTTTTTTTTTTTTTTTTTTGAGATGGAGTCTCGCTCTGTCGCCCAGGCTGGAGTGCAGTGGCTGGATCTCAGCTCACTGCAAGCTCCACCTCCCGGGTTAATGCCATTCTCCTGCCTCAGCCTCCCGAGTAGCTGGGACTACAGGCGCCTGCCACCTCGCCTGGCTATTTTTTTGTATTTTTTAGTAGAGACGGGGTTTCACCGTGTTAGCCAGGATGGTCTCGATCTCCTGACCTCGTGATCCGCCCATCTCGGCCTCTCAAGGTGCTGGGATTACAGGCTTGAAGGTTTATTGTTAAACATAACATTTCATAAAAGTCAAAACATTTGCTTGTTCCATTTATTTTAATTTATATTTTTGCCTTGCCATAAAAAAAATTAAAGAAGGCTTAGATTTGAATATACTCTGCTATACTACCTTTTAATTGGTGATATTTCAAATTTAATAAGCAAACCACACTATGAATACAGGATATAAGAAGATTTAGGCAATTGGCAAGATTCTTTACCTTGTTATGCTTTTGGCATTTTTTTTTTTTTTTGCCACTTCTCACTTAATATGAATAAATTTACAACATGTAAAGCATCAAAAGACTTTTACAATCTTGAGTCTTCTCTAAAATTAGTATATTAAATACGTGTTTTGAAAGAAAGTCCTCTTGCAGATATTTTGGATTAGAATGAAAATACACACACACACACACACACACATACACATGTGTAATTGTTCACTTTTATTTGAAATAAAATTTAACTTAGCAAAACAAATAAGAAAAAATAATGGAATATCTATATTCTATTAAGGAATGTAAATTTAAACAAAAACATTCCATGGGCAAAAAATAAAAAGTATCAAACATGAAAAAATTGATGACATATCTTCTCAATAAAATATGCAATTAAGCATATTAATAGATAAGAAAAAGAGTAGGAAAAAGTAATTGATATTTAATAACTGTCAAAGAATTTTTATCCAAAATATTTAAAGAATGTTATGAGTATAAAAAAAAACAACGTATTAAAAAATGGTCAAAAGACTTGGGTCATCACCTTTCTAAGAGTAGGAAGAATATGCTCAATGCTAATATCATCAGACAAATGCCAATTGAAACACAAGATAAGGGTTTGTACAACCACAATGGCTTTTGGACAAACACACACACATGCACGCATGCACACACATTAACAATACCAAAATTTGGCAAGGACGTGAAACAATTGTAAACTATTGCTCCCATACACCACATTTTGTGGTAGGAAAAATGTATGTAAAATAGTACAACAGTTTTAGAGGAGTGGATTTAATATTTGTCAACCCTAAAATCAGGCAACCCCACTCCCAGATATTTGCCCAAGAGAAATGAAATCATATGTCCACCAAAATACTTGTACAAAACTATTCATATAGCACATTTAATTCATATTAGCTAATACCTGCAACAGCTCAAGTGGTCCAAAATAGAATGGATAAATAAATTCTCTTATATTCATACAATGAAATACTACACAGAAAGAAAAAGCAACAAAAACGAATGCAGGCAAAATGTGGATGAATCTAAAAAAGTCTATGTTAAGCTAAAAAAGTCAGACGTAAAAAGTATATATTGTATATATGGTATATTCTCTATGTATATGGTCTCATTTATAGGGAATTTGTAAAGTAGGCAAACTATTCTGGTAATTGAAATTAGACTGTTGTTGCTTTTGGGCGGAAGGGGGAATGATTGAAAAGGAGTGTATGGGAAATTTGGGAAACAATGGGAAAGGTCTGTATCTTGATTTGGGAAAGTCTGTATCTTTATTTGGGTAGTGGTTACATGGGCTTATAATACAATTAGCAAAACCTATCAAATACTGTACTTAAAATCTCTCCATTTTATTTTGTATACATTATAATTCTAATACAACTGATAAGAATTTTAGACAATGTGGACAATATGTACAACAATTTTACACGTTACATACATATACATACACATATATATATATGTAATGCTTCCCTTACATTTTACCTCATAATCAGATTACTGTGGAAATACATTCTTAAAAGTATCATTTGTATGTTTCAGTTGCAAATCTGACTTGTATTATTTTAAGTGGTATAAGATATTAGAAGTTTGTTATCTAATGTACCTTGATCACTAATTTATATAATAAAAAGTAATATGTTCCAATCCATATTTCTTATTGGTTAAATCAGTTCTACTAAAAATATTTAAAATTATATGCTTTATAAACAAAATAGAGAGAAATGTATCTGAATATTGAAGGCTACACTGTGGCTATTTCCAAGGGGCTAATAAGATTTAAGACTTCAAAGATTCAGTCTTGTGGTCAAGAATAAGTGATGTGGGTGCCTAAGAAATGATAAGCCATGCCAGGAGACTGGAACATAAATTTGAGGCTGAATGACTGCAATTTTCCCAGCATATTTTCTATTTATCAGAAAGTTTCATAGTAGTTCCATAACATTTCCCTCCACTCAGTCTCTTTAAAATTCTACTGAACTTCTGAGTAAAATTGAGAATAATTTGGTCTACTGAATACTATGGCAACCCTCACACCAAAAGAAATAAAATGAAAACTTTTTGCTTTCTGTTCCTTGCTATTTTCTATGTATTTTATCTTTGATTATACTTTAAAAGCCCACTATTTTCTCAGAAATAGAATGTTGTATATCTTCTTAGATTCACTTTGTTTGTAAAAGGGAGGAATATCTGAAATTAGGAGGTAATGATTTACATTAGAAGCAGTGTTTCTTTACTCTCTATAAAACGCCCTGCAGATACAGTAATTAAACACTCTTTAAATGATTACAAGTATACACAGCAAGTTTGTAAATTTTTATTTTAATATCTCTAAAGAATGAGTAGATTTTAATTTTGTATTTGATAAAAATTATTGAGGCCTGAAATGCTTTTTTCCTACGTTAGAAATTTAAATGCAATCTACTTGAAGAAAATGTTTATATTGAAATATGTTACACAAAAGAATTGCACTTTTAAAATTATAAAGTACATTTTGCTCTCTTTAATTTTCTTCCAATTGTTACATTTATATTGTGATATTCACAAATGAATTATTATGAAAAACTTTGACACCAATTTGATCTGTTGTCTAATAGTTCAATTAATTAATAGCTAAATGAGGCTTTATTCCCTTTCAAATTGATTAAATGTTTACATAGCTTAAAAATAGAAAAAATTACACTAAGGCATTATCTGAGATTTGTTTATAAATATAAATCATGCCATTAATTATATTGCCAAATTCATGTTAATAGAGTTAAGGGGTAAATTTTTTTATTTAAATAATTTTCGGTTATTTTTAACATGATTTAATAAAAATGTTCCTGAAAAAGATCAACAGATTTTCCCATTGTGAAAATTTTTCATGAAATTACTATCGAGTATTTAATCATGTAATATTAGTAGATTGTGGTTTCCAATTGCTTTGAGATATTTAGTTCCTTTTTCTAGAAAACTTCAACATCAAATTTGTAGGCCTGTTGTCATTTATAAGATCTGTTCAATCAAGGTCGCAATGCTATCTTAATTTCATAGTATTGCTGTAACTTGAATTATGAGATTTTTGGAAGTTTGCCTCAATTTTTCTGCCTCTGGCCATGATAATATATAAACTTTTGAGGATATAATGTTTTTAATTACTTATTTCTGAGAATACTCAGTCCTCATAGAAACTTAGCCAAATATATGTATGTTTTGTTTGTTTGAATTTTGTTTGTTATTATACCCCCTGTAGTTGATATGAAGTGATAGGTTCTTTTAATTTGCATTGCCCTAATGACTAGTGATGTTGAGCATCTTTTCATGTGCTTGTAAATAATTTGTATATCTTTTTTGGAGAAATGTCTCTTCAAGTCCTTTGCCCACTTTTTAAAACAAGTGTTTTTCTCTGTTGTTGACTTGTAAAAGTTCTTTATACTTTCTGCATACGAGGTGGTTATCAGATACAAGATTTGCAAACATATCCCATTATGTGGCTTGTCATTCTCTTTTCCTTTCTCTCACTCTCTTGATAGTGTCCTTAGATACACAAAATATTTTAACTTTGATAGAGTCCAATTTATTTTTCTTTCGTTGCTCATGCTTTTGGTGTCAGATCTAAGATACCATTACCAAATCCAAGGTCACAGAGATTTTCTGCATTCTTTCTTCTAAGAATTTTATAGTTTTAGCCCTTATAGTTTAAGTCTTTCATCCATTATAAGTTAATTATTTATATGATGTGAGGTAGGAGTCCAACTTCATTCTTTTGTATGTGGATTTCCAGCTGTTCCAGTAACATTTGTTGAAGAGACTGCTCTTGCCTTCAAAGAATGGTGTTGGCACCCATGTCAACAACCAATTGACCATAGGCCCCTGGGTTTACTTCTGAACTTCCAATTGATCAACATGTTTATCCTTATGCCAATGATCCATATATTTATATTTATAAATATAAATATATGGATCAGTATCAAATTATCTGGATTACAGGTGCTTTGCAGTAAGTTTTGAATTGTAAATTACCCTGTTATATTATTTTTCATGATTGTTTTAGCTTTGGGGCTCCTTGCCTTCCACTGAATTTTAGGATTGGCTTTCTTTTACATTTACATTTTTGCAAAAGAAGAAAAAAAGTCATTGAGATTTCACTATGGATCACATTGAGCCTGTAGATTGCTTTTGGTAGTATTTTCATCTTAATAGTATTAATTCTTCCAGGGTAGGTTACTTTGGCTGATTACTCTGACTAGAACTTTCAGTATCAATGTTAAAGCACAATGGCAAATGGGGAAATGCTTGTCTTCTTCCTTATTTAAGTAGATAGCTTTCAGTCTTTCACCTCTAAATGTGATGGTAGCTGTGAGTTTTCCACAAATGCCCTTTATTATGTTGAGGAAGCTTCTTTTAATTTTCAGACTTCCCATTGTTTTTAAGATGGAATAATGTTGGATTTTGTTAAATGTTTTTTATGCATGAACTGAGAGGAATTTCTGTTTATTTCTCTTTGTTTTGTCAATATGGTATAGTACATTGAGTTTTGTTTGTTGAACCACCCTGGTATTGCTGAAATAAATCACACATAATCATGATGTAGGATCCTTTTATATGCTGTTAGATTTGATCTCTTAGTAATTTGCGAGAAATTATCAGTTCTTATTTTTAGTTGGAATTTTGGAATTTTTTTCTTATCAATAGCATAAATCTTCTTTATGGCCCATTTTTCTGGCTTTGTTTCACAAGAATTTCAGAAGTACTCTTACAAACCCCGGATAATCTTTCTTTTCCATGAAGTCAATTGAAATTCCCTGATAATTATTTTTCATAAGAGAAATAACTATTTTCCAAGTATGGCCTACTACTTCTATTTCTAAATCTCTTTAAATCAAGATGGCTAAAATACAGAATAGTAACAACCCTAGCTGTGTAATATTAAGATTAGTGGGAGGATTATTGTTAATCTTTCTAATATATTAGAATCTATTTGATTTTTTAAATCTACATAAACTCATGAGTACTAACGGTTATTTTATTTGTAAAACAGTTTTTTTTTTCCTATAGTATATTGGACTTATCAATATTTTGAATATGTAAGGTTTACCCTTTGGAGTTTACTGTCCAAAGGGCAAACATTATATATTTTAAATGTATAGCTTCTAATGCTCTGATTATAGAAAACTTATGCATGGGACACGAGCAACAATTTCTCTTCCAAATATGTCATATTTGCCACTCTTTTCATAGATTATATAAAACCTATGAATAATTGCTTTTGTGTATATTGATTCTTCAGTTACATGTACTGGTGGTAACTACTTGAAAATATTTCTGATAACTAAATTTGAAATCAGATTTTAACTTTTCCTATCAGTCCCTAATTCAATGACTTGTTGTGTAATACTATTCTATTGCTTCTATACATCCTCATATTTTCTTACATAATCATGCATGTGAGAGTTAATCATGAATCTTTGAATATGTGAACCTCACTTTATTCTACTCTCATTCGTGGTTGATAATTTACTGTAGAATAAATTTTGTTGGTTGAAAGTAATTTTCTCTCTGAGTTTTAAAGTCATTGTTCTATTATTTTGAGACATTACTTATGAGAATAATACGAACCATTTTAACGTATCTTTGTAAATAAGCTGTTTTTCTTTCCCCCAATGGGAAAAACTTAGGATCAACTCAATGGTTTTGCTCCTCTAGAAAGTATAAAAAAATGTGGCTAAGTTTTATAAAATATACTTTTCATTGAGATAGAGAGACAGTTAATACAATAAGTCTTCATCTCTAGGAAATTATGTTTTATTCTTACAATTGTGGTAATTGTTATACTTCATTTTCTCTATTCCAGTGAACTGAAGAACCAGTGATGGTCAATGGGGAGAGAGTTTTATTCAACAGCACTAAGGTTCATGGTAGCTGCTTCAATTTTTCCTAAATGATTACTTGAAAAATAACTTTTGTTTTGAAAGTGGGAAATTTAACATGGGTGTTAGTGATTTTATTGAGGGTGATGGAAGAGTGCAGTTGATGAGAATATTTTCAATTGATCATCCTATTTTCAGCCTTTTTCCTGTTGGTAATTTTTGATTTATCAGGTCTGCCTCCCAACCGTCTAAGAGTATTTTAGGAAAGATCTATGCCCCCTTAACTTCAGTCCTTTTCAGAAATATTTCTGGCTGCAACTACTTGCACTATGTTTTATTAGTCCATGCCTTTTTACATGCCTTCCAGAAATATGTTGGAATCTCTAGTCTGCTAATGACTACCACTTGTTCTTTTAATTTTTATAACTTATAGCTTTTAAAACTTTATAGCTTTTAAAACTGCCTTTAATCTCACAGTTTAGGTCTCATATGAGGAGAAAATTTAAAAAATTGTATTTTCTAGTCCATATTCTTTAACCAAATGTTTCCTTAAAATGATTCACTGACACAAAAAAATGGCATTTGGATATGCGAATGGATTCCATTGAAGCCTTCAAAGATGGGAAGTCTGCCAAACAATTTAGTTTTTATTACAATATTTACCTATTCCCAAAAGTTTTTTGACTACTTTGTTTACATATTATGTGCTTATTTGACTATTCTATTACTTAGCCTACTTTTTATTTAGCCACTCTTCTCTTGCCTTTCTCATAGCCTATTTTAAAAATATGTTTATGCAGATTTTTTCATCTGAATCTTTTTTCCTGTCTTTTCCTGAGTATGTCTTCAGAATTTCACTTTCCTCTGAAGTAGCTCATCCACATATTCTCTAAATACCGTTTCTTCACCCTCAAAAAATATGTTTTTAATAGCTTTTATTTAAGTTGTTTGTTTTAAACCTCTTCCATTAAAAATTCCAAGGCTTTGTTTGTACTACTGTGCAAATTCTACAGCATATTACTCAGCAATATTGACTTTAGCTGATTGTATCCAGCAATGAATGCTCCTTCATCTCTAACCCATAAACTGTTGTCTGCAGAAAGGCCTTACCTCAGATGGACAGAAAGTCTCACAACTCTCTGTACCTTATAGTTAATGGTTCTCCAAATTTAGCATCCATCAAAATCACCTGAAGAACTTGGTAAAACACTGTTTTTAGGTCCAGTCTCATAATTTCCGATCCAATAGGCCTGCATGAATGCCAACAATTTCCATTCCTGTTAAGTTCCTAGGTAATTCTGATACTGCTGATCTGGGAGCTGTAGTATTAGAACCATTGCCTAGAGAACCACTATTCCATTGATAACAGGGTAACTCAAACGTCCTTACTGTGAAAGATGGAAAGATTTACAGAAAGTCCAAACAAGTCAATAGTTTCCGAAAGCACTACCTTGTATAATTATGATGTGCTAATAATTTTGTAGTAGTCGACTTAAAAGAAAGATGTTTGAGGAGGATATAACAGAAAACTGGGTGTATTTATATGTCTGGTGGCTTTACAAATATCTCAGTCTTGGGTACTGATCAAAGCACACATAAGGTCTAACTCTAATTTTTGCAAATACTATAGATTCTTCTTAGAATCATTTAGAAAAATGATTATGAATCTCATCCTCTTTGTCAGCATGTGTGTTGTCTACATATATGCCCAATATTTGTGAGTTATTATGTGCTAATATAAAAAAATATTTATTAAATATGCTATGTTTAACAAAATAATGCAGTTCTTCCCTTAGCAATTACAAAGTATGTACCAACGGATGAAATACAATCACATCTGTCTATTTTCCATTTTGTGTGATACTGACATTTGTGCTCCATATAGAATAATAAAGATAAATTATAAAAGGATTTTTATTAATAAAGAATAAACTTGCAAAGTTTCAGATTTATATTTTTTTCAAAAACTGACTATATCTTATGATTTAACTTTTAAGAGCATTAGCTAGCATGGGCAAATGTCTATTTCCTGAAAGTCTGAATTAATGAAAACGATTTCTTGAACATATATAGCCTTCAAATCCTCTTCAAAGGTGTATATGGGTTGTGTGTGTGCATGTGTGTGTATGTCTGTTTGTAACGATGCAGTGAATACAGAACACTTTTTAAAGTTTTATAAACAATAAAAAGGTGCATTAGAATTGATGGCATGTGCATTACAAGCTTTTAATATCTGATGAGCTATATTTTTATTGATTATGTCCAGTGTAATAATAAAATGAATCTCATGTTGTTTGTTAAATGTAATTACCTTTTGTAAGATGTCATTTTACATTATACTATCATCATTTTTATGCCATCAAATATACTTCTGAAACATTACTTTTATTGTGTCATATAACGGTGGCATAAATTTAGCTTATCCCTCAATTAATGGGAATTTTAAAAGAAATTGTTTTCTAAGAGGGGAGTTGCTAAAGTGAATAATATATTTATGGCTCCTAATAATTATTATTATTATTTTTTTTTGAGATAGAGTCTCTCTCTGTTGCCTAGGCTGGAGTGCAGTGGCACAATCTTGGCTCACTGCAAGCTCCGCCTACCAGGTTCAGGCTATTCTCCTGCCTCAGCCTCCCAAGTAACTGGGACTACAGGCGCCCACCACCACGTCCGGCTAATTTTTTGTACATTTAGTAGAGACGGGATTTCACTGTGTTAGCCAGGATGGTCTCGATTTCCTGACCTCGTGATCCACCCTCCTCGGCCTCCCAAAGTGCTGGGAATACAGGTGTGAGCCACTGCACCCAGCCTCCTAATAATTTTTTTTATAAAGCCATTATAGTCCTATCTGAGATGACATTTTATGTTTTAAAGTACCCTTGTTATGTAAATAGTCTATTGTTGTTTTATTGATATTTTTACCAATTTGGTAGGTAAAATTATAAAATGTCTATATAGTTTTAATATGTATTTTTGTAACTTTGTTTGGAATAGAAAGTTTTTAGCATCCTTTTTAGCTACTTGTGTTTGAAAGTGAAGAATAAAGCAGTTATGGCTTTAGTGGGTATAATCTATCCCATCAAAGCAGGAAAATAATTACTAAAATTCTGTAAAGGTTATTTTTATACTAGCTTCCTATTTTAAATCTGAAGGTATGGGGTACATATATGCATTATTGTTATAGTTAGTTTAGTATTTTAGATTTACAGACATTTCTCTTTCTCTTCTCTTTTTTCTCTTCTACTTTGTATGCCCTTAAGAATTACTTACTTAAACTCATTAAAATCAGAATTAGGGCATAAATAGTTCTATGGATAAGAAAAACTATATTTTATATGTGATCCAAAATGTAATATATGAATGTTATGTTGCCAAGAATAATATTCTTAATTTTTTAGGGAATGGAACTCACTATGAAGCATACAAACATGTTTATCTGCTTGACACTTTACCATACCAGAATCATTTGTTTTGCAAACTGAAGTATAATTAATTAGTACAGTCTCTGAGAACACAGAGACATCACATGAGAATGAAATCAGCAGCATTCAACTTTCAGATTTATTCTTTCACTTATTCTAGGTGTATATATATCATTTGTAAAGTGAGTGACTCTTCATTTCTTAAATCTAGGAATAATATGAATTGTTTTTTCAGGAAGAAACTTCCTCGAATCAACTCATTACTAAACATTTGTGTGAGTATGTGTGTGTTTGTGTGTGCCTGATATGCTTTACTCTTAGTTGAATAGCAGTATCAATCCTATGAGCATGTAATCATACAAGAAGACTACCAAAAAAGATCTGGAGGCATTCTTGTTACACAATTAGACAAAGAAAATGTGTGTGTGTGTGTGTGTGTGTGTGTGAAAGAGAGAGAGTGTGAGAGAGAGAGAAGGAAGGAGTATTTAAGGGTAGCTTCTAAAATTTTGAGATGGGATAGATTAAATGGAACTGTTGAATTTATAATTACTAATTATGTAATTATTAAAGATAAAATATAAAATAAAAATAGGGCCTAGTCTTTTTGAAAAAATGATTACTGAATGAAAAGCTAAAATAACCTTTACAACTTAAGAAGTGACTGAATTTTAGTTGATGATTGATTCTCTTCTAGCAGTAGAATTGGCATAGTTCAATAGGGAGCTAAATGTGCCTCCACTGTGATAAGAAATGGGAAAAAATAGAAAAAGTAATTGCTTTAGCAATCATCTAGTTTGGAAGTGATGGATTCTTTCAGGTAGAATTTGGTAGCCTTTCAGTGGCTGGCATATTCTTTGGAGCACTCTATGAGGTCAAATATCTCAATGTAGGGAGGTGGAAACTGTTTAGAAACCTGCTACCATCCAACAAATTGAAACTGAACTGATGTTAGTGTACCTGTGCACTAAGGCATGTTTTTCTGTGTCCATGAGTATGAGATGAAGAAGAACTATCTCTTAAAGATTTTTCTATCTGATATTCTTCAGGATCTAATGAGATCAGCCAGCTACAGATAAACAAACTGATGCTGAACCTGCAATTGGCCATCTCCTCTCAGCTAACCCATTTGTCTTTAGCTGTTCTCACAGAGGGAATGGCAGTGTATATGTAGGGCAAAGGAAATACCTATTTTTATATGACTATTTGAGAAAATAATCAAGATGAGTCAATAAAGACGTGGCAAAGTTTGGCTTTTGGATCTGTCCTGTTTTGCTTCTCTGACCAGCCACACACGTTTGGGAAACTAATCATTTACTTTGACAGACTTTCCTGCATCACACCTTCTACTTAATTTTCTAAAAAAGCGAAAAGTATTTTGTCCTCTAGCATTCACACAGCAGGTGGTCTAATTTTTGCCTGTTGTCTCACAATAGGTATTTGGAGATTTTCTCCCTGACCTGAATCGATTCTCCAACTGACAGAGCAGCGTAAATCTTGGACAAAAACAACAAAGAATGTGTTTCTACTGGCAAAGACAGTGTAAATTATGGAGGATTTATGTACTATGGTGATAAATTAAGTTCCTACAAGTGCTTTTGTTTGAACAGAAATATCAAAATCCCAAGGCCTGTTGCTTTAGACATATACGTGATTTTTTTTTTAGTCCAATTTTGATTATTAGCTTACATCGCTCTACTCCCCTGATGCTTCATTCATTTCAGAATTAGTACTTGGGGAATCTCCTGCTTCAATCCCAGAAGAAACTGGGTTAGTCACAGATAGTTCTTCATGGCATGCTTCCTCTCACAGTGGTACCAAGGAAGCATGGCGATAGAATACGTTTTGTCCTCCAAATCATCAGCCGTGAAAATTGGTCCTTAATTTTGTCTTTACTTTCCGTTATTTATACAAACCTATAAAAAAGTACTTGTTTTATAAGCTTGATGTCATTTCATGTAGTGTGTGCTAGAAAAGTATTGCCTTCCAGGTAAAAGAGAAGAAGAGTTTTTCTTTTTTATGGTAGTACCTAATTGCATTTCAGTTCTGGAGTGCCCACATATGCTATAGCTTTGAAAATTACTTGGCAAATCCATTTTCAGGTTGTGTATACTGATTATGACTTTTACAAGGTTTGGTTCTTATTTACTTTCAGTATTTTCCTTTCCTGTTAGAAAAATCTAAAGATTACTCTGTTCTTCTAAAGTAAACTCTTTAACCAATTTTCTCTGGAGGCTTCTTAGTTTTCTGACATCTTTTTGAAATTAAGGCCTAGAACCACACTATGTTAGAAGTACATATATTCCATGTATGTGGAGATAATGTTTTCTGACGTTTTCACTGCTCTTTATTATTTCCGTGGTTGTCATCACTACAATAGAATCATCCATTTTAAATGAGCATTAAGTTTTCTACTTGTTAAATGTCTTGTTTTTTGAGTAAAAGGAACTTAACAATAGATTTTATGTTGTGCTATAAAAATGTTCTCCAAAAATTCTCAGAAATTTTTATCTTTTTTTTTTTTTTTTTTTTTTTTGAGTCAGGGTCTCACTTTTTCACCCAGGCTGTGCAGTGGCACAATCACACCTCACTGTACCCTCGACCTCAAGCAATTCTCTCACCTCAGCCTCCTGAGGAGCTTGGACTACAGGTGCACTCCACCACACCGGGCTAATGTTTTGTGTGTGTGTGTGTGTGTGTGTGTGTGTGTGTTTATTTTTTGCTGAGACAGGGTTTCATCATGTTGCCCAGACTGGTCTCAAGCGATGCACCCTCCTTAGCCTCCCAAAGTGTGTGACTGAAGGTGTGGGCCACTGTGCCCACAGATTTTTACTTTTACATAGGTAATACCTTCATAAGTTCAAATATTAAAAAGCATGAATTCATGCCAAGCCATTGGTTTTCCACCAATCTCTGTGATTCAAACACCCAATTCTTCCAAAATTGGTTATAGATTCACGTGCAAATTCTAATGTTCCATGCTTTTAAAATTGAAATTATATCATATGCATTGTATTGCACCTTTCTTCATGTGTTTAATTTGTTTTGGATAACAGTCTTTTATTCCTAAAGAGTTCCATATTCTTTTCATGGCTGGGTATTATTTCATTACATGGATATGCTATCTAACCTAAGTCTTATTGATTGATTGATAAGGCTTTCCTAATGTTTTTATATTAAAAACAATGATTCAGTGAAATACTGTGTACATGTCCCTTCACATATGTGCAAGTATAAGAAAAAAATAAGTTCTCAAAAGTTAAATTGCTTGATCAAACGGTAAATGCATTCATATTTTGCCAAATTGTCCTCCAAAGGAGTTGTACCTATGTGGCCTCAGCCTGGTGATATTTGAGAGCACCTGACTTCTATATACTCATTAAGTGCTCTAACAAATTTGTAGATCTTTATTATTCAGATATGTAAACATGTTTTCTCTCTTAAATAATGTGTAGCATCTATACATGTTATTTTCTTTGAACTGTTCTCATATTTTTATCATAATATCTCATTGTGTTATTTTTATCACTTGTAGGCAACCTCTCTTCTTTAAGGATAATAGATCTCTATGAGATTGCTTTATTCTGCTTTCTTAAACACGTTCAGAAATTACGATCCAAGCATGAATGGTTTGAAATTATTACAATAACTCAGAAAGTTTTTGCATAAATATTTCATATTTTGTGCTTCTCCTCATGTTTTTTTCATCTCTTATTTCTGTTTCTACACAAAAGGTTCATAGTCTAGTACAATTACATTAAGAGGTGGTGTTTGGTGGCTATATGAAGAAAGTTGTGGGTGATGAAATCAGTGATAGGAGAGTGACTAAACATAACTGAATTGCCTAGTTCAAAGTTTAATCCAATTTTTGAATAAGTCAAGTAGTAGTATCTTTCTCACCTGTGCATTTGGAATTCCCATGTTTCAGGCTTCTGTTGTCATTATATTTTGTTTCCTAATTCAGTAAAACCTGTTATTGAATGTGTTCATTTCCTACGACTGCCATAACATGATATCACAAATGGAGTGGTTTAAAACAACAAAAATTTACTGTCTCACAGTTCTTAGGGCAAGAAGTGAAAGAATCAAGCAGTCAGCAGATGTTCGCTGCCACTAAAACATGTAGGAGACAAATCTTTGCCACTTCCTAGCTTCTGGTGATAGTCATCAACTGACATTTTTTTTTTTTTTTTTTTTTTGGCTTTCAGCTACATTACTCCAATCTCTGCCACTGTCTTCATAAGGAATTCTCCGTGTGTGTGTTCACACTTCCCTCTTCTTAATACATCAACAGTCGTATTGGATTTGGGCCCACTCTAATGACCTCACCTTTATTTGATCACATATACAAAGAACTTATTTACAAATAAGGTCACATTCACAGGGACTGGGAGTTGGGACTTCAATATATTTTGAGTTGGGGGAAGCCAATTCAACCTATAACATTGAGTAATAGCAGGTAACCACAATGCTTTAGTGATCTCATAAAAATGATGTTGAAAAGTAAGCTCTGTGTTCTAGAGTTTGTTTTCATTATAAAGATTACATTTACCAAAAGTTCTATTCATATAATGTATCTTTAGATGATAGTCTACTATAAATGTTGATGCTCTTAGCTTTAGAAAAATTTAGTAAATTATTTCTAAAAACTTTCTTCAAATTGAGCTGAACTTATGTGTGATCTCACTATTTCTGTCTGTCACAATCAATTTGGGAAATAAGCATATTTTAATATTATATTTTCTCTTTATTCATGACGGGCATAGTCAAGTGATGATTAGTTTATGTGATTCATTTTATTGCATTTAATAGAAATTACTAACCAGAATTACAGCTCAAGTCTCTCAACAGGGAACAAATCACAGTAAATGAATCCAACAGGAATCAATATGATGATTCATTAGCAATGAGTTTTCACCAAGAGTCCCAACAAGCTGAAGACTTCACACCATATTTTTATGAACCAAATGCCAATAGTAAAATTAACTTCTAAACAGTATCACAGAAATGTGCTTTATTTTAATATCATATTTCACAATTTTTTAAAAAACTGAAACAAATTTATGTATTTCACTTTTGCTCCTATAATTTATTTTAAAATACACTGTTTTCACATCTCAAAGATCATATCAGACTAATTATTAGAACTTTATAAAGTCTGTTCCCCAAAATATTTACTAAGTATTTTGTCCTCATACTCTCACTAGAAGATTACATTCCATTATATGATATTTTAACAGTTTTCTCATGGATTTAACCGTGGCATGTATGCACAAATACACATGGACATGAATCCATGTGCAGACACATACATATATGCACAGCACAAGGTCGAAAGCACATTAAAAGATTACTCAAATAATTATAGATATATCAAAGTAAACATACTATGGGTGTATATATATATACACACACACACACACAAACATATACACACACATATATATATACACAAACACAAACATACACACATCAACTTTTTGGATATGACATCTAATTCAATTCCAAATTTCCCCAATTATACTGTCATGACCTTAGAAATGAAGTAGGTAGACTGGGGGATCTTGGGATAAGGAGTATAACACTGTTTCTGCAGTTTTGTTTTGTTTTGTTCTGTTTTTGTTTTCTTTTTAGATGGAGTCTCATTCTTTCGCCCAGGCTGGAGTGCAGGGGCGTGATCTTGGCTCACCGCAAGCTCCGCCTCCCGGGTACACGCCATTCTCCTGCCTCAGCCTCCAGAGTAGCTGGGACTACAGGCCCATGCCACTGCGCCTGGCTCTTTTTCTTTCTTTCTTTCTTTCTTTTTTTTTTTTTTTTTTTTTGTATTTGTAGTAAAGACAGGATTTCACCGTGTTAGCCAGGATGGTCTCCATCTCCTGACCTTGTGATCCGCCCACCTTGGCCTTGCAAAGTGCTGGGATTACACGTGTGGGCCACCAGGTCCGGCCTTTCTGGAGTTTTTAAAAATTAAACTTTATTTAGAAAAAAAAAAATTAGAACAGTTGTAGGTTCATAGCAAAATTGAGCAGAAGTTACAGAGGTTTCCTATATACTTCCTGTCCCCACATTAATATAACATCTCTCGTTAACAACGTCTCCCTCCAGAACAGTGCACTTGCTATAATTGATGAAGGTAACTTGACACATCATTACCAACCCAAGTTCACAGTTAAAGTTAGAGCTCAGTTTTGGTGTTATTGAGTCTATGGGCTTGGACACATTTTTAATGACATATATGCACAATTATGTGTCATGCAGAATAGTTTCACCACTCTAAATCCTCTGGGTTCTCCCTATGTATCCCTTCCTACCCCAACCCTTGAAACGACTAACCTTACTGTATCCATAGTTTCGCCTTTTCCAGAATGTGATATACTCATTTTATGTTTCTTCTATGTATTTTCATGGCTTGATAGTGCTCATTTTTTAGTGCTAAATAACATTCCATTGTCTAGATGTGCCATAATTTATCAATTATCCAATATCTATTGCTTCCAACTTTTGACAATTACGAATAAAGCTGCTATAAGCATCAATTTTCAGTTTTTGTATGAACATAAGTTTTCATCTCCTTTGGATAAATAGCAATGAGCAGTATGGCTGGATCCTGTGGTACGAGTAGGTTTCATTTTCTAAGAAGCTGCCTGTTCTTCATAGTGGCTGTAACAATTTGCATTCCCAGCAGTGATGAATGAAAGTTCCTGTTGGTTCACATCCTCCCCAGCATTTGATATTATCAGCGTTCTGGATTTGGCTATTCTTTTGTAGAAATATCTAATTGTTGTTGTAATTTGCCTTTCCCTAATGACATATGATGTGGAGCATCTTTTATGTGCTTGTTTGCCATCTGTATATCTTCTTTGGTGAGGTGTCTTTTAATGTCTTTGGCCCATTTTCTGTTTGTGTTCTTTTTGTTGAATTTTAAGCATTCCTTGTAAATTTTGTGTAACAGCCCTCTATCAGATGTGCCTTTTGCACATATTTTCTCTCAGTATGTTGCTTGTTTTATTATTCTCTTGACAGTATGTTTTGCAGAGCAGAAATTCTTAATTTTAATTAAGTCCAACTTATCAATTTTTTCTTTCATGAATCATGCCTTTGTTGTAATATCTGAAATGTTACCATGAAACCCAAGGTCATATGATTTTTTGTCTATGTTATGTTGTAGGAGTTTAATATTTTTGCATTTTACCTTTAGGTCTGTGATTCACTTCAAGTTAATTTTTGTAAAATATGTAAGGTTTATGTTTAGATTCATTTTTCTCCATGTGGTTATCTAGTTGTTCCAGCACTGTTTGTTGAAAACACTTCCTTTTCTCCATTGTATTGTCTTTTTGTCTTTGTCAAAGATTGGTATACTGTGTTTGTGCAGGTCTGTTTCTAGACTCTTTTCTGTTCCATTGATCTATTTGTCTTTTCTGTTGCCAATAGCACACTCTCTTGACCACCCTAGCTTTATAACAAACTTTTAAGTCGGGTAGTATCAGTCTTCCATTTTTTTTTCTTCAACTTTAACATTGTGCTAGCTATACTAAATCTTTTTCCACTTTATAAAAACTTCAGAATCAGTTAGTAGATATCTACAAAATACTTTCCTGTAATTTTGATTGGGGTCGTATATTATTTATAGATCAAATCAGGAAGAATTGACATATTGAAAATATTGAATCTTTTTGTCCATAAACATAAAATATCTCTCCGTTTATTCAGTCTTTTGATATCTTTCATTAGAGATTTGTAGTTTTTCTCATATAGATCCTGTGCATATTTTGTTACATTTATACTTAAATATTTCATTTTGGGGGTGCTAATGTAAATAGTGTGTGTTCTTGGTTTCAGATTCCTCTTGTTCATTTGTTAGTTTCAGGAACTTTTGTTGTTGTTGTTGATTGTTTTGGATTTACTACATAATGATATCATCTGTGTACAAAGACAATTTTAATTCTTCTACACCCGTAAGCATACTTTTATTTCATTTTCTTGTCTAATTGTGCTAGGACTTTCAGTAAAATGTTGAAAAAGAGTGGTGAGAGAAAACAACCTTGCCTATTTCCTGACTGTAGTTAGAAAGCTTCCAATTTTTCACCATCAAGCATGATGTTGGCCATCAGCTCCTTTGTAGATGTCTTTATCAGGTTGAGCAAGTTCTATTCTTAGTTGACTGAGAGATTTTATGATGAATGTGTTTTGGATTTTGTCAGATGCTTTTTCTACATCTATTGATATGGTTTTGTGATCTTTCCTATTTAGCTTGTTGATATGATGGACCACATTAACTGATTCTGGAATATTGAACCAGCCTTGTATACCTGGGATAAACCCCACTTGGTCACGGCATAAAAATCTTTTTATACATTGTTGGATTTGATTTGCTAATATTTTGTTGAAGATATTTGCATCTATGTCCACAATCTATATTGGTGTGTAGTTTCCTTTTCTTATAATGTCTTTATCTGATTTTGGTATTAAGGTAATGCTGACTTCATAGAATGAGTTACAAAGTATTCACTCTGTTTCCATCCTCAGAAAGACACTATAGAAAATTGGTATAATTTCTTCTTTGAATGTGTGGTAGAATTCATTAGTGAACCCATCTGGGCCTTGTATTTTCTGTTGGAAAAGTTATTCATTTTTGATTCAATTTGTTTGGTAACTATTCACCTATTCAGACTGCCATTTCTTTTTGGGTGAGATTTAGCAGAATGTATCTTTCAAGGAATTGGTCTATTTCAACTAGGTTATCAAATTTGTGGTGGTGAAGTTGTTTACAATATTCCTTTATTATCATTTGCATGTCCATGAGATCTATAGTGATGTGTCTTCTTTCATTTCTGATATTATGATATTAGTAATTTGAGTCCACTCTTCCTTTTTTTTTTTTTTTTTCTTAGCCTGGCTAAAGGCATACAGATTTTATTGGTTGTTTTTCCAAAGGACCAACTTTTGGTTTCACTGAATTTCTCTGTTGGCTTCCTGTTTTCTACTCCATTGATTTCTACTCTGGTTTTTACTGCTATTATTACTACTTCCAGTTACTTTTTATTTAATTTCCTCTCCTTTTCCTAGTTTCCTAAGATGAAAACTTAGATTATTAATGTTAGATCTTTCTTCATCTCTCTACATTGAATGATATAAATATCCCTGTAAACACTGCTTTCATCACATCTTATAAATTGTGATGTAGTGTTTTCATTTTTATGTAGTTCAATTTTTTTTTTAATTTCTCTTAAGATGTCTTCTTTGACCTATGTGCTATTTAAAAGTGTGTTTGTAATGCCCCATAACCTTCAGCAATCCTATTGTTGGGTATACACCCAAACGATTATAAACCATTCTACTATAAAGACACATTCACATATATGTTTATTGCAGCACTATTCACAATAGCAAAGACTTGGAACAAACCCAAATGCCCATCAATGATAGACTGGATAAAGAAAATGTGGCACATATACACTATGGAATACTATGCAGTCATAAAAGAAAGGATTAGTTCATGACCTTTGCAGGGATGTGGATGAAGCTGGAAACCATCATTCTCAGCAAACTACTCAGAAACAGAAAACCAAACACCACATGTTCTCATTCATAAGCAGGAGGTGAACAATGAGAACACATGGACACAGGGAGGGGAACATCTCACACTGGGGCCTTTGGGGGGATGGGGTAGCTCGGGGAGAACCAGCATTAGGAGAAATATTTAATGTAGATGACAGGTTGATGGGTGCAGCAAACTACCATGGCACATATATACCTATGTAACAAACCTGCATGTTCTGCACACGTATCCCAGAATTTAAAGTAAAGAAAAAAAAAGCTGTGTTTGTTTAATTCTATCTATTTTGAAAATTTTCAACTATCTTTCTGTCGTGGATTTCTGTTTCAATTTTATTGTGGTCTGAGAGCAAACATTGATTACTATTCTTTCAAATTTGTTAAAATATGTTTTATGGCTGGGAATGTGGTTTATCTTGGTGAATTTTCCATGTTAGCTTGAGAGGCATGCTTTTCTGATGTTGAATTAAGTACCCAATAGAGGTCAGTTATATTCAGTTCATTGATGGTGCTGTTGAGTTCAAATATATCCTTACTTATTTCCTGCCTGTTGGATCTGTCCATTTCTGATAGAGGGGTGCTGAAATTTCCAAATATAATAGCAGGTTTATGTATTTCTTCTTTCAGTTATATTAGTTGTTCTCTGATGTATTCTGATGCTATGCTGTTAGGTATGCACATATTAAGGACTGTCATGTCTTCTTAAAGGATTCATCCCTTTATCATTATGTAATGCTCCTCCTTATCTCTGATACTATCCTTGCTCTGAAGTCTGCTCTGTCTGAAATTTGTTTTGATGATTGTTAGCATAATATATATTTCCCCACTCATTCACTTTTAACTTACATGCATTTATATTTAGGGTAAGTTTCTTGCAGACAAAATATAGTCTTGCTTATTGATTCACTCTGACAATCTTTATCTTTTAATTGATGTATTTATGCCATGACATTTAAAATAAGTATTGATATAGTTGGTTTAATATTTATCTTATTTATGACTATCTTCTATTTGTTGCCTGTGATCTTGGTTCCTTTTTTGTCTTCCACTCTTTCCACATTTTATGAATTTAATTGATCACTTTATATGATTCCATTTCCTCTTCTTTTTATCTTAGCATATCAGTTATATATTTTTCCTTAATGTCTTACAAATTACTTTTGGTGGTTGCTCTAAAGTTTGCAATATACATTTACAACTAATCCAAGTCCACTTTCTAGTAACGCTGCTGCTTCATAGGTAGTGCAGGTACCTTAAACAATAATTCCCTAAAAATAATCTCTAATATTTCTAACTTCTTAAAAAAATAATAATTACCCCCTCCCATTCTTTGTGTCATTACTGTGATTCATTTCACATATACATAAGCATACATATAAGATATGCATTTTTAATAAAAACATTGTTTCTGTTATTAATTTGAACTAATTGTCCATTTGATCAATTAACAATAAGAAAAATAAAGGTATTTATTTTACTTTCACTTACTCATTTTCTGATACTCTTTATGTTGATACAAGTTTCTGATCTATTTCAGTTTTCTTTTCTCTGAAGTTCTTCTTTTGGAGTTTCTTGAAGGGAAAGTCTACTGACAACATATCCCCTCAAATTTTTTTTTTGTCTAAGAAAATTCTTATTTCTCTTTCACATTTTAAGGATAATTTCACAGGTTGCAGAATTTTAGATTGGTGATATTTTCCTCTTAATATTAAATATTTCGTTTAATTCTCTTCTTGCTTTCACAGTTTCTGATGATAAGTCAGATACAATTTTATCTTTGTTCATCTATGGGTGAGTGTTTTCTTTTCCCTCTAGTTTCTTTCAGGATTATTTGTCTTTATTTTGATTTTCTTCAATTTAAATATGATTTGTCTAGGTGTAGGTTTTCTTAGCGTTTATCCTGCTTGCTGTTCTCTGAGGTTCCTGGATCTTTGGTTTGGTGTCAGACATAACTTGAAGAAATTCTTAGTCATGGGTGATTCAAATATTTCTTCTCTTCTTTTTCTAATTCTTCTTCTGATAGTTTCATTACATACATGTTATACTATTTGCAATTTTCTCATAATTCTTAGATATTCTGTGTTGTTGATGGTTTTTTTAATCTTTTTTTCTTTTTTCTTTTTGACAATAACAATTGAAATATCCTTAAGCTTAGGTAGTCTTCTCTCAACCGTGACCGATCTACTAATATGCCCAAGAAAGGCATTCTTCATTACTGTTATAGTGTTTTTGATCTCTAGAATTTCTTTTTGTTTCTGTCTTAGAATTTCCGTCTCTCTGCCTACATTGCCCATCTGTTCTTACATGCTGTCTTCTTTATACATTAAAGTTCTTAGCATATAAACTGTAGTTTTAAAAATTCCCAGTCTGATAATTCTAACATCCCTGCCTTATCTGACTATGGTTCTGACACTTGCTCTGTCTCTTCAAACTGTGTGTGTGTGTGTTTCTTTTTTTAGTATGTCTTGTTTTTTAAAAATATATATCTGAACATGATGTACTGGGTAAATAGAACCATTGTAAGTAGGTCTTTAGTAATGTGGTTGCAAGGTGTGGTCCTTAATCATAGGTCTTGTCCTATGATTGAGGCTCAGTCTTTTAGTGAGCCTGTGCCTCTGGACTGCAACCTTCACAAGTGTTTCTTAGTCCCCCTCCTACCCTCTTTTACCTTTAATAGGATAGCTAGAGTGGGCTGAAGTTGAGTATTTTCCTTCTCCCTGTTGGAAGGCTAGAGCCTGGTGGAGTTGGGTATTTCCCTTTCCCAGGTCATGTAGACTCAGATTAACTGCCAGTAGGTTAGGTTCCAGTTAAATAGTTTCCCCAGGGACAGACATTGTGAAGAAGAAAAGAATAGTGTATTTCAAAATGGTTACTTTCTCCCTTCCCCTGCTGGAAGCATGAAGGGATTTTTTTTTTTTCTCTAATATTCACTGTGGGAACCTATTTTAGTTCCTCAAGGCAAAACTCAAAAAAGTATGGGCACCTGTCTATGACTAGATCCCCCTAGAGTTTTTGACTCTCAGAATTTTCCACACTGAGTCTCCAGCAAGTCATCAAATACAGTCAGGTTTTCCTATAACCGGGTAATAGTTCCCACAGAGGTTTCTGTTCCAGTAAGTTGCAATTATCCTTACAGGCATATCTTGCCTTAGAGACATTGAAGGTTCAGTTCCAGATCATGGCCACAAAGTGAATATTGCAATAAAGCAACCCACACATTATTTTGTTTTCCAGTACATATAAAAGTTATGTTTCCACTATGCTGTAATATCTTAAGTATGCAATAGCACTCTGTCTAAAACAACAACATGCATGCCTTAACTTAAAATACTACGTTTCTGAAAAATGCTAACAATCTTCTAGGCCTTCAGCGCATCATAATCCTTTTGCTGGTGGAGAGTTGTGCCTGTATATTGATGATTGGTGCCTGATCAGGGTGGTGGTTGCTAACTGAGGCAATTTCTTAAAGTAAAACAACAATGCAGTTTGCCTTATCAGTTGCCTCTTTGTTTCACAGAAGATTTCTCTATAGCATGCCATGCTGTTTAACAGAATTTTACCCATGGTAGAACTTCTTTCAAAATTGGAGTACATTCTCTCATCCCTGCTGCTGATACATCAACTAGGTTTATGTAATATTTGAAATCCTTTGTTGTCATTTCAACAAGGTCCATAGCATCTTCAAAAGGAGATTCCATCTCAAGAAACCACTTTCTTTGCTCCTCCATAAGAAGCAACTCCTCTCTATTCTTATTCTCATTTTATTGTTAGATTGCAGCAGTTCAGTCACATCTTCAGGCTCTACTTCTAACACTATTTCTCTTGTTATTTTTACTACAACTACAGTTACTTCTTCCACTGAAGTATTGAACTCCTCATAGTCATTTATGAAGGTTGGAATTAACTTTTTTCAGACTTCTATTCCTGTTGATTATTTTGATCGCCTCCCATGAATCACAAATGTTCTGGATTTAATCTAGATTGGTGAATCCTTTCCAGAATATTTTCAATTTACTTTACCCAGACCCACAGGAAAAATTGCTATCTATGACAGCTGTAGCCTTACAAAATGTATTTCTTAAATAATACAACTTGAGAGTTGAAATTACTCTAACCCAAGGGCTGCAGAATGGATATTGTGTTCACAGGCATAAAAGCAATATTAATTTCCTGGTGTATCTCGATCAGAGCTCTTGGCTAACCAGGTGCATTGTCAATAAGCAGTCATAATTTGAAAGTAATATTGTTTTCTGAGCATGAGATCACAACAGTGGGCTTAAAATATTCAGGAAACCTAGCTGTAAACAGATGTGCTGTCATCCAAGCTTTGCCGTTCCATTAATAGAACACAGGCAGGATAGATTTAACAGAATTATTAAGAGCTCTAGGATTTTTGGAAAAGTAAATGAGCATTGGCTTCAACTTAAAGTCAGCAGCTGCATTAGCC
Source organism: Trachypithecus francoisi (assembly GCF_009764315.1). NCBI lineage: Eukaryota > Metazoa > Chordata > Mammalia > Primates > Cercopithecidae > Trachypithecus > Trachypithecus francoisi. The sequence continues at coordinate 91,704,850 of NW_022681454.1, forward strand.
CCAAACAAGAGAGTCAGTCTGTCCTTTGAAGCTTTAAAGCTAGGCCTTGACTTGTCCTCTCTAGCTATGAAAGTGCCAGGGAGTATCTTCTTGCAATATAAGGCTGCTTTATCTTCATCAAAAATCTGTTGTTTAGATGAGAACACGTGGACACAGGGAGGGGAACATCACACACCAGGGTCTGTCGGGGACAGAGGGCAAGAGGAGGGAGAGCATTAGAACAAATACCTAATGCACGCGGGGGTTAAAGCCTAGATGACGGGTTGATGGGTGCAGCAAACCACCATGGCACATGTATACCTATGTAACAAACCAGCATGTTCTACACATATATCCCAGAACTTAAAGTAAATTTAAAAATAAAATAAAAATCTATTGTTTAGTGTAGCCACCTTGTCAATGCTTTTAGCTAGATCTTCTGAATAACTTGTAGCTTCTACATAAGCCCTTGCTGCTTCCTCTTGCACTTTTACATTATGGAGAAGACTTTTCTCCTTAAACCTCATGAACAAACCTCTGCTGGCTTCTATTTTTTCATCTGAAGCTTTCTGACCTTTCTTAGACTTCACAGAATTGAAAAGACTTAGGGCCTTTCCTTAGATTTTGCTTTGGCTTAAAGAAAGATAGTGGCTGATTTGATCTATTCAGGCCACTGAAACTTTCTCCATATCAGCAAAAAAGACTTCTTTGTTTTCTCACCATCCGTGTGTTCACTATAGTAATACATTTAATTTCTTTCAGGAACTTTTCTGTTACATTTACAACTTGGTCAACTCTTTGATGCAAGAGGCCTAGCTCTCAGCTTATCTTGGCTTTCAACATGTGTTCCTCATTAATCCTAATATTTTCTAAATTTTGATTTAAAGTGAGAGGGGTGGGATGCTTCCTTTCACTTGAGCACGTAGAGACCATTGCAGAGTTATTAGCTGGCTTAATTTCAATATTGTTGCATCTCAGGAAATACTAGGAGGGGAGAGTTGGAGATGAAGTAATCAGAACACATGTGATATTTATTGATTAAGACCGATTCAGTTTGCCATTTTTATGGGCATGATTTGTGTCCCCTCCAAACAATAACATCAAAAATCACTGATTACAGATCACCATAAGAGATATAACAACAATGAAAAAGTTTGAAATATATTGAGAATTACCAAAGTGTGACACAGAGACATAAAAAGTAAGCACCTGCTGTTGGAAAAATTGTGCAAATAGACTTGTTTGACACAGGGTTGCCATACACATTCAATTTGTAAAAAAAAAAAAAAAAATTATGGGAAATACAACAAAGATGCAGTACAATAAAATGAGGTATGGCTGTATCTGCTCCTGTCTCCAAAATTTTGAGAGAAGAGGTTTATCTTGCAATCTCACTTCTCTTATGGGTCTAAGAAGAGTTGCTAGTCTTCTGTGTGTTCAGTTTTTTACTTGTTGTTACAATGAAGTGATAATTTCCAAGTTCTTACATTTGGGACAGGAAATCAGAAGTCCAAATATAGCATTTTCAAATGACAGAAGAGCATATTTCCTTCAAAAATATAGCCAGTATCAATTTAAAACTCAAATGTTTAAATTCTCAGATGACGAAATTTTGTATATTTTCTCTTATTCTGATTTCCTGATTTATTCTTGTACAATATTTATACGGATAACCAAGCCCTCCTCCAAGTATAACCAGGAGAATTTAGTCTTCTGACCAAATTCTTGTTCATTGATTGACATTTATAAAGTTCATATATTATGCCAAAAATGAGGCTCAGTCTTAGAAACAGAAAGAAATATAGATCATGCCCTTATGCCCTTAGACTTACAGGATAATAAAGTTGCCAGGTTATGTGACAGATTTAGGAGGAAACTCTTACTAATGTTTTCATGGTATGAATTTGTGTCTGAATAAGTATTCATGGACTTCCACGCTAGGCAAGACATTCTGACGGGTACTATGGAAGTTAACAGAAAACAAAGAGCAAGGTCTCTGCCCTCAAAAGTTCATTATTTAGTTGAGGAGAAAAACCTGAAACTGAAACATCAAGTCATGGCATAACAAAAATGCAGGGTGTTAAGGAGTAGTTGCCTTAGAAAGTATAAAAGTGATATGATAATACTTGCCAGGAGTTCATGTGAGGGGTCGTCCCTTTGGCCGAAAAGGATAAGGTGGACCACAAAAAGGACAAAACCCTTGACCTATTTTTTGGAAGAAATGTAATTTGGATAAAATATTAAACTCATGATTCACATTATGCTATCTCACATTCAGATTTCAGTGGGCTCTGATATAGCTTGGTTGTGTCCCCACCCAAATCTCACCTTGAATTGTAATAATCCCCTTGTGTCAAGGGCAGGTCTAGGTGGAAATAATTGAACCATGGGTGCAGTTTCCCCCATACTGTTCTCATGGTGAACAAGTCTCACAAGATCTTATGTTTTCATAAATGGGAGTTCCCCTGCACAAACTCTCTTGTCTGCCACTATGTAAGACATGCCTTTTTCCTTCTTTGCCTTTTGCCATGATTGTGAGGCCTCCCCAGACATGTGGAACTGAGTCCATTAAACCTCTTTTTCTTCATGAATTACTCAGTCTCTAGTATGTCTTTATTAGCAGTGTGAAAATGAACTAATAAAGGCTCTGTGTGTCCTTCCCTTTTGAAAGTATAGAAAATAATTAGAGTTAACTTTAATTAGTAACTTACTATGTTAGGTATTGTCCTAAGCAATAAAATGATTATGAGGTTGATCTGATAAAGGCACCGTTGTTATGATCATTTTTGGATGAGAAATTGAGATACCGAGAGATTATGCAACTCTCCTTGATTCACACAGGTCAGAAAGGATGAGCACAATCAAACCTAGGCAGCCTAATGACAAGTGTATCCACTTTATATGTACTCTCCACTTAAGGCAATAAACTGATAAGGGAGGTCAGTATGTTCAAATGAGCATTTAAAATCAGCATCTCATTCTAATAAATGTCTACATTATATTAAATCTGGGAGCCCTGTGAATTGTAGTGGATTAATTGAGCAAACTAATTAAACATGGTTCATCATTTCCTGGATTGATTTTATATCACAGAAATCAACCTTTCAAATAATTATGAAACACCTAATTGAATATAAATTAAACCAGGTAAAAACACATTCAAATGCTTCACAGTAAAATTCAAGTATTATTGCTTTTTGAAATTAAAATAAATTGGGCAAAGTGTTTTTATATTTAGTCTATAGGAAAATTTCTTGTTTATTATTCATGTATTTATCTTAACTCTATAGCTTTTATTTATTTATATGTGTCTTTCTTAAAAAAATATTTTTTACCAGTAAATGAAGAATCATTCATTCTTGGAAACTGTTGGAAAGCAATCTCTTTATTGTATTCTGTATTACTTGATTTTATGACTTCAGATCTCTCCTGAAGCGTTTTGTGAATTTAATATAAATTCAAATTCAACCGTGATGTATTTTAATTCTATGATGAAAGTAAAGATGAGATGTCTTTCAATTTCTGTAGTTAATTATCTCTGTTGAGTTCAGGATTATGAAAATATATGGTAGAATGTGGAGGGACAAGACTGTGCACAAGCGAGGGTACAGCTATTGAATGGCTCCAGCAAAACATCTTTCAGTGAGCAGCAATAATTATCCTTGAAATCATCATTGACCCTCTACTCCGAAGTAATCTCTCCTTTTTTTTGAATGTGGAAATAGGTGTGAGACGTACCTCTATCAGCATTCTATCATTACTTAGGGTATTTGCTTACCTCTTACTCATAATGAATGTAAGCATGAGTGCAGGAACCTGTGTGTCTATTGTCTAGAACACCCAACAGAGCATCAGACTACAAAAACATCTTGGACTGTAATTTATCAATGCCCACCTTGCATAGAAAAGTTTTGATGTATCAACATAGAAGCAGAGCTAAGTAATAAAACTATCGCTTATGTTCATGAGGCTCAGCTAGTGTGATAAACTCTGGTGATAGTAATGATTTTCCTCATTTTCACAACCTTTAAGGTAGATACAATCTCCATTTTACAGATTAACAAACATGAGATTATTAATTGTATTAATTACATTTGTTGGTTGAAATTCAGGCTTTATTTAAAAAATAGTATCACTATTTGATGAGAGACACAGTTTCCAAGTCATCAATTTTACTATTCTGGATTGCATGACTGGGTTTTGAATTAGTTCAGTAATAATTAGTGTTGAACCCCAAAGCCAGGCGATTAGGCTACCTAAATCTAGCAAAAACTACTTCTTTTTAAAATATAAAGATATACAGAACACATTTATTTACTTTAAGGGGATCACAAAGTCTAGTTTCATTGAGATATCTCATGTTTCTCAGTATTTTTATTTATTCCTCAATTTATGGAGGTAATTTAGAAAACTTAAAAAATACATAATTCAGTGGCTTATAGATTCACATGGTTGTACAGACATTGCCACATTGTAATTTTAGAACATTTATTTTTTGCCACAAAGAAACTTCATGCACTTTAATAGTCACTCTTCATTTACTCTACCCACATTCCCTAGCCCTAGGCAACCACTAATCTACTTTCTATCTCTATTATGTATTTGTGGTCTTTTTGACTGGCTGTTTTCATTTAAAAGTATATTTAAAAACAATTTATTTCTATACACACACACATTCATTCTAATATTATTACCCAAAGAAAACCATTGTTGTTTATTGTTTGGCCATTTCATATTGTGGTCTGTTTCCATGTGTTCAAAAATAAGGCTGCATTTGATATAACAGAGTTTTTGGTTTTTTTTTTTTTTTTAATTACACTGAACTTGAGATTCTTCAAGCTAATATAAGGCATAGGTAACGATCAAGTGACTTACATTTACCTTTGGGATATACTATGTGTAGTTTTGACAGCATGTTTACTTAAATAATTATGTTTAGCTAAAGTCAAATTATTTCAAATTCCCCTAGCACATGTCAACTAGGACTAGATAGAGATGGATGTAAAGTGTCATGTCAAGCAGAAGTCACCATAAGATTAAAGTCTTATTATAAATAATCAAAGATGTGAACAATCCAAGTATAGATAAAGAATTTGGACCACGTATTATATAACTGCTTTATTAGATGCAGAAAAATATAGACATTAATACTTGGATGGAAATTGTTATGATTAATAACAATTAATGAGTTGTTGTGGTAATTTCATAATTAAGAGAATGTTTTGGGTATCCGTGTTCTATAATGAGGGTCTTCATGGAACTTTGATAAAATGCATTCTTCTAGATGAAATTACAACTTATAATCATAATATAGCTAACATGTATTGAGTAATTACCTTCCCAGGCACTGCTGTAATAGATGTATATGCACTCAGTAATTTAATCTTCCCCATAACACTATGAGACACTGATAAAAGAAAGTAAATTTCCTATAGAACACCAACAAGCATTGGCAGATGTGCAAAATTTCTTAATTCCATGCTTTTGTTTTCAATGTGTTTTTGACATAGGATAATTAGATTGTTAAAAATTGTTTTATTCTAGTGAAGAAATGCTACTATTCCTAGTACCAATAGAAACCCTTGTTTCCCTTTGAAAGAAATATGGAGCGCCTGAGGACTAGATAACCGAGGTTGCCTGAGGAAAGGATCACAATAACAGTAGGCAATTCTGTTCCAAGAATGAGTGCTTGTTAAAACATAAAATAGTTTTAAAAAATTCTTAAGATGGAAAACGTGTTCTCAGGTTTTTAAATTTTGATTTTGGATAATCCCAAAATTTCTGGGCTAACAATGGAAAAATGTTTCTTAAAATTATAGCCAAATGTTTTCATTTATTCAACAGAATTAGAGTTAGTTTGAAATTCTTCTTCAATGTCTCAGTATTGCTCAATCAAATGGAATCTAGGTTTGACTAAGAAATATTGTTGACATTGAGTAAGAATGCCACAGAGTGCAGAGAAGTGGTAGGAGCTCATATTCCACTACTCCACAATATTATGGGTCATTTAACACAAATTATTATGTGTGTGTATTGGTAAAGCTTCTTTTTTAAAAAAAAATTTTGTTCAGAAGAAGACTCAGACTTGGCTCATACTCCTGGGCTCAAATGATACCTTCACTTCGGCTTCTCAAAATGCTAGGATTACAGGCATGAGCCACTGTGCCCAGACCATCTTAAAGCTTTAAACTAAATAAGTAGCAATGATATGATAAGCTTTAGAAATACGTCTCTATAGGCAGCATTCTCATAATGTGTTCTTTCTTGATTAACCACTAAAGAATTTTCTTAATGCATATTTTAAGTAGGAAGAGCAGAGACATAGGCACTTTATACAAAAATAAATTACATATATTTAGTACAGATTTTTATATTGCAATCAAATCCTAGATAGTTACACAGAAGTAATAAGGGTACAGTTGTCAATTTAAATTGCTAGGTTTATTTCCTTTTATTTTTAGTTTACATGTAATAATTGTACATACACAGTTATATTTTAATATATGTGTATATGTGTAATGATCAAATCAGAGTAATTACATAGCCATCAACTCAAACATTTATCATTTCTCTGTGTGAATATTTAAAGTACTCTTTTCTAGCTTTTCAAAAATATACACTAAATTATTGTTACCATATTCTTGCTACAGTGCTGCAGAACACTTGAACTTATTCCTTCCATTTAGCTGTAAGTTGGTATCCATTAATTTACCTCTCCCTACCCCCACTCCTCCCACCCTTCCCAGTCTATAGTAACCACGGTTCTACTCCCTGCTTCCATGAGCTCAATTTTCTTTAGCTCCCACATATGAGCGAGAACATGCAGTATTATCTTTCTGTGCCTGACTCATTTCACTTAGTATAATGTCCTCCAGCGTCATCCACATTGCTACAAATAATGGGATTTCATTTTTTGAGGCAGAATAGTATTCTATTGTGTATATGCACCACATTCTCTTTATTCATTCATCTGCTGATGAACACTAAGGTTGACTCCATATCTTGGCTATTGAGAATAATGCTGCAATAAAAAGAGGGGTACAGTTTCTCTTTTATATGCTGATTTCCATTCCTTTGGATAAATACTCAATAGTAGTGTAGTTACTGGATTAAAGGGTAGTCCTATTTTTGGGGTGTGTGTGTGTGTGTTTTCCAGAAACTGCCATACTATTCTCCATAACAGCTGTACTAATTTACATTCTTGTCAACAGTGTATAAGATTTCTCTTTCTGCTTCACCTCTGCCAGCATTTTTTTTTTTTTTGTCTTTTTGATAACAGCTGTCCTAACTGGGGTGAGATAATATCTCATTGTGGTTTTGATTTGCATTTTCCTGACGATTAGTGATGACGAGCATTTTTCCCTGTACTTGTTGGTCATTTATTTAAATAGATTAAGAAGACAAAATTTTGAGAAGATGTTTAGAGAAAATGTAGAAATATAGAGTAAAATATTTGACTGTGAGGGACATGAATAAACATAAAATATAAAAACATGATTTATGAATAATATAATATAACACACTTTGGTAATCTTTTCAATAAAATATATGTCTGTATCCAATATAATTTAAGTGTACTATGATCCTAGAAAAAATATTTAAAGATCTTATTAATCTCAGTTTTCTAGCTCTCTCAGGAAAATATTTTTTTTTATTTTTAATTTTAAGTTCAGGGGTGGGAGTTCAGGTTTGTTACATAGATAAACTTGTGTCTTGGGGGTTTGTTGTACAGGTTATCTCATCACCCAGGTATTAAGCCTACTACCCATTGGTTACCTTTCCTGATCGTCTCCCTCCTCCCACCTTCCATCCTCTGAAAGGCCCTAGTGTGTGTTGTTTCCCTCTATGTGTTTATGTGTTCTCATCATTTAGCCCCCACTTATAAGTGATAACATGCAGTATTTGGTTTTGCTTTCCCTGTGTTAGTTTGTTAAGATAATGACCTTATTTTCTTAATCCAGTCTGTCACTGATGGACATTTGGGTTGATTCTAAGTCTTTGCTATTGTGAATAGTGTCGCAATGAACATATGTGTGCATGTGACTTTATAGCAGCATGATTTCCATGGAATACTATGCAGCCATAAAAAAGGATGAGTTTGAGTCCTTTGTAGGGACATGGATGCAGCTGGAAACCATCATTCTCAGCAAACTGTTGCAAGAACAGAAAACCAAACACCGCATGTTCTCACTCATAGGTGGGAACTGAACAATGAGATCACTTGGACTCGGGAAGGGGAACATCACACACTGGGGCCTATTATGGGGAGAGGGGAGGGGGGAGGGATTGCATTGGGAGTTATACCTGATGTAAATGACGAGTTGATGGGTGCAGCACATCAACATGGCACAAGTATACATATGTAACAAACCTGCACGTTGTGCATATGTACCCTAGAACTTAAAGTATAATAATAATTTTAAAAAAAAAAGAGGTTAAAAAAAAAAAAAGATAATGACCTCCAGCTCTTTCTATGTCCCTGCAAAGGAGGAGATCTCATTCTTTTTTATGGCTGCATAGTATTCCATGGTGTAAGTGTAACACATTTTTTTAAATCCAATCTATTATTGATGGGCCTTTCAGTTGATTCCATGTCTTTGTTATTGTGAATAGTGTTGCAATGAAAATATGCATGGATGTGTCTTTATTATAGAATGGCTTATATTCCTTTGCACATGTGCCAAGTAATGGGATTGCTGTGTCAAGTGGTATTTCTGTCTTTAAGGGTGTAAATTAGTTCAGGCATTGTGGAAGACACTGTGGTGATTCTTCAAAGACTTAAAGAAACATAATATTCAATTTCCTGGAAAGAGGGAGACACTCTGCTCTTCCCATCTGTATTTTCCCACCATGATGTTTAAGTAGAAGAGAGACAATAAAATTATACAAGGAAGCAGTTGAATTTGGATCCCATACTCTCATAAGAACAGAGAAATAGTTATAATAGTCGGCATTTATGGAATGGTAACTATATAAACATAGTATGCTCATTGCTTTACATGGCTTAACTCATAAGTCAGTATCACTAAAGAGAATTCAGTTTCATACCTGTTGTGTAAATGAGAAAATACTATTCTATCTCTATTATTTATTAATTCATAAAAGGGAAGCAATTAGTTTATATGCCAGTGAATTAGGTTTTGACTGGAACAAGTATAGGAAGATTAAGAGCACCAGAACCTGAAAACTAAAATGGAAGTGGCTATACCAATGTGAGGTGTGAAAGTGGAGATAATTTATTTTATAAGGTAAGTGTGATAATTACTTATTTACATGTAGTGAATATTAAACAATACTTATTAGTAATTATTTAGAATACTAAATCTTAAATGACTGGGAATTGTAATATACTTTCTAGACACTTTGCTTTTAACATGTGTTGATTAATGGGATCTAATTAAACTAACGAGCTCTGCACAGCAAAAGAAACTATCATCACAGTGAACAGGCAACCTACAGAATGGGAGAAAGTTTTTGCAATCTATCCATTTGACAAAGGGTAAAATTCAGAATCTACAAAACTTAAACAAATTTACAAGAGAGAAACAACGTCATCAAAAAATAGTCAAAGGATATGAACAGACACTTTTCAAAAGAAGACATTTATGCAACCAACAGATATATGAAAAAACGCTCATCAGAAAGTCAGGAAACAACAGATGCTGGAGAAGTTGCGGAAAAATAGGAATGTTTTACACTGTTGGTGGGAGTGTAAACTAGTTCAACTATTGTGCAAGACAGTGTGAAAATTCCTCAGGGATCTAGAACTAGAAATACCATTTGTCCCAGCAATCCCATTCCTAGGCATATACCCAAAGCATTATAATTCTACGATAAAGACACATGCACACGTATCTTTTTTTTTTTTTTTTTTTTTTGAGGTGGAGTCTCGCTCTGTCGCCCGGGCTGGAGTGCAGTGGCCGGATCTCAGCTCACTGCAAGCTCCGCCTCCTGGATTTACGCCATTCTCCTGCCTAAGCCTCCCAAGTAGCTGGGACTACAGGCGCCCGCCACCTCGCCCAGCTAGTTTTTGTATTTTTTTAGTAGAGACGAGGTTTCACTGTGTCAGCCAGGATGGTCTCGATCTCCTGACCTCGTGATCCGCCCGTCTCGGCCTCCCAAGCACACGTATCTTTATTGTGGCATTATTCACAATAGCAAAGACATGGCACCAACCCAAATGTCCATCAACGATAGACTGGATTAAGAATCCAGTGCCAAATCCATGTGGCACATGTATACCATGGAATACTATGCAGCCATATAAAAGGATGAGTTAATGTCCATTGCAGGGACATGGATGAAGCTGGAAACTATCATTCTCAGCAAATTATCACAAGATCAGAAAACCAAATACTGCATGTTCTCACTCATAAGTGGGAGTTGAACAATGAGAACACATGGACACAGGAAGGGAAACATAACACACCAGAACTTTTCATGGGATAGGGGAGGGATAACATTAGGAGAAATACCTAATGTAGGTGATGGGTTGATGGGTTCAGCAAACCACCAGGGCACGTGTATATCTGTGTAACAAAACTGCACGTTCTGCACATGTAACCCAGACCTGAAAGTATAATTAAACCAGACCAAACAAAACAAACAAAAAAGGTGTTGATTAACAGGCCCGGCACAGCGGCTCAAGCCTGTAATCCCAGAACTTTGGGAGGCCGAGGCGGGCGGATCACGAGGTCAGGAGATCTAGACCATCCTGGCTAACATGGCGAAACCCTGTCTCTACTAAATATGCAAAAAAATTAGCCAGGCTTGGTGGTGGGTGCCTGTAGTCCCAGCTACTAGGGAGGCTGAGGCAGGATTATGGCAAGAACCCGGGAGGCGGAGCTTGCAGTGAGCAGATATCGCGCCACTGCACTCCAGCCTGGGCAGCAGAGTGAGATTCCGTCTCAAAAAAAGAAAAAAAAAAAAAGTGTTGATTAACATCTAGCTTATTATTTATATATATGTATATATAATATGTTGAGCAAGTGGAATAAAACATTTCTGTAACACGTAAAACTGATTTTATATTAATACTTTTTTTTCTTTAAAACTGTTTCTCAAAACTCTACTATAACAGGATACTTCTAGTAGGCAATCTTCAATTCCTTAAGATACTTGGTTAGACTGTGGCCATCAAGGATGGAACAGGCTTGAAGAGAGAGCTGCAATTTTCTTTACTAACCTATAATGGCCACAACGTTAGTATCATTACTTATATGTATTAGTACTTATCAATGAAAACTACATCTATGTCATATATCGTATCATATGATGTATACCACATCAGAATCATTACTTGAATTAAACTAGTGGTGATTCAACCCTCTCTGACACCTTACTTTTCCTTTTTGTTGTAAGAAATTTCCATAAACTTATTTTGCAAATTAAGTGTTTTTTACAATCAATGATTAGACTATTATTAGTAACAACTTGCTTGTAATCAGTTTTACAACTTATCACAGCACAGCAGCATCTCAAGAAGTTTGAGCACTGCAACTCTAGGTTACAAATTATCATCAACAAATGTGGATAATGTCAAGAGAATATGAATTTAATATTTAACAATGAATCATGAAGTATTTTGATAGCAAAGAAACTAACATTCTCTTCTGCTCCCAAGATGTAGGCAGTTTACTTAGAAGCAGAGGAGAAGCAAATTTACATGACTATATATATATACACAGACACATATACACACACACACACATACATATATATTTGTGTCTTCGTTGTACTCATTGAACTGCATACAAGTGTTTTTTCTTAAGCCAAGCTTTCATTAATTAATATACCAGATTAAATTAGTGAACATTACCATATATAAGCAGAGAATATCCAGTTTTCAGTTACTATGTTTTTATTATTCTACTCAACCATAGACTGTTGATTATTTAGAAGACACTATAAATATTTCACCTTGGTCATAATAAATAATGATCTGGTCAAGTAAACATAAAAATTAACTGATAGCTAATCTTGTTATAGTAATAAACAATGGACATAGATAAAATACTTATGTGCAAAAATGAATAAACAAATTATGCAGTGTGTAGAAATACCCACTACAAATTTAAATCATTTTCATAGTGAATATATGATATACATGTAATGCATGTCTGTTGTACCTATCAATTCATGAATAATGAGATACAGAGATAGATAAACACGTACATCTATGCAGTTATAGCAATTGAACCTGTGCTGTGTGTGTTCTCCAACAATATTATATTAAATGAGTATAGTCAACTCCTGATTTTATACACACACACACATATATATATACACACACACACACCTTTTTATGATCAGTTTTAATTTTAATTGTGGGATATTTTGCCCTAAGGATATAATACGTTTCTGGCACACTATTCCCATTTTGCAACTTGCCTATTGTTAGTCAGAGACTACAAGGGAGTTTAGCGTCACCAAAGCAAAACAAGATTACACAAATGAAAAATCTGCCGTTAGGTATTATCTCTATACTTCTCCCTATATTAGCAGAGAAAATTGACTTGATGTCCATTGCTGACTCTTCCAGAATTGTGGCTTCAGCATAGCTGAGTGATTTCATGGATATATTAGCCAGTTGGCATGAATGTTTTATAGTAAATAAACAAAAAGTCTCCGTATTAATTAGCTTTCTCATTATTCACTATCTTTATGAAATCTAAACTCATATTAAAGTAGGAACCCATATTATGACACTTATTTTACTCATGAAGAAACTGAGACGCACAGATTAGCATCTATGACTGACTAAAGTACAATTTATAATAGCAGATCGGAGAGTGGAACTCAGTACTTCTTTATCTCTATGCAATTCATTCAACAATCAATCAGTAAATATTTGTAGAAAGTCATGTATATTGAGCTCTGGGAAACTCATCTATTATTGCAAGAATCAGAAAGTTAAAAAGCAAGCAAATAAATTTGGAAGATAATTACGTGTTAAAATATGTACTATGCAGGAAGCTAACAAGGTAATTTGTAGAAAGTGTGATTGACAGGAGAGGTTGTGGTGATGCAGATCTATTGAATGATGGGAGAAATTTTCCCTAAGGAGATGACATTTGATGGGAGAACTGAAAAGCAATAGTAGTAAACCATAAAAACTTCTGGGAGAGGTACATTCTACATCAAAGGAACAGGAAATACAAGGTTTCAAGGTTAAGAAAGAATGTGGGGACTTCAAGAAACAGAAATTAATATAACTGGCATATTGTGATGGGAGCAGAGTAGAAGATGAAAATGGAGAAGTAAGCATGAGTCAGATCTTCGAAGCACTTCATGCCCTGGTAAAAAATGTAGATTTTATTCTATGTGAAATGGGAATCTTCTAAAGAACCTTAAGCATACATGATCTGATTTGACTTTTATAAAGAATGCTCTGACTACAATTTGAAGAATCATTTGTAGGGAAGCAGGAGTGAAAACCATTGCTGTAATGTAGATGTGAAATTAAGACTTGGACCACGGGGTTGACAACAGAGTTGGAGAGAAGTCAAGATATATGTTTGAATTTAAAATCAATAGGATTTCCTGGTCAGGTGGATATGGAGTGCAAGAGAAAATGATAAATGAAGGGTGATTTCCATATTTCTAGCCTGAGCAATTAGATAGCTACATCAGTTATCGAGATGGGAAAGACTAGGAGAAAAACAGAAATGGAAGAGTTATTGATAGAGAATTACATTCACAGTATGTGAAGATACTCCGTCAAGAGAAAATACCAAGTAGTCAGCCAGAAGCTCAGAGACAGGGAAATCTTGCACAAGTTATAAATTTGGTAGTATTGCTAGACAAAGTCCTCATTAAGATCACCAAGGGAGAGTCTATATAAGTAAGAGAAGGTGGTTCAGGACCAATCCATAGGTATTTTGTGAGTGTGCCTATGGAAAGGGCACACAGGAAAGGAAAATAAGAAAGGACAGCCAAAGGTGTAGGAGGAAACCAAGACACATTGAATGTTTTTCTTCATTGCCTTTCCCTTTATTGTCCTAGAACAATTATTAAATAATGACTAACTGAAACGTTTTACCACAGTTTGATTTCTAACTCTCATCCTTTTATTCTTTTTTCTCCTCTTTAAGTACCTTTATAAGAGGAAGTGCATTATTCTTGTCCATTACTGTAGTCTTACCTTCAGTGCAGTATCTGGAACATAGCAGACACTCAAGAACTATTTGGTCAAGAAACTTCTTTCCATTTTTGCTGCTCTTGTTTTTATTCTTACTTTGTTTCTTTTCTCAGGTTATCCTGTTTCATGACCTCTAATGGTCTGATCTAGGTCTCGGGGTCCCCTCTGGCTTGTTTTCTTTCCCTAACAGGTATATAACAAATTATGGATGTTTTCAGTTAAGAGCTACACTTAAACAGATTAAAAATGAAGGAGAAATTTACAAAAGAGCACAATTCACGATTTCACCAGCAAAATATTATTTTGTTTCTTTCTAAATTATATAAACTATATCTAAGGCTGTGTACAGTGGCTCATGCCTGTAATCCCAGCACTTTGGGAGGCCGAGATAGGAGAATCACTTGGGGCCAGGAGCTGGAGACCAGTTGGGCTATAACGTAGTGAGACCCTGTCTCTACAAATAAAAAATTAGCCAGACATGGTGGTGCATACCTACAGTCCCAGCTACTTGGTAGGCTGAGGTGGGAGGATCACTTGAGCTCAGGAGTTTGAGGCTACAGACCTATGATTGTAGCACTGCACTCCAGCCCCAGTGGTTGAGAGAGACCTTGTCTCTAAAAAAATAAAATAAAAATAAAATATAAATTATACTTGTGCTGTCCGACATTATAACCACTAGGCATATGTAGCTATTGGTCACTTGAAATGTGGCTAGTGCAAGTTGTGATGGGTCATTGTATAAAATATTCCAGATTTGAAGGCATTACTAACAAAAAAAAAAACCCTAAAATATGTCTTTATTAATTGAATATTATATGTTGAAAAGGTAATATTTTGGATACATTTATTTTAACAATGAATTACTAAAATTAATTGCAACTTCTAAAATTTGTTTAATGTGGATACTAGAAAATTTAAAATCAAATACATATCTCCCTTTATTGTAATTATAGTAAACAGTGCTTTGATAGTACTGTTCTATACTTTTGATATACAGAGCAAGGGCCTTAGATGATGACTTAGGTATGACTTAGTATATTGGTAGGCATGTAAAATCTCAGATCGTTTTTCAGGCCTATGAATAAAATTATGTTTTTTTAAGAAGATCCCCACATAATTTGAATGCATGCTGAAGTTTGCAAAATGCTGCTGTATGTATTGTTGCTGTCTCCAAAGAGCAAAGTGTGATTTTGCCGTCGGACAATGACATATCCAACCTCGTTTCCAATGTAATTCAGACTGAAATCTAAAGACTGCACATCATACAGTGATGCACAGAAAGGTTAATATCAATTGTGAACCCAGCTTGCAAGCCATAGTTCTGCATTTTCCACTACAAGGGTTTATGTGCCATACTTTGGAATTAGTGTAAGCAAAAGTCAGCTCACATTGCTTCTGCATTTTGTTACCTAGAGAGATTTGCATTTAGCAAATTTAGCTCAGCTGGCAGTTATAAAAAAGCCATTGCCAGAATGCCTGAGAAATTTAGTCTCTTGTACAATACTTAGAATGGTCAGCAGGAATGTTAGCAGACAACAGATCATTTTTGGAATTAATCTGCTTTATCACTACAGTGTAATTTAAAAGAGTTTTGTCTATCAGGAGTCATTTTTATTTGCTGGTTGTGATTTTTTCCAGGTTATATGTTATTCTCATGATAATATTTGCCTTAATAATAATATGTGGACTTTAATATAAATATGATTTTACAGGGGCATATTAATTATAAATATGTTGCAATAACTTCAAGAACCCAATATTTGACTATTTTATCTTTACATTTTATTAGCTTTATAAACTCTTAATTTGTTTAGATAGGGTTGGGAGAGAAGAGTTCCTTTTTAAAAATATTAAATCTATGTAAGCATAGTCATGCCATCTACTTATTTGCACCTGAGGTTCAGAAAAAATGTTATGAGAATTTAAAATTTTGACTTAATTTATTTGTAAAATATTGTACTTTAAAAATAATGGAAGATAATTGCAATATATCATATAGATCACATATTACCATTTAATATGATGCAGTACTTAGGCAATGGAAGCAGAATTTAGAAACCTCTATTTATTTGAATTGAATTATATTAAAAGAAATGAAAAAAGTTATTAACACATTTCCTAGAATATGCAACCCTTATATACTTGTTGTTATATAGTAGAGATTGTCATTTATCAATTTCCCCCTGTAGTAGTCAGAGCTAGATTTTAGGAGTCATAATTTTTATCGTTTGTTTTGTTTTTCACAATGCAAATGTGCAAATGTCAAACTCCCAGAACAATAAAATATTACTCTTCATATATATTATATCAATGATATAAAAACTGAGAATTATTAGACCTATGTGCAATGTAGAAAAGTGTTGAAACTCATTTCAAACATAGTATAAATGCATTGAAAGCATTATTGAGGAAGAATGAATAATATGGGTTTGAAGATGTGACAAATTATCCCAAAAATATGTAGTCATTTACCCAGCTGGTATCATGGCCACACGAACAAAACACTGTTCCCAAAGTGTTTCACTTACTTTCTATGACAAGTCTCAAGGACAGCCATATCTTCATTCTTATATTAAAGCTGAATTTCAGAAAAGTCAAGTAAATTACCCAAGGGCAAATAGGTAACTGAAGCAAAAAGTATAATTCATTTCTGTCTCATTTCAATGTTGATAATTGGCTCATTAACAA
Organism: Trachypithecus francoisi; assembly: GCF_009764315.1. NCBI lineage: Eukaryota > Metazoa > Chordata > Mammalia > Primates > Cercopithecidae > Trachypithecus > Trachypithecus francoisi. Next base: position 91,721,657 of record NW_022681454.1, read on the forward strand.
TGCCTCAATATCAGTCAAAACTATGTATTTCTGTGAAACCCCGTCTCTACTAAAAATACAAAAAATTAGCCGGGCGTGGTGGCAGGCACCTGTAGTCCCAGCTACTCGGGAGACTGAGGCAGGAGAATGGCGTGAACCCGGGAGGCGGAGCTTGCAGTGAGCCGAGATCGCGCCACTGCACTCCAGCCTGGGCGACAGAGTGAGACCCCATCTCAAAAAAAAAAAAAAAAAAAAAAACTCTGTATTTCTTTATCTTTGGTGTCATTTTAAAAATACTTCCAGTATGTAGGTATAATTTAGTAGGAAAGTTTGCTGAAATATATATATGTATACGTGTGTGTGTGTGTGTGTGCATATGCATGTCTTAAGATATTGACAATACCAATAGAATAATAATGATTTAGTTCATTTTTCATAAAACATTAAAATCACTGCCAAAGTCACTGATGTAAATACTTTGTGACATAATAACCACTCTCTTCATTATATGTAGCAGTTAAGGCCTGTGTATTATTGATCATTATCTAGTTGTAACAGTAAAAGTAATTGTACACTTGAGTAATTCTTGTAATTATTATTAGATGTATTCCATGTCTGTGCTTGTAAATGTGGAAAGAATCAATAGTTCAAAAGTTTTAATCAAGGACAGAGAGATTATGTCTGCAACTAACCCTCATTTCCAAGGCCTCCATCTCTTTATATTGTATCTTTATGGATTAAAAGTTAAGGCAGTTTCTCAGTGCCTGCATCACCAACAAATTACATATAGTGAGTTGAAGCTGGATTTATGGGAACAATTACTGCTGGTTATATTTAGTATATAAATACATCTGATGGTTCCCAACAGTTCTGGAGAGACATGGTCTTAATAATTCAGGAAAATATTGGGAATGCATTCTCTAGAAACACAGATAATCAATACAATACAGAGACTAATAACAAAATGAATAACTTTTTAAAAATTATTTCCACTTGAATTCTTTGTTAAACTGGGAAAACTCACATCTATGCAGATCAACAACTGTAAATGATTTTAAATTGTGCGATGTGGAAGTAAACGTTGCCGAGTTTGCCCAGGACAAACTGTGCTGATATATGGAAAATTTAGTTTATTTCAGTTTTTACAGAAAAGTATCTTCACACTTTAAAGTACTGGTAAAAAAAAAAAAAAAAAAAAAGAACAAGATGACTCAGGAATCAACACCTATATGTGATAAGTAGGAGTCTCATTTTTACTCCCCTACCCAACTTTCTCTCTGTTAGATGTGATAATGAACTGTGAAATGGTCAAAATGAGAGGAAGAAAAAAGGATATGGCTAATTTCCAAACTAGATAGTGTCAAATTCAGATTTGTCTGCAGTAACATTAGCTCTTGATATTTGTGATAAACATGAGACATTGCAAAATATATAATATTACCATTTGAATAGATGTAGTTATATGCATATTACATATAAATTTCTTATAATCATTTTAGTTTTAAAATGTTGAGGTGAGTTCAGATTAAGTTGTGAAAATGTCATTTTAGCCATGATGTATCATTTGAGTGATTAAAAAATTACTCAGATTCGATTGAATAACCTACATAACTTGTAAAATCAACAGAATACTTCTTCACACTTCCCATTTTATCAGTTTACCCACCTGATTTGGTCCCAAATTCCAATTCTTCTGCTCTCCCCTGCATCCTCACCCTCAATGCCTTAGTTCATTTTCTCATCATCTTTCACCCGGATTTTTGCAAGTCTTCTGCCTCCTCTCATATACTCTTTACTCATTTGATTCCCCTCATTTCCTCCATGGACATTCAGATTCTACTTATTGTAAAGTCTGCTTTTTCATAGTTCTTTGGCTAAAATGTTGTGTAGAGTAATAAAGAGAGAAATGAAATAATAGATGCTAAGCAGAGCCATGTATTAAAAGTTGCAGATTATTTTAAGAAATAATTTCTAATTTTTTAATTTAGCAAACACTCATTAAAACTCATTAACAAGTGCTCATTAACCATTAGGGGACGCAGAAGTTGCAGTGTACATCCTCTTCTGAAGATCTCCAAGAAGAGAGGAAGCATGTATTATTGCCAATGCCAAAAAATAGACAGTATGTATCAAACTGGGTCAGCTCTGATAATAGGAAGCAAAGTATCTACTGTCAATCAGAGATAGGAAGGAAAATCTCCCTCATGCGAAAACTAATGGTAGTTTTAGGAAGATTTCTATCTGGGAGTGGATAGAGAAGAGCGTATCAATTAAATAAAGTGATTTGGCACACGAAATACAACAGTATTGACATATAACAATACCAGAGGCTGGGTAATTTATCATGAACAGAAATGTATTTCCTACATTTCTGGAGGTTGGAAAATCCAAGAGCAAGGCCCCAGCACCTGGCGAGGATGTTTTTACTGAGTCATTACATGGCTGAAGGTGAAAGGGCATGTGGGAGTCAATTGCATTTTTAAATGCCTTTTTAAGGGTACCTAAATCCATTCACAAGAAAGGAACCCTTATGATCTATTTACCTCTTAATGGCCCCATCTCTTCATGTTATCACATTAGCAATACCTGAATTTTGGTGAGGACATATTCAAACTATAGCAGTAATCTCATGAAACATTTACATCATTTGACACATCTCATTAATATTTTTGTCTTCAAATTATCAAATAGTCTTTCATAAACATATAGTATATGATTATGAAATTTTTATAATTTCTAATTTTAGTCATATGCAAGAAGGAATAATTTATTATTATAATTTCTTATATATTTCAGTTAGAACCCTTTAAGATGGAAAACCCCTATAGTTAGTGACTACATAGATAAATTAAGTAGAAGTAAGTCAAGTTTTACAGATTTGCCTTATTGGCCTCCTCTTCTAACTCCAACTGTCCAATTAGTCTCCACTACAAGAGCACCCTGAAATAAAGATAGGAAGGCTTTACTGTCAGAACTCTGTTTATGTTTATTTTATGTCAATGCTAAGAGTGTTCTTTTAGGGCTTGTGAGCCAGTAGAAAACAAAACTGAACTTGAAGAAAGAAGCAATGGCAGAAACTTGAAGAAAGAAGCTATAGGACAGAGACTGGGATTTTGTGCCGATAACTCAACATTGTAACTTTGGACAAGGTACATAACCTCTTTGGCCCTCAGTGTTTTTGACTGACAATATAAGAAACTTCAATTCCATCATCTGTGATGTTTCTTCTTATTCAAATAAAGTACAGCTATAAAACATTGTCATCCTTCCGTTTTTCTCATATGTATCTGTCTCTTTCTTCTGAATAACTGGAACTCATACTGTTCCTCTACTACTTTTTTCCTCTGCCACCATAGAGTTGCATCAGTCTTTGAACAGAAAGAAAAAGTGCAGAAAGTTTGTGACTAACGTGACCTCCTCACAGATTTTGAATTATTACCTCAAGAAGAGTGAAAGTTGGGACAGCTTATATCATTGCAGAAAGATATTTTACCTGTCTACATATAATTTTACTGTGATGCAGCTTGTTTACTCTTTGTTAGAAAAAGACTGGCTTGCATCTTTGTGTCTTGGATACAGTACAGTTGCTCCATCATTTGCAGTACAGCTAATATTCATTTGGGTGCCATGCATGGATACATCTATTACCTCACTTGGTTTTCACCATAAATCCCCGAGATAGAGATGACCATTTTCCTCATTTCGAGTAAGGAATCCATGGCCAAGAGAAGTGAATAGCCCACTGATTCCATTAGCTAAACTAAAGACTATTTGAATTTCACCAGTTTTTCACCAGATGTCCTTTTCTGTTCTAGGATCTGACATCGCACATTGTGTTTGGTCTCTGGAGTCTCCTCCAATATTCAACTTCTCTTTTTTTCCCAGTCTTGACCATTTTAATGAGAAGTAGTCAGCTAGCTTCTTTGTTGAGTCTTTTTCAATATTAGTTTTAAAATTAAATTTGGATTATACGGTATGGGCAATAAAATATCACAGAAATGATATTTTTTTTCTCTCAGTGCTTCTTAGGAGTATATGATATCAACAAGTCTTATTACTGATTGTATTAACCTTGACTAACTATGTTTAACCATTTTTCTTTACTGTAACACTGTGATTCTCTTCTTTGTATTGGAAAACCATATGAGGGGGAAGTTTATGAGACTGTACCAATAGCCTGATATCTTGTTTCTCCTCAGATGTTTGCTCACTGATTTCAGCATCCAATCATAGTCTTATCTGCAACAATTATTACAGTGATCTTTGTCAAATTATATTTTATTTTTATAATTTCTTATATATTTAATCCAAAATAAGGGTAAAAATATTTCTATGGTCTTCTTTTTCTCTAGTCAATATTCTTCTCTCCCCTCTTCTCTCGTGAAAGCATGACAAAAAAGTGATTTACTGCATGATTTTTATTTCCTGAATGAATGAAGGTAACATTTTTGATGACTTTGTCTCCTAAAGGGGTTAAGATATTATGCTCTTTTCAATACCCAAAGGCGGACTGTAACATTCCCACAAATTTGAGAAATATTCCACTTATGATTGAGTCAGATGTTGTCACTCAAGCACAAGTTATCTTCCAGAGTTTGAACTTCCTATTGAAGTTATGCATCAATTATAGAAGCTGACTGAAATATTGCCATAGATTATATATGTGATAGTTTCCACATCTGAGGAGGAAAGCATCTATAATACATTTTCATTAAAGCAGCTCTCAATTCACCATCTGCTTAATTCCTACATCTTCATGCATATAACTTATGAGCAGTTTTCAAAAAATGAAAGAAAACTGAAAATGTAGCACAGCCAAGGCATGCATTGGTGGAACAGGTAAAATTGATTTTTATATTTGCTTGAGGACATGGATCACTTCCCCGAATCTGGTTTGCATTGATCAGTGTTGATGGGCTATAGATTAAATGTCATATATAAGCCCCAATTTTTAAATTCATTATCCTCAAGAGAAAAGTATCTGAAGAAGGATGGACTATATTTATAATCCATGCCAATATCAAGATGGAGTTTGATGCATCTGAAAGTGAGAAACTCTAGGAATAATACTATTTGCATTAATAAGAGGTAAAATATTTTCAATAAAGAGTCTATTTTTGGATTAAATCAGCCAATAAGTCAAGAAAAAGTGAAAAATATATGTGTTGAGGGTCTACTTTATACCTCTTTGCACAATGAGATATAGGGTTTAATCAGAGAAATTCTTTCTATTCAAATGTTGGCCATGGTAGGCACAGGAAAACAAGGAAAGTGGCAAATACTGAAAGTCAGGGTGACTTCCTCCCAACCCTAGAAAACTACTTTGGTAGCAGACCACTGGTGAATAGTGCAGCAGTGTTAACTTTCTGATTTCCATGATTGTGCTAATGTTGTGTAAGTTTTTAATATAAATGCTGGCTAGGGGGTATATATGAACCATGTGCTGTATTTGCAACTTTCTTGTAAGTATAAAAAAAAAATACAATCTTTTTTTAAAAAGCAGTAACAGAGCAGAATTAAATATTATAAATACTGTATAACAATAAAATAATTTCTATTTTTAAAGTTATTAATTCTGAAGACAACATAAAGATAAATAAAGTCCTTGTCCTCAAAGACTCATTGCTTAACATAGTTGAGAGCTCTTAGAAAATGTGGACAACGGCCGGGCGCGGTGGCTCAAGCCTGTAATCCCAGCACTTTGGGAGGCCGAGACGGGCGAATCACGAGGTCAGGAGATCAAGATCATCCTGGCTAACTCGGTGAAACCCCGTCTCTACTAAAAAATACAAAAAATTAGCCGGGCGAGGTGGTGGGCGCCTGTAGTCCCAGCTACTCGGGAGGCTGAGGCAGGAGAATGGCGTAAACCCGGGAGGCGGAGCTTGCAGTGAGCTGAGATCCGGCCACTGCACTCCAGCCTGGGCAACAGAGCAAGACTCCGTCTCAAAATATAAAAATAAAAAAAAAAAAAAAAAGAAAATGTGGACAACTTGGTGAGTTGACAGAAACTCTGAGTGGTATAGGGTCTTTCCTTCCTTCTTTTTGTCCCCCAAAAGTCTCAAAGCTGAAATCTTCCAAGAGTTAATAGGAAAATAATGTATACCCTTGAACAGAGTTTTATGTGTGAAATTTCAAAATAGATTCTTAACAAAGGATAGAACCTGTGCAAATATTATTGTGTCTATTTATAATTGATTTACATTAATTGTCATTTTTCAAGCACTGATTTTGTGCCATCTCTCCTGGTTCAGAAAGGAAATTACTGTTATACTAAATTTACAAATAAGAAATCAGAATCTCTAAAATACGATGACTGATGACATTTTTTTAGTAATGGGAAATGGAATTAAGATTTGAACTTCCTCACTATTAAAGAAGGTACAGGCAATGTTGATAGCCACAGCACAAGACAGAAGGGTAACTCGTCATGTAATGGCTTCACTGAGAAATGGTAGTGCAGCCTGAATGGTGTACACTCAGTGAAATTGCCAGAAAAGTGAGGTTCCTTTGTTCTAACAAGTATTATTTATAATAAATCCTATTGATGCTTGAAAAAGTAATTATAAATTTTTCTTCTAATGAGATGATATGGTTTTAGAAATATTTTATTAATGATTAATACATTTTATATGATATTTATATATTATATATTATATTAATTTAGACTTAGAGATTGTCACTTTTTTCAGAAGATTAAAACAAAAAATATACTTGTAGAACTTGGCAAATGCCAACTCTCTTTAATTATAACTGTTAAAATACAAATACTATATGATACCGAGAATGGGAGTTACAAGGCAGTATTTAATTTGGTATCTGCTAATAGATGTTATTTTGTGCTTCCTCATGAGATGTTTGAGGGATTTTAGTGATAATGACAGTTTTTCTTCAGTGCATATTGTGTTACAGACTTAAAATTTACATTAATTGAACAATTCATTTACTTATTTATTCAATTCATTTATTCAATAACTCTTCATATTGGTTATCTATGGCTGTTTCACACATTATTCCAAAACTCAGCAACTTAAAACCACAAACATATTCCCTCATAGTTTTTGTGAGTTAAAAATCCAGGAATGGCTCAGCTGGGTGCCTCTGGCTCAGGGTTCATTACAGAAACTATAATCAAGATATCAGTGAGGACTTCAGTTATCTCAAGGCTCAACTGGGAAAGCATCAGCTCTTAAGCTCATTCAGGTGACGGGCAGGGTTTTGTTCTTCATGGACTGTTGGACTAAAGCTTAAGTTCCCTGCTGCTTGGTGACTGAAAACCAGGGTGAATCACTCTCTAAGGCAGTTCACTACATAACAACTGATTTACTTGAGTGTGGGCCAAGTCAGACAACAAGAAAAAGGGAGCAAGACAAAAGCCAGAATCTCCTTGTAATCTAATCTTGGAAGTGGCATGCCTTATTTCTGCCATATTTTATCCATTAGAAACAAGTCACTAGATCCAGATCTCACTTGAAGAGAGAGGCTTGCACAACCATGAATCAGAGATCATTGGAAACAGTCCTACAGGCCACTTATCATGGCATTTATTACATTTTAACTGGATTACCCAATTTATAGACACCAGAAATATTGATCATGGTTTTAGGTAATGGCTTAACTTATGATCCCTATCCTAGAAGTAATTAAAATCCCTGGAATAATATAGAAAAATAAATGGATAAATTCTAACAATGATATGATAAATAGCATAGTTGCAGAATAAACAAACTGACTGACACAAGAAAACATATGGTGTGTTAGTCACTCTATTTGGGAACTGTAAGGCCTAAAGAGAAAATGGTATAACTGATACATGAAGAGAAACAGCCTCACAATTAGTATCAGGGTGTTCTGTATTTCCTATAACATTTAGGTCAACTTCAATTTTGAAACATATAAACAAAAATCTTTAAGTATATATAAAAATCCCTGGCCAGGCACTGTGGCTCACGCCTGTAATCCCAGGCATGGGAAGCCGAAGCGGGCGGATCACGAGGTCAGAAGATGGAGACCATCCTAACATGGTGAAACCCCGGCTCTACTAAAAATCCAAAAAAATTAGCCAGGTGTGGAGGTACGCACCTGTAGTCCAAGCTACTCGGGAGGCCGAGGCAGGACAATGGCGTGAACCCAGGAGGCAGAGGTTGCAGTGAGCCAAGATCACGCCACTGTACTCCAGCCTGGGTGACAGAGCGAGACTCTGTCTCAAATAACAACAATAATAATCCCATAGCTATTTTTTATGTGTGTGCACATTATTTGTGTGTATATATGTATACATATATGTATACATGCAAAAGATTCCACAAAATAGGATGAGAGGGACATGAAGCTAATGCAGCTTTTATGAAGGAGGTGGTGACACCTTTACTGAGATGGCTTAACATATAAGTTAGATTTTCTCAAGGTTTGCATCCCAATAAAAAAGGTACAATGGGTTTTAAGCTGTGTCAGTTAATGTATAACTAGTATTTAATGTCATTTTACTAATTGTCAACACAGCTGCTCTGGTTTAAAATTTTTAATATCATGACAGAGCTAATTTTAATAAAAGGTAACATTTTATGACCCCAAATAAATTACACCCCAATAAATGCATCTGCTGCACTAAAGTACCATAATATTGACCTGATAACTATTGAGCCAAAATCTTTCACACAATTCATCATAATTTATCTGGGTGACATATACTTATGACTTTCAGGTGCTACATCTCTTTACTGAATGTTTTGAAAACTGAGCTAAGACAACAACATCCATTTATATGAAAGAAAGAAAAAAACATACAGAAATATTTTAAGATTCTAACAGCATTTATTTAAATTTTCCACTTTATTAAGAAGTAGGCACCAGTAATTGAAAGGAAAACCTAGATGGGAGGAATTTACTGAAATCTCCTTGTTAAAAAAAGAACATAGCACTTCTCTGGCTTTGGAAAATACTTTCATAGTAATCAAACAAAGACATTTGATAGCAAACACTTGGAAGTGGAAATAAGCTAAGTTCTTTAATTTTTTAAGTAACCTTCTTTATGTTGATGTATAGCAAAACTATGTGGGTACAAAATAGTGTGGCATGCATCTTAACATTTTCTGTGTGTGTGTATGTGTCTGTTACATGTATACATATCTGTGTGTATATAATTTTTTTTGAGATAGAGTCTTGCTCTGTCACCCAGGTTGGCTCACTGCCACCTGGGTTCAAGTGATTCTCCTGGGTTCAAGCAATTCTCCTGTCAGGCTCCTGAGTAGCTGGGATTAGAGGTGCAATCCACCACACTCAACTAATTTTTGTATTTTTAATAGAGAATGGGGGGGCTCGGTTCATCACGTTAGTCAGGCTGTTCTCGAACTCCTGACCTCAGGTGATCTGCCTGCCTCGACTTCCCAAAGTGCTGGGATGACAGGGGTGAGCCACCACACCAGTCACATTTTCTGGCCATTTTTAATGTGTTAGTAAATGCTAAGTATGAGTATATTTACATCGCAAATATTATACCCTATATCATGATAATTTGAAATGACTAAAGAAAAAACAATGGCGTTCAATACTTTTACAGACACAGAGACCTAAATGAAAGAACAAAAAATAACAGCCCTAGAAAAGGATTTGATGGTGACTACTGAAAATATACAAACACAATTTCCATTGCCCTCTAGAAAAGTAAAAACAAAAGCATGATAGCTCTCAAATGTACTTTTGTTCAAATTATTCTAGCACACATATTGTAGTATTATGTCATTAAAGAATACTATAACAAAATTACTATTATGAAAAGTGGGCAATAATGATGATAATGGCAGCCATATTGAACGTCAGCTCAATATCCCCAGAATTACACTAAACTCTTTATATATTTTCCGCATTACGGACAATGACTCTGCAAATAGAGTATTATTGTTTTATTATTTTTTATGGATTGAAGTTACCTAATATTTATGAATATTAAGCATTAACCCAAGTCACACAGAGAATTGGTGTGAAACACTGACTTTGTTTAAATTTTAAAGCTCAGAATCTTGCAGGACTGTAATAATCATGGTTTGCAATATTCCTAAAGATTCAATAAAATGAATTTATAAAGGACATATACACACTATCAGGACACTCTTGGCAAAAAAAAAAAGTAGGCCAAAAGAATTATTGTAGTCTTTGTTTTTGAATCTCAGAGTAAAGCATACTAAGCTATCAAACTGACAATAAGTGTGAAATCATGAAGTGGAATAAATATAGTGTAAATGAGATATCATTATCTTACAAAGGCCACACCATAGAAATTAATAAACCATCTCCGTGCAAATAATTAATGCTGTTTAACCACCCAAAGAGTAAATAGAATAATGGATCGAATGTCTCAAGTTGGTTTTATTTATAAGCAGTAAACAAAGTTAAAGAATGTTGCTAAGTATAGGATAGGCAACAATTAAAAAGCAAGGAAAACACTCTTCTGAGAACTGCTACACATTCGTAGATCTGAGTTTCTTAAAAAGGATTTTATCGCTTGCCAAAGGTTGTAGAAAATTAATGAATAAAAACTAAATTTAAAACAACTAGGCGGGGCGCGGTGGCTCAAGCCTGTAATTCCAGAACTTTGGGAGGCCGAGACGGGCGGATCACGAGGTCAGGAGATCAAGACCATCCTGGCTAACACAGTGAAAACCCGTCTCTACTAAAAAAATCCAAAAAAGTAGCCGGGCGAGGTGGTGGGCGCCTGTAGTCTCAGCTGCTTAGGAAGCTGAGGCAGGAGAATGGCGTAAACCCTGGAGGCGGAGCTTGCAGTGAGCTGAGATCCGGCCACTGCACTCCAGCCTGGGCGACAGAGTGAGATTCCGTCTCAACAAAAAAAAGAAAAAAAAAAAAAAACTAAAAAGTATCAGGAGACTGAGAGCTGCACCTGCAAGTAATTTAGGCCTAAGTACAAATACACAAAAGTTAGGAATTAAATCCAAATGACATTTTGAAATTTACTCTTGAAAACAAACCAAAGCAAACAAAACATTTTACCACATTACAGATTACATAGGAGTGATATTTTTGAAGTTTTTTTTAATACAAAAATATATTTTCCGATACTTTATATCAACATATGTGAGGGGAACAAGAGGTACATTGGCAAAGGTAAATTGCACTGTCTCCTAGCCCTACACCTTTGTAAGATTTAAGGAGTCAGTGGGGATACCCAGTAACAATGACTCCTTTTCTGTAACAAAGTTGCATCAGGTAGAAGAAGGCAAACCCAGTTTAAAGAACTAGATTACCTGTAAGACCATGTATCTTTACATTTTCATTATCTCAGAGGATGAGCCATTCTCATAAGGTAAATATGGGACTTTTCCGAACCACTTTTATGAGTGGTTCAATGGTTAACCACAAAATATAGGTCAGAGGGGGACGTTCTAGTCATGTCTGAGAATGAATGATAAATATTGTTTCATGGCAACTTCAGATTTATTTACCACACCTCCTTATCATTTCTAGGTGCACAAATAATGCAACAATCCTATGACCCCTGGAGACTCAAATGTGTTGAATTATTTTATATAATAGCTAGGCACTGATAGTATAGTTTTGTAGTTTTAAAGTATTATCTGGAGTTATTTCCTTTGGGTTATTATCTTTATAAAATGCAATGTATCTTTTTCATTTTCACTCATCTTCAGTATTATATTTCACAATTTCATATTGTGACTTCTATATAATGAGGAATAATTAGTGCACATTAGTGAAACTCATCTTTATTTGTGAGAATTTCCGCTTAAGCTTGGATCAAACATGCTCGCACATGACTGCCTTTGATTTTACCTATAAAATAATAGATTTTGTAGTCCAGTGAGCAATAAATGCTTCCCGTCTCTCCCCTATATTTACCAGTAGATAATAATGAAATGTCACAGACTTGAACATTATTAAACTTATATTTGAGATCCCTTTCAGAATTTGTCACCTTTCCTGCTGCTGTCTGCCTTTTCTCCTCTTTGTTGTGTCTCATAAATTTTTATGACCTCTTTGCGTTGGAAATCTGTAATTTTTCCCAGAGCTCTGCTAGGTACCTTATAGCAATAATAAAACTCTTGTCACTTTCCATTGCAGCTACTTTCAGAGTGAGGCTTACTGACTTCACTCTGCAGCATATTAGATAAAATAATCAATATGCTCAGGTTGAAAAATTAAATGCAGCATTTGTATACCCATTGAATTACAGTGCTTTGAGCTTGGAACAGATGGCTTTGCAAGACATTTGCTAGCTTACTTGAGAATGGCTATTTTTTTCTTCTTTTTGTTTCTACTTGATTTTGCATTTGCAATAATAATAATAAAAGAATTGCCCAAGATGATTGGTATAAAATCCATTTGGCTATTCTTGAAAAACAAGAATTGTAACTACTGAAAGTAATAGCATTAAAACAAACAAAAACAAACAAACAAAAAAAAAAAACCTTTCTGTTGAATGCAGTTACTTTCTGAGTAAATTTAGAGTATTCTCTTATCTTACATTTGTGAACTTTTTGTGTGCTTGTCCCTATTTACCTCGCCTCTGTTTCTTACCCGAAGTGAACTTACGTATGGTTGTAATATTTCTATTGTAAAACTATTGAATAATAGGGAATACAAAATTTTTCAATATTGTAGAGTTATGGCTATACTTATTTTTACCCAAAATAAGTTAATGTTTACATTCATCCCCATCTCTTGTCCCATATTTCTCTTTCAATCTCTTTCCCTTCAATATAGTCATGATATTGTATTCTTTACATAGGCAGTTTGGAGAGGATGGTTAGGCATTTAAGAAAAGGACTGACCCATTGTTTCCACAAAGATCTCAGGTTACTGATTATTCTGTGAAATTTGGACTACCCCAAAGACTACAGAGCATTGAATTAACTTACTTGCTCAACACTATTTGTTAAGTATCTATTATGAGTTAGGTAGACATTTGTTGGAGGTTCCTAGATATAAAGCAGTTTATAACATATAAGAACTTGTGATCTTAGAGTGTGACTATAATTTAAATTATATTTGTATACATTGAGAAGGAAGAAATGTCTCTGCCCACTAGAGACATTTTATTCCTCATATATGAGACTATCAAGATGCAGAGATATAATATAGAGACTAATTATTCCTCATATAAATTACATTTATGTTGTCTTGTATCTTTGTTCCCAGGATTGTTCCAGTAAACACTGGAAATTGTACACTTTAAATTGTAAACACTACTGAATAGAACTTGTTTTTCCAGTCAGCATATAGTTTCAGGGGCCAGTAGAAGGAAACCTCTATTTTATCCAGTGTCTGAGGACACAATGAGATTGTCTTTGAAAGTTGCAGATGTTTGAAGATATGTCCTTTGTAGTTTGGAGGACATGGAAACCAATCCAGAACTGCATTTGAATAAGGAAATTAGAATAGATGCACAAACAGAAGAAGGAAAAAAGCAAACTGAAGCACAGCAATGAGGCCTAAAAGATGTAGGGCTATAGAAATAGATTTAAAACCTTATATTCCAATGTGTTTGTGTTACAAACTCAGTGACTCAGTGATCTTAATATTAGACAACAACTCCTTAGAATCACATAACATGTTTCACACTTTAAGTTATTGTTTTTGTTTGTTTGTTTGTTTTGAGACGGAGTTTCGCTCTTGTCACCCAGGCTGGAGTGCAACAGCAGGATCTCGGCTCACCGCAACCTCCGCCTCCCAGGTTCAAGTGAATCTCCTACCTCAGCCTCACAAATAGGGGAATTTTTTTGTATGTTTAGTAGTGATGGGGTTTCACTATGTTGGCCAGGCTGATCTCGAAATCCTGGTCTCAAGGAGTTCGCCCTGGCCTCCCAAAGTGCTGGGATTACAGGCATGAGCCACCACACCTGGCCTATCATTGTTCTTAATTCTTATATTTTACAAGAAAAGCCGGCTCTCAACTGATGTTCAACACATGTAACATATGGAACTGGGCCCCTAAATTGATCAATAACTCAGGTTGATGAAAGGCTATGTTTTTAAGGCAAACACCACACAGTCTTTCACATTGGTGCTAACAGAGGCATTTTGGTATATTCCCTGGATGCAGCCAAATCCTGTGGTGAAAACCTGGTGAATGGGCTATGCTACAGTGTGTGTTGGAGGGGGCTCACACGGGAATACTTCCCAACTCTGTTTGGTGACTTCACATTGACAGCCAGCCACAGTGGGAGTATTTGCACTACAGAAATCAATAAATTCTTCAAACATGTATCTTTTTTCTAAGAAAGCTGGTTGTTAAATAGCCCCTACACAACTGTTCTTGGAGGAATAAAAGGTTTGCCTTTGCCTTTCTCCCAAGTCGTATTTGAGAATTGCAGTGAAAGCATAGCATCTCAGCCCTCAGCTCTAGAGACGTTCCTCTTCTAGCGGGCAGAGACATTTCTTCCTTCTCAATCTATACAAATTTTATGCTTGTCAATAGAGGTGAGATTATTGGCTCACTTTTCCTCCCAAGTGGATACATCTCTCTTCTTTATTTTCTCTCTCCCTCCTCTCATCCTCCCCTTCATATGTGTTATTCAAAATGTGTTTGTGCATTCGAGTGGCATTGTGGGAAGATGAAGTGAAGAGGGAGAAAACTCAAATGATATTGCACATTGGCCACTGGCACACACTGTTCTAGGTGCTTTATATATTCTCTTTTTAATTATTTTTATTATTTGAAACCCAAAAAAAAAGTCATACCATTGTGAGAAGAGCCAGTTTTCAGGAAAATGAGATGTGGAATTTTAATATAACTTGAAGAGCTAAAGAGGTAATTTTTACTGAAGTGAAGTAACAAAGTAGGGCCTTGTATAAGAATTTCACAATACCAAAATTTATATTGTAATAATAAAATTGTAATAGTAAAAATGTGATAGTATTAATGTATTCAGTTTTTTATTCTCTGAATGATATATGGCATTTACTTTGATATCATTTTATGTCATCTGGAAATGACTCTACTATTGCTACAATATACCAAAATATCTGGGCACAATAAACAATTACAGCATTTTCTCTGTCTTTTAGACTTCTCAGATAATGCTACAATATGTAAAAGTATTTGAGCTTGATTAAAAATGCAAGCATTTCTCCAATCTTTTTGATTTCTTAGTTTTGGAAGACTTGATATTCTACTGATCATTGCTATTATATACTGTAATGACACCTGTCATGATTTTTAAAAGTTTTTTTTCCCATTATTAACATGGTAACATAGAGTTATGTCATTAAAACGTTAATCTTGGCCAGGTGCAGTGGCTCATGCCTGTAATCCCAGCACTTTGGGACGCTGAGGTGGACGGATCACCTGAGGTCAGGAGTTTGAAACAAGCCTGACCAATATGGTGAAACCCTAATTTTTGTAGAAAAACAAAAATGAGCCAGGTGTGGTGTCAGGCGCCTGTAATCCCAGCTACTTGGGAGATTGAGGCAGGGGAATAGCTTGAACCTGGGAAGCAGAGGTTGCAGTGAGCCAAGATTGTGCCACTGCACTACAGCCTGGGTGATAGAACGAGACTCTCTCTAAATAAATAAATAAATAAAAATAATAAATAATAAATAATAATCTTATTTCAATGTTTGCTACTAAAAGGTTTTTCAATTATTTTTATCATATCATATCATATTATACATATATTTGCCCAAGCACACACACATGTGTGTCTATGCATGTATGTTTCTTTAACTCATGGCTGAAAGAGTACCACAGAAGACATAAATCTCAAATCTGTGTCTGGGATTGTAATATGGGGAAACAGGTCAACCTTACACTACAGTGCACATTTGCATTGCATTGTACATTCTTGGTGTCTTCAGGAGATTGATGTGATGAAAATCCTCATTCTACAGGTTGGAGATGGGGAATGAGAAGTCAGGAGCCGGAAAATCCTAAACTCTTTTAGATCACTCTGATTCCATCTAGTAAATTACCTTTCTCTGAGATATTTTCAAGGTCTGAAATGATAGTGTACTTACAAGAGGTCATTATGACTTCTGGCACCCGTTGGAGCAGGCCTAATGTCTTGCAGCAAATATGAGAGTCTAAATGCATTGCTGTAAGTGTCAGGCTGGCAGCAAATGCATTATGCTTCTCCAATTGACCCTTTCTGCTCCTGTCTCTCACACTCTTACCAGATAGACAGTTAGCAAGCAGGCTGTCCTATCGAAAGGATTATCTCATAACAAATGTGGCTATTTAAAAGCGAACCGTGTTGCTGAAACTCTGAAAGCCTTGAAAGAGGTTTATCCATCATACCTTAGCTACCCACTGCAGTCTTGATGATTATCAAAGAGCCTCATCATGTTTGGTATCTTATATCTTTAAAATAATATTTCTATATTCACTTCAGGTGCTTTGCTTATTAATACTGAGATGTAGTAGGTGATACAGTAGGAGTTATGTGGCAACATTTAGGCTTCACACTATCACAAAAAAATCATTATGTGTCAAGGCAGTGAAAGAGCTAGTGTGTTAGGAAGCATTATCCTTGAGTGAAAGGAGTTCATATCTGCTCATAATGTGTGAGCTGTAAGTTTGATATAGTCAGAAGAGTAAGATACAGGAGCTCAAAAAACCTGAGCTCTGATCCTAAGACTCTCTCTAAGTCTATGTAACCCTATGTGATAAAATAACTTGGAGTGGGAGGAGGTTTCTCCTGAGATCAGAGGCCCTAGTGTAGCCATCCCTGGAGATATAAATCGTTAACTCACGAAAAGCAAGGAGACAAACATTATTTGTTTTGATGGTGTTGGAAAGAAACAGTTTCTTGGAAGAAATTGTTATTATGTAGCACATTCTTAACCTCACCTAAGCTGAGGGAAGTTGAAGAGGATATGGATTGTGTGTCTGCTGACTGAAATGAAAGCAGGGGTCTGGCCTCACAGCAGTGAAGGCCTAAAGGTTTTAGGAAACACTGCGAAAATCATTTTATCACTCTGGTTCTCAGTTTCTTCTTTTATAAAATGATGGTTTTCAAATGATCCTACAGGCTCTGGAATCTGAAGTCCTGCATTGAAATTTTAGCTTTGTCACTTACTAGTTGTGTGATAACAGCACAGCAGTTAAGACCCTCGTGTTGAAACAGATCAGAAAATCTAACTCTTAGTGGCTCACGGAAAAAATTAAAAGAACAGGAAAACATAATGAAATGTATTTATTACTCACATATCATGAACTCCAGGAATGTTTGTCAAATCACATATCAGACATCTCTTGTGGAGTCCTTCTTGGTTGCTCCTAAAAGCTATGGCTTTATTTTCTCTTAAATTCAAATACTTTGGAATAATTAGACTAACTTGATTCATATACTCCCCTGAATCAATCCCATGGTTAAATAGATATTTGGGCTGACTGTTCAAACTCTACTTTAAAAACTCCAGAACTTACTCCCTTGAAATTAGTGAAACTGGGCAAACATTGAAATCATTTCTTAATTTCTCATAATCAGTTATTTAGGATATATGTTACATTGAAAACATTTCATTTTTAAAATAACTATCCTGCCTTGATTACCTTTTATTGGCCTAGAGAATTGTTTATTTATGTATTTTGAACTATGTATTTTGAACTATTTTCACTCATCTTAATAAAAGAAAATAATACTCTCTATGTCATAATGAAGTAGATGTTCTGAACATGTTCTTCTGTGTTTTCCTGGCTTTTCAAATTAAAGTATGAGTTGCTTCAAAATTTAATTGAGGCTATTGGGACTACAGAGTTCTTGCCTTTAAGAAAGTTAAATTTCCAAATGTGTGTGGTTTCAGTTAATTGCAGTGTAGCACCACATGCATGAGATTTTATATTCAGAAGAGAGGAAATTTTATTTGGTGTGTTTATAGCAAATACATTCAGTATTATTGTTCAAACAAGCTGAAATTATTTACAGAATGTTATATGTATATGTTTTTTTCTGGGAAGAGAGTCCATAGTTCTTGTTAGATTTTTTTCCAAAAGGGTCCATGACTATAGAATCATAGAATTAATGTATGAGATAATTTATTTTTCTTTTAAAACCCAATAAGCTCACTTCAAAAAAAGTTGATGGCATTTTATTTATGTTAAAGAGGAACATCTTTAAAAAATATTATTTAACTAATATTCACTTGAATTGCAATCATTTTATGGTAAAGCTATGCTTAGATTTAAAATTTCCCTCTTAGAATATATATTTTTGGACTCAGACTGCTATGGTGATCAATAATGATTTGTAGAAAATTATGGTATAGCTTGAAGTCTTTTATTTTAAAATATTCTTTGTGACAATATTCTTGGCTGGTCCTTATTTGGTGTCTCAAACTTTGCTCAAACTTCAAGTGTGTTTTTAATGTACTATTTTTTTCCATAGGAAGTGGAAGCTCATTGTATAAAACTTTTAATATATAGGAAGGTAGGAAAATAGAAAACCATCCCTAATTCTTAACCTAGCCACTGTCAAAATTTGCATGCATCATTCTTGTGTACTTTTCTATGCAGTAAAAACATGTATGACATTTGTAATTGCACCATGTATAGAACTTTGTTTTCATTTATTAATTAATTTATAAAACATTTGTCAGGGGCTTACAAAGTAAAGTAACCAATTTTCCCAGTTTGCCTGGAACTTTCCTGCTTTTAACAGATTTTTAACAGGATCCTCACCTCCTGGAAAACCTGTTAGTCCTTGGCAAACTGGGAGAGTTGATCACCCTCTGATAAAGAAAGATGAATAGGCCAGGCGCGGTGGCTCAAGCCTGTAATCCCAGCACTTTGGGAGGCCGAGACGGGCGGATCACGAGGTCAGGAGATCGTGACCATCCTGGCTAATACAGTGAAACCCCGTCTCTACTAAAAAATACAAAAAAACTAGTCGGGCGAGGTGGCAGTCGCCTGTAGTCCCAGCTACTTGGGAGGCTGAGGCAGGAGAATGGCGTGAACCCGGGAGGCAGAGCTTGCAGTGAGCTGAGATCCGGCCACTGCACTCCAGCCTGGGCGACAGAGCGAGACTCCGTCTCAAAAAAAAAAAAAGAAAAGAAAAGAAAAGAAACAGAAAGCTGAATAAAAACAGACTGTAGACTATCAAGGTTAGTGTGGGAGTGATATATATTCTAAAGTTGCTATATCTTACATTTTTTACTTATTAGTATTTTTCACCTTACTGCATACTTTTATTAGTACTTTTACAAAAGTAAACTTCAATGGGTTGAATGCAAAATCAGTAATAAATCTATTCCTTTAGCATAGATTTTTGAATCATTTCCTAGTTTTGCTATCATAAACAACAAACAAATAAAATCTCTGATCACAGCTTCTTTTGATGGTTATATATTTCTTTCAGGACAGAGCCATAAGATATATACTTGCTGGGGTTAAGAGTATAAATGTATTAGATTGATGATACACGCTGTCGAGTTGCTCTCCAAAAAGATTTTACTAGTTTATATTTTCATTAGAGATATATTTCAAATATGACAGGATTTTATTATTCTCAGCTAGATACAAACTTTATTCATCAGGAACAGTTTGTCCAATATTTGTCAGATAATATTCTCCCAGGTATTCTGAAAGATAACTCTAAGAATAATAATAAGGAAACCTGTTTGCATTTTTTTTTTACTATTATACTTTAAGTTCTAGGGTACATGTACATGATGTGCAGGTTTCTTACATATGTATACTTATGCCATGTTGGTGTGCTGCACCCATCAACTCGTCAGCACCCATCAACTCGTCATTTACATCAGGTATAATTCCAATGAAATCCCTCCCTCCCCTCCCCTCCCCGTAATAGGCCTAGTGTGTGATGTTCCCCTTCCTGTGTTCATGTGATCTCATTGTTCAATTCCCACCTATGAGTGAGAACATGCAGTGTTTGGTTTTCTGTTCTTGCAATAGTTTGCTGAGGATGATGGTCTCCAGCTGCATCCATGTCCCTACAAAGGACATGAACTCATCCTTTTTCATGGCTACATAGTATTCCATGGTGTATATGTGCCACATTTTCTTAATCCAGTCTGTCACTGATGGACATTTGGGTTGATTCCAAGTCTTTGCTATTGAGAATAGTGCCGCAATGAGCATACATGTGCATGTGTCTTTATAGCAGCATGATTTATAATCCTTTGGGTATATACCCAATAATGGGACGGCTGGGTTATATGGTACTTCTAGTTCTAGATCCTTGAGGAATTGCCATACTGTTTTCCATAATGGTTGAACTAGTTTACAATCCCATCAGCACTGTAAAAGTGTTCCTATTTCTCCACATTCTCTCCAACACCTGTTGTTCCCTGACTTTTTAATGATTACCATTCTAACTGGTATGAGATGGTATCTCATTGTGGTTTTGATTTGCATTTCTCTGATGATCAATTATGACGAGCATTTTTTATGTGTCTGTTGGCTGTATGAATGTCTTCTTTTGAGAAATGTCTCTTCATGTCCTTTGCCCACTTTTGGATGCTGTTGTTTGTTTTTTTCTTGTAAATCTGTTTAAGTTCTTTGTAGGTTCTGGATATTAGCCCTTTGTCAGATGAGTAGATTGCAAAAATTTTCTCCCATTCTGTAGGTTGCCTGTTCACTTTGATGGTAGTTTCTTTTGCTGTGCAGAAGCTCTTTAGTTTAATTCAATCCCATTTGTCAATTTTGGCTTTTGTTGCCATTGCTTTTGGTGTTTTAGACATGAAGTCCTTGCCCATGCCTATGTCCTGAATGGTATTACCTAGGTTTTCTTCTAGGGCTTATATGGTTTTAGGTCTAACATTTAAGTCTCTAATCCATCTTGAATTAATTTTCATATGAGGAGTAAAGAAAGGGTCCAGTTTCAGATTTCTACTTATGGCTAACCAATTTTCCCGGCACCATTTATTAAATAGGGAATCCTTTCCCCATTTCTTGTTTTTCTCAGGTTTGTCAAAGATTAGATGGCTGTAGATGCGTGATATTATTTCTGAGGACTCTGTTCTGTTCCATTGGTCTATATCTCTGTTTTGGTACCAGTACCATGCTGTTTTGGCTGCTGTAGCCTTGTAGTATAGTTTGAAGTCAGGTATCATGATGCCTCCAGCTTTGTTCTTTTGACTTAGGATTGTCTTGGCAATGCAGGATCTTTTTTGGTTCCATATGAACTTTAAAGCAGTTTTTTCCAATTCTGTGAAGAAAGTCATTGGTAGCTTGATGGGGATGGCACTGAATCTATAAATTACCTTGGTCAGAAAGGCCATTTTCACAATATTGATTCTTCCTTTCCATGAGCATTGTATGTTCTTCCATTTGTTTGTGTCCTCTTTGATTTCACTAAGCAGTGGTTTGTAGTTCTCCTTGAAGAGGTCCTTTGCATCCCTTGTAAGTTGGATTCCTAGGTATTTGATTCTCTTTGAAGCAATTGTGAATGGAAGTTCATTGATGATTTGGCTCTCTGTCTGTTACTGGTGTATAAGAATGCTTGTGAAAGGGAATACTTCCAGTTTTTGCCCATTCAGTATGATATTACTTGTGGGTTTGCATAAATAGCTCTTAGTATTTTGAGATATGTTCCATCAATACCGAATTTATTGAGAGTTTTCAGCATGAAGGGCTGTTGAATTTTGTCAAAGGGCTTTTCTGCATCTATTGAGATAATCATGTGGTTTTTGTCTTTGGTTCTGTTTATATGCTGGATTACATTTATTGATTTGCATATGTTGATCCAGCCTTGCATCCCAGGGATGAAGCCCACTTGATCATGGTGGATAAGCTTTTGGATATGCTCCTGGATTTGGTTTGCCAGTATTTTATTGAGGATTTTTGCATCAATGTTCATCAGCGATATTGGTCTAAAATTCTCTTTTTTTGTTGTGTCTCTGCCAGGCTTTGGTAACAGGATGATGTTGGCCTCATAAAATGAGTTAGGGAGGATTCCCTCTTTTCCTATTGATTGGAATAGTTTCAGAAGGAATGGTACCAGCTCCTCCTTCTACCTCTGGTAGAATTCAGCTGTGAATCCATCTGGTCCTGGACTTTTTTTAGTTGGTAGGCTATTAATTATTGCCTCAATTTCAGAGCCTGCTATTGGTCGATTCCGGGATTCAACTTCTTCCTGGTTTAGTCTTGGGAGAGTGTAAGTGTCCAGGAAATTATCCATTTCTTCCAGATTTTCTAGTTGATTTGCATAGAGGTGTTTATAGTATTCTCTGATGGTAGTTTGTATTTCTGTGGAGTCGGTGGTGATATCCCCTTTATCATTTTTTATTGAGTCTATTTGATTCTTCTCTCTTTTCTTCTTTATTAGTCTTGCTAGCAGTCTATCAATTTTGTTGATCTTTTCAAAAAACCAACTCCTGGATTCATGGATTTTTTGGAGGGTTTTTTGTGTCTCTATCTCCTTCAGTTCTGCTCTGATCTTAGTTATTTCTTGCCTTCTGCTAGCTTTTGAATGTGTTTGCTCTTGCTTCTCTCGTTCTTTTATTTGTGACGTTAGAGTGTCAATTTTAGATCTTTCCAACTTTCTCTTGTGGGCATTTAGTGCTATAAATTTCCCTCTACGCACTGCTTTAAATGTGTCCCAGAGATTCTGGTATGTTGTATCTTTGTTCTCATTGGTTTCAAAGAACATCTTTATTTCTGCCTTCATTTCATTATGTACCCAGTAGTCATTCAGGAGCAGGTTGTTCAGTTTCCATGTAGTTGAACGGTTTTGATTGAGTTTCTTAGTCCTAAGTTCTAGTTTGATTGCATGTGATCTAAGAGACAGTTTGTTATAATTTCTGTTCTTGTACATTAGCTGAAGAGTGCTTTACTTCCAATTATGTGGTCAATTTTGGAATAAGTGCGATGCGGTGCTGAAAAGAATGTAAATTCTGTTGATTTGGGGTGGAGAGTTCTGTAGATGTCTATTAGGTCCACTTGGTGCAGAGATGAGTTCAAGTCCTGGATATCCTTGTTAACTTTCTGTCTCATTGATCTGTCTAATGTTGACAGTGGGTTGTTGAAGTCTCCCGTTATTATTGTATGGGAGTCTAAGTCTCTTTGTAAGTGTGTAAGGACTTGCTTTATGAATCTGGGTGCTCCTGTATTGGGTGCATATATATTTAGGATAGTTAGCTCTTCCTGTTGAATTGATCCCTTTACCATTATGTAATAGCCTTCTTTGTCTCTTTTGATCTTTGATGGGTTAAAGTCTGTTTTATCAGAGACTAGTATTGCAACCCCTGCTTTTTTTTGGTCTCCATTTGCTTGGTAGATCTTCCTCCATCCCTTTATTTTGAGCCTGTGTGTGTCTCTGCATGTGAGATGGGTCTCCTGAATACAGCAGACTGATGGGTCTTGACTCTTTATCCAATTTGCCAGTCTGTGTCTTTTAATTGGACCATTTAGTCCATTTACATTTAAGGTTAATAGTGTTATATGTAAACTTGATTCTGTCATGATATTAGCTGGTTATTTTGCTTGTTAGTTGATGTAGTTTCTTCCTAGCATTGATGGCCTTTACATTTTGGCATGTTTTTGCAATGGCTGGTACCGGTTGTTCCTTTCCATGTTTAGTGCTTCTTTCAGGGTCTCTTGTAAGGCATGCCTAGTGGTGACAAAATCTCTAAGCATTTGCTTATCTGTAAAGGATTTTATTTCTCCTTCACTGATGAAACTTAGTTTGGCTGGATATGAAATTCTGGGTTTAAAATTCTTTTCTTTAAGAACGTTGAATATTGGCCCTCATTCTCTTCTGGCTTGTAGAGTTTCTGCTGAGAGGTCTGCTGTTAGTCTAATGGGCTTCCCTTTGTGGGTAACCCGACCTTTCTCTCTGGCTGCCCTTAAGATTGTTTCCTTCATTTCAACTTTGGTGAATCTGGCAATTATGTGTCTTGGAGTTGCTCTTCTCGAGGAGTATCTTTGTGGCGTTCTCTGTATTTCCTGAATTTGAATGTTGGCCTGCCTTACT
This sequence comes from Trachypithecus francoisi, assembly GCF_009764315.1. Taxonomy (NCBI): domain Eukaryota; kingdom Metazoa; phylum Chordata; class Mammalia; order Primates; family Cercopithecidae; genus Trachypithecus; species Trachypithecus francoisi. Next base: position 91,745,533 of record NW_022681454.1, read on the forward strand.
AGGTTGGGGAAATTCTCCTGGGTGATATCCTGAAGAGTGTTTTCCAACTTGGTTCCATTTTCCCCCTCACTTTCAGGCACTCTAATCAGACGTAGATTAGGTCTTTTTACATAATCCCATACTTCTTGCAGGCTTTGTTCATTTCTTTTTCCTCTTTTTTCTTTAAACTTCTCTTCTCTCTTCATTTCATTCATTTGATCCTCAATCGCTGATACTCTTTCTTCCAGTTGATCGAGTCGGTTACTGAAGCTTGTGCATTTGTCACGTATTCTCGTGTCATGTTTTTTATCTCTGTCAGTTCGTTTATGGCCTTCTCTGCATTGATTATTCTAGTTATCCATTCTTCCGTTCTTTTTCAAGATTTTTAGTTTCTTTGCGCTGGGTACGTAATTCCTCCTTTAGCTCTGAGAAGTTTGATGGACTGAAGCATTCTTCTCTCAACTCGTCCAAGTCATTGTCTATCCAGCTTTGATCCACTGCTGGCGATGAGCTGCGTTCCTCAGTTGAAAATGCAGACATCACCCATCTTCTGTGTCGCTTGTGCTGGGAGCTGGAGACTGGAGCTGTTTCTATTCGGCCATCTTGCTCCGCCCCCCTATTTGCATTTTTACATGAGAATTTCAGTTAAATGTAACAATCTCATTGGTGAAAAATAAAAATACTTTTGTATCCTCAGGGCTTTAAGAAAGGTATTTCCATTGGCCAAGATGCTTAATGTATAGTCATTTGTGAAAAATTCTCATACTTAGAAGAGTTAATAACTCTACTTAGACTCAGTAACTATTTAATTTACTAACTTGAGAAATGATATACGAATAAGTGAGAATAGTCACAGTTTTTTTTTTTTTTTTTTGTCATCAAAGACACTATTAGCCAGGGTCTTCACATAATTCTTCACATAAGAATTATATTTAAAATAATCTGACATCAGATTTTCAAAATAAAATTGAGACATCCTGAGAAGTATTTAATATCATGATTTGAGCTATTAGATGAAGATTCTGATATAACTTTTTGTTGTTGTTGCCCTCTTCTCCTTTCTTGCAGAACTTTTATTTTACTAGAAGAAATAAGTCTCTAGCTTAATAAAAAAATCTAACCCCAGTATGACCAAATAAAGGTATCATCCTTTGATTCAAAGTAACTTATAAAAACATAAAATATTATTTTATTAATAGGTATCTAGCACAGCAGAATAACCTTGTAACTATTTTATATATTAAAAACTAATAATTAGATTTAATAGCAATTTACCTCTCATATTTTTCTATATATGTTTCATACTTTGTTAAACCATAATAAGTATGTCAAGTAGTTTTTATTTTTTATCAACTAAATATTCCATTAAGGGTACACATGGACATAAAGATGGAAATAATAGACACTGGGGACTCTAAAAGTGGGGAGGGTGGGTGGGAGAAGGGGGTTGAAAAATGACCTATTGGATGCTAAGTTCACTATCTGGGTGAAATCCAAACCTCAGTATTATACAATACACCCATGCAAAAAAAAAAAAAAAAAAAAACGTGTAGCTAAATACACTCTGTGAATCTAAAATAAAATAAAATAGTTTTTAAAGAAGCAGAAAAGTAATAAGTACAGAAATAAAATAAATAGCAATATTTCATTAAATTAGAAAATGCAAGAGTAAAATGATTTTGCTAGTAATTAAACATCTAGTTTCTGATGAAACATATTTATTTTGGCTTAATAATATTATGCTAGCAAATACATGTTTAATATTACACAATAGTTACAACTTTTCCTCCCTATATTCAGCATACACTTTAGTTTCAAATTAATATTTACACATCATGAAACTGTATTGCATTTAAAACATAAAAATGTTATGTGTAAACACACAAGTATATAAGCTGCCATTTTCCTTTTATGAAATACAGTCACAGTAAACTTCATTTCAACACATGCCCTCCAATTTCATTAGTGATGATTATATAAGCTTATGATAAAACAAGGAAAGAGGAACCAAGTGTCACAGTTAGGCTAATGAAATTTAGGTTGGATTAATATGTAAAGTGAATTATTACAGGAATCAAAGCTATTGTACTATCTGCTAGCACTTACTATTCATGGAATAAATAAGATACCAAATGCTTTGCATAATAGTGGTTTACTTGTTTAATCTGCATAAAAGCAAAATTAAAATTTTCCTATATTTAGCTGGTACTGTGAAAACTATACAAAGTATTTAGGAGGTATTTATAGTATTTGTATCAAAACATTTAGTATCCAAATGAATGATGGTCATGGGTTAAAGGAAAGAGAGGGAAGCTAATGTTTACAGATAATCTGCCAATTTCAGCTGTATGCTGGATAAGTAAATTCATTCAACATTTCAATGAACTATTACTAGTCTCAATTCATTAACAAGAAAACTAAAATTCAGAGGAGCTAAGCAAAATTTTCAATTTTCCATGCTAGTGAATGGCAGACCCTGTCTTTAAACTCATGTCTGTCTTATGAGTTCACATTTTTATTTGGTATGTGACAAAATTATAAAGGATAGACACCAGGGTAATTATTTTTAGGCCAATTCTACATTTTTCAATTTTTTTTCAAGCAGTGATCAAACAAAAAATTTTGCACTTTTTTTTGTACAGATATCTAAGTAATTCTGTAAGCTAGTTTCTAAGAAGTAAAATTTTTAGAACAAGGTGAATGTTTTAACTTTTCATATCCTTGGTACAGCTACATTGTTTTTCCCATAGTCTTACCAATGTACATTCACACAGTATGGAAGAGTGACTATTTTCCTCAGTCTTACAAATAATAAATAAAAATTATGATAATTTTATCTTTTTTTCTGCTATGGTATGTGAAAAATAACACTATATAATTTAACATCTTATGGGAAAATTAATTTTAGTATACAAAACAAATCCAATATTTGATTTTTATTATAGCTGGCCAAATTAAAATTAACCATGGTGTTCTATCATAATACAAAATATACTTGCTAGGCCAAATTCATAATGTAGAGAAAAAGACCTTGTTTACAATAGCCCAAAAAAAACATAGTTGATGGGCTGATGACTTCATTCTAGTCATGTTTTCCCTCTTTAAGTATTGTTGACACTAAATATTTACAGGTCTAAACCTTCTCGGAATCATACATTCCTGGAAATTAGAAAATAATTTCTCCCATCTGCAAAGAGTAAATTTGGTCAAAAGAGAAAATATCAAATTAAGTAGATGAAAAATGATGATCTGCTTTGTTTTCTATTTCTCCCCCTCCCCCAGTACTTGAAAGTAGTCAAATCACAAAATAGATTCAGAGTTGATTTGTTCATATAAACAGACCCAATATAAAATTATGATGATTAGACTATTTCCTATGATGGCTGTAACAAATTATCACAGACTCTGTGGCATAAAACAGTGCTTTATTTTCTTACATTTCTGGAGATCAGAATTCCAACATGTCGACAGGGCTGATTTCTTTTGGAGGTTCTAGGGGAGAATCCATTTCTTCATCTTTTCTAACTTCTAGAGGTCACCTGCATTCCTTGGTTGCTGACACTGTTCACACATGACTATATCCTTCTCCATCTTCATGTATTCCATCTTCATGTCTCCTAATTGCTTTTCTGTTGTCAGATCTCTCTCTGTCTCTCTCTTATTAGAACACTTGTGATTACATTTTGGATCCACCTGGGTAATCAAAGACAAGCTCCCCATCCCAAGAATCTTAATCACATTGGCAGTGTCTTTTGCTGTATAAAATAACATCCACAGGTCCCAGATGTTAGCATTTAAATATCTATGTGGTTATTCAGCCTACCAAAATGATACAAATTCCCAATCTGTAGAATTATTTATTTAATCTTTTTATTCAGTAAAGTTATTCTCAATTAAAGAGCAGATTTTACAGGGCAATATTTTGAAGAGTAAAACTTGTGAAAGGTTTAATTGATTAATTACTGTTTACAGCCATGAATTCAGACATGCATAGTCATTTAAACATTTTGGTTTCTTTAGCATATTTTACAACTGAATACCAGTCTAACACAAATGGTCCTACTGCTTTATATCTTTTTCGGCCTACATCTATCTAAATTGAGAAATACATGGCATGAATAAGTATATTCAGTTTCCATGGCTATGTCTAAACAATTACTGGAAGCATTTTATATGGGAATAATTTACATACATTTGTGATGTTACTTTTCTTATCTCTCCTCACTATTTTGAGCAATCTTTGTCTTGCTCTTCAATCCTAGTTTATGGAAAATCTAGTCTGGCCATGTTAATAGCAGTGCTGGGGTCAGGATACCTGGAAGAAATGTTTGTTTAGGAGTTAACCAGGTGTGTCTTTATAGAATGCTTATGCTAATATGCATCAGAAATCTCCAGGAAGATGACTTAGTATGTGGTGTTTCTAAAACTCTATTTAATCACAGACACTTTTGTACTTGGAGTTTCAACATCTTCAGCAACTAGTGAGCCAAGCAAATACTATACATTAAACATTCACAAGACTTTACAATTGTGAAATTTGAAAGTTTCCAAAAACTAAAAGTTTGTTGACTTTTTAAAAATAAAAGCCAAACCAAAACATAAGGCTTGTGTGGGGGTGGCTCTGTGTGTGTTTACAATACTTAGTGTGACTATTGACATCTTTGCTAAGGAAACATAAGGAAATATGCTTGATTATGGGGTGCTGCCCCAAGACTCTCCTGGTAGTATTATATAAGATGTGATATATGCAAAATATTGGCAGGATTTCAAATATTAGACATACCATAGATTTGACTATGGTCTAGTGACCATTATCTCAAGTGGATCCACAACCCTACTCAACAATATGACTATAGTTTCTTAGAGTTCTTCATTTTATTTGGAAAATAGAAGCAATCGGTAGAGTCCTGCCTCCTTTTCCCATCATCAGCACCATCAGCCTAGCTATATCTGGGCCTATGCACTTATTTACTACCTATGACAGAGCCTAAACTATGTTCATGTACTTAAGGCCATGCTGCCATTTGTACACTGTTACTGCAATTACCCCCCTACCAGTATGTGTGCACACACTCATGAATCCTGAGTTTCTCCTTTTCTACAGCGTCCTTCCCAATAGCAGACAAAAGTGTTATACTACCTCTTATTTTATATCACAACACTCATATCAGTGAAGACCATGTACTCTTCTAATGAGTGTCACATCTTCTTCTCTCCCTCAGAGCAGAACTCCTGAATGAGCTGTCCTGACTCACATTCTCTACTCCTTCACTTGCTTTTCTCTCTTCAGCCCACTCTAGTCCACTGAAATTGTTCTTATCAAGGTTGCTAATAATCTCATTGTGACAAATTCAATAGCCAGTTCTCTGTCCTTATATTATATTAGAATTTAGCCCAAGCAATTCATTACTCAATCATGAAAGTATTTTTTTCACTTTGCTTCCCATTTTAGTTTCAGTTTTTAGTTTTGTTTGTTTGTTGTTGTTTTGTTTTGTTTTGTTTTTTCTGTCTACCTCAAGGCCCATCTCTTACATCTCTTTCTGACTTCTACATGATCTAGGGACCTAGCCTTTAGGACACTAACTGCTTATGTGATTCCATCTATTCCAATTATTTGTAAATTTACCAGTGTTTCTGCTGTGCTCCAGATTCACACATTCAACACCTACCTTATGGAGATGTCTAACAAGAATAGACAGAATAGAATTTCAAAATAGGAACTGTTGACTTTATAAACCTGTTCCTCTCTTAATTTTTTAAATTTGTAATCTCAATAAATAACATGATCATTCATCAAAATATTTAGTCCACAAATTTAGGAGTTATTCTTGAATGATAATTTATCATATATTCTCACTCACTCACTCACTCACTCAATAATTGCTACTGGTGCTGCCTACAGACTTTATACCAAATTCTCTGACTTTCCACTGTGAATCCTGCCACTGTCCTAGTCCACATCATTGTAATATCTCACTTAGATTACTGCAATAACCTCTTGCTTCCCTGTTTCCCAATTTTCATTGCTTTAGCAGCAGCAAGCATGATCTTTTCAAAATGGATATTTTCCTTAGAACCCTGAAACAACTTATTGCATTGAAATAAAAACTTATACTCAAAATAATTGAAAACATGTACGCAAATAAATACTTTTACCTGAATATTCACAGTAGCACTATTCAAAATGACCAGTAAATGAAAATAACCCTAAGTCTTTCAACTGATTAATTATTAAAAAGTCATAGTATATACATGCAATGGAAAAGTATTTGACCATTAAAAGGAATGATGTGTTGATACATGCTATAATGTGGATGAACTTTGAAAACATTATGCTAAGTGAAAGAAGCTAGCCACAAAAGGCTACAAGTTGTATGTCTCCTTTTATATGAAATATCTAGAATAGGTAAATCCACAGATACAGAAAACAAGGCTCCTACAAGCTCATAAATTTCATCACCTACCACTCTCCATTTACATCTCCCATTTTAACCACACTGGTCTCTTTGCTTAGTTTTAGTCTCAACATATTCTCACTTAGTTTATTTATGATTGCTTTTTTATTTGCTTGGATTTCTCCTAAATCAAATCCTAGAATGGCCTATTCTGGCATTTCTTTAAAGTGGCATCTTAAAATATCACTTATCACAAACACCTTCCCTTCCACTCCATCCAAGTCTACACAGACATCTCTAAAAACCATGTAGATTATAAGCAGCATAACTACCCACAAAAGCATTTTTAGCATAACTAAAATAGAGGCAATACAACAAATTTAAAATTACCTCAGTAAAGGATATAAATGCCACCTGTAACAATAGTTCTGGCTCTGGAGCCTACACTGAATTAGAAAGACAGACAGAGATGGTGCATCAGGAGGAGAGAGGGAGGCCTGGCAGTGGTTGAGAGTGGATAAAATCAGAGCCACAAATGAGAGTCCCATAATGATACTGAGAATAGGTATAAGGAAATATTGGGCACAGATATAAGAACAGGTGACATAGAAAACAAGGTGTTTGAAATTATGTGAGACTAAATATAACAATCTTGGGAAGATATGGATTCTGGGGCAAATTAGAAGTGTATGGAAAATTATTTGGTGGCTTTGTGGCTAAAGGAAAAATAAAAGAATAAAAAGGTTGAAATTAAAGGCCCTACTGAAACAAAAAGAGATTCACTATATCAGAAAACTATATAGCATCGAAATATAAAGACACCCCCAATTAAATAAGTTTTTTTGTCACTAACTACACAAGACAATGTTGATGAAGAAGAAATCTATAAAGGGACTAAAATTCTCTCTGACCTCCCACCAGTGGTTGGTTGTTTAGGAAAACCTTAGTACCTCAAATTGAACAGAAAAGCATTGGCAACACCTATACAAATTTATAGAAAGAAAAAGAAATAGCGAGCAAACATTTTCAACTGACGAAAAGTTTCTTTCTTCCAAAAGTAATTTTAAAAACAAAACCGAGAAACAACAACAAAAAAGAAACAAAAAAAACCTGTCTTAAATATATTTTTTTAAAATTACCTGGAAATATTAAAAAATTATATTTCTAATCAGTGAAACAAAAAAAATAGCAATGTAGAACGCATACAAAGATGTGAAATGAAATCTAAAAGGATCAGAAAAGAGAAGAAAAAGAAAAACAAACTTGGCAGCAAAGCATCAGCTATAAGATAGCTACAAAAGAATAGATTCTAATGAGTATTGTATAAATGACATATAAGTGGCTTTGAGGAAGGAAATGAAGAAAACTCAAACAACACAACAGAAAAAATTATAAAGGTTATAACTGAAGAAAGTTTTTCAGAAATAAGGATCTTCAGCCACACGTTGAAAAGTCACATTTTGGTAATTCTTAAATATGTTCTAGAAAAATGTTTAGTTCTTAAGGATATTAAAAAAAAATGCTCTGGACATTCAGGCAAACAGATCAAGTTACTTACAAAGGAAAACAGAAAATTAGGTTGTCACGAGACATCTTCATGGCAATAGTCAAAACAAGGCAACAGTAAAGACTCTTTTTTAAAAATGCAAGGAAAGACTATATGTGCTAAGGTGTCTTTCTGGCATGAAGATTATGAAAACATAGTTTTAAATTGAGAATAATTTTGTGAATACTATACGCACAAGAGAATGAGTATATCCAACACAGGGATTATTAAATAAACTTGACAAAGGAAGATAGTGAACACTGAATATGTTTAATCATAGATCCCAGACTAAAACAAACGTGTAAAAAGGGTAGAATGTTCTGACAAATTAGAAATTTTGCAGTTCAAACAAATGGATAAAGAAAATAAAATGGCCAGTTGTAGTGGCTCACTCCTGTAATCCCAGCACTTTGGGAGACCAAGCCCAGTGGATCACTTGAGGTCAGGAGTTGGAGACCACCCTGGCTAACATGGTGAAACCCTGTCTCTACTAAAAATACAAAAATTAACCAGGCATGCTCGGGGGTGCCTGTAATCCCAGCTACTTGAGAGGTTGAGGCAGGAGAGTTGCCTGAACCCGGGTGGCAGAGGTTGCAGTGAGCCAGGATTTTGCCACTGCACTCCAGCCTGGGCAACAGGGTGAGACTCTGTCTCAAAAAGAAGAAAAAAGGAAAAAAAAATCCTAGATTTTCATGTAGGTAATAGGTGGGAGTTAATTTAAAGCTCAATTAGTGGCCTAAATAAGGGAAACAGTGAACTTAGAGCTTCATAAAATCTTAACTTTCTCTCAAAGAGCTGATGGTACTCTCTGCAAAACTTTTTCAAAGTGGCATAAAAAAATGAGGGTGACTAAATTGTTGGGAGGAATGTCTACATTAAGATATTGAAAATTTTACCATAAATGTAGGAATCTGTTGAAATTCTGTATATGAAAACCTATACTGTATGTGCAAGAACTCTGCTGAAACAGTACAGTACAGTTGTAAAATGTATAGAAACTTGCATATGCCTTTGCAAATGAAGTAACAGCCCTTGAAATCTCCTTAGTTCAAATCCCAACCTAAATAGTTGGATTTTTTTCTTTCTCTCTTTTTCTTATTTCTTTTGAAAATGAATGTGTTTTTTAAACTGTTACTGCTAGTTGTGTCTGTTTGTAAACATGTGGGGTTTTCTTCAGATTTTTGATTGTTGTTGCTTGTGTGTTTTGATGAAAGTGGTATTTGTGTGTTTTGAGGGAAGTGTTCTTGGTGTGTTTTGATGGTAGTAGACATGGCAGAATTGCTAGAGATAGTTCATGTAAATCTTCTACTTCCAAATGCATTTTACAATGTGGTATATATCAATTTTTGCTTTTGTGTTCTTTTGCATCAACTATAGCTAGCTATTTTTCATTTTTTTGCTTAATGAAGTAAAAAGCAATATAAATAAAATTTCTCCTTGCAAATGAATCTCATTCAGCTGCATTCAACTACGAAAGAGCTCTCAAAAAAGACTACTCATTAATTTTCATTTCAAAAATATTTTGTAAAGTGGTTCATAGGCCTTTGTTAATGGCTTGCCTAATGTCCTTGGATCACCATGTGTTCTCTTCACAAAGTATAGGCCCACAGAGAAATATCCCTCCTATCTTTTCAGGTTAGATTTTTGGAAAAATATGAAGAATTCAAATCAGATCATGCATTTCTAATCAAAATTGTTCATGATTTTTAATGGCATGAAAACAAAGAAACATTTTTAAACATTTTTTACTACATGTATTGTAATTGGCAATACATAAATAAAAGAATGGAGATGAGGAAATGAAAGAATCCACTGAATTAACTGTGTGATCCTCTCTCTACTTTCCGTATTGCAAGAGAAAACAATATACACATGGCCTTCTAATCACTTGGTTGGTTCCCCTGGAAAGCAGCCCTCAGTAGTTTCTTACTGCACTGCTATCACTCTGAACATAAGCTGGAGACAAAGGGCTGCTTTGTACAAAGAGAAAAATAATCAGGGTCTGGTGAGAGGATAGATAGAAGGATGCTCAACACCAACCTCATCATCAAGAGGAGACCACAGTCATTCCTTTTGTAATAAAACACACAAAGTCAGAACCTGAATGGAACACAAGGACTCTTTTGGAGTAAAGTCTTCCTTATTCTCTTTTATATATGGTATTTCCATAATCTTCTTGTTTTTCACTTTTCCTTGTGAGGCTAAAATCAGTAATTTGAATTAGATCTCCTATTTATTCTAACATGTAGTTGAAGTCCATTTTATCCCCTCTCCCACAATAGCTGAATTCAGGGTTTTTGTTGTTGTTGTTGTTGTTTTGTGGGGTTTTTTTGCCCTTAGCAGCGAGAAGTGGAGACCTTGGTTTCTCTGATTCTATTTCCAAGTATTTCTGGAAGATCAGCATTCTACTCTCTCTTCTAAGACAGTGTCATCTTATATTAGAATTTATTCTTGTGGTAGGATGCTTAAGCCTTTACCTCAATTCAACATGGTGCCCTGATTCTGCAAAATCCTCCTGCCTTTACTTACGATAGCTCTTCTCAAGTGCTTTACCTTTAGCTTTCCCTAGGGCTCCCTGCTCATTATTTTGTCCTCCTTCTCTCCATAAATAATGTTAATTATGGTAATAGTGGTAATATATTAGTAGGCAGTATCAAGACCCTGCCAACTCACCTTTATTCTACAGTATTTGAAGCAGTTAGATGGAAAGGGGAAGAGTAAAGCCATTAAGTGCCACTTTTGATATGTGTAGTAGGTGGTTATTCACTTTTGTTTGTTTGACAATAACTTACTTAAAAAATGTTTTTTGTTTTTTTTTTTAATCATTTTAGATTTATGTTACTGGCTGCTAAAGAGTCAATGAGAGATGATTATATGATCCAGTTTCATTCCACCATCTTCACCCACATTCTTCTTTTAAATATTTATATCTTATTAATATTTTTGAGAGAGATGTGTGTATACATACACACATATGTGCATGTGTGTACGTGTACACAATGACTTGCTGGAATGGCTCACAGAACTTAGGAAGACAGTTTGCTTACTAGATTATGGGTTTATTGCAAAAGGATACAACTCAGGAAAGAGCAGAATGGAAGAGCTGCAGAGGGGAAGGTACACGGAAAGGGGAGCTGAACCTCCATGATCTCTACAGACATCCCATCCTCCCAGCACTTGCACATATTCACCAACTCAGAAGCTCTCAGAAACCCGTCTTTTGGGAGTTTTATGGATGCTTCAATACATAGGCATGATTGATTACATCACTGGCCGGTAGTGATCAAAAAATTCAGGCCATTTCTTCTCCCCAGAGGTGGTGTGTGAGACACTGGGGGGTGTGAAACTGGCAAACTTCTAATCACTTGGTTGGTTCCCCTGGAAACCAGCTCCCATGCTTGGACTTTCCAGGAGCCCCCAGCCCCCAGCAATTTCATTAGCATATGAAAATACCAGTCAGAGATTGCAAGAATTTAAAAAGCTGTGTGTCAGGAAATGGGAAAAGAGACCAAACATATATTTCTTACCATGTCACATTGACAATTGTCTGGTATATTTAAGTGTCTCAAGCATCACATAGAGATGTACCATGTTCCAAACAAGAAAATGGAACACAACAGGAGCTTTGAGACTGGGAGTCGGCTTACTTTTTAGCCACCTAAAGTTAATTATAAGTTCTGGAGCTGCTTCTGGAGGTAGGCATATATTGCTTTCCAATAGAAAGAACAGCATTGGAATTCTCACTAGTTTTGGTTTTTTTTTTTTTTTTTTTTTTTTTTTTTTTTGTCATTTAAGCTTCCTAAATCGGATCTGCTTCTAACTTCTGTTATATAATGTACAGTGATACCTACTATAGACCATGAACAATAATGAAGTACCTTCCCTTTACCCCATCCCTAAAGGAGATCTGAGCCATAGGAATGATGACTGGCACTGAAATAGTTGATCACCTGGAAACTCCGTGAACTCTGAAATTTCCTCATGTTGAATTATCAGGCTGAAAAAAAACAATGTGTAGTGACACCTGTAAGTGTGCTTGAGATAAGAAGGGATTGAGGAGTAATAGTTCCCTGGTGCAGTTTTTACCATTATTCTTCCAATTTTTTCATTCTAGATGGAGGTAAACCAATTGGAACACCACTTATTTTTGCACTTCCCTCTTTGCCATCTCTTCCTTTTGTCTCTCCATCAAATCAGCAGAGGCAGAAATGTGTTTTTAGTCAAAACTACGGATTCGCATGCACACTCACACACAGACACCCATTGATTCCTTAGCATTACCCCCATACACTATACCCAACATCTCCCTTTCTTTACATTTTGATTATCCACACCAAAATAAGATCTATGAAAACATCTGAAAAACAGAATTAGTCTACTGAGGCCTAGGGACACCTGGTATAAATATACTGTGCATTTGGTAGGTGGTGGTAGCTTATTTCCACATCATGATAGATGATGTGTATCATCCAGAGCTTGACTCTGGAGTTGTCCCTTGTGAACATTAATTAGTAAGGCAAAATGGCTTGAGTTTTTGGATCAAAAGAGACTGTACTAATACAAAGAGCAAAGGATACTATAAGGAAAAAAAAAAAAAAACAACCTGTGCTATTAAAATCTCTACAAGTTATGCAAAAACATAAGAACTGAATGAAATTGCTTTTAAATAGTTGGGTTATTTGAATTGCTTACCTAAAATTATTTTTACTATGGAGAAATAAAAACTTACTCTGCAGAAATGAGAAAGTTATTATAGCTGAGCCAGATTATACATATGCATGTGTATACATGGGGATATATATGACATATATCTATGAATATATATGACATATATATATATAACACTACCATTGAACATGACATTGAAATAATTAGAATCTAAAAGTGAATAAAATTCCTTTAATATGTGATATACTGATGGCTTTGCTAAAATTCATATGGGATATTCTATGCATAATTACTTACCAGGCAGGATTGATATGAGGATTACTATTTATGTGACAGAAACATTTGTAAACCACCTTGACCTTCTCAAAGAAAGGTCGCACTAGTGATTAGAGAGTAATGTCTGCTTTCCTTTTAATCACAATCTAAGATCAGGTCTTCATTTCACAGTGGTAGAGGAAGTTGACAGAATGAAAAACATCTAAATAAGTAGCAGATGGTCTTGAGAGATGGTATGGATGATTATTTAAGAGTTTTATAGCCTTATTTTGTTGGTTGAGTTTTTTTTAATCTGTATTTGTTGAGGATAACTTTAAGTTTATTGACACCATATGCTAATACTATGTAAACACCGGATGTCTTCATATTTAGTTAATATTCCGTGTACCAAACTTCTCAGTCAGAGATTTCAAATAAGCCTACATACACAATCCATATGTTGCTTTTTAGCAAGGGTGCTAAAAATTGTAAAGATTTTAGCTTAGCATGGAAATGTATGTATTTTTATATATATACACACACACACATACATATTTTAGGGGGTCATATATTAAATCCTATTCCTGTATTAGAGGTTTGTGCTTGTCGTCAGTCAGTATTTTTAGTATACATGTACGTATTGCCTTTACTGTCACCACTAATTCATACTTTGTGACTGCCCCTTGCATACATCCTACTGGTGTAAATCTGTATTTGCACAAAGAAGTTATTAGAAATTTTGATTACTTTTTAATCATTCTTAATCAGAATTATTTAACTCATCCACTTTTAATGTAAATCATGTAGTTTGCTAGGGCTAGAGCTACAGCATAAAGAACCAGAGTGGTAAATTGAGGCAGGTATATGAAGAATTATTACATAGAGACAATCCAGGCCCCCACAGAAAATTTCAGCTGGAGTAGACACATGAGAAACTTTTGTTTCAGAAAGGTCATTTCTGATGATAATATTGAAGACATGCTGAGATTAGCAAGGAAGATAATTTATATAGTGGCCAATATAATATTATATAGATTTAATTAATGAGATTTCCATGAAAAATGGCTTATGGTCAAATGTAATTGTGAAATTCTCAGTCAATAGAAGCATTTTATAAAAGATTGGCTAATGGGTCACTTGGAATTTTAATCTATTAATATGCACTGTGATACATGTACACATGTGCATGAATAGTGTCTACATCATTACCCTAACTTATTTTGCTGTAAGAGAAAAGAACTGTACATTGCTCAAGGCTAATGAAACAGCAAGATCTGGGGGGCCTATTCCATATCTGTTTAATATCAAAAGTGTTATTCACTACTCTAGATTCATTTCACTGGAAACATAAAAAGATGGTGAGTGATATTCTTAGTCAATGGCAGAGGGATGGGAAGAAAGAAAAAACTTCAAGACGTAATTGAAATATATGACCAAAAGAATTTGTTAAATGCTTAATGTAAGGCTCTTAAAAGAGAGGCTTCATGAGGTAAATGAATCTCCCTATGTTGGGTGTAAAACCATGCTTCCATACACATATGTGCTTCATTCTGATAAAAAAGGTATTTTAACTTTTGGCAACTGTCTGTAACCACTAAAAGATTAAAACCCATTGGTAATGGGCCGAAAATGGAACTCTGGTATAGAATAGACAGATCCAAAGGAGGGAAAAATGGAAATGAGAGAGACAATCTTGAGAAAGCAATGTTCCCAGGTCAAAGCAACAAGGAAGCTACTATACAGCAAGGGAGTGAAGAGCACAGATGCTGGAGCCAGATTATGTGGGCACAAGTCTTGGTCCTACCGATAGCTAAGATTTTGTTTGGGCAATTTAGCTCTTTTATGAAAGCTTTCTACATTTATAATGCAAATAAAAATAGCGGGCAACCTTATAGGGTCGTAGTGATCATCACATGGTTTTATACATACTAATTGCTTAGATGAGTGTTCAACACACAGGAAATGAAAATCATGAACAAGGACCTTCCTGGTGATTTATATGCGCTATTAATCCTCACAGCAGCATCAGGAGGTGCTATTATGAATTTTTATCATGGAACACAAAAACTGTCATGAAAATTTAGTAGACTCACAATTCTCTTTTACTCCTAAACCCAAGCTCCTTCAAGTACACTACATGGACTTGACAGACTTTCAAAACAGGGGATTTGGAACCTGGATAATCTTGGCAAACCCTACAGAGGAAAAATGCAAAAAGTAGCTACTAGATCAGTGTTTCTTATAACAGGCACCCCCCCCCGCCAAACAAAACAAAGCAAAACAATTTCGTAAGAATGGACTTGTTGATGGCAGATTGCAATAGAAGATAAGCACATATTAATAACAAATATAAACCAAACTCAGAGGAATTATCACAATAAAGGGGAAGAAGCAGATAGGTAGTACTTACAAAGAGTTAAGATAACATGTTTTTTTTTTGTTTTTTTTTTGTGGGGGGATGTGTGTGTGTGTGTGTGCGTGTGTGTGTGTGTGTTTAAATGTTTATGTGTGTTTGGAAGATGAGAGACTTGAGCATACTAGCGTATTCAGGGGAAGGAACCGTTGAAAAGGAAAAAGGTAATAATACTAAAGAAAGAAGGAATAATACTAACAGATGTATCAAAAATTGGAATAGAAAATATCATTAAATAGGGAAGGATGTCTAGCTTCCTAAAACAGGAGGGAAATTAAGGAATGAAGGGACCTCTATTCATCTCTGAACCCAGGCATTCATAAACATGGATCAGCAACTCTTCCTGAGTGCTTACAATACACTGTGCACTGTTTTAATCACTTTCTGTAAATTATTTTATGCTGCTTTGAGGTAGCTACTATAACTAAGAGGATAGTAAAGAGAGGTCCTCCCAGTGGCTGTTCTGGGCCATGAATTTGACAGTTAGCCTTTAGAATCCATGTACTTTACCACTCCACGCACTGCCTCTCTACCCATCCCCTCTCTGGGCAGTTGGAACTGGGAGGCTGGTTCATCGTCTTTGAATGTGGTGGAATGTAGAGGTGTCCAAAGAAAGAGAAATGGAAAGAATCTAACACATACAAATAGGACAAAATGAAAATGGGAGAAGCAAGAAACAAAACAGAAGACAGAAAATTAGCAAAAGATTATAGAAAGAGGGAAGGCTTAGAAAAAGAAAAGATAAATGAAGACAAATGCAAGCCATATTAGATATCAAGTCAAGTCCGTTATTAAAATTAAACTACTTTAGTCATTTTGAGCACACTTGTTTTTAGAATAAGTTATCACATTATTAGGGTTGAAATTTTGTCTTTTTTAAAATAACTTTCTTGAGGAGTTAAAACTGTTGTTTAAAAAATTCTCTTCTACGATGCTTCTGTCACGTTTTGGGGCAGTTTCACAGAAAAAAAATGAAACCATGCTGAGACAGAATTGGGTGGAAATACCTAGTTGAAGGGATAAAAACTGAAAATTATAAATAATGAAATTTGGAAGTCTTGTCAATAATTCTTTAATCCCATAAACAGCTTGTATCTTTTCAAAATTATCTACCTTTCAAAGGTAATATTTTGTTTCCTGTGGGGATTTTCTAAGAAATTTGGGCAAAACCAAGAATAGGGATGTTATTATACAAATTACTCAATAGCAATTTTGCTCATGGACATTGTTAACTGTGTATGTAGATTAAATAATTTTTTCCTATAAGAAAATAAAATACAGTTTTAGATTCTAAATAGCCAATTTGTTGTATGTAGTTGATAGGGTAGCCTTTTATAGTATAGCTGCTTTATTTTCAGCCTAACCTATATTTAAGTACGAAATTTATTGGAGAATGTAAAGCTACCTGTTGCTGCTGCTACCTTCAAAAAAATTTTGTAGAAAAGAGTATTAGTTACAAAATACTTAATAACCTTTTTCTTTCTTTCTTCATACTTCACCTGAGTTCTATATATATATGTTCAGGCACAGTGGCTCACGCCTGTAATCCCAGAACTTTGGGAGGCTGATTCTAGTGGATCACTTGAGATCAGGCATTTGAGACCAACATAGTGAAACCCTGTGTCTACTAGAAATACAAAAATTAGCCAGGCATGATGTTAGGCGCCTGTGATTCCAGCTACTCAGGAGGCTGAGGCACGAGAATTGCTTGAACCCAGAAGGTGGAAGTTGCAGTGAGTCAAGATTGCACCACTGCACTCCAGCCAGGGCAACAGGGTGAGACTCCTTTTCAAGGAGGAAAAAAAAAAAAAAAAAGAAAAGAAAAAAATAAATTGCAAATAATATGTGCACAAAGACATAAGACAGTAAGCATTTTTTTTTTTTTTTTTTTTTACTCCTGTGTCAGTTCCTGAACAGTTTGGTAGAACATTTCCTTAATCATCAATTTACAAACAGGTTACAGAAATTGAGTGAGAGAAGACTTCTTGAGGGATTACAATCTAATCACGTAACAGGAGGAAACACAAACTGATTTTTATTATGTCCTACAGTTTTTCACTGTTCAATATAAATTATACTTTTTCTCAAGGAAAGAGAGATAGATACAATGGATAGGCTGTGAAATGTTGGGAGATACTGAGAACAAAATTTTGCTGCAATTAATTAGGAATAATTGTTTTATTTTAATTTTACAATCCCACTGTATTTTGTTGGGAAAAAAAAAAAAAAAAAACTCTGCAAGGAAGTTTCAGTTACTCAGGGACTAATCAGTTAGCTGGCCACTTGTTTATATAAAATGGCATTTTCTTCTAGGTTAGCCTTTACTTTTCACCGTAGCAGTGTCATTAGTTATTGCAAATTCATCCTGAATAGAAAGAGAAACAGAACTAGCTAATATCACTTCTTTGGTTTTGTGCTTGGTGAGAGATGTTGGCACTGGGGATTAAAGTGGAGCTGTTATTTATTTTAAGTCATTATTCATCCATCACTGGTTTTCACTAATGAAAAGTTAGCTGTGGTTACCTACTAAGAGATCAATTCCACTTTAAGAGCAATTTATAAAGCTTGAAGACAGCCATGACTATAAAATAGCACAATTCACCAAGTCTTCACAAAGAATACTCAAAATTGACTAATCAAAATCTAATTTGACCACTGGCATAAAGAGAAAGTAAATTAAAAAATCCCAAATCCTCTTTTTTTGTTGGATTAAGTTCCTGCCTTTCTTTTTTTTTTTTTTTTTTTTGAGACGGAGTCTCGCTCTCTCGCTCTGTCGCCCAGGCTGGAGTGCAGTGGCCGGATCTCAGCTCACTGCAAGCTCCGCCTCCCAGGTTTACGCCATTCTCTCGCCTCAGCCTCCGGAGTAGCTGGGACTACAGGCGCCCGCCATCTCGCCCGGCTAATTTTTTGTATATTTTAGTAGAGACGGGGTTTCACCGTGTTAGCCAGGATGGTCTCGATCTCCTGACCTCGTGATCCGCCCGTCTCGGCCTCCCAAAGTGCTGGGATTACAGGCTTGAGCCACCGCGCCCGGCCAAGTTCCTGCCTTTCTTATTATTCTTTGACTTCATTTATTGTATCCACCATAGTGGTATCATATCTGTGAAAAGCTAAAACTCCTAGTAACTTGTAGGAGCACATTGACATAGGTGAAAAAAGAGAGACTTCAATTCAACACAAAACTTTTACATTAAAAGTAAAAGATCTACTCAGAAGGGGAAATAATCTAGATCCACTTCCCTTAAATACCAATCCTTACCAGAAAATGCATATTTAGTAGTATTTTATTTCACAATACGTGAGTTATCTAGCTCAAGAAGGAATAGAGGGAGTATTTAGTTAAATCACAGGATGTCGTGCAATAGCACTGCAGTGTTCATAATGAAATTCTTTATATTCATCAATGTTTTACAGACTGACTTCCAATATATCTTCTCTAGGATCTAAAAGTCTCCATGATATTTTATTTATAAATTATTTCAGTGTTCACACACACATACACACACATATATATACATACACACACACAAACACACACACGCACACTTATACATACTAGAAGAATTAGATAACAATCTTACAGCCAAATACCGCAATTTTTTTTTTCCTTACGTTTGCTTCTATCTTGGTGCCAAATGATGAATAAATGTTTTTGTTTTCTTGTCAGTTTCAGTTTTTCAAGCTGTCTTCTAAGACCATATTTTTGGGGCCTGAAGTTTTTCAAGTTTAACAAACATTAGGATAGGTAACTCTTACTTAACCAATTGCTGTGATCAGTTCTGTGATCTTGGCATTAAGATCTGGGTGAAATGATCAAAAATGATCTACATTTTGGTTATTAACGTATCTTCCATGTTCACATCCTTTTCCTTTCAGAATTCCTAGACTTAAAAATAATTTAAAAGGGCAGAGGATAGTCAGACTAGTAGGGCTCTTCAGGAGGCTCTCCTACCCTCACTCACATCACAGCTGCTGCTTTCCTAATGGTCGCTTTAGAAAATTATCTTAAAGGGATCCCTTCTCTTCACCTGTTTCCTCTTACTAGCTCTAGATGTTCTCTTTTTTGTCTAAAATTCAAAACTTGGTCATTGTTTTAAGAGAGATGTTAAAGGGTAACACACTGTATGATTGTATCAAAATATCACATGTACCTCATGTACAGCCATTATATATCCATAAAAATTACAAATATAAAAAAGGTTTTTAAAACAATATTTTAAATAATAGTAAATGATAGCATAGAGTTAAGAGAATGCATTGTGAAATCTGATTGCCTGTGTTCAGATTCTCCATTCTGCTACTTATTAATTCTGTGACACTGGACATGATATTTGACTTCTTAGTGCCACAGTTCAAAATTTGTAAAACGAGAATGAAAATAGCACTTACTTTGTGTGTATTGTTGATGAACTCACAAACCAGTAAATAATTAAATTTGATATTTACAAGTAACAATCTGAAACTAAAATTAAAAGTTTTATTAAGGTAATATTTGAATGCAATGTCATATTACAATTAGTATCATGTTTTCATGAAAAAAGTAATGGTCTATGAATTTGCCAAGGATAAATGACTGGTCTGTTCCAATATCCCTATGACATTTTTCTTTTCAGCCTAATAGATGACTTTTATTTTAATTTTACTAGCTGTAAATAAAATTTTAAAATTCTATGAAAAATGCAAAGAAATCCTCCTGTTCAAATAGTTATTAATTAATAACATAATTGTATCACTAGATTATTAAAAGTTCACATACATATGCCACTGTGACAAAAAGATTCTCATTATTGAAAAGAACACCAATAAATGGTAAAAATCACAGTTTTGCATAATTTTGCCGACCATGAATAGTCAAAGACTAATGTGGATTTAAAATGGAATTATTTTTAGTAATATCAAAGAAAATCTAAAATCATATGGCAATCAGTCTTTTATATTCTGGGGAAACCTTAAGAAATAAAAGACTTGTGACAATTTTTCTTTATAACCCAATGTCTATATTTAAAATGTTTCTGTTTCTTTAAAAGAAATATATGGGCTGGGTGCGGTGGCACACTCCTGTAATTCCAGCACTTTGGAAGGCCGAGGCGGGCAGGTCACCTGAGTTCAGGAGTTCGAGACCAGCCTGACCAACATGGCAAAACACCGTCTCTACTAAAAATACAAAATTATCCATGGTGGCCGGCGCCTGTAATCCCAGCTACTTGGGAGGGTGAGGCAGGAGAATCGCTTGAACCAGAGGCAGAGGTTGCAGTGAGCCAAGATCGTGCCATTGCATTCCAGCCTGGGTGACAGAGCGAGAATCTGTCTCAAAAAAAAGAAAGAAAAAGAAAAATATCTTTAAAATCAGTCATTAATAATCCTGTCATTAAAGGCAGGCCCATTGATAATTGATATTTCAAATGTAAAATACAAATGCATGAAAAAAATAAGTTTTGTATTATTCATGAAACTAACTGGAGCATTTTAAGAATGCTTCTTATATACTGTTTGTAAGCATGCCAGAAAGCAATCTTACTGGATAATTTACAGATAACTGTCTAAAACTACTTTGCTAAACAATGGAAAAATTAATAACTTAGAAGAAAATGAAATTGTACTTCAAAGAACATATTAAGAGATTTATATTATAAATGTTAAGAGTTATTTAACAACATATTTCTATTATAAAAATGATAGATATCTAATTTCAAAAATTATTAAAAGACTCAGGCTTATTTTTGAAACCCATCTGCTAAATATAAAAAAATACGAAATTTTGGGCTTATTTTTGTAAATAATAAATAATACATATTATATACTTTTTATAAATTTGATCTTAATCTTATATAATATTGTATATATTATGACTATATTATAAATATTGTAATTACTATATATAATATGTTATTTTATAATAAATTTTAACATACTTATAAATATTATTTTTAAATAATAAATATTATAACAATATTATTTTGTAAGTGATAAAATTTTTAAAAAACCAAAGTGTTTGTAGCTTCAACTCTGGAGAGAGGAATTTTATTTACATAAACTTCATATTACATTGGTGCAAACATAATTGCACTTTTTGCCATTACTTTCCTTGGCAAAACCAGAATACAAAACTGGCAAGCCAGAAATACAGAAAATCTAGTATTCAATTAAATGAATGCCCCCAAACTCTTATTCTTGAATCTAAGATATTTACAAAAATCTTTCCATAAATTTTCTATGTTTGTGAATACGTATATGCGGGTGTATCTATTTTGATTAAATCTGTCCTTTTTCATATATATGCATACACACAGACACACATATATATATATGTTTATAAGTTTGCATAAATATAACTATGTGGGCATATATAACGAGGGAAATAATCAGCTCTTCTTTTTTAGGATATCAAAAATGCTATTTTAAAATTTTCTTTAATACCAACTCAAACAGATCCTTTCCTTCTATTCATTCTAGTCCGTTGTATGGATATACTGTATTTTTTCTGTCATGTATTGGTATACATTTAAATTTTTTCACATGCTTCTTGCAAGCTTGCTATTATGAACAATGTTGTAATGAATGTTTTACATCATAAATCTTTGCAACATTTTCTAGGAATACATTTTTAGTCAAGAAATTCCTAGTTAAAGAAACTACATTTTCAATTTTAACAGATATTGCTGAAGTACCCTCTAAATTTTTTTTTTTTTTTTGAGATGGAGTCTTGCTCTGTTGCCTAGGCTGGAGTGCAGTGGCCGGATCTTGGCTCACTGCAAGCTCCGCCTCCCAGGTTCACACCATTCTCGTGCCTCAGCTTCCCGAGTAGCTGGGACTACAGGCGCCCGCCTCCTCGCCCGGCTAGTTTTTTGTATTTTTTAGTAGAGACGGGATTTCACCATGTTAGCCAGGATGGTCTCGATCTCCTGACCTCGCGATCCGCCCGTCTCGGCCTCCCAAAGTGCTGGGATTACAGGCTTGAGCCACCGCGCCCGGCCCTAAATTTTTTTAATCAAAGTGATTTCACAAAATTGCATCTTAATTTACCCTTTGTCAATATAATAGATTTAAATTTTTTAATTTTTATTAATCTACCTTTCTTTAATTATAAGTATCTATTTAGTCATTTATTTCCTTTTTATGAAGTACTACTCTGAGTATTATGCTCATTTTTTCTTATTTCGTTCAACTTGTACTTACTAATGCTAAAGACTCTTGATACAATAGTAAATTTTTTGTTTGCCTACTGCATGTTTTGTAAACATTTCCCTCATGTTCATTTTTTAAAAATTCACTTGTGTCATTTTTCAATTGAGAATTTAAATATTTTTAAACTATTTATTCAATAATCTTGTTATTATTTCATCACACATCTACAGTGATACATAAAGGCCAGTAAAAAATGTTGACATTGTTTATGCATAAACAGTGAACCAGTGCCATTGATTTTAGGACATTTAATGAGAAGATTAAATTGGATGGCCACAGAGAATGTGTGTGTGTGTGTGTGTGTGTGTGTGTGTGTGTGTGTGTGTGTTGTGTATGAATCTTTGGAGAATAACTATTAGTTAAAGGTAGAAATAGCTGATTTTACCGTTTCTAATTAATGACATATTGCCGGCTATGTTTTCCTCAATGATTTGTATGTATGATAGAATTTCTCTAAATGTTAATAATTATTCTAAGAAAAATCTGCAGTGAAATCTTTCAGGAAAAAAAATGTCATAAGGTATTCTGTTAGCGAAACACAATAGAATCATGGAAGATTCGAAGAAGCCCTGCCATAAGGAAACCTATTTAACTTTGTTTAATCACAATGTTTCTCAAATCATTTACACATATGTCCCTTTTTTGTAAAACACTTTTGACAGCACACAAGAAATTCTAAAACAGCTAATAGTGTGGTTTTTCTCACAAAGGAATTAAAATCTGTAATTTTTAAAAGAGAAATAAGCAATACCTCAAATGAGCTATAATATTTTACAGATTATAGTGAGGCTTAAAAGCGTGGTCTATGCCTTGAGGACAGGGCTAAGACATATGTATCATATAAAACCTCAAATATCTTAAACTGAAGCTACTTTTACTTTTCCTTAAATAAGCTAAAAGCATATCGGAATATGATGGGTGGTACTTTTTGTTTCTTGAATATAGAGAAATAAAGGGTAAAATATTTTTAATACTAAAACAATGGGTAAAATATTTTTAAGACTAAATAACTTTCACATAATTCAAAACAAAGAAATAATAGAGCACCTGCAGCTGTGTTTCTGCAGTACCCAGGAACCCTTAACTACACAAAACTTTATATAGTTCACTGAAGCAGGAGAAAATGTTTTACAAAACATTACTCTAGTGTTTTCCTTGGAGTATCTTCCACCTGGCCCATTGTTGAGTAGGAAAAAGATAATAGAAAATCTCTACAAAAACGATTTACCAGTCATTTCAATTAAGTCTCTCCCTTTAACTATCTGGTAGTTGCAAAATAAAAAGCCAGATTCAGAATTATATTCTGAGTCTTCTTAATTCAAAACCTGGCATTTATTTTTGTAAATATCATAATTTCAAGTCCTACTAAGATCATTTTGCTCCCTTAGCCCTCTTTAATGAAACTCCAAAATGTATTATGCAAACAGGTTGCAATCAAATGAGACCTAAGTCTTTCTTGGAGACAAATGCAGAGCAATTTCTGTTTATGAGTATGCAATAGATTTTAATGTTAGGAATAATATTGATTCTCAGAGGTCATAGGAATAGCTTATGAGGCATAAATTGCATATTTATACCATAGAATTTATTATGAGAACTTAAAAAAAAACTCAATTTACTTAGCCATAAATTTATTGACTTCTAGAGGTTTAAAATTTTCTTCTGAAGTTAAGCAAATTTGCCTGTAAAATGTGCAAAGATCTTTATGTCTTTATAGTTTAGCAGAAAGCATAAAGACTTTCAAAAAGACAGGTTTTAACTGTTGCAAAACATCATGTATTTTACATTATTTTATATATTGTAAAGGTTACATTAGTTCTACAGTTTAGTGTGATGGTTTCACTGGCAGATGCACTTGTCAAAATTAATACCTGAATACGTAAGATTTTTATTTATTGTTGTACTTAAACCAAATGTCAATTTCAAAAAGTACTTAGGTAGTATTAATTCCTTGTTTCTGTTCCTAATGCTCAGTCTCCCACCCATCCACTATCACACTGAAACAAAATTAAGAGTACATTAACATGACATTATTTCTTTGTCAGTGGAGATTAAATAACCTATATTTTAATGCAACCAGGAGTGAGAGAAAGAGGAAGAGGAGGAAAAAAAGATCAGCTGTTTTATTTCTGTGAAGCAGAGAAATTATAACTAAAATGGCCATTGGCTTTAATTAATCCATGTAAGTGTGTATTAGAGTACATTGCTTAACGAAAATGTGGCATTCAGCACAAACCTAGCACACAGTAAGCCTTCATTAACATTTGTTGATGGAAGAATAAAGGAAAGGAAGGAAGGAAGATATAAGGTAAAGAAAGAGGAGGGAGGGAAAAAGGGAAGGAGAAAGGAAAAGAAGACAGGGAGAGAAAGAGGAAGGAGGGCTAGAAGGAGGAAATTTGAACCCAATACTCCAAATGTGTTTGGAAACATTTAAGTTCTCTGAGAGCATATTTTTCTAAGAGAAAAGAGACTTCTCTATAAATTTATGCCAAACAGCATTTTAGACAGATGTATCACGTTTATATTCTTCAGGATTCAATATTAACTTGGCTAAACAGATATTTATTAATCCCAAGCAATACTACAGGCTCATGTTCCCTATTATGAAATTAGTAAGATTAGCCAATAATGTAGGACCCTATAATATTCTCCTCAACCTATGATGTGTAGGAATTTGTCTCATTTACTTTTTTCTCACAACAAAATCAGGGCTTCTAGTTGTCAATTGATGATGGTACAAATTGTTGCTCAAAATGGATTTAAGCCAGGCCATATGAGATAGAATTTGTATGTAGATTATTATTTTGAGTAGTTCAATTTGCAATATTTACCAATAATAATATTTAAAAATTATACTTTTAATGTTCCTACAACCAGGGCAAACTTTCTTGCTTGTAGTAAGTAGCTTAAAAAGAATAAAAACAGTGAGAAATAGGCTTTAAATATAACCATTTTCACTTGGCAACTGGTTCTAACATAATAGCTTCCCATGAGATAATGTAGATGAACAAGCATTTACTGAAATTTGAACCATGATAGATTTATCAAGTCATTCTACATTTATTTTTTAATGTGTATTCCTGGGATACCTCCAAGCTTTAACGATTAAAAGAGATGATTCATTTTGAATTTAGAAATGGAAGCAACTTAATTTGGAAAATATTAATATCTAGACATCAATCCTAGTAGTTGTGTTTGAAAATTTTGTATTATATTCACTACTTAGAACAGAACAAAAAGTAGGGAAAGTTGATAATTTTCAAATTCATTTAAAGATTTATTATAATTTCCTTTCACTGAGAGAAGTAGTGTAATATCAAGAAAATATTTTTGAGTAACAAACTGTAAAATGAGGGTTGTTTTCTTCTCTTTTTATAACCACTATCTTCCCTTTCATCAGTTATAATCAATTAGGATTTAGCTTGGAATTATGGTCTCAGTTATCCATTTCTGGTTTATTCAAATGTTTTCTCAGGTTTGTTTTGTAGCTTGATTTTTTATACATTGAGCTCATTATAAAATATTTATAGGGCATATTTGGCCTCACACAATACTCTTAGCATAGGGAAACTTATGGATCACCAGGGAACAATTTCTATTTGAAGATAAACATATTTATTATCAGTACAGAATGAATTATATTATATTGGAAACAGTTTTGTATCCCAAGCTTGGTTTCATTTCTTATTACTATGATTTTTAAAAATTATTTTATAATGTGTGTTCAAAGAAGTTATGTATGTTTTAATGTTTGAAAATCAGTTCCATTTTTCTCTCATCCACAAGTATTTTGAGATTTACTTTGATGGTACAGAAATAGAATCATGTAGAAGAGGATATTTGTAATAGTTTGTAGTGTATTTGTGTGTGTGTGTGTGTGTGTGTGTGTGTGTGTGTGTATCTTTCAGTGTTATAATTCCTCGAAAATTTTCTTTTAGCCATCATTTGTCCTTGCCTGATCATTGCATCTTGAGTTTTTAATGCTGGGTGGAGTGTATTTATGAATACCTAAATTTAAGAATGACCACTCACTAAGAACAAATGAAATGCAAATGTCATTCATTTATAATTTAATACTTACACAGCACACATTTTAACCAGTTTACTTTTTGAAAATGCAAAGAAATGATAATGGCCTGAAAAACTGCCCGTTTATAGTAGGTAACACCAAGGATAGGCAATCTGTGAAGGTGAGAAGAATGTTTGTGCAGATTCGAAGCATAGATGTTACTCAGAAGTGAAAGGAAGAAAGGGGAAGAGTTTGAAAATTGCTTTTCGAATACATTGGCAAATCAACTGTGGAATGCAGTCAACACCATTTTTTTGTTGTTTTACATATAAAATCATTTTCTTCAGTTTTTTTGAACTATATGTGTGGAAGCAATGTTTCTTTGGTAGTGATGATTTATTTGCTTCTGTTTGGCTACTATTTATATGGGATGACATTATTAGTTATTTATCAATAGTTAGAACAGTCAAATTAATTGTTAGGGTCAATGTGCCTGGTGTGTTAGTTTGTCTCACTGATGCATAGCAGTTGGACATACTATTTTTCACACTTTATTACTAACTCCAACATTCTCAAGGCATTGAAGAGAAAATTGAGGTGGGAGAGTACAATTCCTTAGCGTGCCTAGAAAACAAAAGATTGCAAGTAAGTAATATATATATCACATGGGAAAAGGAAGAGTGTACTCCTGGTTGTATAGTAAGAAGCACTGTATTGCTGGATTTTACAGAGTGTATCCACAGACAAGTTTTATTACTCTTTTCCTACCTTTCATTTTCACAGTGAGAATATTCAAAAATTCAAAGCACATTCATACATTGTTATCTTTGGAGATGAGAGGAAGATTGAATAAGTGTTAAAATGTGCACTGAGTTTTACAGTGAAATTCAGAAATTGGTAAACATTTTTTCTACCTTCAAATTTATATTGAGACTTAGATAACAATATATTTAAACATACATGTTAGCTCATATTATTTTGTTAAATGAAATACCTAAATGCAAATTTAATATCTCAGGATGCATTTAACATTTTTCCATGGCAGGTTGTTAATATAAAAGTTTTTTTCAAAGAGCACCATACACACCTATTAATATGAATCCAAATTTAAATAATCTAAAATATTATTTTATGGATAACATTAAAATAATAATATTTGCATGTATTTTTAAGTAATCTTAATTTTTCATGTCACATCTAAGAAATTAGAAGAACATAAACCCAATATAGTATCTAATTCACACTTGGAAATGTTCCTCCTGCGTGCTTTCTCTTCAGTCTCTTCTTATTTTATTCATTCAACAAATACTCATTTTGTGCCTGTAATTTGCAAGTACTGTTTTAGGCATGAGAACAATGAATAAATTAGATGAAGTCCATGAGCTCTTGAAGCTTATAATGCAATGAGGAAGACAGGATACACCAAAAATTGTGTAAGTAGATAAAAGCTAGTCAGGCACTGACCTGTGTACTGACTCTGATAGAGTCATAAAGAAGGTATCTAGAGCAATAACTTGAACGAATTGAAAGTGCAAGCCTTCAGAGGGGGTGGGGATGAAAAGCACCAAAACAGTAGGGTGCTAGGTGTATCCATGGAACTGCAAAACCAACGCTGCTTGGGAGAGAGAGAGAGTACCAGGGTCTCTCTCTGGTACGAAATGAGACCAGAAAGAGTTCCAAAAGGTAAATTACCTAGGGCCTTTATAAGGAGGAGTGAAATAGTAAATCATGTGTGATTAGGCACAAGACGAAACCATGGAGTACCATGATAGTAGTGAGTATGCAGAGCAAATATGATTTGGTATCTTTTTTTTTTGTTTTTTTTGTATACACATATGACATTTTGGTAGGTGTACACAATTTTTCCATTAGATCATGTGTATTGATCAAACCACAGTAATTAGTAAGCCCTACATTTGCTTTGGGTCTGCTATTACTGTCTTCAAATTCTTAATAATTTTTGAGCAAGGGAGCCTATGCTTTCCTTTGACTGCTTTTCTAGGCCTAGAAAATTAGGTAGCTGGTCCCGCTTTCTGCTCCCACTTCAAAGAGGATCTGTAGGAATAATAACATACGTAAATGATGTACTTTAAAAAGTATGGCTTACAGTTTCTGAAGCCCAGAAAAATTATGAAGTGATTACTTAAGGAAAATGTTCATGCACATAATACAAGCAGAGCAGGAGAATAATGAGTTAACAGAGTGATGTTATTTTGTGAAGAGATTAACTGAGATGAGTGGAATTTCTTACAATTTTAGATTAACATTGTGTTATTAATCTTCATAAATATCACACCCTGAGTTCCCATTACATGGAGAGGGAAGCATTTTTAGATTATTAAAATGAGGCATAGAGCAAATACATTATAAACTCTCCAAGGAAGTTCCTATTCAAGGGTTTTAAAGTGAGAAATGGCAAACAGAAATAAAGAAAAACTTTATTTTTCTTTAAACTTTAGTACTCAATTCCTGGTTTGCCATCTTCAAAAAAAAATCTGTGTTAAAGCCCTACCCTTTCATCTATAAATTATAACTTTTTAAAAATATATTTCTTTACCAACATTTTAATACAGTAGATTCACTATTAAGTGTTCATTTTGAATTTGAAGACATACCGAACTAATGCATTTCCAAATGTGAGCTTCCTAAATAATAATTGTTGTTCCTTTTATTGACATGATATGGCAGTATTACATTGTAACACTACATGTAATCACTATATTGTGATTTCGATAATAGTAAACTGTTTGTTTCAAGATTTTCCTCTGTAGCTATAAATGATGACATAGAAAGTACCAGTAAACTGTAGTATTTTTTCACACTAAAAATGTCATCTTTTTAAAAGATACAATATTTACATTTCAAGATGAGAAAGTAAGATTGATGAAAACTGCTATTATTAGAGTTACAAAATATACAATAGCATCAGGTTTTAAAAAAATATTTAATGAAGTCTTCCTCAGATTATTTACATGACAAAAATTAAATTCACAAAAAGTGAATTATTAGAATGATTGCTTTAAAAAATTCCCTGATTAACTTTTTCTGCTCAGTCTCTCAAAAGAAAATATTTAGGTAGAAGTGACTTACTGGGAGGGTGTGATAAAAAGAAGCATGTTTTATTCATGTGCTGGGCTGCTCTTTCTTAGCATGCAAATAAAACTGCATGAGGGCTAACAGCTGCTCTTAGAGCACTGCATGTCTCAGTCTGTTGGGGGAACACAGCTGGAGAAATGTACAGAGCATTTTCATCATTAAATCAAACACAAACTAGGAAGACATTTAGTACTACATATGTAATGCTATTACTATTGAAAAGTAGAGTTTCTGTTCTCTCCTTTTTTCTGATAACCATTTTAAACTATGCCCCAATGGTTCTTTACTGGGAAGTTTATAAAAATACATAACTCTTTCATGGTATTTCTTCATGAAATTTTTGGGTATTTTTTCCTTCCATTTTCCTTTTCTCCCTCTCTGCTTTCTTTCCTTTCTGTGTTCCTAAAAGTATTTCTTTTGTACCTACCAAATTTTAAACTCTGCTTGAGGCAGTGAGGACAGTATGATGAACAGTTGAGGTTGATGTTCGTAGAGCTACATCTTTTTTTTTTTTTTTTTTTTTCTGAGATGGAGTCTCAGTCTAGCACTCAGGCTGGAATGCAGTGGCTCGATCTCAGCTCACTGCAACCTCCGCCTCCCAGATTCAGTCGATTCTTGTGCCTCAGTCTCCGGAGTAGCAGGGATTACAGGCGTGCACCACCATACGCAGCTAATTTTTGTATTTTTAGTAGAGATAGGATTTTTCCATGTTGGCCAGGCTGGTCTCGAACTCCTGACCTCAAGCAATCCACCCGCCTCGGCCTCCCAAAGTTCTGAGATTACAGATGTGAGTCACCACGCCCAGCTAGAGCTTTATTTTTCAAGACAATAATAGCATCTACAAACAGACCTCTTCAAATGGAAGACAAATGAAAATTTATAAAATGAAAAAACTTTAAACAGAAACAAGGAGAGGGAGAGGAATGGAGACAGAGAGGAAGGGGATGAGACAGAGAGAGAAGAGTGGAGAGAAAAAAGAGAGGAGAGGAATGGGAAAGAGAGAAGAAGAAGAGAAAAAACAAATCTCAAAGTTATTTCGGGGAAGATTAAAAAGAGGATGTGAAATTTCTTATAAGTGCACTTACTGTCATGAAATTTTAATGACTAATAAAAAATCCTGCACCCAATTGCTTTGCATGATCCACTCTCCTTTTTTTTTTTTTTTTTGTTTTGTTTTGTTTTGTTTTTTTTTTTTGAGACGGAGTCTCGGAGTCTCACTCTGTTGTGCAGTGGCGCGATCTCGGCTCACTGCCATCTCCACTTTCCAGATTCAAGCGATTCTCCTGCCTCTGTCTCCTGAGTAGCTGGGACTACAGGCACCTGCCACCATGCCCAGCTAATTTGTGTATTTTTAGTAGAGATGGGGTTCCACCGTATTCGCCAGGCTGTTCTGGAATTCCTGACCTTGTGATCTGCCTGCCTCGGCTTCCCAAAGTGCTGGGGTTATAGGTGTGAGCCACCGCGCCCGGCCGTATGATCCACTCTCCTATGGATATAATAAAAATCCACAATCCTTAGAACTTCAGCTGTCAATAATCCTCCCCCTGCTTCCTGACAGCAGGAGCATTTTGTAAATATTTTGGCTCTAAATAGGTGATATGGTTTGGCTGTGTTCCCACCCAAATCTCACCTTGAATTGTAGCTCCCACAATTCCCATGTGTCGTTGGAGGAATTGAATCATGGAGTGGGTCTTTCTTGTCCTGTTCTTGTGGTAGTGAATAAATCTCATGAAACCTGATGGTTTTATAAAGGGGAATTACCCCACACAAATTCTCTCTCTGGCTTGCCATGTAAGACGTCCGTTGTTCTTCTGCCAAGATTGTGAGGCCTCCCCAGCCTCTTTTTTTTTTTATTACCCAGTCTTAGGTATGTCTTTATTAGCAGTATGAGAACTGACTAAAACAGTAGGGTAAGGTCGTACCAACTCTGGGGAAGATAGTAGTGACCTCTTGTAACTCTGCAATTTTTTTGGACCATTTATATCGTTATGAAATAGTTCAACCTGAAAATTTGCCAGCAGATTCTGTGTATCTCAATCTAGTCATAATTCAAGGGTAGCAAGTATTATAAATAGATTAACCTAAAGGAATGCGAGAAATTTCAAGGGCACTAGCAACCTATAATTCAATAAAGAAGTAAGGAAAGCATAATCTCAGTGAGATAGGAGAACTTCCTAGAATACCTGTGAAAAATATACTCAATTTCACCATAGCTCACAAGTTTTGTCATTCTGTAGTTTATGATTATGAATGCAGGGCTATTTTCAGCTCTAGAACAGCCCTGATAATTTCATCTCAATTATAAGTTATATTTGAAACGTGAAAATAGAAAGATACAGAGGTTAGGGCCAAAACCAAAGGATGATTTTGAGCTGATTTACAGGAGTCATCAGAGAAAAAAGAAGATAGAGCTGAACTATCTAGGTTTATTTTGCGCAGGATCACAAACTTGAATATTGAAACATTAAGATTACTTTTCTAGGGGTATTTATATGAACAGCAGACGTTTTTAAAGAAATGAAAATATGATATTGAACTTTTGCAGAGCAACCTAAAAGCATCTTTACACATTTTTCTGAATTAACAGTCTCTTGCCTCTTATAGTCTAAGGAATAAAAGGAATTTCTTAACTCTTACCTTAATTAGAAAGTATTTTTTTTTAATGTTTTCTGTCAGGAAGCAAATAAACTAACCTCATTTGAGAACTGTGTTCCTGCCAAGCAATCCAGTGCATTTCTTGTCTACTTTGTTTTTGCAGATGCAGTCACAGATGCCTTTTTTCTTGTTAAGCAGATGTCTAAAGAAGAAAACAATTATAATATTTAGGCTGAAAAGATATAATGTATACTTCACATAAATTGAAACTAAAAATCACATTTCCCAGAAATGACCCCAAACAATCAAGCAATGAAAATAGCCTAGCACCTGGATACAGGAAGGGGAACATCACACACAGCACACAGGGGCCTATGGTGGGGAGAGGGTAGCGGGGAGGGATAGCATTAGGGGATATACCTAATGCAAATGACAAGTTAATGGGTGCAGCACACCAACATGGCACATGTATACGTATGTAACAAACCTGCACATTGTGCACATATATAATTAGAACTTAAAGTATAATTAAAAAAAAGAAAAAAGAACATAGCCTAGCACCCATGGGATACAGGACAGCTGCTATAGGTACACTCTATGAAAGAGCAGCAGCTGCCACACTTCAAAAACTCATTCAGATCTTTCTATCCTGAAAGCTACTGTAAGTCATATTTTTCTGATAAACTGTGATATTGCTGTTGACATCAAGAAAATCCTTACAACTTGTGTCAAATGACATAAAATAACACACGTTTGTGTCAAAAATGTTAATCTAACGTTGAAATATTTTCACCCAAGTATATGTACTCAATATCACACACAATGATAGACCTATGCATATTAATTTGCCCCTGTGGAGAGTTTAGCTATCTGTGAAGTTAGAGGGAGCACAGTTCACACAAGACCACCCTCACTCCTGACACCAACTACAAATTCAGGGTTTTCCCAAAACTACCCTCACATTTGGTGATTTGCTAGAAGGACTCACAGAACTCATTGAGAGCTGTTATACTCATGGTTATGGTTTACTACAGAAGACTGATACGGATTAAAAACCATCACAGGAAGAAGTACATAAAGCAGACTCCAAGAAAATACCAGGCACAGAGTTTCTGTTGTCCTCCCCTCGTGAAATCTCAACAATATGACTTTCTTAGCATCAGTGTGAGATTGTACACATGGAATATTGTGAATCAGGAAAGCCCACTGGAGCCTCATTGTGCAGAAGTTTTACTAGGGCTTTTTGTGGAGGCATGATTGCTCTCATCACTGATCTAAAGAGGGCTAGCTATATAAACCAAAATCTTTGCCCTACATAATACTGTTGATCTTTCTGGCATGGTCAATCCAGACGCTAAAAACTGTCTCGTCCCCTTCCTCTCTATCTCCATTCCTCTCCTCTCTTTCCTTGTTTCTGTTTCAACTTTTTTTCATTTTATGAAATTTCTTTTGTCTTCCATTTGAAGAGGTCTGTTTGTGGATGCTATTATGGTCTTGAAAGATACAGCTCTATGAGCAATGACCTCAACTGTTCACCACATTGTCCCCACTATCTCAAGCAGGTCATTTATTTATTCATTCATTTTACGTTAACTTACCAAACAGTTTGGGGCTTATGTACCTCATCTTATTTTGACTGATGTTGGTCATAGACAAACACATAGTCATAGAATACTGTGATTAGTACGTAATCAAAATATGCAAAAATATCTATCCAAGATGAATCATCAGCTCTCCCTGAAGGGGGTGACCTCCCAGAGGGAGAAAACTTTGAACTATCATTGAGCTGCTCTGTCTGTCAAGCTACTACTGTGTTGATGTTATATGAGTGAGTCTGCAGGGCTATCCAGGTAGGTGAACCACATAGGGAAAGAAGAATAAAGCAACATGACATATTTCCAGTAACATTTAACAACAAACCACATTTAGACAGATGGGAAGAAAACTCAGACAAAAACAAAACCAGACAAAACCACAGTAGTTCTCAAATAATAGAAGGCAATAATGTGGGCAAGGCAGTCAGTCTGTCATTTGTTGTTACAGCGTTGTTTGTACATAAACCTTGTATGTCAGCACCTTATTTTTCTAAAACTAGGCTTTGGAACTGCAAACCTGAGGGATTAAAAACTTGGAATAGTAGTAAATAAGCCGACAATAGTCATAATCCAATCACCTTGCACAACACAACAATATTTCACTCTGCTTGGGAATGCTTTCTCAGGTGTTATACTGCCCATTGAGCACAACTTCTACACGGTATGTCTGTTGAGCTTGAACTGTTTTCTGTCCCAACTATGCACTCTTATATACTCACCAGCATGTCCCAGCAAGTGTGTGACCTTTATTTAGTGCAGGTTTGACATTATATTACATTTCTTATTTCTTCCCTGGGCAAACTCTGTTCCACTGAATATCAAGGCACATAACTCACTATGTCCAATGTTTCAACAGAAAAAAATATCACCAGAGAATTGTATACACAGTATATTAAGCCCAACTTAGAACATAATGAAAAATGTAGCTGTGTTCTGGTCTCAGAGTCTCTCCATAAACTACTTAGTGGGGGTTGGCTTCCCTTGTTCCTCCATGAATACATGCCTGGCCCCATGCCTGTTCAGTGTATTCTTGGACAGTATACATTCTTTCAGTCGTTTTAAGAAACAATATAGTCACCATTCAGCAAATAAACTTCCAGTACAAGGCTACGTTAAAAAATAGAAGTGGATATAACATAAAATATTTATTCTCTCTGTAGCTCAGGTCCATGTGTTAAAGAAAGCCTAAGCTGTCTCCCTTCTTTTACTCCCTATCACTGTCTGCCTTTTTTTTTTTTTTTTTTTTTTTTTTTTTGTGAGACAGAGTCTCACTCTGTTACCCAGACTGGAGTGCAGTGGTGCAATCTAGGCTCACCGCAACCTCCACCTCCTGGGTTCAAGTGATCCTCCCATCACAGCCTCCCAAGTAGCTGAGACTACAGGTGTACACCACCACATGCATGCCTGGCTAATTTTTTGTATTTTTATATGAAATGGGTTTTCGCCATTGTTGCCCAGGATGGTCTTGAACTCCTTGGCTCAAGTGACAGGCCCTCCTAAGCTTCTTGTACTGCTGGGATTACAGGCGTGATCCATGGCATCCTGCCTTTAACTAGTTTTATCTTGCATTGTCATCTATTGTTTGAGCAACAAATTACCCCCACGTTTAGCGGGTTACTACAAGAAAGATTAATCTTCTCATAGTTTCTGTGGGTTGCTTGCAAACTGAGCATGGCTTCCCTTTATCCTGTAATTCTAGCTCAGGGTATCTCACAAGAAAGAAGATATAACCTAGGCTACTATCCCCTCAAGTACTGGATTGACAAGGGGAGGATTCACTTCCATGCTTACTTTGTGGCTGTTGGCAGGCCTCAAATTCTCACTGGCTATTGGTCAGATAAATCATTCCTTTGCCATATGGACCTCTTTACAGGGCACATCACAATGTGATATCTGGCTTCTCTCACCACAAACAGGTGAAAGAGCAGAGCCTAAAACGTAAGCATGAACTGTTTAACCTAATCTCAGGAGTGACATTCCACCACTCTGTAGTATTTTACTCCTTGGTAGCCAGTTATTAAGCCCGGCAGAATCTCAAGGTGAAGGAATAATATGAGAGCGTGAATACTAGGAGATGAGGATAACCAGGGAACATCACAGAGGCTGCCAGCCACAATCTCTGTGGGCCAGGAAGCTTTAAAAGGTGATTCTTTGAGTAGTTGTGAGCCTTTGTGATCTTTGGAAAATTCCTGTTGCTGGAGATGTCTCACCTCTGGTAACCTTAATCAGGCAATGAGTCTAGATTTCTCCCTTAGCCTTTGAGTCAAAAGGTGGCAACAGTCTTCTTGTAACCTAAAACAACCTCTCTCCTCCTACTGGTGTATACGTGGTGCACTGAAAAAAAATCTTCTATGTCCCTTACCTCTACAGATGGTAGGAGTACAAACTGATCCCAGCACAGCAACTGTCCACCTTATATAGTATTAAAAATGAGCATTTACACATGATGTCATATAATTCAGTGTTTGGATCTCCTACTCCCCTGCCACCTGTTTGTGCACTCTCTGCTCTTATTTCTTATGGTAAAACAATCCTGTATTTCAAGCAAACAAACTTAAGCAGTTTAATATAGAAACAAATACTCTAGGAAAATTGTTTTTATTATAAACATATTAATGAAAATCAAAATAATTTAAAATATAATCATGACTTACAGAGAAAAACGTTTTTGCTTTTCTTTATTATTTTTGCTAATAGTCATAAAAAGATAAGGAAGTTAGCCAATAATGTTATTAAAAAACACAGCAAACATAGATTTTTGGATGCCCTTAAACTATCACCAAAATCAAATGTAATTTACTTTCTTTTATGTATTACTAGCAATACTTATGTTACATTTTTCAATGTTCTCACACCATCAGGGAATGTGTACATTCCATTGAACTCTGATTATTTGGTAGTGGTGTTACATTTTAACTTAGTATGGCCATAGTGTTGTACTAAAATATGGTGAAAAATTTTTATTCTGTATGAAGAAATAAGCTATTTCTCCATTCTTTTATCTAAACACTTGATAACATAGGATAAACATTAACACTTCAATTAACTAAATATAACAATTGGCAAAGAATTCATGTTAGGAAAGGTACAAAGCACTAAATCTATAGATTGTTGTCCTAGGATACATAGCTCTTCTAGTATTACGTAAGTCTCTAGTATTTCTTAATTTTTCAACACGGTTGATAAAGATAATATGGATAGATACTCAAATCAAATTGTTTTTATTTTAGTTTGAAGATGAGCACGTATTTGAACATTTACAAAGCACCAGATTTCTCTGGCATGTAATTTCTCTATCTATTTAAGGAGAAAAACAATCTGTTGAACTCTCAAGTCCCTATTATCTTAAATTCCAAAATTGTTTTAAAAATGTTGAGATAGTTACTTCTTGAGGAAGGAGAAAGAACAAAAGAAGCATATTCATAAATATTCTCTATTAAAGTTACACAGACTTTAAAGAAAACATCGCCCTTTGTCAGATGGATAGAGTGCAAAAATTTTCTCCCATTCTGTAGGTTGCCTGTTCACTATAACAGTTTCTTTTGCTATGCAGGAGCTCTTCAGTTTAATCACATCCCATTTATCTATTATGGCTTTTGTTGCCATTGCTTTTGGTGTTTTAGTCATGAAACATTTGCTCATGTCTATGTCCTGAATGGTATTGCCTAGGTTTTCTTCTAAGGTTTTTATGGTTTTAAGTCTCACGTTTAAGTCTTTAATCACTCTTGAGTTAATTTTTGTATGAAGGTGTAAGGAAGGAGTCCGGTTTCAGCTTTCTGCATATGGCTAGCCAGTTTTACCAACACCATTTATTAAATAGGGAATCCTTTCCCCATTGCTTGGTTTTGTCAGGTTTGTCAAAGATCACATGGTTGTAGATGTGTGGTGTTATATCTGAGGCCTCTGTTCTGTTCCATTGTTCTATATGTCTGTTTTGGTACCAGTAGCATGCTGTTTTTGTTACTGTAGCCTTGTAGTATAGTTTGAAGTCAGGTAGCATGATCCCTCCAGCTTCCTTCTTTTTGATTAGGATTGTGTGTGTGCTGGTGGGCAACTGTAGCCCCAGCTACTGGGAGGCTGAGACAGGAGAATGACGTGAACCCAGGAGGCAGAGCTTACAGTGAGTTGAGATTGCATCACTGCACTCCAGCCTGGGAAACAGAGCAAGTCTCCGTCTCAAGAGGAAAAAATAAAATAAAATAAAAGTCAGGAAACAACAGATACTGGAGAAGATATGGAGAAATAGGAATGCTTTTACACTCTTGGTGGGCGTATAAATTAGTTCAACAGTTGTAGAAGACAGTGTGGTGATTCCTCAAGGATCTAGAACTAGAAATACCATTTGACCCAGCAATCCCATTACTGAGTACATATGCAAAGGATTATAAATCATTCTACAATAAAGACACATGAATGTGTATGTTTATTGGGGTACAATTCCCAATAGCACAAACTTGGAACCAACCCAAATGTCCATCAATGATAGACGATTAAGAAAATATGGCACATACACACCATGGAATACTATGCAGCCATAAAAAGGATGAGTTCATGTCCTTTGCAGGGACATGGATGAAGCTGGAAACCATCGTTCTCTGAAAACTAACACAAGAATAGAAAACCAAACACCACATGTTCTCCCTCATAAGTGGGAGTTGAACAATGAGAACACTTGGACACAGGGAGGGGAACATCACACCCCAGGGCCTGTCAGGGGGGTGGCGGACTAGGGGAGGGATAGCATTAGGAGAAATACCTAACATAGATGACGGGTTGGTGGGTGCAGCATACCACCACGGCACATGTATACCTATTTAACAAATCTGCACATTCTGCACATGTAACCTAGAACTTTAAGTATTATATATATATATATATATAAAACACACACACATACATATATACACGTATATATATTACATATCTGTCCTTATTAGTTGGAATACGGCACACTTTACTAGCGTATCTGAAGTAAAGAGGAACCAGGAAGTGAGCTGTTTTGTAATGGAGACCAGTTATATCTAATAGAGAGTAACAGTGTCTATAAGACTGTAACCTATTGGATGGGAAGCTATCTTATGCAAACATGATGAATCTTTTGAATTCTGAGTTCAATGCGGTCTACAGCTAACCTCAAATCCCAGCTCATACTAACCTTGGTCCTTGGGCATGTTTATGCTTCAGTTTTCTCATCTGTACATGGGTTAATAACAATACTCACCTCAACATTAACCATACTACACAGTGCCTGACACATATAAGTGCTCAATAAATGTCAGCTACTTTCTGAAAATATTGGAATTCGTGTGGAAAATGTTGGGCTACATAACTCAAATCTCCTTTGTATCTTGGGTAAGACCACTTCTTTCTCTGGATTGTTTCTTCTAGTGAAAAGCAAAGGAATTTAGTTGATCCCCCAAGTTATTTTGATCTTTAAATTCTGTTTTATGTTTGTTCATTTTCTATGTAGTTTAGATTTAGTTCATTGGACTGATTTATGTTCTGTGTTCTTTTAAAACTCAGGAAGATGTGTACAGGATAGATAGAACAAATATATAAACACTCAGTTTCATTGACTTTAATATAAAAACTAACAAGTTTCTCTTTAGTTATAATAACCTTAAACTTGATGTGTTTGGGAAGCAACCTGCATAGTCATTAAAAGTAGAAGTTACAGAATCACACACACAAAAAAGAAAACATCACTAACAATGAAAGTAGTAACTAATAAATATAAGTTGTATTTAATTGTACAAACAATTTGAGATTTGAAAAGTAATTCTGGACCAAGATGGTGACAGAAATTTTAGGGCATCAGTTTGGCCTTGAAGTTTAGTAAGATTTAATTGTCAGAAGTATACTGTAGAGTGTACTCTTTTTCTTCTTCCTCTCCTCCAAACCACAATAATGTAAAGGGTATGTGATTATCATCAGTAAGACCAATTAGACCAGAAACTCATCAGAATGGATATTGTATTAATTTTATCCTGGTTAACTGTGATAACTTAAGTCTTTGTGTATTTTCACTTGTTCAATGAGTTATTGGGTATTTTAACAACAAAAAAATTGAAACAGTGTTATACTGAGAATAAGCACTCTTGAAATACCCAATAATTTTGAAATAATGAACACCTGTTAGGTATGAAATTAATAACTATCAAGTTGAATACCTCATATCCTTTTAGAAAGTCTCCCTGGAGCCATTATAAAATTTTAAGAAATTTTTGAAGTTAGCGTATTCAAAAGGAGCTGTATTTATGGCATCTTTCTGGATCCTACTTTCACATTCTATCTTTCTGGTTAAGTTCATCAGGGTTTCCAGCAGTGGTTGTCTATGAATCCGAAACATTGTCAGAGATCATATGAAAAACCTGAAACTGTAAAATAAGGGTAAAGTAATGGTAGCGATTGTAAAATTAAGAACAAAAGTCAGATTTCACATAACAGAATTTGAAAGCTTGAAATAATAGATACTTTTCGGTGTTTCAATAAATGAATAAAATATTATTAGTGAAGGGAATTAAGAGTTTGATATTATCTTGATGAATTCAAGGTAGTTGAAATTAGCAAATCTGATTTTGTTTGCATACTGATAGTGTATCATCTAGTGGGAGAATCAGGTGAACTAAATTCTCAGAGACTGATGTATAAATCAAAGTATAAGAATATTGTCTTGGGTAACTTACAGGGTACTGCTTAGATTTCTTTTTTCTCATAATTCTCTCTTAATGACATCTTGCATAATGGCAAATTTCTCACATTTTTTGACTGGCATATTCCTTCTTTAAACATATTAATACCATTAATTAGGTTAGTGTCAACTGTCACTGGTTTAGGAGTCTTCTAATCTCTGAAAGTTGACATTTTCAGATTTCTAACTTAATCCATTGAGTTGTAGTTACACTCACGTGAGGGGAACTTTAATTCTTAACATGAACCTCCCAAATGTGGGTCGCTGCGTACAAATGATGAAAACTAACTCATGATTTAAATGCTGGCAATAAGAATGGCAAAAGACTATCTTAACATATTTTTAATAAAAACTGCTATTGTGCTCAAAACTCCTGAAAAAAATCACATTTTACATAATCAATAAAGGAATAGTTAATATTTCTATTATGAAATATTCTGATAAGTTAAGAATTGTACTGAGCAGAGCCCTAACTTCTATTTGATTGGTGCAAAAGTAGCTGTGGTTTTTGGCATTACTTTAGTGACAAAAATATATACATATACACACACACACACATATATATATATATTTGTTGTCGTTTGTTTGCTTGTTTTTGAGATATAGTCTCGCTCTGTCACCCAGGCTGGAGTGCAATGGTGCGACCTCGGTTCACTGCCACCTCTGCCTCCCTGATTCACGCCATTCTCCTACCTCAGCCTTCTGAATAGCTGGGACTACAGGCATTCGCCACCAAGACCGCCTATGTTTTTTGTATTTTTAGTAGAGACGGGGTTTCACTGTCTTAGCCAAGATGGTCTCAATCTCCTGACCTCATGATCCGCCTGCCTTAGCCTCCCAAAGTTCTGAGATTACAGGCATGAGCCACCACGCCTGGCTGATTACAGACAGATATATATCTGTCTCTCTCTCTTTCTCTCTCTCTCTATATATAATGAAAAATCACATTCCTAGCAACTATTTTAGCGCATCAAGGCCTATGTGAATAAATCATTGATATTTTTCCATGAAAGAGACCATGCCATAACTTCACTTCTCTAGATATTAGGCCACGAAGCCACTCTTGAAAAAAGAGCAGGCAGGCAACAAAGGACCATTCTTACTTACTATTGCAATAATACAGTCATGAGATTATGAGGGCCTATACTTTAGCTACCAATTAGGAGGACATATTTTAGAGGAGTGAAAAAAGAAACAATAGTTCTGAGTGTCTGATTATAGAAGATAAATATTTTTCCCAGCAGATAATTCCTTTATCTTTGCTAGGCAAGATATCAAGGTCTGTCAATGAACAAGATTAACTGGAATAAGAGACTCAAGTATAATGACAAAGTTTCTTTTATACCAGTTGACTGAAAATAAATTATGGATTTAGCAATTAAGTGTTTGTTGGTAACTTTCAAGATCATTCAGAAATCAAACTGCAGTTTATAAAGCCCAGATTTAAGTGATTTTAACAATTTGGTACTTGCTGATTGAGTTTGTACCAGGTTTTAGATACCATTAACACATACAGTGAAAGAGATAATCCTTGCCCTCGATAAACTTATAGATCATAAGGAAGAGAGATACAGACACATAAGTGGTGCAGTATATCATATGGAAACATAAAACAACTGTGAAAAGTTAGGAAAGAATAGAGAGCACAAAGTCAGTCTGCAATGGCTTCACAGTCATTTCTCTGAAAGGAGCCATTTCTCTGAAAAGAGCCATTTATCTGAAAGGAGAAATACAAATTCATCTCTAGAGTAAGGGGTGGAAGGGAGTTTATTTCCAGAAGTGTGATAGTAGGTTCACAGAACACATAGGTTTATGTAAAAGAGCATGGTGTGTTTTCCTGAAGATGAAGTTTAAAATGAGGAGTGATGTGATCAAACATCAAACACATAATTGGAATCTGCTTATCGCAGGTACGCAAGAGATAGGAAAGACAAATGTCTCTACCCTTAAGTAGTTTATAGTTATAAATGAAGAAAAGCTTACATGAAAAAGTAATTAAGAAAGTGATGGTACAAGAGGTAGTATAGTAGAAGACTACGATCTTCTAAATTTCCAAAAGTATGTAGATGACTTCAGAAAACCGACAAGTATTTCTAAATCATTTTTTTTCTCTTTTACAAGAGCATTTTATTTATTTTTTTATTATATTTAAGTTCTAGGGTACATGTGCACAATGTGCAGATTTGTTACAAATGTATATATGTACCATATTGGTGTGCTGCACGCATTAACTCGTCATTTACATTAGGTATATCTCCTAAAGCTATCCCTCCCCCCTCCCCCCACCCCACAACAGGCCCCGATGTGTGATGTTCCCCTTCCTGTGTCCATATGTTCTCATTGTTCAATTCCCACCTATGAGTGAGAACATGTGGTGTTTGGTTTTCTGTCCTTGTGATATTTTGCTCAGAATGATGGTTTCCAGCTTCATCCATGTCCCTACAAAGGACATGAACTCATCCTTTTTTATGGCTGCATAGTATTCCATGGTGTATATGTGCCACATTTTCTTAATCCAGTCTATTATTGATGGACATTTGGGTTGGTTCCAAGTCTTTGCTATTGTGAATAGGGCCATAATACGCATATGTGTGCATGTGACTTTATAGCAGCATGATTTATAATCTTTTGGGTAAATACCCAGTTGAGAAATGGGGTCTAATTCAACTAAAGAGCTTCTGCACAGCAAAAGAAACTACCATCAGAGTGAACAGGCAACCTACAGAATGGGAGAACATTTTTGCAATCTACCCATCTGACAAAGTATTTCTCAATCTTAACAAACCTCCCTCATCAAGACTTTAATCCCAAAATGATTCTTTCATTTATACCTGGAGAAAGCTTTGTAGAGTTTATAAAAATTGTTTGAATTTGACCCCTTCAGTTTGTCCTTAGGCATTGCACAATCTTTAAGAACAGAAACTTAGAAATGTTGATATATCTTTGGAAGATATTTAGCAATTTATATATTACATTTCAAAAGAATGGGCTCTTGATGAGGTAAGGTACTTTTAGTTAAAAAAATCTGGTTTTTTGTTTTTTTGTTTTTTTGTTTTTTCCAGAAACACTTAGCTAAAGGACACTATTGTCCATTAGGTTTGCAAGAGATCTTTCAGAACCACGTTCAAATATAGGAAAGAAGAAATCTTTTTTAAAGCATGTAGAATACACATTTATAGGGAATAAATGTTCAAATTGATCCACAGTAAATTTAAATTGATATTTGGTTTGCATCAGTCATCTATATTAATGTTGAAAAATCAAAGAGAAAATAGGAGATTTTGTTATTGTTGCTTAAGTAACCATAAGCATTCTGGTTATTTAAGTCACTGTTTCTTGTACATATTTTCTGAGAGTAACTTGGGCATTTTTACAAGTTGTGTAAGTGATCATTTAAATGTATTCAGGTAATAATCATGTAGATGATAACCTCATGGCCTGGAAGAGATTATGGCAACCTTGTGTGTGCTCCAGGACATTTGTGATCATGGCAAGGTATTATTAGTGTCCTGGAAATTTAAAATATGCAGTATATATTCTATGAGAC
Source organism: Trachypithecus francoisi (assembly GCF_009764315.1). NCBI lineage: Eukaryota > Metazoa > Chordata > Mammalia > Primates > Cercopithecidae > Trachypithecus > Trachypithecus francoisi. Next base: position 91,789,507 of record NW_022681454.1, read on the forward strand.
TGACGCACTGCCCACTGCGCTAAGAGGGCCTCTTTTATGCAGTATATATTCTAAAGATTCACATTAGAAGCTTCCTGGGCACTAATTATGTTATGGCTTTAGGACACTCAGAAGAAGTTTAATTAAATAAATACTAATGAAGATTGAGAGAAAATAGCTCATAATTTAAGCCAGTGCACTTCCTTACAGTTATCAAGAGACTGTTTCTTGCATCTAGTTCCCTGTGTTATGTTTTTCTGTAGGCCATGAAGATAAACGAACAGTAATATTTCTGGGATGCTGCTGCTCATAAGGCACTATACACAAGCTGGAGAGAATCCGGCAGAGTGCAGAATTCACTATGTCTAATTCTGTTTCATGTATATGATATCTAATAATTCAAAGGTCCTACACACAACCCCACAGATAGACAATAAACTTTCGTCTTGTATCTAGTTGGCCTTGGTCTATGCTCCCTCTTTATCTTTTGTCTTCACCTCTCTTTTTGCTGCTAATACTGCTTTGGCTTCCTGGTACATCTGCTCATGTGGTATCTGCCTAGTTTCCCTCAGTTTATGGTTTCACTCCTTTGTATTACTTCTATGTACACATGTATGTATTAATTTATTCTGAGACCAAAATAACTTTGCTTTCACCCAGTTAACAAAGGAGCTTTAGATATTATAGAAGTTTTTCACATTCCCTTTTATATTAAAGAAAGAAATATTGTCATGAAACAGAAGACAAAGAAAGGAGAACATTTAAATGTTTGGGAAAAATATGGGGGTAATAATTCAAATATAAATACAGACTTAAAATTTACTTTTATTAACGTCACTTTGCCCTTGCAATCTTCTACTTTGAACTGGGGACTGGCCAATGTCTTTCTCATTTCCCACTCCAGCATTACAGACCAAAATATCATTCTGTAAATGGTTTCTGCCTACCAATTGATAATATGAAACTTTATTCTCTTATACTTACTTTTCCCACTGTGTGTGTGTTTATAAACATTCTGAAGAAATGAAGATCATTAAAATGAATTGTAGGCTATGAGTAGTTATTTTCTAAGCCCAGTATTTTTGGGGACTCTATAATGTTCTAATGTTTAAAATACATTATGATAGCAGTAACATCAATAATTGAGTTGAGCAGGATTAATCCCCCAAAGTCTTTTAAAAAAATGTCATAGTTGATAAGAATGCCAATCAAAGATAGAAACACTTGTAGCATGCCTGGAAGTCTTCTAGAATATAAGGTTGTTAATAGAAAATGAACTGAATATTTGTTGTGTATTTGAATCCAGGTAATAAACATTCATTTTCATGAAATTTATATCCATAAATCACATCTTCCTATAACCATGAAATGCTCTTCTAGTGTTTGCATTTTCTTGCCTGCTCCTCTCTTTCTTTCCCTAGTGATATTACATTTTTTGCACATTGAAGCCATGACTAGTGATGACCAATAACAATCTCTGTCAGTCATTCTTTAGGCATCTGGCATCTAGCTTTTATAATAAAAATGCCAGAATTCCCCCACTGAATTTCTTTTAAAGTTCACATTCTTCTTTTACCTAAAGGGCAATGTAGAGAAAAATAGTGTAAGATTTCAAGGTAAAAATGAAAGCTGAAGGAATTTCAACAGGGAAGAGTCTCATAACCATCTTAGCCACCTTGTTGTATGTGTATAAAAAGTTCAGAAAGTTTATAGAAATTAATTATGTTTCAGATTCTTTTTAGTATCTGAAAGAATATTCTCATATATTATTCTTTACTCATATTTTAATCAGAGTAGTTTTCAGTCAGAACAATCCACTGATTCTCTATACTCTTCCTGTAAGGAAACACTTCCCCATCTTGCCAACTCTACCTTGTATTGGCAAGTGTTGTTTCTAAATCAAATTCTTTTTGAATGCACTAAGCAACGATTTTCATACTAAGCTGTCATTTAGCTTTACTTATATGCCTTATATCTTGTATGGAATCTATTAAAATTTTGTCGACTTCAGAAGAAATGTATGCCCATACTGATATAAATAAATGAGTAATAAACAGGAAAGAAGAGACACATTTCCCAAGAAGAAGAATCTCAAATAATTTATATGGCAACTCTTACCTCAAAGAAAATGGGCACTTGACATCAACCACGTGATCAACGTGGACATTAGTAGTAATGAATCATGTTGATAGTACGGACACTGAATATAATAATGTGATGTGATGAAAATGGCACAGCATTTATATGGTCTTCCTTCCAATAACCCATAACTCCAGTCCGATCATGAGAAAAATACCAGACTAATACCAAAAGTGAAACATCCTACAGAACAGCTAACCAGTACTCCTCAAAACTGTCAAGGTTATAAAAAATTAAGGAATGTGTGGGAAACTGCCACATCCAAGAGGAACATAAGGAGATATTCCAGCTAAATGGAGTATGGTAGCCTGGTTGGAATTCTGGTACAGAAAAAAAGACATTAAGTCAAAACTGTGAAGACCTAAATAAACCATGAACTTTACTTAATAATAATGAGTCAATATTGGTTCATCAATTATAACAAATGTATCATACTGATATAAGATGTTAATAGCAGAAACTGACTATAGGATATCTGGGAATTTTCTACTGCCCTCTTGATTTTTCTGTAAAGCTAAACTAAATATTTAGTTGGTGATATGCTGTTATATTTGGACTGCAGTACCCTTATACCATCCCTTTTTTACTGTATTCTCACAAGAAACTGGCATTGCTGGCATTAATTCACTTAATCTCTCTGTGCATATATACACATCCCTTAAAAACAATCAGAATTATTGTACTTATCATAGAGTTGTGAATAAATTTAATCAGTTCAAAACAATATTTAACAACATTAGTCCAGTGTTCCTGGAAGCAAGCATTCACTTCTTCCCACATAGCCAAATCTTTGTTCATTTTATCTAGATGGCTAAAGAAACTATCTCTTCCATTGATTCTTAATACCAAGCACACGTTGCACTTGACCCCAGGTAGATGAATATTCTAATTTCTCCCCTAGGTCACTCAGATTAAACAGCAACAACAACAACAAAAAAAAAAAAAAAAAAGAAAAAAACAAAAAAACACACCTCATCTAAGGAAAAAAATAAGACTCTGACACCTAAGATTGTTTTCTAAGCCAGTTCAAAGATGAAGTTCTGGGTGTTGAAGTTTCCAGGGAGAGAAATGGAGTAAATTTTTGGAAACTGGAAATTAAAATCACCAAGTATATTGATGGCCCACAGGCTAACAAGTCAAACAGTGTGGGTTTTCCAGTAAAGAGTCTTTGCTGAATATGTTAGGTGCCCCACTCAGGATGACAGTGCCCCGTTGTCATTTTTAGTAAGTCACATGTGCCCCACTGTCAGCTGGCTAGCAACTCATGTCAGATTTTAGTGTCTGGGTGCCAGCCAGTCTCTATTGTTCTGAATTTTTGGTGCATACAGGAAGCACTCACTGTCATTGCACGAGGAGGAGTGCAATTTTTATCCTTTCTCTGGTATTCAGCTCTCTTCTGCTTTATAGCATACCTATGCCTTTCTAATTTCTTTAGTTTTCACTCTGTTTTTCATTGAGGGTCCTAGTCTGCCTGGAGAGTCAGGTACCTGATTCCCTTCTCAGGATACCTTCTCAGGTGCCTGACTTTGTCTCTGTGGGACTTCTGAACAAAATTCCATCTGTGGCAAATCACTGGCTTCTAGAAATCACAATTATTTGACCTAACACTTAAAAGAGAATGAGGCCCCTTTTCCCTTTTCAAAAATGCTTTGTTCGCCTCAAACCCCCATACAAATTATTTGTGTGAAAGTAAGCTGCAGAAAATGTTCTTGTCCACTTATTATAAAATTTTTCATCTTTATAGGTACATAGGGTAAAGGAGATACAAATTATAGCTAGATAGGCTAGGGAAGGGAAAGCAAGTCCCTACATTTTTTTCTTAATGGAGACTTAGACTCTATACTTTTTGTTACAGGGAAAGAACAGTAGTCATAAGTTTTATGGTCCAGGCAGCCTTGACATTTCCTTTTCTAGGGCATGATTTTATCTGAATATAATTAAGAATGTAATAAAAAGAAGGTTTCAATTCACTAGGACCTAGTATGACAAGGAAAACCCAGACTTATTGAGACAAATGTTAAATATGGCCCCTGGGTTTATTAAAAGGCTTTGATTTCTTTGGTGGCCTCTGCTTCAGAGCAAGCTCTAGCATTCTAAAGCAGAATTCATCTGGGTGAGCATGTCCATATTAGAAGGACAACTTAAACAGAATAGCTTCTCTAATAATAGTAAATTATTAAAACACTAAAATAATGGGAATTAAGGGCTCCACAAAGCATTATAGAATGATATGTTTCTTCAAATTGTGCACTCATTTATTATAGCATGTAAATTATTATTCCATTTTAAAATAAGTTATGAGTTTCAAAATAATACATTAACAGTATGGTTTTACCACCTAACAGCATTCTCATTTATTTATGTAACAAATAAAAATGCAAGACCCTCATAAACATAATTAAATATCAAATTTTCTAGGATATGTACATGCAGATTCAGTTATGTCCTAAATAATGACAGATTATAATTTTAATGTATTCCCTTTTGACTCTCTGTTTTCATTGTTCTTTTATTAATTACAATTCAAAATATTATTTCATTGATTTGAACTTCATTAGTTTAAACTTAACAGATGTGTGTCTGAAATGATTCACCCCCCAAAAAAAAATTAATGCGTGAACACAATCTTTAGGCCACAATTTTTGTCCAAAGGGAAAAGTTTCCACCAGAATAAAATATTAAGTATGTGTTTATTTCTATTTAAAAAAACAATTAATTTTTGGAATTTTATCAAGGGAACCCAGGGAAATGAAAAATATTTGTTATTTATAAATGGTAAAATTAAAAATATTTTTCTTCCAATTTTTTTGGCTCAGTAATATAAATATATATGATTATCATAGATATTTTATATTTTCTTAGCAAATAATAGTATACATGGACAAAGGTGGTATTTCAAAATGCTACAGTCTTACCCAATAGGGTTCCATGTTTCCAACCCAGAGTTCTGATCTTTCTATTTATGCTCTGTTAATCACTAGTAATTATTGCATTTTCTTTTCCTATGTTATTATTGGTAGAATAAATTTCTGTGCACTTAAAAAGGCCAAGTACAAGTGACATTTTATATTAAAGAGCATTCTTCCTGAAGGTACAATGCATAATTTCAACAAATTATACTGTAGTAAATATTTTTAAGTTATTTTATCTTAATCCAGTCCTAGATATATGTGTTTATTGTTTTCTGAAAGCAAAGAGACCATTACTAGAAAACAAAAATTGTCTACATGGTCTTAGTAGCTAATAATGTATAGCCCTGCAAATTGCATAAGTTCAGTATGGTAGTGACATCTTCATTTAATATTGTGGCAATAGCCAGTCAACCATTAAATAAAAGTTCCTGAAATTCTGGTATCTCCTCTTATTCTTTTATTTTTAATTAAAGCTGCAGAGAGTCATTGATTGAAATGTCTTTTATCCTTGTTGCTTTTTAAAAAAAATTTACCTCGGTCTTTTATACTCCTCCTTAATCATGAATGCAAATAAAATTCAAAGTGTAATCAGCAGCTGCTGAAAGAGAGCACTGAGCAAACTGGGTTGCCATGGAAACCATGAAGTCAGTCCTTGACCAAAGAATAATACCTGGTGTGTGTGTGTGTGTGTGGTGTACGTGTGTGCACATGCTTACCAACAATTTACAAAGAACAACTAAAAATGTTTCAAGGTTTTTTTTCCCCAAACTAAATTGTTCATTTTTAGATATTTACATTACAAATGAATGAATACATTTGACTATTAAATTTGTAAGTGATTGCTTATCATTTGAGACTACATAGACCTGTCCTAGATGAAGCTACAGGTATGAAAAAAGTACTATTAAATTGAACTGAGCGCAATAAATATTGAATGCCTTCCATTGCAAACAAATAAACAATTAACACAATTATTTGGGCTATTATAACTGTCATTATCTTTGCTTTCACTTCTCCAACAGGCATTGCAGCATTTTAATTGTATTTTCTCCTGGGAAAGAATTATCTCCTGCTTTAAGCTGCTGGGGGAAAGTATTGTTAAAGCGTTTTAAAGGTTGAATATAAAGGTCATACCACTGAGGGATTTTCAGCTGTGAGTAAACAAATTCAGAGGAAATCATGCTCCACATCACTCTTATTCAACACAAATGTAGTTTTAGACTGACTGCCTCAATGTATGAGTATCTTAATTTGGCATGTGTAATGACCATTGCTAGTAACAGTATGATTGGAGCCCCAAATTATTAAAACTCATTAATAGACCCATACAAAAATAAGGAATAGTTCAATTCTGCAGCTGTAATTTTATTCTACATTGTAAATACCTTGGGGGAGAAATGCACTACTGATTAAGAAGAAATAAAAGCAGTTGCTTTTGCTGGTAGAGACTCTGAATTTAAGTTTGGGACATATGGACAGATCATATACCAAATGCCAAAGCATTGAAAAGGTGTTTCATCTTTCCCTCTGTCCTCCTTTGCCAAGAGGCAAAGATGGTAGCTTTCTTTTTGTACATGTCACCTCATGCCTAGACAGTGGCTCTTTTTTTTGTTTCCTTTTTATCAGGTGCTCTCTTCATCAAGTGTGCAAGATGGGTCATTGTGATTCTCTTAACTTTACAGCTGAGAAAAAACACAAGCATTGAAAGTTCAGTGACTTGTCTAAGATCGCTGAAGAAGCTATTGATGGGTGAGAAATTAGAATTTAATTCTGAAAGGAGTGTCTTTCCATGGTTTTACATTTTTCTTGACTTAGTGAATCTGGAATTACGTGGGGTTGGCAAGAAGATCACTAATTGATTGAAGTTAGAATATAGAAATACTATTCCTATTGGGTTGTAACCGGAAATGTTTCATTAAAACTATACATTCTGGCTCAAGACTGTAATCCCAGCACTTTGGGAGGCCGAGACGGGAGGATCACGAGGTGAGGAGATCGAGATCATCCTGGCTAACAGGGTGAAACCCCGTCTCTACTAAAAATACAAAAAACTAGCCGGGCGAGGTGGCGGGCGCCTGTAGTCCCAGCTCGGGAGGCTGAGGCAGGAGAATGGCGTGAACCGGGGAGGCGGAGCTTGCAGTGAGCTGAGATCCGGTCACTGCACTCCAGCCTGGGTGACACAGCGAGACTCCGTCTCAAAAAAAAAAACCAAAAAAACAAAACTATACATTCTGCCTCAACTAACAAAGAGCGAGAGAGAATGTGGTCAGCAATTTCTTTGCCCTTTTTTCCAGACTTTTCCTTTGCTTATTCGTCCAGTTTTTTTTTTTTTTATCTCATTATTTTGTAGGTAGTGTTTTTGCTTTCATATTTGTACTTCATTATTGTATCAGTCACTTTCCCTGATCTGTCTTGAACAATCATTGCAAACTCATTTTGTTCTCATTGGCTTTACTTGGCAATTATGTTAAAAATGGCAAAGTATTATTTTTGTCAGTCTAGAATATAATCAACTTATCTGAGTTTTTAAACGGATTATGAATATTTCTGATGCTTTATTATTTATATCATAAGTCAATTTATTTGGACTTGCATCATTATAATAAAATACAAAAATTGTTTAAAACATGAAAAATTACTATGATGATGGAACTTACATCAGATTGGCCAAGTTTCTCATCTAAGTACACTTCTACTCTCTTCATCACTATCTGCTTCATGGAGAGGACAGCTGTTGGTAGCACATTTACGCAACTTTAATTGATAGTCATGTATCACTTAATGATGGAATATGTTCTGAGACATGCATCTTTAGGTTATTTTGCAGTTGTAGGAACAGTATAAATTCTATTTACACAAACCAAACATAGTATAGCCTATTACATGCCAGGGTTATATGGTGGAGACTATTATTCCTAGGCTAAAAACCTGTACAGCACGTTACTGTGCCAAATACTGAAAACTGTAGGCAATTGTAACACAATGATAAGCACTTGTGTATCTAAACATATCTATATGTAGAAAAGGCACAGTAAAAATACAGTATTACAATGTTATGGGTCAACCACTGTCAGAAATGTCACTGGTTGAGATGTCAGTGGCATGACTATATGGCAATATAGAATGAACCTTTTTTAAATATTTAAGTTACTAGGATTCTGAGCCTGATTCTCTGAATTTTAAAAAAGTTTGCTCTTCTCCTTGGCTGCTCTCATCAGATACTCCAGAGGAACTGCAAGGTGCTTTCTTCATTCCAAAGAGATTAGTCTCAGCTTCTATTCTGGAATGTCCCATCAGTCATCCTAAGCATTTTATTCTTAATTTTGCAGTTAATCAGTGCTGCACAGGGCCACACAAAATTTAGGGCTGTCTTAGCAGTATGGCAAAGAAGTTTATTTACCTTTACTGTTTCCACTGTCTTACAGCAGTGTCTCACATATGTCAGAGGACATAGCATCAGCTACCATCGGTGGAAGAAATGTGCTCCCCTACTAAATTTTTATAGGTAGTGGCACACTTGCCTCCCACTCTGTTATTACTAAGGCAAGTTCTACAGCACTAAGCAATCACAGTAGTCAATATCAGTGATTCTTAAAGTGTTATCCCAGAGCAGCAGCATCACCTGGAGATTTGTCAAAACTGTTAATACCAGGCCCCTTTCCAAATGTATTATGTCAGAAACACTAGTAGTCAACACCAAGAATATATGTATTACTGAGCCCTTTAGATGATTCTGATGCATGCCAAAGTTTGGGAATTATTTGTCTATGTTACAGTTTTCAAAGTCTCATTTTGTGGTTATTCATAATAATTGTGTATGTATATGTGTGTGAATTTAAGTGTGTATTCTCGTGTGCACATGTTGGTGTTTGTAGATTGTGGTCACCAACAGTTCTATCTAAATTTTTCTGGACACCTACCTTTTCTCTCCTTCAAAGACATAGACTTATCAAAGTCTCATTGAACACTAAAGAGAATAAATGAAGACTTAGCTTCCCAATGTGCATTGGCATGCACTTTAAAGGAAAGGTTACTTTTTAGTAGAAAAATTGGTGTTAAGAGTCATATTTGCATAGCTAAAGAGAGCCTCAAGGTGACTTAACCAAAACAAAGATAATGATGACTTGACCTCAAATAGCGAAATGCCAGCAATTTAATCTGCTATAACACATTAACTTAATGTGAGTTAGAGAGCTATATCTATATGAAAAGGAGTAGAGGAGACTGGATAATACTGGAAAAGGAGCAATCATTTTAAAGTGGTTACAAACTCACTTTAAAATCATGAATGCTTACACAACAAACACATGGGTGCTTACCAAGTCCAATTAACAATATGTTATATTCCTTTGTTGAGCCACACTCTGCCCATGTGGATTTCTTTTTGAAGTTTTGCATCTCAATCTATTCAAAATAGCTCATAACTCTTCACTGCCAGATAATTCCACAATTTCACCTTGCAATATAGGACCTAATTGTTACTACTGTCCAACTGACCGCCAAAGCAGTATTAGCCATATATTAAAAGCATTTTTTTGTTTTACATTGTACAGAATAAATTTTTATTAATGGCCTCAAATTGTTACCTGAAAGAGGAAGATGACAAACTAAACCATTTCTTCAAAATTCCTCATAGAAATGCTAAACGAAACAAGCAAACAAACAAAAGTATGGATTTTTATTACAACTATGAAAAAAATTTTTAAAACTGAATTAGAGCATTCACAAAAATTAAGATACGTTAAAACAATGGTGATTTGGAATTATTTATAATTTTATTTTATAAAACTTTTAGAAATATTATTATATCATTGTAATATTGTTTAAAAAAAAGAAACTAGCACAGTAGGAAATAAGTTTAAGGGAATATTTTTCCAGTCTTTCTCTGTTAGATTGAATAATAAACTTGTCATTCAAGAAAGTCATTGTGTATTTGTATAACATTTGTGTCCAGCCTGGTTTATATTTGCTGGTTTGTTGACAAATTTAGAGCATATGGTAAACTTTTCTATCCCAAGACAAGGACAGCACACTTCAATTTAAATCTCAGATTCAAACAAGTGGCACTCTTTATATTTAAATGTAAGCACATGCTACACCAGTTTTATAATGTTACCACCTCTTCCCTGCTTTGGTGGAGTCTTCTTCAGTATTAGCTGATTTTATCCATTGTTAAGATGGTGTTTTAAAAGAAGATAAAAATGCATTTTGAATATGGAAATATAATTTTTCACTTTCCTTTGAAATCTGGAAGAGAAATGTAGTAAGGAATCAAGTTGGTTGAAAAAAAATCAAAAGAAAATAACAAGTTTAAAAATCCAGGATCATAAGAAGAAAAAAGACATTTAATCTTACAACTAGATATTTTAAAAATAGATAAATAAAACAATGCCTTATTTTATTCTTCATTCTATCATTTTCAGCTTTTTCTACACACATGGAGACAAGTACTATGTCACTGACTATTACGTAATATTGTCATAATTTTTCTTACTAATGCCAAGTTATCATCCACATAGTGAAAAACAGATATAACCTTCTTATGGTTTGATACATTAATGAGTTTTAATGTATACTTGAATCATTCATTTACATGTAAGATGGTAAAGATGCAGTTTTATGGTATCTTTTGTTCATCTTTTTCAATTATTTCTGCAAAATAGAGTGTAGGTTTTTTGAACTATACCCAGAAGAGTTGGCTGAAATCATGAGAACTTACTGCACAAAGTTCCACCCCCTCTCTCTGTGGTCTAGCAGTGATGAAGTTGCTAGGTTGACAAAACAGTGCTGGGTTTTCCAAACTATTATTTTTCATTCATAGGTTCTTCACTTGCCCATAGTGGTTACAAACTCACTTTAAAAAACGATAATAAATAATTGGATAGTCTACCAAATCAAAACTTAGTATTTCTTGTACATTTTTTCCTCACAAAGAAAACTATAATACATTTGACTTAAAACAACATGAAAGCCTTGAATAATTCACTCTAAATTCTAAATTATTGAACAAATTGATTTATGCCGTTATATTTGTCTCCGGAAGTAAACAAACAGCAAGCATAAAGTGTGTTCTTTTGGGTAGCATGATCTTAGGACTTTATATTTAATTTGCTTACAAATACAAGAATATGTATCTGCTGACATTTCTTGCTACTGTCTAGCTACAGGCTGTCCTTGTAACTCATTTGCAAAATAAACTCCTTTCCATTAGTATTATGAAAGAATCCCCTTTATACTCCCCTCATCTCCAACAGTCACCTTTTGAATTCATACTCTTAATTTACGACATGCTGCTTTTCTGAATTCTTTGCTGCTTTAATGATAGCATCATCTTCTGAACTCATTAAGGTCCCACATAGGTTTCTATGTGTTGCAGTGACATCTTTATCTCTCAGAGCAGTTTGGAAACCTGCAGGGTGTAGAATTGCTACAGATGGACTGTTATGCAAACTGAGTATATCAAGCCTCACCCAGACTGAAAAGGAAAAGTATTCTGAAACATAAAAGAAACATACGTTCGAGTTATAGATGTTGTTTTATGGAGGTCAGATCTGCACACTGATTGTTTTCTACCAGCAGCTTAGAGGTAGCTGACCATGGAGATTTATTTATGAGCTTAAGAGGTCTAGAGGAAGAACCACACTGATCATTCACTTGATTATAAAGCTCCTGTTCTCAAAGAAAATAATAGTGATCAGAATCAGCCACTGTGTGATTGAAATAGGAATATAAATGAAGGAACATGGATTTCACTTTATTGCTGAATAGACTAGAAAAAAAACATTAAATGAAAGAGGAGCATATCTGAAGATTCTACTAAGCCTGAAACAAGATCTTCTAATGAAGTAATCTGAACTTTCTAAGTAAACAATGAGGGAAACCCAGATTCTACCACCCTTAATTTCTAACTACCCCTTTTCAATTATAATTATCTTTTCTTAATTTCTAACTTATTGTTCATTAATAAGAGTATTAATTTTCAGTTATATTTGTGCATGATAAGTACATGTTTCTCACTGATTTCAAATTATTGTGTAAATTACTTTCCTGAAGTCAAATAGAGTGACAGTGAAGAAAGTACAAAATTTCTTGCCCTCAAATTTCTCATCTATTGCTTAGCTACTGAATCTTGCTGTGTTTGCAATAATTTTAATTCATGCATTCTACAGGTAAGATATTTAGAATCAGGTCATTCCTTTCTTTTAAATTTTGCCAGATTAAACACAAGTATCTGCCACGAGGATCATTATAATAGAAAATTGTTCTGAGTTTAATATTCTGGACACAATTTTATAAATCCCAAGTAAAAATGTTTTTTAATTTTATAAAATATTGATAATGAGAATGAGCATGTAAATAAAAACAAGAAGGAATTAAAGGAGATACACTTCTACACATGATTGAAGAGAAACTTGAGAAGAGACTGAAGGAAACTAGAAAAGTGACTGAAGTGTGTGTGTGTGTGTGTGTGTGTGTGTGTATGTGTATGTTAGAAAGAGAGAGATTTCTTAGACATCTTAGTATATTTGGTCAATGTCAATAACTACTTCCTAATATAGAAATGGGATTACGTATGCTTGACAGGTACATATTTCAGTGTCCCTGTTTCAGTTAGTAAAGCTTTTGACAAAAAGAAACATAATGTGACCTACAGTAACATAAAATATAACAGCTTGTGTTATGTAGAACAAAAAGTCTAGAGACACTTGGTTCCAGAATTCTTTGAATTTTTTTGTTGTTGTTCATTCCCTCATGGTCATAAAATGGCTGCAGCAGCATCATAACTCACATGCTAACATGACTATGTTTCAAAGCAAGAAGAAGATGAGGGTGGCCAGGAAAAATAAAAAAGAGATGAAGTAAAACATCTGTATGTATGCCTTATTGATTTTATCAGGACCACTAACTTTGAGCAGGGCTTCCTTAAGTCTCATTGACTACAACTGTGTCAATGAACTCCCCTAGCCTCAAACTAGTCTGGGAAGAAGGGTATTTGTTTATTTTAGCCTCAGAAGTGGGAAATGGGCAAGGGAAAAGAATGGAAGGGGAAAACATTATAATATTCAATGTACAGAATATGCCAGAATTCTTATCTGCATTTAATATTAAGTTTATATTTCAGGTATGCAGTGAGCTCAGGAAGGATTGCTAGCCAATGCCATCAAAGTTTTATTTCTTGTCAAGATAAGTGTGTTCAAAGATGATTTTTACTCAATTCATCATTCCCCTCCATTTTTAGGAAGTAAAATGACACTAAAAGTTGATGCATATAGTCATGCTGTAAAATTCAGACTTTACTGACATTTTTTTTTAATTGTGCGTGTTATACCTTCAGTTTTATTCTTCAGTTTTTACCAAAAATAAGAAGGATGTTAGTGTGCTTCAGTGAATCTTGTATATTGAATTGCCAGATTCAATGAAGCTTCAAGTAAACTTCTCAAATTAAGTTTACTTAAAACCCTGTGTGGATTATTAAAATTTAATAATGTGAATAACTGGAGTAATAAACTAACAATGAAAGCTAGATTTAATTTGATCTTTTCTCAAGCACTGTTAATACAGGATGCATTAACTTAAAGAATCTTCCAGAAGCCAATTTTTCTGAATATTTGCTGACCGGTATGAATAAATTACTAGGGATCATATCTATACTTTACAGTAAAGTGACTATATTTATTGAACTTTGATCAGCAATTGCTTTTATGAGAAATTTTAATATTTTTCTACTTAATTACTATTTTCCTACTCATTCACTTTAGAAGTGGGAATGTCTATATTCATCAACATTTGTTTTTATTTGGACTTAGTTCAACCACTGAGAGGCAATGAGTTTGCCAAAGAAATTGGGGCTTTTCTTTAGTTGTCCTTCCACAGTATTGAAATTGGTCATCAATAAGCTCTCTGCTTTGTGTGCCATTATTGCTTAAATCACTAAGGTAGAATACTTGTTCTACTCCAGGAAATAGAAAAGTTCTCCAAACTCTCAATTTGTAAGTTAAACTAACTTTTCTTCCTACTACATACTGAATTTTCTTAAGGCATCCTATATGTACATTTTTAACCTTTAAAAATATTTTTAAGTTATATAATTCTAAAATCATTTTAAATATCCTAATTAAGAGTATCTTTCACTTAGCTCATTCCAACTAAACGCTTTTCTTTACCCAGTAAATGTAATGCAATTTCAGTACATTAAAATAACTGCATTATAAAAGAAATTGTTACTACTTGGTTGACTTTGGTATCAGAATGCTAGTAATAATACTCACTTCAGCAAAACCAGAGTGTATTCAATGTGTTCTGACACCGTATAACCGTTTGCACTGCACTTGATCGCATAGTCGAAAGAAGCCGTCTCGCAAAATTTCACCAAAAAGTAAATTCTATCTCTAGAAACACCAGGAGCTCTTAGTAATTTGAGCTTGCTGAGGGGCAAGTACATATAATGTAAATGTGTCAATCAGGTTAATGCGAGGAGCACTCTTCCATTTGATAACATTTGAAATGCATGGCAGAAATACAGAAACATAATTAAGGCAAATGAGTATAGAATGTTAATATTCCAATCTAGATGAGAAAAAACTTTAAGATTTCTCCAACTTTTACTGAAGTCTGAAATGAGAAAGTCAAATTATTTGGACAAATGAGTTTTTTCATTTCAGACAAAGGGAGAATTCCTGAATTCGACGTGACTGACATTTTGAGCTGGATGCTTCTTTGTTGTGTGGGCATCCTGTGAATTGTAAGATGTTTGACAAGAACTCCATCATGCTCACTAGTGGCCAGTAACATGCTTCTCAGTCATGACGCATTAAAAAATGTCTGTAGATATTGCCAAGTGTCCCTTGAGGGAGCAAAATTGTCCCTAGTTAAGAGCCACTGGACTAATTGTTGAATCAAATTATTTTCAATTTTATGATGATTGATTTGGATACTTTATTTATGTATTGTTATGAAATATGTTAACAGTACTATGTTTTTCATTCTATGGATATGCCAAATATTGGTTTAACATTTTTCTGTTAAGAAAGACATTATAATTAAACCTACATTCTATGCCATATACAAAGATAAATAAACATAATTCTATTACTCAAAAAGCTTTAAACTTTCCTCATTGTATTTTCCAAATACAGTGGTCGTTTTGGAAAAAAAAAAAAAAAAAGTGTTCTGAGAAGAATGTTTCTAAACTATTACCTTATCATTACTGGATAAAACAAGGTCATTAAATAGGTAATCTTGATACCAATTATATTGATAGTTTCTTTTTCAAATTATCTAGACCACTGTCATCTTTACTATTTTTTACATGAGTTCATCATGCCCACAAACTATTGTTTTAATTTACTCCTTTCTCAGAGATTTCTTTTGTCTGCTTATAGTTTAAATTAAGATCAACAAAAGTTTATGTTTATTCAAAGCTCAGCTAGATATTTTCATGGAGAGCGTTTGCTTTGGCATGAAATGTTATCGTTTACTTGAAAACATGTTTGTGTACGTAATTTGACAGCATTTTAGACTCCCCAGTTAATGAGGTTAGCAGCAGCCTCTATCCTCTGGGCCTAGTCAAACTGATGCTGTCTCAATGTAGATTGCCATAGCTATATTGATTCATTTGCTTTACTGGAAAATTTTTTTTAAAAACTGGACTTTTCAAATGGTAAGGAAGTATTCTCCTCCAGGTCCTCCCACATGTACAGATAGTAGGTTTCTGACTGTCTGCTACATTCTGATAAAGTACTGTGTTTCCATGGAAGGAAATGCTAATTAATATTTCCTTGCCAATTATCTAGATATTTGGAATGATATATTTTTCCAAAAGTCACATATTTTAAGTGCTAGTATCAACTTCTGTAGGAAAGCATAATTATATAATGAAGTGGAATAGCGTTTGGGTCAACTTGATGATAATTGTAGTTGCATGGGGCCATAAGTGCTCATAGAAATAGCCAAAGAAGGCAGGAAGGATTAGATCATTCTTAGTTCTACAATATGTGATTTTTCAACACATATATTTTTACTTGTGCTAACTTTTTTCCCAATGTCTTTGTTTTAGTTTGTTTTTCAAAAATAAATTTACAAAATTTTGCAGAAGCCAGTTTGTCTAGTTAATTTAAACGCAAATTTGAAAGTATGTTATGCAACAGGTAAAATAAAATGCTATTTAAGGCTGGGTGTGGTGGTTCACGCCTATAATCCCGTCACGCTGGGAGGCCAAGGCAGGTGGATCACTTGAGATCAGGAGTTTGAGACCAGACTGGCCAAAATGACGAAACCCCGTTTCACCTAGAAATACAAAAATTAGTTAGACATGGTGGCACGTGCCTGTAATCCCAGCTACTCAGGGGGCTGAGGCAGGAGAATTGCCTGACCCCAGGAGGCGGAGGTTGCAGTGAGCCAAAATTGCACCACTGCACTCCAACCAGGGCAACAGAGCAAGACTGTGTCTGAAAATAAATAAATAAATAAATAAATAACCATTGTAGAAATATCTCTTTTAATTTTATACATTCATCAGGTTTTTCGTGTGTGTGTGTGTGTGTGTGTGTGTGTGTGTGTGTTTTTATATATATATGCCTAACAAATACCTTGAAATTTCAAGGAGTTAAAAAAGAATTATTTTTCTTATCTGTGAGTGGGCTGGGATTTTTCTGATTCAGGCTATGAAGGGCCAGCTCAGATGGGCTTCACATGTCTCTTATTGGGGGACCAGCGACTAGATAGAACATGCTTTTCTGACAGATGGTAGACGTACCAGAGACAAGGCCAAATCCTGGCTACTGGCATTCCATTGGCTATAGCAAGTCATATGACCAAGCTTCAAATCAATGGATAGAAAAATAAACTCCAACAATTCTAATGATGGGCATTGCAAAATAATATGCCAAAGGGTATTGATGTACAATTCTATTGAAGAAAGTGAAGGCTTTGGAACTGCTTGTACCATAAAGGGCTGAATTATCAAAGCAGACTAGCAACTCACAAATAATATTAAACAGCGGCATTTAGTAATGATTGGTAAAAGGTACAAGTGAAAACTAAGCAGAGATATAGCAGTCTTCTCTAGAATATTCCCCATCCTGTCTGGTGCAGCTACCAAAAGTATCTTTTTCTGCACTAGAACACATTTTGGTTTTTAAATGACAGCTAAGCACCCAGAAATGTATGACTTCTTAGACACTTGGCTACCACACTGAGGTAGAGACTACCTGACAGCTTCTATTCTCCAGTCAACTGCTTTCAAGGAATCTGTAAATGCCAGTTTAATTTACAAATAGGGCTTACCTACACTAAGCAATCTAGTTATACTAAGAATAGCCTCAGCCTCAAAAACATTCTTAGATAAGAACACCTGTCCTGTAGCTCAGCTAGGTAATACATTAGAACATTTATAAGAGGTCTGATTAAGGTGGACATTGACCCCTCTCAGGAGGAAATGAGGCGGTTACAGACTTGCTGTTAATTATTTTCTTCCCAGGAACTATATAATTCATTCTAACAAATATCATTTTTAAAGGGATTTAAGCTTAAGGTTTTCTCATTTAAATAACCTCTAAATCTTATACATCTAAATATAAAATATGCTCTGTCTTTAACTTGGGAATATAATTTGATAATATATTATTAGTGGTAAGAATTTCAGTTATTATTTTCTTTTCACATTTTATATTTACCAAAATTTCAAAATAAGATGGAGAATGAGGAAGAAGATGAAGAGAAGTAGCTAGCAATTATAAATAAAGTTACTGTCATATCCATACAAAGAAATGAAGAGAATCGTACTTGTTTGTCTCTTATATAATGTCTTTTCTGGCTAGATAGTAAAGATAGTTGTTGATACATTTACCAAAGAGCGTCATTAGACATGTGTTGTGCACTAGTTATACTTCCTGTGATAATGTGAATACAACAGTAAGAAAATATCAAACATTTTCTTTGACTCTGATTCCTCCTGAATTTTTTTTTTTTTTTTTTTTTTTTTTTTTGTCTTAATCTTTCCATTCACACTCAAGAGTGAAACTGGAGTTTGTCAAAGTCACTTCGGGGCTAAAAGATCATTTCCGTTATGTATTATTAAAATAAACCTTTAGATAGTTTTAAAGTCAATTCAACATTTTTGAACTCTTGAAAGGGAACAAACTTGGCCTTGACTCTATAAAAGTATTTTCTGTATTCAGAAAAGGAGGCAGTTTCCATGTCAGTGCCACTTACTCAAATAGTATAAGAATTGTTTCTGATTTAATTATGCTTATTTCGATCTTCACTATCTATAAAAAGACAATTTAAAGTTGCATATATCTATGAATAAAACAAGTTACTGGAAAAGATTTTATCCTAATATAAAATTAGCAGTTGTATTGAAGACATTACTACTAAAGTGAACAAACTTACTTTAGTGAGATATTAATTGTAGTGAGATGGCTGCATTCTATTTCAAGGCTCTTATCTGGAATAGTTATGTTTGGGCTTTCTTACAGTTCCGTTACTTTGAAATACAAAAGCTTTCTTGTGCGAAAGAAGAAATTGAATAAATAGTACTATGAAATTCAACATATGAGAAGCATTTGCAGTTGAGGATTATAATGATATCATTTTACCCTTAAATAAAAGAGATTGACACTAAGAGGTGTGTATATTTTCACTCATGTCTGATAATTAAGTCTGTATACCAAGGATTCTGTTTCATTTAACAATTTGATCATCTTTAGCACAATCCTTAATGGGTTTTGCATAGCGAATTGTGTGCAGAAGATACGTACTTGATAATAATCAAGTTTTACAATAAATTTTAGGAGTATTTACTCAGGGCAGCAAATCTACAGTTAATTTCTCCTAGCTCCTCGTGAACAAATCTCATTTTCCTCCCATTTCTACAGCCTATACATGGATATACTCAAATTTATAGAGTAAAACATAAGAAATGATCTTGGCTGATACTTAGGATGTGACTAGTGGTTAGCTGTCAAATGTAAAAATTGTGAATGATAGTGTTCATTTTTCTAATAAGTATTTTCATCTTTGGGACTAAATATGATTTTATATAGTTTCGAATTTTGAAATGAAAAGGTAATTGTCTTTTAATAGCTGGAATTGGAGCTTAAATCTTTCAAAAATTTTAATGTTTCTAAATAGACCCGTAAGCATTAATATATCCATTTTGCAGGTTAATAAACTGAAATTTTCAAGTATTTAGGAAGTTATATATCCAGACTGGATTTCCATATTGATTATAAAATATTTAAATTCAAGAATTGTATTTTATTCACCAAAGCCTACAGTGTAATTTCTAAATATATTTTGTTTAAATTAAAGGGAATTATCTTTTCTCAATGTCCCACAATATCCGAAAGTTAAGTAACATGAAAAATAAATGTATGTGTATATGTATTTAATAATATTCCATGTTTAACATATTACACACAACAGTATACACTATATAACAGTAAAACTTATAACATTAATTTATTAAATTATTATACTATATATAATATAACATTATAAAATATAATATTAGTTTGGTGCAAAAGTAATTGCAGGTTTTGGTAGTTTTGCACCATCCTAATACTATCTATTTATATATTTTTCTTCTTGTATTTTTCCCATCATTACTTACAGATAATAAAATAAAGAATGCCTTTTTTGTGTGTAACGTTCTCCTACTCATTTTCTTTTTCTACATTGAAGTAGTAATGTGAGCTGCTGCTTGGGGCTTTGGGAATAAGATCTAATTTTATAATTTTTATTAATTATGATAGAATTATAATTTTAGAAATGTAAGATAAATTTATATCAGTATTTACTAGCTCCTTGCCAGGACATATACTAAATTCAAGAACTTCTACTAGTGTGCATTGTTTCTCCCTCCACATTTACCTGCTTTTGTCTAGACTTTTTTCTTCCATGTTGCTTCTCCTTAAGAGGCAAGCACAAAGTAAGGACAGAGTAGGTGACACTGCATGGATTTCATCAAGGTGGAAAGCATGCTTGTGAATTACTAACTGAAAGATTGGGTTTAACCAAATTTCCAGATTTTTTTGCTTGAACCAGAGTTTATTGTGCTTCACACCTAAAACTTGAAAGGAAATGAAATTGGACTTATTTTCCAATAATTTTCTGCTGCATCCCCAAGTAGTTGATGTCACTCTTCTAGATACGTTAGCATATGTTTAAGGACATTTCATGTTATTGCTTTAGGTAAGTTTGTTGTCAGTCTATTCATCCTTGTCTTAAAAAGTTCTATAATGAATTGATTGAAGAATAAGCTTATTCCAAGTAGATGGTTACTTGTTTACATTATAAATTTGGCCAATCATTCTGTTGTTTTATAAATGGAAATAATACTCTTCAAAACTTATTCAACATTCTAAGAATAGTTACTAAATAAGACAGAGGCTATAATATTTTTGTGTTTTTCAATACAAAGTAAAAATGGGGGGAATATAGGCAGGAAAATGTGTTAAAATTTTAAAACTATTTTTGAGATCATACTAGTAAATTTTATTTGCATTTTTTGCATATTAGTGAGTAGAGAAAAAAAACCGAGTTCTGTAAATCATGAGATGATCTTAACCTAGTTTTAAAATTTCATAAACTTAGAGATTATATTTAAAAGCGTATCTCATTTAAATTCTGACTAAAAAACCAAACTGTCATTGTGTGTCATTGACATTGGCTTCTTTTCAGTACAATCACATTGTCTCAGCAAGATGTTTCAGGGACATACACAGTTTGCACAAGTTTATTTACTCACAGTGAGAGAAAATTTCAAGCTGATAGCTTTAATTATTTCAGCTGATTCCTCTGATTGCACTCATGGAAAAGCCAAAGGAGGTGACTGTCTTTACTTTATCTCTCCTAGTCATAACTTATGTCTAGCTCTAAGGCATCTCCAGGTTGGAAAACAAGTTTGATCTCTTTCTGAAAATGCTACCAAAAGAAGATATGCAAGAGATGTGAGATATGAACATTATAAGAACAGTTAAAAACCTAAAATTCAGAACTAAAGCTTGGGATGCAAGAAGGAATTTTCATGGAATCCATTCTTTTCTTGAATTACAGCACCAAACACGGATTCGCAGGTAGCAGGTAGCTAATAGTCATTTATTGTATTGATAGTGATTCAGAATTTTATCTACAACTGTTAACAGTTAATTTTTCCTTACTATTCTTTAAACACCTGTTTAACTGTATCCCATCTGCCCTTCCTAAATACACTGGCTTACATACAGTCTTTCTTTTTGGATTCCATTGTCTTAAAAATTCAAATCTAAAAACAATGGCTAACATGTACTGAGTGTTCACTATGTATCAGTCACTGCTCTAAAATATATTAACTCACTCAGTTCCCATAGTGATCCTTAGAGGTATGTGGTGTGTACTGATATAATTTCCACTTTAGAGGTGAGGAAAATGAAACTCAGGCAGGTTAAGTAACTTTCCTGAATTTACACTGCTAAAAAGCATAGAACCAGATTAATACTCAGGCATTCTAGTTTCAGAGCACACACGTAACCAGCACACCAGAGTTTAGATTATACACTGCCCTATACATTATCAAAATGATATATAGAGAAAAGTAACAAGGTAATTTCACTACATCTGTTCATCTCGTTACTATTAAACCTTTGGTCAGTAAATAGACCATTATTTGATGAGGATAAGAGGGACTATAATTACTATTCCTGGATAAAGATTTGCCTGGAGAAATTAATATTCAATCAGCAGTTCCCTCTGCCTGACACAGAAATGACTACTCTTCCATGCTATTTATAATTCCTGATGCTTTATTAAATTCTTCCTCTTAAATTAATACATTAGTCCTCCCTTGTTTATGGGGGATACATCCAAGACTTCCGGTAGATGCCTGAAACTATAGATAGTACTGTAGCCTATATGTACTATGTATGAATTTCCTTTTTTCTGTACAATTTCAGAATTATGCAGAAAGATTTTTATCTTGTAATAAGATAGATCTTAGCAACCTAAGCATATGATTTTTTTTTTCATTCCTTATTAAGTCAAGAATTTGCCTTTTCACTTAAAGGAAGCAGCTTACAGTTTGTCTTTGGCATATTCAAATTGCCAGCATTGCTATTCTTGCACTTTGGGGTCACTATGAAGTAAAATAAGAGTTACATGAATACAGGCACTACTTATTTTACTTAATAATGGATACAGTCTGTCTAATAACCCAGATGGCTACTATGTGGCTAATGGGTGGGTAGTATGTACAGTGTGGATACACTGGACAAAGGGATGATTCACGTCCTGGGAGGCAAGAAGCAGGATGGTGTGATTTCATTATGCTACTCAGAATGTTATGCAATTTAAAACTTATGAATTGCTTATTCTTAGAATTTTCTATTTAGTATTTTTGGCCAGGCGCGGTGGCTCATGCCTGTAATCCCAGCACTTTGAGTTGCAGAGGTGGGCGGATCATGAGGTCAGGAGATCAAGACCATCCTGGCTAACACAGTGAAACCCTGTCTCTACTAAAAATACAAAAAATTAGCCGGGCGTGGTGGTGGGCACCTGTAGTCCCAGCTACTCGGGAGGCTGAGGCAGGAGAATGGTGTGAACCCGGGAGGCAGAGCTTGCAGTGAGCCAGGATCACACCACTGCACTCCAGCCTGGGCAACAGAGTGAGACTCCATCTAAAATAAAATAAAATAAATAAAAATAAAAAAGTATTTTCAGACCATGGTTGACTCCAGGTAACTAAAGGCATGGAAAGCAAAACAGCAAATAAGGGATGATTACTGAATTATGACAAGCCCTTCTCTGATGACTGCATTACAAGTTGAGCCATTTGCAGTGAGGTTGTCCAGAAATCTAGAGATAGTATATGTTTTTTGAGATACTATTTCCATTAATTCTTAAATTGTCTGTTTTGCCAAGCACACTTATTGTCTTAGTTAATTCAGGGGGCTCTAACAAAATACCTTTGATTGTATAATTTATAAACAATAGAAATGTGCCTCTCACAGTTCTGGAGGCTGAGAAGTCCAACATCAAAGTGACAGCAGATTTGGGGTCTTGTAAGATGTCTGCTATGGGTGAAGGGGAAGGAAGCTCCATCGGGCCTCTATTAAAAGGGTACTAATCCCATTGAAGTCATTTCATCAGGTTATAAGGCTCTGCCCTCATGACCTAATCACCTCCCAAAGACCCTACATCTTGATATCATCACCTTGAGAGAGATTTTATTATATGAATTTGTGGGGAACACATACATTCAGACCCTAGTACCTATGATTACCCTGTTTTAGCTCAAACTATGATCAAGAGCAAGGTTTTCCTCTTCAGTTAGAAAGAAACTTTCAAGAGCCACCTTATTATTTAACAAATATTTATTAAGCAGGGACACCGTGCCAGTAAAAAAAAAAGAAAAAGAAAAAAATTAAAAACTGGTACCCTTTTTAAAGGATTTAAGAGTTAATGTGCTTCTTAAGCAAAAGATTATCCAACTAGTTTAGGCTAAATTATTTCAAATCGTATTACACCATGTGTCCTCTTTGAACCTAAGTAATATTTACATATTTAGTTATATGACTTTTTAAAATATTTCACGTATATTTGATTAATGTTGAATAACCTAGAATCTTCAATGCAACCGTAAGCTTCTAAAGAGTGAGAAGACCTTGTATTACCTTTTTCTTTTTACTCATTTGGGCATATCCTTAACAGTTGATTGAATCACTAGTTATAGACTTTAATCTCCAAGTGATTATGATCTTCAGTAATCAGTAACTCCAAATACATTCAAATGCGTTTTACGCTAAGCTATACTTCAGGATCCTTCAGTTTAAAAAACGTGAATAATGGTAATGCAAATTATATTTTATTATTATTATATAAAATATAACTTTGCTGTTGATAGGACTTTCTGATACATGTTTTAATTTGTGCCTTATGAGGCAAATAGAGTACAATGATCACTGTGTACAAGTATGTGTAAAGTGAAGAGTGATCATTGTACTCTATTTGCCTCATTTGTGGGGGTGAAAAGAGATTAAAAAGGCTTCAAAATCAAATTTTCAGAATTATGGAAAATATCATTATACTACTACTGTAGATAGAATATTTATGTGCAATTGGAACATCCAACTCTCGTTAAAACAATTTCTATGGATATCATTTGTGAAAAGAGTTCAGGGCAGTATGTCATAGTAGAAGTAATCAATTATACTGGATTACTGTGTTTCCTGTAAAGACATAGGGAAGAGAATGTCTTCATCAGAAATGTTATTTCTAGAGACTGCTTCTTTTATATATATCCACAAGAAACCTAAATGCCTACCCAAAGTAGCCTGTCCTATTCACAAATAAAAAAAGAAAATTTTCAGTAATCTTATGTTAGAGTTTTATCTCTTTTCTATTTCGGGGGGAGGTGTAGGGGAAGAGAAGGTGTTAAATGTAATTTATAGGATCCATGTATTATTTCATTCGTGCATTGCTATAAAGAAGTACCTGATATTGTTTAATTGATAAAGAAGGGGATTTAATTGGCTCATGGTTCTGCAGGCTACACAGAAAGCACGATGCTGACTTCTACTTGGCTTCTGGGGATGCCTCAGGAAACTTATAATCACTGTGTAAGGTGAAGGGGGAGCAGGCACGTCACATGGCCAGAGCAGAAACAAGAGAGAGAGGAGGGAGGTGCTACACACTTTATGTGACGAGATCTCCCAAAACTCACTCATTATCACAAGGACAGTACCAAGGGGGTGGTATTAAACCATTCATGAGAAGCCACCTCCATGAACCAATCACCTCTCACAAGACACCACCTCCAACATTCGAGATTACATTTCAACACTAGTTTGGGGTGGGGACAACATCTAAACTATATCAATCCGTATAATATTAATATATAATTATATATTATAGATATGTGTGTATATATGTGTGTGTGTATATGTGTGTGTGTGTATATATATATCTATATATATGTGTGTGTGTGTGTGTGCGTGTGTGTATATACTTAGAAGAAATTGGTTTCATTGTAAACGGACAGCCTTTCTTTGAAAAGTGCATAAACCCTTACACAGTGGGGGGAAAAATATCCAAAACACCAGGACATTAGTTAAAAGGCATATTATAAATAGGTCTCATCATACTCCTATCACTGTAAGCTTACAAGGGTATACTGATTCTCTAGTAGCACCCAGCCCCAACATAGAAACAGTAAAGTAAAAATGTCTGATAGTGAATCCTGAGTATGTAAAGCCGCTTTGAAGAAACAGAATTTTCTCAGATCAAAAGGTAACCAGTTAAGTCAGAATGTGCCAACTAGAGGAAGGACTGGTCAGTAATTGAAGCAAGAAGAGAGTAAGAGAGAAATATCATTATGTTTATGTTTTCTCCTGAGAGAGGTACCTGAAAACCATCTTGTCAGTCAATCACCACCTTTAATGCCTGAAGAAACTGAAACCCAAAGAGAAAAATTACTTTTACCCAAGGCACAACACTGATTCACATCTGAACTGGAACTAAAAATCAAGATTCCTTACTTACACCTTTGGCCTCTAGATTATAGAGCAAACACATTTACTCACGCTTTTTCTCTGAAAGCAGCAGATTCTAGGCAATAGTGGAAAAACAGGGGCTTAATTGCTTGTTGGTTGTTTTGGTTTTCAATTTTTTTATGCTGATGTCAATGGTTAGAAAGATTGTCATGTTAGCCTAGTATTTTGATTTTATGTCTTCACTTAAAAGAAACATTACCTTTTTATATTTAAGTTGCACATAAATGTATTAGTGTCAAAGATTTAAATACAATCCTTTTAAACTTGCACAATACTGCTTATAAAAACATATCGGAGAAAGTTGTCCACATGGCTGAGTGAAAAGCTGTCTTTTGAAAAGTTGCCACAAATTTTACACTATATTTTTCAGGAATTATCTCCTTTCACTTCATAATTGCCGCTAGCAGGGGCCAAGCTAACCATTAAATAGTGTTTCTGACCTCATGCACTGTTCCATTGCTTTGTAAAGTGCATAGACAGTTTTTTTTTTTTTTTTGCCCAGAAATAGAAATGCTTCTGCTACTAAGTTGAAAGGCATTATTAGTGAAATTAGAATATGATAACAAACTGCAGATGGTAAAAGATTACTTCCTGGCAGAGAATAAATCCAAATGCATTTTATGCTAAGTGAAATGTGATTATCAAAAAATTGTGATAATAATGATTGATTCATGAACGGATAACTGTGATCTAGCTCCTGCTGCCAACTATATGTCTTAATCAGATCAAGATAGAATCACTAATTAAAGACAGAAGAAAAAAAGAGAAATCACAATGAATTAGGATGAACATACTATCTTAGCACAGTCATATGAGTTTTGATAGTTGCTATAAAATAAATAGAATAGCCATTTTAGTTCATTTTAAACCAAAATACATTATTCTGCCAAGTTTAAAATTATCTAAAATATATCTTATTACAACATTATTTTAGTCAAATAAAACATTAGGCACTTTTGAAATGAATGTTTACGGAATAAACAGGCAACAGACTGTACTTGATATATCACTACTGTGAAAGCTTTTGTGGGGTATACTAGCTATGAATTTCTAGCCATGAATTAAATGTTCTAATTTATTACATGTTATACTCACAGTTTAAGAAATATTTACTGAACTCTTCTTTATGTCAAGCACATCTGAGTTTTAAAAAAATGAGTATCTTTCCTCTCATGGAGCTTATATATTCTAGTCTTATTACAAAAGAATATCAATATTTTCAAATAGTGTGCATAGGGAATGCTAAACAACACTTTTCTTATGAAGGACAGATTCTTTCCACTCTGTTCCTCATACTAAATTGTTGACTTCATTTAGGGGTCTTCTTTCTCAGCAGGAGTGGATTATTTCTTTAAAAAAAGTAAAATCTGAGGAACATAAAATGAGCTACTAGGGCTAACAGAACAGGTATAGCATAACTAACCTACTTTACACCACGTCTGCTTTAATGATTAGACCACACCTTTCCTGTTTACTCAATTATTCATTCACCATATATTCATTAAGTGCCTAAAACAGACCAATATGCGTTCTAGGTTTAGGGCATAAAGCATTGAGCAAAAGACACAAAGCTCCTGCTCTTATGTAGTTTATATTTTAGTGAGGAAGAAAGAGTAAAAATAGAAAAATAAATATATAAAATACAGTCAAATGATGATGACTATTAAAGAAAATATTAAGTAAGATCAGGACATAAAGAATAACAGGGATGCTAATGAGAGGGGATGCAGGAACTGAGGATATACATGAAGAAATAAGATGAAGGAATATCTAGGTGAAGAGTACTCCACACAGAGGAAATAGAAGGAAAAATGAATTCGTAGAAGAGTGTAACCGATGAGTGAGCCAAAATAGAGGGAGAAGGCTGATGGAAACAGGAGTTTAGGTTATATTCATGGCCAGGCAGAAGCCTATAAAGGGCCTATGGGCCATTATAAGAGAGTTATTGTGAAGAGTTATGATTTTTCTTTATGTAGTGTGTGTGCCTGAATGACAAAGCTGTCAATAAATAAAATATTCATTAAAAAAAATTATCCACGGTGCTATACAGAAGCAGTGTGCTCTTTCTAATCAAAATTACTACTTAAAGTCTGTTTAAATGCAATTAAAAACAGTGACTGAGTTTATAAGGTGCAAGGTACTGGATTTCAAAAAAAGCACTGGAAAAAAAATGTCAAATCCAGAAGACTGACATATAAAGGTAATTACAATGCAACAAGAACTTAATTATGTTATAGGAATAATCAAGGAGCAAGCAAACTTCCTCCTCTGCTTTGAATGTAAAAAGATACAAAACACTTTTTCCCACCTACACGAGAAAAAGCCAAAAATCTATTAAACTCTAAATTTTTTCAAGCTGTAACTTTTCTCAAAGTAACCAAATAACCCGAAATCCAAAGAGGGACAAGTTCTTTCAAGGAGAGAGGGAACACAAAACAGTCTCCCCTGGCCAGGCACAGTGGCTCACGCCTGTAATCCCAGCACTTTGGAAGGCAGAGGTGGGCGGATCACGAGGTCAGGAGATTGAGACCATTCTGGCCAGCACGGTGAAACCCCGTCTCTACTAAAAATACAAAAATTAGACGGGCGCGGTGGCGGGCGCCTGTAGTCCCAGCTACTCAGGAGGCTGAGGCAGGAGAATGGCGTGAACCCAGGAGGCGCAGCTTGTAGCCAGCCAAGATCGCGCCCCTGCACTCCAGCCTGGGCGACAGAGCGAGACAAGACTCCATCTCAAAACAAACAAACAAACAAACAAACAAACAGTCTGTCCTTAGAGATAACCTAGGAGTAAGAGGTTACTATATTCCACACAGGCTTGAAAGAATCACTTGCAATTTTTATAAACTCAAGAAGGCTAAATGTGAACTACTGTATTTATTTGGAATAGCAGACACAAGGGGAGTTTGCACTTATTTGCAAGCTATTGAAGTACTCTTCCAGCAAGTGCTCGTGAGAAAGTTGGGATCAGAAGGATACGAAACAGAGCTCTCCTGAGTGGAACTATGGCTGCAGAAGACCAGGCATAGTACTCTTGGGCTTTGAGCAATAGGAGTTTGAACTGTGCCGGCCCATTTTTATGCAGATTTTTTCAATAAATATATTGGAAATGTTCTTGGAGGTTTGCAACTAGGTGAAAAAAAATCCACACATGAATGGTGTAGCCTGGAAATATTTTTAAAAAATAAGAAATGGTTAGGTAGGTCATGAATTCATAAAGTAAACTGGATACTAGCCTATTTTATGACTAGATACTAGTCTATCATTTACTACTATAAAATTTACACAGATCTATTATGGAAAGTTAAAATGTATCAAAACTTACACACACACTTACAGACCTTACGTGGCACCATGCCCAGTCTAAAGAAATATAAACAAATGTCTAAATGTAGCATTAAATTATAACTGCATAAAATTAACTGTAGTACATATTGTACTACTGTGATAATTTCACAGCCAACTCCAGTTGCAACTGTGGTGAGCTCAAATGTTGCAAGTAACATGATGTGAGCAGATTGTCTCTCCAGCAAATTGTATCATGCAATAAAAAGTAACCTCTCACAGTTCTTGCATATTTTTCACCAAGTTTAGTGCAATACTGCAAACCTTGGATAACACCATGGATCCATACAAAGTGTGACTAGTAATGCTGGAAGTGTGTCCAAGAGGCAGAAAAAAAAAGCTATGACATTACAAGAAAATGTTTAATTGCTTGATGTGTGTTGTGGACTGAGCTCTGCAGCTGAGTTTGGCATTTCAGACAATTTATATTATAAACAGATAATGTAAACTTATGGTATTGAAAATACAGTATAGTACTATAAACACATGTTCCCTTGTGATTTTCATAATAACATTTTCTTTTCTCTAGTTTACTGTATTACAAGATACAGTATATATTAGCATATGGAATATGTGTTAATCAACTGTTCACATTATTAATAGGACTTCCAGGCAACAGTAGGCGATTAATCGTTAGGTTTTGAGGTAGTCAAAAATTATAGTTGGATTTTTGACTGTGTGGGGGTTGACACCTCTAAACTCTGCATTGTTCAAGGGTTGACTATGTTTTACCCACCTATTCACCCTTTATCCCTACAAAGTAAAAACATTAAGATCTTGGGGAAGGGGGAGAAATCCTTATCCATGGGATACATGCAAAGACCTATTGCTATTGGTAAAGACTCCTGGGAGCTAGTCAGGAAACCATCTTGGTTCAAGCATCTTTCACAGATATAAGCCAAGGTTGGCAAATTCTGGGAGGCAGGAAACTCTCTCCAGAGACCAATCACAGATGAAAGGTGGTGTTTCAAAGATGAGGGGCAGTAACACTGAGAACACCCTGAGGCCCAGGGTGCACATGGCCTGTGTGAAACAGAGGCTGGACCAGGTCAGCAGATACACACAACAGAAGTCTACCACAGCGGGAGGTCCCAAGACTCACAGAGGACAGAGACACCTCCACTTGATGCAGCTGTGAAGGGACAACTAAAACCTGAGGGAGAAAAAGAAACGCTGAGGAAAAATCTCTGGCAATGCAGGCCCTATTCTAAATACTACAAAGTAATAGCAGCCTGCTGCTAGAGGAATCTGAAGCCTGTGGTGCACTGCACGTAGTAAGGGTGACAACAAAAAAACACATACCCATATCAGTTTCTGACTAGATTGGCACAGCCATACACCGAAACAGCTTGGTAGGTGGAGAGAGTCTGTATCAATATATTCTATTTACCTCAGTCTGCAGTCTCTTACAGCAATCTGTCTAAAATTATTAGAAACGTTAGTAAGAAAAAGCAATCCATTGTCAACGTGTAAAGCAACAAAGATAGATTGAGCTATATCCTAGATGTTAGAACTATCACAGTGACTATAAAAATAACTAGGGTTAATACGTTATCAGGAAAGGTGAATACAACATACATGAATAATAAGGGAAATTCAACAGAAAGAAGGTAAACTAAAACAGTACATAAAGGGAAATTTATAGGACTAAATGTCTTTTAGAAAAGAAGAATGGTCTAAAATTGACAATCACAGCTTCTACCTCAGAAAAAGAAAACCAAGCTAAACTGAAATTAAACAAAATAAAGGAAATTATGAAGATCAGAGCTGAAATCAATGAGATAGAGAACAAAAGCAACAGAGAAAAATCAATGAAACAAAAGCTGTTTCTTTGAGCCAATTAATAAAAGTGATAAACCTTTAGTCAGACTGATCAGGATCAAAGAAGATATCACATAAATTATCAATATCATAAAGAGAGAGCTGATACTACTTCAAATTTCAAGAGAATATTACAAATACCTTTATGTCAGTAAATTTGACAACTTAGATGAAAAAGGCAAATTCCTTGAAATACAAACATTACCAAAGCTCACTTGAGGAAATAGATAAGCTGAATATGCCTGTATGTGTTTTTAAAACTGATTTTATAAACTCTCTCACTAGTGAAACTCCAGGCCCAGAAAGTTTCACTGGTGAGTTCTACCAAACTTTTCAGGAAAAACGACTTAATTATACACAAACTCTTCCAGAAAATCCAAAATGTGTGCCTACATCCTAACTCATTTACTGAGGCCAGCATTATCCTTGCAAGGATAATTTAACATTCAGAAATCAATCAATGTAATTGCCCATATTAGCAGACTAAAAAAGAAAAACCATATGGTTATCTCAATAGATGCAGAAAAAACTTACAATAAAATCTAACTTCCATTCCTGATAACTCTGAACAACTCTATTCCTGAGAAAACTCTGTTCTCAGCAATAAAAGGGGACTGCCTCAAACTCATAACGAGCATAGTCCAAAAACCTTCAGGTTACTGTATTTTTTTTTTTTTTTTTTTTTTTTTGAGACGGAGTCTTGCTCTGCCACCCAGGCTGGAGTGCAGTGGCCGGATCTCAGCTCACTGCAAGCTCCGCCTCCCGGGTTTACGCCATTCTCCTGCCTCAGCCTCCCGAGTAGCTGGGACTACAGGCGCCCGCCTCGTCGCCCGGCTAGTTTTTTGTATTTTTAAGTAGAGACAGGGTTTCACCGTATTAGCCAGGATGGTCTCGATCTCCTGACCTCGTGATCCGCCCGTCTCGTCCTCCCAAAGTGCTGGGATTACAGGCTTGAGCCACCGCGCCCGGCCAGGTTACTGTATTTTCAATTGTGAAAGACTGAATATTTTTCGCTAAAAATCAGGAAAAGGGGGAGGGTGGCTGCTATTACTATATCTATTCAAAATTGGACTGGTGGTACCAGCTAGTGCAATAAGGCATGGAAAAGAAATAAAAGGCATACAGATTGGAAAGGAAGCAGTAAAACGGCCTTTATTTGCAGATGACATGATTCTCTCTGCCGAAAAGCCTACAGAAAAGGAAACTAGAAGAAGTGAGTTTAAGGTTTCATGATATAAGATCAATACACAAAATCTTATGTATTTCCGTGATTTCTGGCAATGAAATGTGGAAATTAAAATAAAAGTACCACTTACACCAGAATACAAAAGGATAAAATACTTAGGAATAAATTGACGAAGGTGCAAGATCTGTACACTGAATAATACAAAATATTGCTTAAATAAATTATTTAAAAAGCTAAATAAATAAGTTATGTACCATGCTTATGAATTGGAATCCTCAGTATTAGGATGTCAAAGTTATCTCTTTTGTTTGTTTTTGAGACGGAGTCTCGCTCTGTCGCCCAGGCTGGAGTGCAGTGGTGCATCTTGGCTCACTGCAAGCTCTGCCTCCGGGGTTCACGCCATTCTCCTGCCTCAGCCTGCTGAGTAGCTGGGACCACAGGCGCCCGCCACTGCGCCCGGCTAATTTTTTGTGTTTTTAGGAGAGACGGGGTTTCGCCGTGTTAGCCAGGATGGTATCGATCTGACCTCGGGATCCGCCCGCCTCGGCGTGGTGCTGGGATTACAGGCGTGAGCAGTTATCTCTTTTTATAAGCACATAGGCTGCTGAAGAAATAAGGTAATTAAAATAGCATGGTGGTAGGGGAGTGTGTGGAATGGCAGGAAGATACAATAGCAAGGAATAGGATCTAGAAATGAGCGTGAAAATGTGAATCAGTGTCAGGTCATGAAGAATTCTGTATGCTATGCTAAGAGTTTGATTTTCACTTGCAGAAGTTGTATGATGACATTAGAAGTTTTATGTTTTTAAATTTTTATTTTAAATTGGTTTTAGATTTTCAGAAAAATGCGACAGTGGTAAAAATAATTCCCTTATATTCTTCACATGTTTTCTAACGTTAACATCTTATATAATGGAAGTGAAATTATCCAGAACATCAAAATTCAACCTCTTTTTTTTTTCTTTTTTTTTTAGTGACAGAGTCTTTCTCTGTCACTCAGGCTGGAGTGCAGTGGTGCAATCTCGGTTCACTGCAACCTCCGCCTCCAGTGTTCAAGCAATTCTCCTGCCTCAGCCTCCCAAGTAGCTGGGATTACAGGCAAGAGCCACCACGCCAGGCTAATTTTTGTATTTTTAGTAGAGACAGGGTTTCACCATATTGGTCAGGCTGGTCTTGAACTCCTGACCTCAGGTGATCCACCCGCTTTGGCCCAACTTCTTTATTAATGATTTTTTTTTCTGTTTCAGGATTTTTGCCTAAGATCCCATATTTCATTAAAGTGTCATTCCTGTTTAGTCTCTTCTAGTATGTAGTAGTCCCTCAGTCTTTTGTTGATGACCTTTAAAGCATGGAAATGACATAATGAGATTCAAAAATAGGTATGATTGCTTACAGTATAGATGATTGGAGAAAGTGCTGTAAAATCAAGCCATCTTAAAGACAGTTTTGGTAATTGAGTGTGTGGTGATATCATTTGAATTATGGAACTGGAAATAGGTATTTCAAAAAAGAATAGTTTTGAGAAACATTAGGAGTAAAATTAACATGTGATAACCAAGTTGAGGTGGAGGAACATGGGAAACAAAAATGAAGAAATAATTGAAGATGACTTCTGAGATTGGATTGTGATATTCTAGATAGATAGCAGTAACTGAGAAAGCAATGGAAAATATTATTTTGTCATTCTCTATCTTTCTCTTTCACAAACATAAACGCACTTCCCCACGTCTTTCTCAAGATTTTATTCTTATTTTTATGGGATATAATTTTCTGGAATATATTAAATATTCTGTCATTCATCCAGAAATAATCAGTTTTAAATTCAAGATGTTTTATATTATAAGGAACAATAATTTTAATAAATAGAATTTCTATAAAATGATTAAAACGTTTTAAAGACAGACATATAATATGATCTGGATTATCATTCTTGCCACAATTATGTTTATCCTCACTCTTTGCTTGTTATGATTATGGCCATATAGGTGAAGATTAAATTTTACCTATAATGACCAATATGACATTCTGCACTCACCGAGTTTCCTAAAGTTCAATTGCTATATCTTCTATCAGCTGCCAATCAGTTATTAAGTATAGGACAGATATGGTGTTGTTTTAGATAAGCTGATAATTTTATAAATCTGCAGACTATTGGGAAAAGGCCTTTCTAAACTCAGTGTGAAGCAAAACAGTCCTAAAAGACTGGCAATTTCATTGTATATAGTTTTAAAATTTCTGAAAAGCTACATAACTCATAAATATAAAATACAAGGCTAAAGGCAGTTATATAAATGTGGATAAACGGTGGCACTGAGGCATGTAAAGGTCTCCTTCATATTAATAACAAAAAGACAGGCTCCATCATAGATCATATTTCTTGCCTCTCCTGCCAGTCTCACCTTGCACCACTCTCTACCATGCTCTCTGAACTCCATCCACTTAGCTCCTCTTTCTGCCTTTCTGGTATTTCATTATCTCTGTGTCACAGAATCTTTGCACATTCTATTTCTTCTTTTGGAAACATTTTCTTTACTCTTTTTCATCAAGGTAAGCTCCATCCACTTAATTAGTTCCTACTTATCCTTCAGATTGCAGCTCTATATTCACTTCTGTAGCAAAGGCTTCTCCAATCTCTAGTGGAAAAATGTTTTTGGGCTATCATACAATAATGTTCTCTTTTGACCTGGAACCTACTCAGTACATCATTATACATTCATATGAATATCTTCTGTCTTACCCATTATACTCTTGCCTATTTTGGGCCATCTTGCACCCTAAGTACCTGGTACTTGTCTGATACAAAAATACATTTTACATATATGATACATAGATATATATATATATGCACATATATGTGTGTTCTTTGAAGAATTGTTACTAACATAAAAAGATAGAAAGACAGAAGATTGATCTGAATTTCCTTAAATCAGAAACCATGAAATATATCATTGAAAAACTATAAATATACTAAATATAATTATATTAGTAAAATATGTATATTTAGTAAATATACTAAATATAAATATATTTATATACTATATATACTAAATCATATTTAGTATATTTACTAATTTTTGTAATTATATAATTATACTTAGTACATTTACTAATTTTTGTCTTGTATTTTAAATTTTATATATAAATTTTATAAAACTTATGAAAATATATAAATATACATAGCAAATATCAAAAAATATGTGTTCCAGCCTTGTCTCTACTACTTAATAACAATGTAAAAATAAGCCTCAATTTAGTTTTGAATAAAGGGGAATAGGAAAATATTCACTCTAGCCATGCTGATCAAATGATAAAATGTATGTGAAACCATTCTGTAAACTCCAAACAAAATAAAAATAAAGTAATATTTCATCATTATCATTTTTTATTACATCAATGATGGTAGAATCACTTTAGGTCTAATTAAAAGTGTACTCAATACTTTCTAGGTTCTTCTCAGTCCCATTTTGCAGCCTTGTTGAAATTTCCCTTTATATACATATGGAGTTGAAATTATTCGGAGCTGAAACTATAGAGAATCAATATTTTAATCCCAAACTAAATTTTTTTTTAAAAGAGAATACTAGTAAGGATTCTTCTTCTTTCTTTTCTTTTCTTTTTTTCTTTTTTATATCTAGGAGGCTGAATTTTTCTGAATTTTATAATAAGGGAGAGTTAAAAACCCTCCAAATTTTTCATACGGGCCTTTATGTTTAAAAACAATGATTTATTTTGTAGTTCTTCATGGCCCAGACATTCTAATCTAAGCCAGGTTTGAACCCCAACTCTGACATTTACTAGTGTTAGGGATTCACTAGTAGTATGATGGACAATGAATTTAATGTCACTGAGTCAGAATTTTCTTACTTGAAAGTTGGAATAATAATAGCTTTTCCGCACAGAGTTGTTATGAGATATAAATTGAAAAACAAGGTGACTTATAATATGTGTCAGGGTAAATGTTTAATTTTCTCAGGTTTGGATCACTAGTTCATGTTGGCTTTTTATGAGTGAAAAAGTCATTGAAAATTGCTCAACTGAGTTCACTTGGTGGCTGGTAATCAACCATTTTAGCCCTTTTATTTTGTAAGAAGGAATAAAATCTTAACAATTTTTAATTACAATTTTTTTTCTGTATTTTCATTTCCTAAGTGGATAATTATGATTAACTTGGACCTTGTAACACTATTTATATATAAAGACAAGCTTTATTTGGAAGAATTTGTTCCAGATGATTTTATTTCTGGCAAACTGCATTGATGATGTCCCAAATATAGACCATCTTTTAAATGTCGCATCTCAGATGGTTGCTAAAATTCATATTTGCAAAGAATTCTAAATGTCTGGGTAAGCTGAAATTGTTTTGTGTCACTGTATTCCTAGAAGTATAAAAGCAAATGTCTGAAGCTTTTTGGTGGAAGATTAAAAAAGCAATCATAAATACTATATTTGTGATTCATTAATAAAATAAACAGAAAAAAAAGAAATTAGATTACTTTTAGTCATCATGGAAAGAATACACAAGTAGTGAAGTTCCACTGCCCAGTTATGGTCATTGTTGAAGATAACTGAAAATTACTGAAAAAATAATAAAAAAGCAACAAATATTAGATGTTCTGCAACAATTACTTCAAAGAGCATTGCAGTTACAATCCGCCAGGCTAATGTTTTTCAGAAAGGGTTACACATCAGAACTATTCAGGTAACATTTCATAATGCAAATACATGACTACCACCCTGGACTGAATACACCAGAAAGTCTAGGGGTAGACTTAGTCATCTCTATATGTATTTTTAATCTCCACTTCTGATTGTGATGCAGGGCAGATTTTGGAAAGACTATGGTGGACAGACTGGGAGCTCTTCGAGGATAGAACCTGTCATATACATTCTCTGACCTCCAGAGAAGTTCCTGGGATATGACTGAAAGTTGATATTTATATTAGTGAATAAATATGTCTTAATCCCTTCTGTGCTGCTATAACAGAATACCTGAGACTGGGTAATTTATAATGAACAGAAACTATTTTCTCACAATTCAAGAGGCTGGGAAGTCCAGATCAATACACTGGCATCTGGAGAAGGCCTTCTTGCTGTGTCATCCTATGGAGGAAGGGCAAAGGGAGGGCAAGAGAAAGGCAAGAGGAGCCTAAACTGTCTTTTGATAAGGAGCCCACTCCCACAATAATAGCATTAATTCATTTAAAAAGGTAGTGCCTCCATGACCCAAACATATCCCATTAGGTTCCACCTCCCGACACCACCACATTGAGGGTCGAGTTTTCAACACCTCAACTTTGGGGGACAATTCAAACCACAGCAGTGTATGAATGTGATGAGCTAAAATCCTGATGTGACTTAAAATCACCGGAGGAAGTTATGTGAGGACAAACTGGTAAATATAAATAAGTCAGAAAAAAAAAATCACAAAGAACATATGTGTTCAGAAGGATGATGCTACCAAAAAATATTTCACTGAGTTCTCATTGAGTATTCAGTAAGAGGTAATAAATTTTTTAACTCTTTATGCACTTTATTTTAAATCTTATTTTACTTAGTAAAAAAACAAAGACTCAAAAATATTTAGCTTAAGAAATGAAAACGATCGTGTACATGAATATATCTTAGCATAAATGTATACATTTATAGAGCAGAATTAAATTCCATAACTGCAGAGTGACCACAAATGGTAAAAGTGTTGCAATTGCTATTAAAAATAATAAAAATAATAGTTGTGCTTTTGGCAGTTAGTGCAGTCTCCAAACATCTTTGATAGTGATAGAATCTCAAACAACTGGAGTCACAAAACCAGCAAGCTTTTCAATATGGTCTGTATGTATAGATGTTTCTGTATACGTGAATATATAGTATAAATAAATCACAAGGCTCATATGCCATTGGACTGTCCTAGGTTTAGATTATTTTAATTTAAAATAGTGGATAAACACACACACATTCTGATCTTCCAAATTCAATTCTCATACTATATCAAATGAACTGGCTATGCATTCTATGAAACTACAACTCATAATAATGAAGTATTTGAATTGTCAAGACATGAAATTCTTGCAAAAGGTAGTCTGCTTTACTAAGCTTGGCTTGTGTTCTTATTGCAGCCTTTTATTCCCTGAAATCTCCCTTCAGCTGCCATGAGTTATTGTCTATTTTTTATACTAACCTTCATCTAGGGCCATATAGATCCAGAGCAAATCAATTTCTATCTTCCATGCTTCAACCAACATTTTGTTTTGATAAAACAGGGCAAAATGGGCATCAAATACAGTCTTGAAGGGGAAATGGCAGGTTGCTGCAGAGGCCCATTCTTATATGTGCACAACTGCGGTTTTGTTTTGAGTCATCCAGTCCCAATTCATTTTAGCTGTGTGAGCTCTTCCTTTCCTCTTCAGTGGGACTACCTCCTTTTGACAAACTTCACAATAAAACAGTCTCAAATCGAGCTTTCCCCTATTTAGAGCTTTATCTTTACTTTGCTATGTAAAATTTTGAGGATACAAATACCAGACTCTCCATTGTTTGCTTGTTGTGGTGAAAAGGATGATGGGTTAGAGAGCTGGGTCATCTGTTTTGTTTCTTCAGTGGGGGCGTGTGTGATTTCTTGACAATAAAGGGTTGGGCCCTATCAGAGGGATGTGCATTTATACTTGCAGGCCACCCCTCTCCCAGTCTCTTTCTATGAGAAACCTGACAAAATGATTTTGGTACTTTTTCTTATTGAGTCTCAAACTCTCAAAATAGTGTTCCAGGATGCCAGTTTACCAACAAGTCATCAAAAGCACAGCTGGTAAAGCCAATTTCCCATCCTTGGACTGCGTGATCACTAAATTATCTTTTAGGTCTTACATATGTTTTCTGGCTGCAATTTTTGATTATTCCGATTTTGATTTTATAGGAAATTTTCAGTTATTCTTGCTAATATGAATAGCACGATAGGTAATACCAAATAGTAATCCAAAAACAAACTTGTTTATACAAAAACAACCAGTTTTAGTATCTGCTTAGTCTGTGTCCTTACTAATGGGGATTAATAGGAAGTAACAGTGGATTGGAAGAAACAAGATTTTATGCTAAAGCAAATTTATCTACTAAGCAAGGTTCATATATGACTTTTGATTTTGGAATATATCCTTCTAAATCTGAAGATTAAAACAGACAATTTTCCTGCCATGTTATATGTGACAGAATATAATACTGAAAGTAAATTTTTTCCCAAATTTCAATGTTTATAACTGTATAAGTTTTGTGGTAGAAGTATGTAAAATATTATATTCACTTAATTACCTGTAACGAGTGTAAAGATTGACTCCAACTGTGTACCCCTTAAGGCACTTTTCTTATTTTGATTTTAAATGCTACAAACCAAAATCTCTTCTAAAAAGTGACTTTCTATTTGCTTATATGAATCATTAATTGAAATAAAAATTTGACTACTCTTTTTGCGTTAATTCATTGAAATTCTAAGTATAAACTTACATTATTTTCTATGAAAATCGAATTCGTGAACATGACTAGAACATGTAATTTTTGCTAAGATTAGACCTTACAATGTTATGGTCTAAGAAGCATCCATCTAGGCCAGACGTGTTGACTCACACCTGTAATCTCAGTACTTTGGGAGGCCGAGGCAGGCAGATCACAAGGTCAGGAGTTTGAGACCAGCCTGACCCACATGGTGAAACCCTGTCTCTACTAAAAACACACAAGAAAATCAGCAGGGCGTAGTGGCACAGGCCTATAATCCCAACTATTCAGGAGGCTGAGGCAGGAGAATCACTTGAACCCAGGAGGCGGAGGTTGCAGTGAGCCAAGATCGTGCCACTGCACTCCAGCCTGGGCAACAGAGGGAAACTCTATCTCAGAAAAAAAAAAAAGAAAAAAAAAAATCAATCGTTGATGCTTTCACATTTATTGGAAACCAATATAATCTCTTTAATGATGCAATGCTTGACAAATATGTCTCTAATAATTGTTCATTTATTTTGCATGCATTGGTTGGCTTAACATTAATAATAATAAATTTATTTGGTGATGATATGCTTATCATTAGTACTGCACTTTTAAGCTTGCATTTTAAATCAGCCTTCATTAACTGGCCAGTTCATTATATACAAGAACTTACCATTAAGTTTTCCTTTAAGTTTTTAAAGAACTACGTAAAACAATCTATAATAAATTTTGAATCTTAAGAATGTTATACCTAGAATGCCTAAAATCTAAATAAGGCTGAACCAGTTATAAGAAATGAGCTTCTAAAATGAAAACTTTTTTTCATTGATTTCTTCTGCACTTATTTTTGAATTTATTTTTATTTTTTATCTTCAAAGTTTGCCATTATGAAATATTACCTCTTAACTCTTTTTTATGTGTATGCAATTTCTTTACAATTACTTATAATTTATATTTGATCTAGTTTTAAGTACATTTTTGAGGTATGCACATAGAATAAAGTGAAATAAGAGATCATTATCATATAATAGGAATTATAAATTGTTGATCTGGTAACCAGAATGAGACACTGGCTACCATGTAGTATTTGAATTGATTTGATTTGCCAATAAGCTTTCTTACTGTCAAGGAAAATAACAAAAACATTTTTGTTTCTCCAATTTATGGAAAGGGGAAATGTCATCAACTTTTTAGATACCTGAATCATTCTCTTTTCTGTGGCCAGAAATGCTTTCCTCCAAACCTTCATCTTTCTGTTTATTCAACAGTTTACATATTATCTACTTTTTGAAACCTTGTATTATGCATTCAGTAGGGAATTATCTTTTCTCTGAATTATGAATTGATAATTTTAAAACTTTATCTACCACTAATTGAATATCTATCATGTGAGATGCAAATAACAGACACTGTGTTTTCTCTAATCCTTGCAATAATCCTGCAATATTCATGCTATTTTACCCTCGTTACAGATGATGAAACTGAGCCAAGAGAAGCCAAATGATTTGCACAAGGTCACATAACTAATAAGAGCAGAAATCTTGGAATACCAATAGCGCTTTGTAATTTGAGGATCTCCTCACATAGAATGTTCCTTTCTAAAACATTTGCATAGCTATATACAAAATCTGTAAGCTTTATCCATCCACTGCTTCTTAAAAAGGGAAAATACGTGAAACCCATTGACATTTTGAATATTACTGTGCTTTCTTGCAGCCTGTGAACTTATGAATCAAGGCATCTTGGCCCTGGTCAGCTCCATTGGCTGCACGTCAGCAGGATCCCTCCAGTCTTTGGCAGACGCCATGCATATCCCCCACCTATTCATTCAGCGCTCAACAGCTGGGACCCCAAGGAGTGGCTGTGGACTCACCCGGAGCAACAGGAATGATGACTACACTCTCTCAGTTCGCCCACCTGTCTACCTGAATGATGTTATCCTAAGAGTGGTCACAGAGTATGCCTGGCAGAAATTCATTATATTCTATGACAGTGAATATGGTAAGTGTTTATAATTTGTGTGGGTTTTGTAAGCTGATATTTGCATGAGAAGCAATTTCATTAAATCTTAAAAGTTTCAAGGATCTTACTCATTGTTATTTGTGGTTTTCTTGTCTTGTGATATTCTTCTTATAAACCTAGCAGCAACTGAAAATTGTGTTAAGGTATTTAAGTCCAACATTTTGGTATAAAGTCAACTTTAATTATAAATACCTATACCTACTTAATGCTTAGTTTACAAATGTTTCTAGAGAGAATGTGACTCCAACACATCTTGATTTTTTCAAATAATGGTAATTTAGTCATAAAAACGACACCATCTTTCTTCTCTTTCAAAAAAATATTTATACCTCTCTATAATGCAGAAGATCATATTGGATAACCCTAGAACACTGAAAATTTACCCCTTTTTATTAATTGGTGAAATGAAATCTGACAGATCTTGCTTACACCCTTGTGTAGACTTTAATACCTACTCAGTACTTAACTCCTTGGAGTCACTAAAATTATGTCACTATACAATCCATATTATATGTTGTCTGTAGTAGGAAATCTCACAAAAGTACTAAGTAGTATAAAAAGAATTTCTTTAATCTTCCAAGGTAAAACACAAAGTATTGTCCCTAAATTTACCATCATTTGAGAATAAAATGCTTTGTCTCAGTATACTTACTGGTGCTTCATTAAAAACTAAACAAATAACATTTTTGTTTACATTTATTTTTTCTGAATTTATCTACCTTTTTTCTAACTGTCTGATCCCAGATATCTTAACCTACAGATTCCCTCTTATTTGTGGCAGAAATAAAATAGAGATGAGTATGACCAAATGAGGGGAAAGGAACAGATCTTGATAAAGAATGCATATTTTGAAACATGTGTTTTCTTAGAGGTTATGTCCTGAGAAGGAGTCTTGGAAAAATTTTATGTTCAATCGGGATGGGTTCAGTTTTTACAATTTTCTGAAAAGAAAGTCAGAGAGGATTTCACTCTCTGTAGCGTAACTTATTTTTCTTTGCAAATAAGTAAATAAACATCTTTAAAATGCCTTCTTGTCCTAAGCTACCCAGCAATGTGAACAATATTGGAGAACAGTTACACAAGAGTCGGCCAGAAAGTGCCATCAATAGAATTGAGAACAAACAAGTTGGCAGAAATCTAGGAAGCAACAAATAAGAAAGAGCTCCTGTGGACTCCCAGGGAAGGAGAGCAAGTGGCAGTTACATTTAGCCCTGAATATTCAAGGGTTACATGGGGTTTTGGCAGCCAGAGTCCCATTAAACTTGGTGGGTAGGCTTCAGCCAAAATCTGTGGCACTCTCTGGAAACAACTCCTTTGTCTCCAAGACGGAAATCCTTATTTTTGTTGCTTAATTCACATTATTAAGGGGTCACAGAACAAAGTCTAACAGACCGAAATGAATAAAATAAACAAAAATGATATTAAAAATAATTGGCTCATCAGTTAAAGTAAGGATTGAACTCAACACAAGCCTGAAATTCACTGATAGGATTATTTAGAGAACATAGTAAACTCTTTTGAATCAACATGCTGAATAAGACTTTGTTGATTTTCTCACAGTCAGATTATTTGTGGCCTTTATAACTTAAATGGTATTCTTATAGTCTCTGATCAAACATATATTGAAATAATAAATTTAAAAATGGACGCTTTACTTCAGGGGGGAAAACAATTTTCAGTTAGTACTATGAAAGTGACTTTTTAATTTTTTTTTTTGATGGAGTTTCCCTCTGCCACCGAGGCTGGAGTGCAGTGGTGCGATTTCGGCTCACTGCAACCTCCTCCTCCCAGGTTCAAGAGATTCTTCTGCCTCAGCCTCCTGGGTAGCTGGGACTACAGGCACATGCCACCATGCCCAGCTTTTTTTTTTTTTTTTTTTTTTTTCGTATTTTTAGTAGAGACAGAGTTTCACCGTGTTAGCCAGGATGGTCTGGATCTCCTGACATCATGATCCACCCACCTCGGCCTCCAAAGTGCTGGGATTTAGAACAGAAAAGGGACTTTTGATTAAGGCATTTTATCAACATTGAAACAAGGATATTACTCGTTCATTATAAATGACCACGAAGAAAGAAAATTCCTTGTTAACTTGTTTCTAAGTCCTACATATATTATAGTCAGGTAATTTGTATAAAAGAAGACGTTTTTATTATGGGTGAGATAACTATACTTTGAAAATATGTACTAAATAAATACATCATCACAGAATCATTTATACATATTTGAAATTTCTTATTCTTTTCTCCTGAGTTTTTATTTGAGTAAATAAGATGGAATAATCATGTAATATATGACTGGGTCATCTGTTAGATCTGAGGTTTGCTTTAGGAATTTTCTTTTATTCTTGGGATAAACTTGCTTATTTAGCTTAATAATTTATGAAAAATATTTCTGCTTCTATCATTATTTCAGTAATACCCTTGTTTAATGAAAGAAAAATTCCCTTTAATACTTACAATTAATCTTGCAAGTAAAGCATTGGAATAGAGTCCAAAATAAACATCAAACTATCCAAATACCTTGTACTTTGAAGAGGGCTACTTGTATTTACATA
Organism: Trachypithecus francoisi; assembly: GCF_009764315.1. Taxonomy (NCBI): domain Eukaryota; kingdom Metazoa; phylum Chordata; class Mammalia; order Primates; family Cercopithecidae; genus Trachypithecus; species Trachypithecus francoisi. The sequence goes on from NW_022681454.1 coordinate 91,833,451, forward strand.
TCCATTCATCAGTGTCATCATTTTAAGTTCAAACATCAGAATTGTATGTGACTTTTATGTTGGTTATCAGGAATTGCTTTCATTAAGAAATAGATTTAACTATCATCTATGGATGGAATTAGGCAGCTTCATGGGACCAAATGTTATTGAAAATGTATTTTGTTTAGAAAAAGTATACACTTTTTAAAAAGATTTAGACTTCTATATCAAGTTACTTAGATAAACCTCCTTCTCAAAAGCAGTTAATTATAATTAAGGGCAAAATATAAATGTCTACTTTAAATTTCTTAACAAAGAAAATTGATATCTTTGATTCTAAGTCAATGGATGAAAAGATGAAAAATATGTGGAAACTTTATTTGAATGGATTGATTCAGGACACATTTTCAAAGGCTTGAAAATAGGTTAGGAAATGTTCAGCTTTTAAAAATATGTCCTTCGGGAAATATCCATTGCTCATTTGCTCAGTGCAATTGCCACCTATGAGATAAAAAGTATTCAAAATGTAGTCTTAGTCTTTAACAAGCTTACAATTAACAAAAGGTGTGTCTTTCTTAATAGAGAAAATAGTGGGTTAAGTGTTATGAATGATGTAAACTCAGGGCTACTGGTGTGTAAAGAAGTGTTTGATTTTGGCACCAGTGATTAAAGACTTTTTGAAGATTTATGGAATGACTTCAATCTTGATTATGGAAGCTAATAGTATTTTAAGAGGCAAAAATATGTGAGAAACAGCCCCCGCACCAATAGAAAGTGTGATCAAATATTGCAGCAATTAAAATATTAAAAATAATATCTCTGAGCATTTTTATTTGTCAAACACTAGAACGAGATATCATATCATTGGATCTTCTCAGTAGCCCTATGAAGTAAGAACACTACTGTCACAATTTTACAAATAGGGAGACAGGAACAACTGATAGGTAACTTGTTCACAAAAAACATAAGTAGGAAGTATCAGATCTGAGACTTAAAGTCTGACAGAGCCTATAACCTTAATCATTTATCAGTATAAAGGAGTTGCAATAAACTATCACCCAAGAATATAATAAGGGCTAATCTAATAGAGAATATTTACTATATCCAGCCTCTCTTCTAAGTGCTTTACATGTATTATCTCATTTAATCCTCATAATAGCCCTCTGTAGTAGTTATTATTATTATTATTATTTTCCAAATGAAAAAGCTGAGGTAGTGGGAGGTCAGATAACTTCCAGTAAGTGGAGAAACCCCAATTCAAATATGAAAGATCTCTTCCTGTCCTTGCTTTCAACCATGACAGTATTTTAACATTATAGATATAAAAATAACCTATATGGAAATTTTTCCAACAGATTGTGAAATAAAAAATAAACGTATAAATTACATAGAATCATTTTCAGTAGAGAGACTTCAAACCCTCAGAATTCCAACATACTAACACCAAGGGAAAATACTATATGTCAGTTAGGAAGGTTTATTTATTATTGAAAGCATGGAAATGAGAAAGTCATTGGGACAAAATAGGCTGACCTCTCTGTAGCAGAAATAGCTGCCTTCTCCTTGTGGGCAAAAGTAGAAATTCCGCAACCTCAAATCAATCCTTTCGTTGTCGGATTAATGCTTCTGGCACAGTAAAGGTTTATGCAGAAATTTGAGAAAGCCACCTGGCTGTTTAAGGTAAACTCTGATGGCTCACAAGCTTTGTTTACCAGCCTGGCTCAATAACTATTCTTTTTTCTTTGCAAATAGAATACCAAATTTGAGAGTGCAACATTCCCGGCTGAAAAACTATAGTCCCGGAATATCTTACAGCTAAATTTTGTGATATAATGCTGTCAGAAATTGTGAAAGACTGGGAATTTTACCCTATGTGCAAGCTAATAAGTTAGCTGCATCCGTTTCATGGATGCTGGTGGGAAATACTAGGCTTTCAGATTGTATAGAGAGACTTTATTACTCATGGTACAGCAAGCAGCATGACCCTCATAGTAATGTCTGTTTCTCTTGCCCTCAAATTCCACAACGCAATGTGGAGCACTTCAATTGAATACCGTACGTGTAATGGGCTTGTATGGCAGCTAAGAAAACCTGAGCTTAGGGAACCCATGTGTCCTGTTCCCTAATAAGAACTCCTGTTTTCAAAATGTGTAGTAACACAGGAGACCTATGGAGAATTGTCTCCCAATGATATAATATTCATGTTCTTGCTACAACATTGTGGGCTAATAGCAAATTCCCCCCATGAGATTGCCACTCCTCTAGTTTATCTGAAAGGTAGGGATTGGGATCATATCCATTCAGCTTTTCTCATCTGTATTTATTTAAAGAGATGATAAACAGCACTTGAATGATTAGGATTGATCTCAACCATGCCCACCAGGGTCCTGGACCCAGCCAGTTGAACAAATCCTATGAACTACTGAAGTTTACTTTAAAAAGCCAGGTAGCTTTCTCCTTAAATTTCTGCATGAACCTTTCCACTTGGCCAGAAGCATTAATTTAGATACAAAAGGATTTATTTGTGGTTACAAAGATTCCACCTTTGCCCATAGGCAAAACCTATCATCTGTAAATACACTGGCCATGAGTTGAAGCTGACCTGAATGAATTCCAGAACTGAAGTGGTGCCGTTGATTGCTTCAGTGAAATTCAGGGAAATCTTTGTAATGCATGAATTCCATAGTAGGATAAACTGCCCACAGGATTCACAGATACTGCTCCACGTAGCTCCTGTAAATAAATAAGGGTAGCCTCACTTTGGAGAGATCTCATTAGTGTACTATATGATCTTCTGCTGATCTTTACTTAAACAATTGAAAATTTCTCATGCCTACCCTAATGTTCAATCATGTGTCTTCAGAAGGGTGGTAATCTCCATACAAAAATTATAGTACTGGAAGTAGGGCTGGTTTGCCTGAGTTGGTGGAGGGAAGGGTTACGCCCAATTTCAGGAATCCCCCGGGTGGAACACAAACAAATATTACCTCCTATGTGACCTCCTCGTCCTCTGGTAATGCCCAGTGTTCTCAATTAGTAGAATAATTCAGTCCAGTTCTTGTTTAGGAGAGACTTTGTGAGAGTAGTTGATTAGGTCCGTCCTCGTTGTCTACTCCAGGGGTCAGCAAACTACTGTTGTAAATAACTACTACTGTTGTAGTAGTTACAAACTACTTTTTGTAAATAAAATTCCATTGGAACTCAGCCGTGGTCATATATTTGCCTGTTGTTTGGCTGCTTTTAAGCTACAGTAGCAGAGTCCTGCACTTGTAACAAAAGCAATATAACCTAAATAACCCTGACATGTTATTATCTAGCCCTTTAAGGATTATTTAACAATCCTTGTTTTATGCCACCAGTTTAGTAGCATTCTTACCTTCCAATGTAATGAGTGAGAATAGTGGTAGAGAAGGTATTTACAGGTATTTTCAAGCATTCTGCAAAGGGGTGGCAGGTGCATCCTCTGCTATTTCCAGTAGACTTATTCATAAGAATAAAGGAATGGCGATCAAGTCATGAATAGAGCCATCTGGTAAGAAAAGGCAAGTCCAACAGTCAGTGAAGTCTAAGACACTTATCCTAGTTTGGATGTTCTGTACCAGGGAGTTTTCTTTCATAGAGAATACTCCAGAAGTCATTTTGAAAGACAAATATCATTAATATCCATCCTTTCCCCATAATTGTTGGGGTCTGTGAATGTTCCCTTCTCATTTGGTGCTCTCCTTCTACCTCCAGAAAACTGATGTATTTCATCCTAATAACTGTGATGTCATCTTTTTTCTCAATTATTTCCTGTTTGCACATAGACTTTTCATAAAAAATGGTGCAAGAGCTACAAGGACATTTTTATAAAACTTACAGAGACTGATTGTGTCCCTCACTTTGGCCTGCATGAACAAGCTGCGTCCTCACAAAGTGCTCATTATCCTTATGATCCAGAATCATATCAATAAAACAAGAAACTCCAGGAGACTGAAACATAATTGAGTCCAAATCCCATAAGCTCCATTTAAGCAAGGCTGCCACACAGGCTGCTCTGGGGAAAAAGAAAGAAGTGTTTTGCCCAGAAAAGGTTATAATAAAATTTTCAAATTCGAAGTAGGTATAGGTAATCCCACACGACTTTCATGTTGATCATTGCACAGAAATCACCCAAGATTATATTATTTCTTTCTTGAAACATATTCATAAAGTGAACAAGCTGCCTCACTAAGGTATATGGACCAGGAAGAAGTGAAGAAGATAAAACTGCACATCTTTTGAAGTCAGCATTTGAGGAGATTGTTTCAATACTAAACAACACTGGAAGTCTGTTGATGGTAGACAGTAAGTTCCTTGACTACCAGGCCATTGTTGAGCATCTTTTGCACACATTTGTCAGGCTGCAAATGGTCCAGTAAGCTGAAAACATGATGCAGATTAATTTCAAGAGCTTCTAAAGAAGTACGTACATCAGCGGATCAGACTGGAGCAATAACAACACGACCTAAAAAAGTATCTCCAACATTTTCAGGCAGCCCTAGGAAGTGATCAGAGGCCAAAATAGTCAATGTGCTTGCAGTGGGAGTGGACAACCCTCTTTGACTTTCCCTACTAGGAGACAAGGAGTCAACTTTTAGCAGGAATCACAAGTATGACAATAAGTGCAGGCCCTGGTAACAGAAATTATTTGCTTTGTGTCCTGTCTGTGATGGTAGACCCAGTAAATGGTAGATCATGTCAGGCAGCAATGGTGGCAATCTGTGTCTGTCCCAGTAATCAGCTTGAGTCCAGTTGATCTGATCAGTTAATGGACTTTTACTATGAGTTACTCCATGAGTAACCCTGATGCAGCCTTGATATACTTCCACAATTCACAGCTCCAAAGTGTGGTGTCTATAGTGTTACTACTCTGTAGTTCTCTAAGTAGCATACCAAACTACTAAGCTCTTGGCAACAGATCAGCACTCATAATGTGTATATATACATATATACATATATATACACACATATATGTGTGTGTGTGTATACGTGTGTGTGTGTGTGTGTATATATATATATATATATATATATATAGAGAGAGAGAGAGAGAGAGAGAGAGAGAGAGAGAGAGAGAGAGAGAGAAAGTGCCATGGAGGTGAGTATTATACAGGGCTATGAGAACAGGCTTAGGTTCTGCCCACTTAGCAGAGTAAGCATGTCCATTTTCAGTACTGCATAGCAGGTGCTGAACTTGAATGACCTAAGCAAACTACAGTGAACACTTTCAGATTTCAGTTCAGCAAAGCCATCACCATTTGTTTATGGAACTTCTGCATCTCAAGACCCTGTCCAGCCAGCACTTAGCTTCAGGAGGTAAAGTATCCTAAAGGAAGAATTTGATTTTGATTTGCATGCTTGTTGGACCCTGCACATATTACTAGTTGCTGAATTCGAAGTGACCCTCAAGATAGGAATGTCAGATCATTCATAGATCAGGCTTTCGGTTTCAGTAAGAGTCCATTAGAAAGCTAATAGCTGCTTTTGAAAATGGATGTACCGGGTAGCCATATTTGGGGAGCTCCAAGTCCAAAATCCCAAAGTGAGTCTCTAGGAGGAGACTCCTCTCTTCAGCAGAGGTCCCAAATGGCATAGTCATTAGTCAGAGTCAGAAATTCCCAGAGTCCAACACAGTGCTAGGCATCTCTTTTTGGGAAGAAAAGAAGCTTGTCTGTATGCGACATTATTCCCAATAAGGAAAATCTCCTTGAATATTTATGAAGTAGGAAAGTAGAAACATATAACACATGAATTCCAATTATATACTCAATGTAGGAAGCAACAACAGTATATTAAGTTGGTCTAAAGGGAGCCACCTACATGTCACGTATCTTTCCTTCCCGCACTGAGACCCCCACCAAATAGTTGAATCTGAGCATTTTCCCGCCTTCCCCCAGGGCTAGATAGTTGCTATATCCAACAAAGCCGTAGAAGTCTGAGTCCCTCCCTTACCCAAGTTTTCTCAGAAGATTGATATGTGCCTAGGGTGTTTAGTCTCTCTTATGGCAAGAATCCTTCTTGTTAAGGCAGCTGATGCCAGGGAAAAGGGGAAAGGAAAAGAAAGGGATGTGGATCCAGAGACCTACTGTACAGCAATAAGCAAGGCACTTTCAGTTTCAAGTAGCTACTATCAAGTTCAAACAAGCAAATCTGGTTTTGGTCTACCCCAAGCTCTATATCTTCATGGGTAACATCGTTTATTTCAGCTCAGATTGATTCTTTCACTTTTTATTTTTTTAACTTTGATAGTTGAAGGAATATCTCTGTATGAATATTATATATATAAAAAGAGCCTTCAAATATTTCCAAGTGTTGAAGAGTGATTGTGTTTGTGTTAAAACCTTGAGTGGCACTTGCTTCAGGAAATAAAGGGTGTTAATTTGCTTTCTATTAAGGTTGTTTAAAAATTGGTTGGAATAAATGCTAGTTGAATTTATACTTCATGACTTGAAAAGCAAGCTGATTTTCATCCTGCCTTCTCAAGGAGTGCAATATGTTTTAAATACTACTTTTACCTGCTTTTTGACTTTCCATGAAAAAGAAAAATAAATATTTTAAGGACACCTGGAAAATTTTGAAATACAGTTTACATACATGTGGAGATTAAAGCCAAGAGACTAAAAAAAGTCATTTTTTATTTTGGTTGTTTTTTTGTTTTGTTTTGTTTTGTTAACTATGGCGCTCAGTCCAATATTCTCTCTGCATAGTTTTAATGCAGTCTTACTAATGTAACCAGAATTACTCTTCACTGATAATGAGAAATTAACAGCTGAAGAAAATCAATACTATAAATACATAATATAATTTTAATGAAAGGCCACAATCTGAAGGTTCTATATTGAATTAGTATCTGGAGAGTGTGTGCATAGATGATTGAGGGAAGGAATTCTAAACATCAGTCTTCATCACAGTTACATTTACACGCATGAGAAACAGGACTCCTACTTACACTAAGATAAAACCTAATTAGTATCTATGTAGAAAAGAGTGAAGATAGGAAAACAAAGACAAATGTGAAGAGAAAATGACTGATAATTAGCCAAAATTGAATTAAAGACATCAATTCACTGAGCCCTAAGCATTAGTAACTACAAATAAATAAATTAATTATTAATCAAATTGATGTTGGTATTTGAAAAAAGAAAAGCTTAAATAGCAAGAAACTAAACTTCACCTCTAGATTATAGCAAAATGAGACTATATTAAACACAAAGTGTAAGAAAAAAATAAGTAGAGATAAATAAAACAGAAAACAGAAAAACAAAGAGAAAGTTAACAAAGTCTAAAATTATTAATTTTTAGGAAAGATTTTGATAAACCACTAACAAGACCATTAAAAAACATTTTTTTTTTTTTTTATTATACTTCAAGTTCTGGGATACATGTGCAGAACGTGCAGGTTTGTTACATAGGTATACATGTGCCATGGTGGTTTGCTGCACCCATCAACCTGTCATCTACATCAGGTATTTCTCCTAATGATATCCCTCCCCTGGCCCTCCACACCCTGACAGGCCCCGATTTATGATGTTCCCCTCCTTGTGTCCATGTATTCTCATTGTTCAACTCCAGCAAGACCATTTTAAAAAACTACAGAAAACCAAATTTGACAATATCAGAAATTAAAAAGAATACATATCCTCCACACACACACACAAATATTCTACTGGAAATTCTAACACTGAAATAAAACAAAGACTAAAACACAAAGAATTTGAAAAGGAAGAAGCAAAAATGTCTTTATTTCTCAATACATAATAATGTACATAGAAAATCCTATGAAATCTAAAACTTTTAAGTTAATTAGTAAGCTTATAGCCTATATTTGAAAGTAATTATATTTCTTTATAATAGCAATAAAAAATTAAAACCTGAAATAAAACATAAGGTCAAATACCCAGAAATAAGTCTGCAAAATGTTGCAAGACATTTACACTAAAAATTATGAAACATTGACCCAGGGTATTTAAAGAAGAACTAAATAATGGAGAGATACATGTTCATGGTTTTCAAATTTTAGTCTTAAGATATCCATTTTTCATAAATTGATTTATAGATTTAATATAATAATCAAAAATCTTAAATTTTTTAATTGTTTTTAGAGCTTTTTGAAGAAATTGATAAGTTGATCCCAACATTGTGTAAAGATCTTATAAAGGCACAACAATTGAAAGAACAAAGAAAAAAATTGGATGAAATATTTTACCTGACTTCAAGACTTTTTTGATATTGGCATAAGGATTGACAAATAGCTTCATGGGACATCATTAGGAGTCCAGAAATCAACCCACAGGCACAGAGTGGGGTTGGTTATTAACTGACATGCCAATCAATTCAGTGGTGAAATGTTTAAACAATATTTGCTGAACCAACTGGGTGCCTGTATGGAATGAAAACAAAAATAACTTTTACTCTTATCTCTAACCACACACAAAAATTAATTCAAGATTGATCACAGACTTAAACTAAAACATTAGAATTAGAAATCTTTTAGAGGAAAACAAGAGATTATCTTCATGACTTCAGGATATATAAAGATTTATTAGGTACAAAAAATATTTTGGACTTTCTCAGAATTAAAATGTTCTGCTCATTAACCTACAACATTAAGAAACAGACAAACTACAAACTGAGCAATAAATTCTAAAACATATAAATATGTGCAATATGTAAAGGGTTCAGAGAATACACATATTTAAAAACTCTTACAAAGCAACAGTATGAAACCAAAAACAATTTTAAATGGGTGAAAGCCTTGTCCAGACCAGTCACATAAGAAGATATATAAGTGGCAAATAAACTGTGCAACTTTATTAGTCCATAGAAAAATGCAAATTTAAATTACAAGGAGATGCCAATCTGTACCCACTAGATAGGCTGAAGGCAAAGATTGGCAATACAATTGCACCTCTGATACTTTGCTGGTTGGAATGTAAAACATGCAGTCACTTTGGAGAGCTGTTGGGCGATTTTTTACCAAGTTAAATATCTACTTACCTCGTATACCCCACCCATTTCACTCCAGAAAAAAATGAGAATGTATGGCCACATGAATTCTTGTACAAGAATATTCATAGCAGCATTATTCCTCATATCCAAAACTGGAAGCAACTCTAATGCCCATCATTTTGAGGATGGTTAAATGAATTTTGGTACAGCAGAATATTATTGAGCAAAATAAGTAATGAACTATTGAAATATGAAGAAACACTGTGTTAAGTGAGAAAAACCTGACATTTAAAAATGAGTAATACTGTATGATTCCATATATTTTAAGTCCAGTGAGTACAAAACTAAGCTATAATGATCAAAATCAGACAGTGGTCACATCTATTTGTCTAGGGTAGATTGTCTGGAAAGTGACACAAAATAACTTTTAGTGGTAATGGAAATATCCATTATCTTGTTTTGAGTGATAGTAACAGTAGAATATAATAAACAATCCTTTAAGCATGTTAGATCTGTTTATTTTATTATATGTAAATTAAACTTCAGTAAAAATTACAATATAGAACAACCCATCAAATATTTTAAGACAAAAACGGTAAAGGAAAGGATAAAGGAAAAAAAGCAATTTACACAAATATCATAATTTTAAACTAAACACATAATTGAATCATAATGATTTAGAGATTACTGAGTCACAAACAAAAGGTGAGAATTTAATTTGGTGGCCACTGAGAACCCAAATTTTGAAGTATATTAGAATCTCTAGGAGAGCTTTTTAATAATTGGAATGCCTGGGCCTCATTCCAAAACCATTCAATCAAAATTTTTGCAGGGTGCATAGCAACGTATATATATTTAAAACTTCACAGGTGCTTCTGATAAGCCAGCTTTGTTCCTTGATGCGGCATCTGGAAACAATAAATTTCAACAGGTCTCCTCTTCCACATCTCTGATTGACAGTTCTGTTTCCCCTGCCAGAAGACTCCAAGCAATGCAGAATTCATTACTTTTTGATGCAGCTTTTTTCACTTTTAGACATTGAACATTTCTAGTTGTCAAAAAGTTTACATGAAACTGAAAACACACACATTGATAAAAAATGAGTCATTTTCTGGAATAATATAAAATAAGTAATCTGCTTTGCTTATAATCGTTTATCAAGAAGTCAATAAAATGATACCTCTCTAAACTTACCCTAGATGTCTACTGCCTAAGCACCGCAAGCAATTTACCATTTTTGAATTTGATGTTAATTTCAGATACCTCACCTTTCTGAGTGCCTTTATCCCTAGCTATTCTAGTTTTTCCATCTCTCTGTATAAGAAGATAAGACCTGACATATTTACTGATTACAAAATATGCCTCGTGTTGTCTTGTTGCTGTAGAGAGATGTGAGATATTTACCTCTTTATAAATACAAAACACTTGTACTGTGCTTTCTTTATCATAATTTTTGCTTTTCAATTTTATGTTTTATCTTCATTGTGTTAATGATATTGACCAACCCTTCCAGTTTTGCATTGTTCTTAATTGGCTTAACATGCTGGTCATGATTTCAACCAAATGCCTTCCAAGAGGGAGCATTGTCAAACAGGTGGATTATGGTATTGAAAGAGGCTCATAAAAGGCAATTGGCAGTCGTTCCAGGTAGACTCACCATCAGAGAGGTCTAAGCAAAGAATTAAGACAGATATATCTGACAACAGCTAGATGCCATAATAAAAGAGTCTTGCAACAGAAATAATACAGAAACCAGAAAGTTATAAGAGGAGGTGCTCCTTAGAATAGAAAAATAGTAGGTAAATTGTTTTAATGGAATTGTTTTCTTTTGAGAGTACTGATGAAAGAAAAATTAAATTTCAGGGCTGGAAAACCTGGGTAGAACTGATTTGCTAGAATGAAGCAAACAGTAAGGTTGACACTGTGCTCTTCATCAAATGAGCTACTTGAGTTCTTTAAGTTTCCTTGCCTAGTAACAATAACAATCCAATACTGGGATGGATATATTGGTAGGTCTATTATAATGGATTCAGTTGTAGAGATTGGAGGGATACTTCAGTGACAGGGAGCTAAACAGTTTATCATAATGATGCAGATACATGAACTTAATGAAAATAGTTATTCTCTTACCATATCCTCACCTCTACTTCTATTCATGTGTTGGTTCATTCTCAATCAAGTTAGCAGACCCTGGTGACCTGAAGCCTACCCTGACAGAGTGTATATATATACACACACATATATATGATATATTATACATAGGGATTTTTATCCATACATCAAATATTACATGTTGTTTGGGTCCTTTTCCATTCTTAAACCAAATAATTTGGTCAAGTATACGGAGAGCTCCGAGTTACCAGCCTGAGCTACATGATGACACTTTCATAGAAGGGTGAAGGGTAGGCATACATCGACACATGTACTTCCTTTTTTGGTTTGAAAGCAATCTTACTTATAAGAATAATTAAGAAAATTATAATTGTTGTATTATAATTCATTATTTTAAAATCACTTTTAAAACATACCCTTTGAAATTTTAGTTTATATTTTTTTGTTTCATGTAGATTTGGTCAGCTAAAAATTATTTTATGGTCTTAGCCTTTCTGTTACTTTCTTACGGTTTCAGGATAGCCTTGACTATTCTACAACAAGGTTGTTGACCTTATATAAATCTTCACTGTAATTTGTTAAACCGTTTCTGAAAATCAGAGACTTAGATATGCATGGTAAGTATTGACAAAAGAGCATAGAAGTGACTAAATCCAGTATGCTGGGGAGATATGTACACTTTTTGTTACCCATCTGCACAAAAACAAAGAAAAAAAATCAACTTTAGGGATCAATCAGAGGGTTATGTATGGGCTCCACTGCATACTGAAAACATTGATTTAATGTTTTCAAACTAGAGTCAGTACCTAGTCTAGTGATCTAAGCTACTTAAGCACCACTCTTCACCGTATCCCTCTTTACTTACAATTTAATTGCCACATGTCCTTTTGAAATGAACATTGAAGGACCATCCTCATGAATGCATTCCTAAGAATCACAATGTTTATTCTGTGTAGTCTTGCTGTAGGTTTAATCAAGACCCATGAAATGGACACATTCCTCTTAATTGATTGCAAATGTTTATGATTACCCAGAGAGTGTTTTCAAATGTCTGATGACTATAATATTACTGACTTTCTCTCTAGACAGTCTTAAATCTGTTTATTACTCATTTGGCTACTTTCCAGCTTTCAGTTCTCTCATTTACTTCAATGTGCATCAGTAAGCATATAATTAATCTAAACAACTTATTGAACTATTTCCTTTGCATTAGTATATATGATGTTAAGTAGGTAAAATTTGTGTATTCTACTGCTTTGGATTTATTCATCAGTAAAATGTTCTTAACAAATATTGATCAGCATTACTGTAAAGATGCCTCTTATATTGAAATATTGTGATCTCCTGCTCAGATCACAAGTTATTATCAAATAGAAATTCAGTCTCAGTGATGGTCCACTGTTGCCAGACTGTGTTACCTCAAAAATCTAGTATACCATATAATTATCATTATTTTTTAAATACAAAGTAAAAATGCAGCACAAATGCAATGACTCAAATTCTTTTTGAAGTGAAGTTTTTTCTAAGCAAGATTTTTTAAATGGCTTATGGTTAAAAGTTTTATTTTCTCAGGAAGCAAGCCATTTATAAAGTATGTTTTGCTATTCACGTGTTAGGAAAAGTCTCTTCAGTTCAATGATGTATCTCATGTATCCAGCAGTATGACATACTCCTTATTTTTAAAAAAGTCCAAGGTTTCAAATATTAATTTTAATGCTTGGCATTCTGTCATAATTTCAGAAACACCAAGACTGGTTGAATACAGTGCTGAAGACTTTTTCTACTCCAAGTGGGGTCTTAAAATGTATTATATGATTCAAAAAATTAAATGTGCCTAATCTACACAGAGGAGGAAGAAATGAATAGAGGAGAAAAATCAGACCCAAAAACTTAGTGACAGATCTCTTTTCCTGTTGAATTCATTATTTTAAAAGTGATATTTCAAAACAATAATCAGACTGAGAATTACTATTTTGATGTATTCCAGAGAATGCCACTAAATTTTGTTAAATTGCAACTGCAGTTTGGAAAATGAGTAGTATTGCAGGATACCTCTATCTGTAATACGGTTTGTGGTATCATCAGATGGTATAGATAATATACTCCATGAGGGCAAGAATTGTTTTTTTGTTTTGCTCAACATTCTCTTCCAAGTACCTCTCACAGTGCATGGCACATGGTAAGCAAAGACTTGAAAGAGATTTATTTGTTTTATTTCTTAAATTTTTAACATTGATACATATGATATGTACATATCATATTTTCAGGGTACATATGATAATTTGATAAATTCAGGTAATCAAATCAGGGTAGTTTGGATATCCATCACCTTAAATATTTATCTTTTCTTTGCAATAGCAACATTTGAATTGTTTTCTTTTAGCTATTTTGAAATGTACAATCAATTGATCTTAACTATAGTCACCCTACTGATTTATTGAGCACCAGGTCTTATTTATTCTAAGGGTATAATTTTACCCATTAATAAACGTCTTTCCATTCCCTTAACCCCCCTACCATTCTTGGCCCCTGGTCACCACCAGTCTGCTCTCTATCTTCATGAATTCCACTTTTATATCTTGAGAAATATCTACTTGGATGCTGACCACTGGTATGAAATGGGCAACAGTGTGTCATATTTCTGATTAAAAGCCTTTTTTGGGGTCAGTTTAGAAATATGCTTATACATTAAATTCTAATATTTCCTAGGAATTTTTTCTACCCTAATCTACTTTGATATAAACCATTTTAGTAGAGAGATTAAAATTAATCTTACTTTACAGATGATAGTAAAGTCATTATTTTACATGATTTAATATAATGAATCATTAAGCTTCAATCAGCCACTACCTCTTGGAGGATTGTTGTGGGAAGCTGGCCTAAATAAGTAACACCATCCAGATATCTGAGAAATTGATGGTTGCTAGAATGTTATAGACATCAATCTTTAGTTCCCGTAAATATTTTATTCCATTTTCCTATTAAAAAAAAGATGGCAGGAGAAAATCAAGATAAATGTTGTTATTAACATTATCACATTAAAATATCATTTCCTATTTAAATGTTAATTCTTTCCACTAAACTGGAGGCAACTCAAGGACAGGAACTGAGCCTTCATCTTCCTTATCAAAGTATCAGATATTTGCTTTAAAAAATGTATTAATCAAGACCCTTTCTCTTACAAGTAGCAGAAGTTTACTTCAGAATAGCTTTTTTACAATTGACTCATGTAGTCTGAAAGTCTAGGGAACAGCTGCCTTGCCTCTGTTTCACTTTAGTTACTTTCACACTAGACATGTTGGCTCCTGCAATCACAAAACTACTACATTGGGACAACACAAGAAAGACCACTTCTTGTAGATTATCTATATTTCACATTTCAGTCTTCACTGTAATTTGATAAACTGTTTCTGGAAATCAGAGACTTAGATATGCATAATAAGTATTGACAAAATATCTTAGCATGGAAATGACTAAATCCAGTATGCTGGGTAGATATGTACACTTTTTGTTACCCCTATGCACTAAAACAAAGAAAAAATCAACTTTAGGGATTAATCAGAGGGTTATTTATGGGCTCCACTGCATACTGAAAACATTGATTTAATGTTTCCAAACTAGAGTCACTACTAACCCTTAAAAAATTACTTAGGCCAAGGACATGGAGAGTTCAAACTAACCAGCCCAGGACACATGACCATCCAGCAATGCAACCTAGAAAGTTGAGCACATGTAGAAAACAAGGGATGCATCCAGATTTATTTCTTAAATGAAAAGTGGCATCTTGTTGTTTGAATAAAGGAAAGGAAATATTGGGAGATTAAAAATAAAAGACACCAACTACTTAGCCACCAGTCTAACCCTATTAACTTGGAACTACGATTATACTGGTGGCCAAGTAAGAATCTAAACCTAGTTTTCTGACACCGAATGCAGTGTGTTTTCCCCTAGATAAAAGAGTTGTTTTATAAATGAAAGGTGGAAATGTTGACTGCAAATTACTTATAAAGGCTTTGTATATCATCAAAGTACCCTGAAAACCAAAACGATAACTTTTGACTTGATAAATACAAGGAAAAATTAGGATGGACTCTGTCCTGTGCCACCCAAATCCCCCTTCAAAACTGAAGGCTATCTTCTCCCAAATGCTGAGAGGGCTTGCTGCTGACTGCCTTCCTTATGATTACCTACCCTCAGCTTAGGAGAACCACCTCACCAAAGGCCACAGGAGGGGTGTAAAATTCCTCCTTCCACCAGCGCTAATTTGGGATAACTCTGAAGACCATCCCACTTCCAGAGCTCGCTGCAGGGCTTCGCTGAGACTGCATTGTAGCCCCAGGTCTCCCTCTGCTGGCTCTTTCTTGCTCCCTTCCCTTGTGGCACAGTGTTATTCCCAAGAGCAGTCCCTGATAGATTCTCTGGTCTCCAATCTCCACCCCAGAGTCTGTTTCCTGGGAACCCAACCTTCTACAGTTAATACGCTTTTCTTAGGCCTAAAGGATAATTAAATAGTAACTAAAACAATGAAAGGTTTTCAGGGAAAGTATTTATGTGTTTGCTATCTTTTTATCTAAAATTTTCCTCTATTTTTAAACAAAACCTCACACTACTTTTTAGCATGGAAATGTCTATACCTTACCCTCTTATACAGTCTGTATGGGAAAAAAATCACTAACATCAGTGATGATATGCTAATCCAGGTTCTCCAATAACTACTTTTAAGAGAGGCAAGCAGAGTTGACTAAGAGATTATAATCTTGGGAGTGTGCAGAATGTTTTCAGTATATACATTTACTGAGAGGAGACAGAATTCATAATCTTTGCTTTTTCTCAAAAGAGTCTGTAACACAAAGAAAGTTAAGAAATTGGAGCACTGGTTCCCAGATGGTCTCTTAAGAAGCATCAAGTGAGAGAAAATCCCTTGTTTTTTTTCCTGAGAGTTTCTGATTCCATAGAAATGGGATTGAGCAAAAATCTTCATTTTCAACAAGTTTTCCAGATGACTCCGAAATAAAACTCGGTGGATTACAGTTTAGAAAAATACAGACTTATGGATTAAAATATAGTTCTGTTAGTTTCTATTGCTGGTGTATCACATTACCAGAAATTTAGAGGCTTAAACAATACAAGTTATTAATAGTATTTTTTAGATCAGCAGTCTGAAATGGAATCTCAGTGGGCTATAATCAGTGTCAGCAATGCTGTGTTCTCTGGTGGTTCTAGGGAAGAATCAATTTCCTTGCCTTTTCCACCTTCTAGAAACAACCTGCCTTTCTTCACTCAAGGTCCCTTTCCCGCATCTTCAAAGCCAGCAGCCTTGCATCTCTCTGAAGATGCTGAGTCTCAACACATTCTTCAGGAGTTAGACCTCCCTTTGATGCTCCTGTTCTGTCTCCCTCTTCCAATTTTAAAGACTGTGATTACACTAGAGCCACCCAAATAATATGGGATAATCTCCCTATTTTAAGGTCAGACAATTAACAGCTTTAATTCTATCTGCAACCTTAATTTGTCTTTGCTGTGTAACATAGTATATTCACAGATTACAGGGATTAACGTGAGCATTTTGGGGAGATCAATATTCTACCTATAACAAGTTCCTTTACAGTGCCATGGAAAAAACATCTTCCCCCTCGCCCAGTCTTATGTTTAATGACTCAATCAATGAGCCTTCCACCACCTGATGTTATGTAAATATCTGGTCAATAGAATTAATTACTGGAAACTACGAAAACGTCTTTTAGCTTTCTGTTATCCATAAACAGCACCTAGTCACATCCACTCACCTGGAAGCACCTTGAGGTCAGGAGCCATATATTCTTTATTTCTGAAACATAGGGAACTCATCTCCTTGACGTCCAGCTAATCAGCATACAGATACTGTAGCTGAATGATTGTGATGTGTGATGATGTTCATGTTCAATGAACGAAACCAAAGGCCTACTCTCTTTTATTTTTTATTTTTTTGAAATAGAGTCTCTCTCTATCACCCAGGCTGGAGTGCAGTGGCACCATCTCGGCTCACTGCAACCTCCGCCTCCTGGGTTCAAGCGATTCTCCTGTTTTAGCCTCTTGAGTAACTGGGACTACAGGCATGCGCCACCACACCCGGCTAATTTTTTGTATTTTTAGTAGAGATGGGATTTCACCATGTTAGCCAGGCTGGTCTCAGACTCCTGACCTCAGGCAATCCACCTGTCTCAGCCTCTCAAAGTGCTGGGATTACAGACATGAGTCACTGCGCCCAGCCTACTCTCTTTTTTAATGACTCTTTTACACAGAGCAGCTCATAAACAGCATGACTCAGAATCTTCTCTCATTGAACTTACCAATTGCCACATAACATGGGTATTTGGTGTCATTTGCTCAAATAAGCAAAACTCTTTATGCTTAACTCCTGCATTCCATGAGACTACCTTGTAATTTATGCTTGCCATTTTGGGTAGTAAAATCAGTAAAATTAAAGCAATCTGGCCTATTGGTGGGAAGAATGGTGATCTCTTAACAAATAGTCGTGTTCTATTACTAACAATAAAAGAATTACCATGTGTTAGACCCTACACTAGATTTTGTCTATACACAGCAAACACACACAGACACTTTTGCAAAATCGATCTTTGAAGACTTCTATAAGATAAATATTTTTTGCTGGGAGTGATGGCTTACGCCTGTAATCGCAGCACTTTGGGAGGCCAAGGCAGGTGGATTGCCTGAGCTCAGAAGTTCAAACCAGCCTGGCCAACATGGTGAATCCCTGTCTTTACCAGAAATACAAAAGTTAGCCTGGCATGGAGGTGTGTACCTGTAGTCTCAGCTACTCAGGAGGCTGAGGTGGGAGGATCACTTGAGCCTGGGATGTGGAGGTTGCAATGAGCTGATATCATGCCACTATACTCTAACCTGGTTAATAGAGTGGGACCCTGTCTCAAAAATAAATATAAACAAATAAATTCTTCATTTACAGTTGAGGAAAAATTTTCAAAAAGCTTTACAGTCACATATCTAAGAAGTGACCACCAGAATTCCAGTGTAAGGAAACAGAGGGTTATAGTGGTCTTCTGTCACATCACTTTTCAGTATGCATATCACTCTGATAAAAAGTAAAGCTACAAAACATTATATAGTTTCAAATTAAGGAGAAGTAATTTACTAGACCAATTTATTTATTTAAAAACATTTTGAGGCGGCATCTCACTCTGTCACCCATGTTGGAGTGCAGTGGCACGATCTCAGCTCACTGCAACCTCCACTTCCCTGGTTCAAGCCATTTTCGTGCCTCAGCCTGGGTAATTTTATGTATTTTTAGTAGAGACGAGGTTTACCATGTTGGCCAGGCTGGTCTCGAACTCCTGACCTCAAGTGATCTGCCCACCTCAGCCTCCCAAAGTGCTGGGATTTCACACATGAGCCAGCGTGCCCAGCCCCAGTTTAAAGCATACAATCAAACGCATCACTTCCTGACTTAAACTGCTTTTCATTCTGTTCTTGTATCCAGTCATCCACTTAAGGCAGATCCTCTACTTGAAACTTTCCATAGATCAAAGCTGTATTTAGAATAAAATTAAAACCTCTTTGTGTCTCACAGAGATCTACATAACCTGACTCTTCCTCTCCATCCAGCTTCATGTCTTACTAGCTAGGCTGCAACCACAGTGGCCTCCTATAGGTTTTTCATCCACAGGCTCTTTGTCCATGTCCTGGGCATTTTCTGAGCTATTGCCTTTCTCCTTATGTCTTTGCTTGGATAATATCTTCTTATTCCTTTACCCCAGAGTTTAAATACGAGTTTTGCAGAGAAACCGTCCTCTAACTAAAATAGATCCTCCTCCTCACCCTATTATCATCTACTAATGCACTCATTGTTTTCTTCCAAACACTTCCTGTGCTTTGTGGTTTTTAGTTTGCTTACTTGTTTACTGTTTGTTTTAATGTGTGGATGGGTATTCGTTGATGTGCTCCGAGCTCCTAGCATTGTCTAATATTCAACAAACGTTTTTGGATAACAAGTTTTTTCTCAAAGTGAGGATGTAAACTAGCACTGGTATTTTATTTTTGTAATCAGAAGATTTCATAGAGGGTAAGTAATCTGAAACTTTATTCTCTAGTCATGCTCTGTTTTCTGAGCATCTTGGATCTATTTCAATGTAACTTTTGTTTTGTTTGCCTTGTATTCAGATGTACACTTTAAGTAACTCAAATGAACAACTTACAGTTTGAAATCAATAATCTGCTCTATCTGCTCTGACATGTATTTTTTTTTCTTTTTTCTTTTTCCGGTTTTTTGTTGTTGTTGTTGTTGTTGTTGTTGTTGTTGTTGTTGTTGTTGTTTTGAGACGGAGTCTCACTCTGTCACCCAGGCTGGAGTGCAGCGGGATGATCTCAGCTCACTGCAACTTCCAACTCTCGGTTCAAGCAATTCTTCTGCCTCAGCCTCCCAAGTAGCTGGGACTACAGGCGTGTGTCACCACTCCTGACTAATATTTGTATTTTTAGTAGAGACAGGGTTTCACCATATTGGCCAGGCTGGTCTCAAACTCCTGATCTCATGATCTGCTGCCTCGGCCTCCCAAAGTGCTGAGATTACAGGCGTGAGCCACCACACTGGGCCTCTCATATATATTCTGAAGGTGTATTGATTCTGGGGTGAGGCCCAGGCTTGTGAATTTTTGATAAATTTATCAAATGATTCTGATTCATATCAAAGTTTAAGAACATCTGCTTAGCATGTACATAGTCTTGTTATTGTACTTCTACCTGTATCAACCAAATTCCATCAAATTTAACCATTTGCTTAATTCATGCTTCAGAGTCTTACACCCTTACGTACGTTCTGACTTGGATATTGAATGAATACATAACACCTTTATTATGCCAGCTCTTTTATTTCATCCTCTGCCCTAGCTGAGGATTTTATTCTTTTAACCTGCTTTGATGGTAACATGCTGGATTTACAACATAATTAATGATAAGAAATGTAAGGTAGAATTTATACAGTATATATGTTGTAAAGATTTTGAAAGTCATCAGATAATGAAACATATAATATTTACAACAACTATTTTAAAATGAAAGTAATCAGAAGAAGAAAGCAAAATTGTTATTTTAGTCAATTTGTAACCTTTTAAATATAAATGTTTATAAAAGCAAATGTAGTTTTCAAATTTTTGGCTATTTGTTTTATTGTTCTGTGGGTTTACTTGTTGCTTTTTCTGGTTTGTATGTTGAAAGATACATAATTTAACTATTGCCATTGAGAGGCAAATTTTACATGCAGGCAAACAGGCAAACACACACTATTAAGGATTTTGAGATCTAGTCTACTCATAAGTTCCCTACAATCCCATTTACTTGTTTCTCCAGTATTTGCCCTTTAAATATTTTATTCTTTGGAATATGTAATGAAAAATATAGTTTATGATATAGTAAAAGAAAATCTACTATATTAAGATTATTACATAATCTATATTAAGCTTGTGTTGTGCCAGATACTTAATTCAGATATCTTCTTCTATAAACAAGCAATCTGATACCACGAAGAAATATTTGTGATATTTCAGACACTTATTGTTACTTAAATACACATCAAAGTACAAATGATAAACTCTTTAGATTGAATTTTATTTTTCTTATTTAAACATGACATGAATACTGAATGTTTTAATTTGATAAATTTCTAGAACTTTGCTTATTTTGGAATGAGTATGTAAATATTTTGCTGATCATCATAAATTCAAAAATGTTGCTTAACATTTTCTAAAATGCTGAAATAAGTATTGAAAAAATATGTTTTGCACATTAAATATGTTCTCCTTACTAAGGCAAATTTGGTGTCTCCTACCAACTTTTCCAAATTTAACTAAGGAGGTAATACTCATTAAATAGATTAAAATGCAGCTTTTATTTGTGGTCTAAGTGACCTGAGCCCTTCGAAGATAACCTTTCGAAGCTTTCTGTTTAACTGATAAAAGTCAAGCTTAGTGATACTGTTGCCTATTTTAAGAAACATTCATAATCTTGATTCAGATTCATCTGTCATCAATGATATTCATGCTCACATGAGGTTAATATTACCCTTTAAAATGCTAAGGAAAATAGGAATGTCTTTCCCTTATTCATGTTTTGCTCTAGAGAAATGAGGCATCTCTCCAACCACCTCCCTGTGCCCTCACCCAACATTCCTAGCATGGATATCATTTAGATTCCATGTAGATATAAAGAAATCTATTTTAAAAATAACAGTTCCTACATTTTTCATGTGAACACATCAAAACGTGCCAAACCTTAAACATATTTGAGAGTTCCATCAGCTACTCAAGTAATGATAAGAAATGTAAGATAGAATTTGTACAGCATATACCCAATTGGTAATTGAGTAGCTGATGGAACTCTCAAATATGTTTAAGGTTTGGCACATCTTCAGAGAGCCTACAATGTGGAACAATATTCTGATATAGGTGAAATAGCTTATGCCTTCCTTCTGTACAATAATTCACATGTATTTTGATGGGCTTTTGATGTTTCCAGATATCCGTGGAATACAAGAGTTCTTGGACAAAGTTTCTCAGCAGGGAATGGATGTTGCACTTCAGAAGGTAGAAAACAACATCAATAAAATGATCACCACTCTCTTTGACACCATGAGAATAGAAGAACTGAATCGCTATCGAGACACTCTTAGGCGAGCGATCCTTGTTATGAATCCTGCCACAGCCAAATCCTTCATTACTGAGGTAAGTGAAAGTTGTCTTGGGGTGAGAGTTGTGCAAAAAAATTAAAAGCTTTGGAATAGATCCTACAGAGGAGATGAAAAGTAAGAGCAGTGCGAAGGAATTAATTACACAACTTTTGTTAACACTAATGGAGGTAGCATAGGGCTTGCCTTGCTCATCTCATTTACCCCTTACTGTCCAGTTAATTGCTGAGAACATTTGTATTTACATATATATTTGGGCACACAGACAGAACAATTTTAAGAAGTCTTATAGAAGTTTAAAAGTGCCGTTGACCTGAATGAATCTGGCAAGATCAAGAATAAATTCACAAGTGCATAGCTCTCTAACTAATCTTTAGTATTTTTTTGTAATTTAAAATTTTACTTCTGAAAAAAAAATGTACTTGAATCAGGATATTATTTCATAAACATGATTACTCTTACAAAAACATATACAGATTTATATCTTCCCTGTGAACTTTGTACCAACACAAATGATTGTCTGAAACTCCGTAAAGTGATGACCACTGTACATTTTATGATGCTACATCCTCAAATTTTTAATTGTATCTGTTCATTTAGTTAGAAGCTCTGAAATTTAGTAAAAGTACAGTTAAGACTTTCCAGTGATTGGTGTAACATTTCTATGTTCTGAAATGCCTGCTATTGCCTTGTAAAAGTTTATTGTCAAATCTTTATGCCCTACTTCAAGTTTTTAATGTTACATAACGGTAGAACTGGTCATGACGTTACATACTTTCACATGAGATTTTAAAAAACATTTTAAATTCGGGGGAGGGAATTTATTTGTTTAATACTCTTTTTTTTTTTTTTCCTTGTTTCACTATTATGCTTCTGTTAGCTCCTGAAGTACTGCTATAAAGCTTCCAAATTAGGAACATGTTAGAAGTTCTTTGACACTCACTGTATAGTTGGTATCAAAAAACATAAGGCAGAATATAAGTCACTAAGAAGGGTAAAACTTGTGTAAAACCGTCAGTAATATCAATTTTTTCATTTTAATAGGAAACTTCATTATGCAGTTTAAAGACAAATATAAACATTTTACTTTTTGAGTTCAGCAAAAGACTTAGAGAATCTTACTGAACTACTATATTTTTTCATAATATAATATATTTCCAGTTTTAAAGAAGTTGGTTCCTTCCTTCAAGAAACACAAATCTGGAAGGTGGAAGCAAGTTCACAGAGAATGTAATATAAATTAGGATGTTAAAATTGCAATAGATGAGGTTGAAGCATCTATGGTCATTTTTGTTGAAGGAGATGAGAGGAAACTTCACTGAGCAGGTATATTTGAACTAGACTTCGTGTTATGGGTTAGGAATTTACAAAAGAGAAGTGGTATTGATATGGTTTTGCTCTGTGCCCCCACCCAAATCTCATCTTGAATGGTAATCCCCATGTGTTGAGGGAGGGACCTGGTGGGAGGTGAGTGGATCATGGGGGTGGTTTCCCATGATAGTGAGGGAGTTCTCACGAGATCTGATTGTTTAAACGTGGCAGTTTCCCCTGCGCTGTCTCTCTCTCCTGCTGCCTTGTGAAAAAGGTGCTTGCTTCTCCTTCCACCATGACTGTTAGTTTCCTGAAGCCTCCTCAGCCATGTGGAGCTGTGAGAAAATTAAACTGCTTTCTTTTATAAATTGCCCATCTTGGGTAGTTCATTATAGCAGAGATAATGCTAGTGTATTCTTTGCTAGAACTGCCATAGGCTTAAACAACAGAAAGTTTGCATCTCACAGTTCTGGAGACTAGAAATCTAAAATCAAGATGTTGGCAAGGTTGATTGCTTCTGAGGGGTGCAAGGGAAGGAACTGTTCTAAGCCTCTCTCCTTGGCTCGTAGATGAATTGTCTCTTTCCAATGTCTATTCACATTTTCTTCTCTTCCTGTATGTTTGTGTATCCAAATTTCCTTTTTCTATAAGGGCATGAGTCATTTGGAGGAGGGTTCACCCTAATGACCTCATTTTAATTTGATTATCTCTGTAAAGACCTTATCTCCAAATAAGATCATATTCTAAGGTACTGGGTATTAGGAATTCAACATATAAATTTGAGAAGGAGGTAATGATGACACAACTTTACCCATAGCAGGTGCCATTAGTTGTTATGAGCAAATAAGGCAGAGGAGTATGTTTGAGAGTTCAATTCGGATCATGTAAAATTTGAGCTAACAGTGGATTCTTTAGGTGGTCTTAACTATGTTTCAACACCTATATAGTACTTACTATCTTCTTACTACTTACTGCTTTCTTTTCTAAGACCTTTTTAAAAAATGAACTCATATAGTCTTCATAAAAAAGCCTTTGAGTTGGTACTAACATCATCCTTGTTTTGTAGATAAGAAAACTGAGGCATATAGGGTTTAAGTTGTCAAGATGACACAACTAGGAAGAGACAGACCCGGGATTAATTCCAATACGTTTGTCTCTAGAGTTTGTGTGCTTAACCTTGGTTCCCAGACTTAGAGAATCTTACTGAACTACTATATTTTTTCATAATATAATATATTTCCAGTTTTAAAGAAGTTGGTTCCTTCCTTCAAGAAACACAAATCTGGAAGGTGGAAGCAAGTTCACAGAGAATGTAATATAAATTAGGATGTTAAAATTGCAATAGATGAGGTTGGTTATAAATGCATGACTGGAGACCAGGAGAAAGGTCAGTGCTTGAGATGTAGTTTATTTGTTTTTCATCAGTTTAATACACATTGATTTACTAGTTTATTAGTTTTCCAGTTCATCCTAGAAACTATGCTAGGCACTAGCGATACAATGACAACAAAGATCCCATTCCTGTTCTCAAGTGTATAGCCTGGTGTTGGAGAAGGAAAATGAAAGGGTGTCAACATTGTAAGATGCATGTAATGGTAGAACACATACGTCTCTGCTGAGCTCCAGAGTCAACTGTGTCTGGTTCCAGAGGTTAAGTATACAGCTGTGAAATGTTGAGGAAGGAGCTTGCTATACATGGTGTCTTGAAGGAGGTGCTTCTTGAGTTGAGCATTAAAGGATATGTGGATTGGATCAGGCAGAAAAGGATGGGAAGGGCATTCTAAGCAGCAGGAAGACGGTAAACAAAAGCACAGAGGCAGGCATACAGCAAGAAGGCAAAGGGCTAGGGAAAGAATGGGAAGCGGTGGGTGTGTTGACTACCCTGTTGAGAAGTTTGGTGATGAAAGTAAGGGTAAATTATGGTTTAAAATTTTTAAAAATCCCATGCGATGGATATCAGAACCAGGGAAATCTGTTTCATTTTTAGGATAAAACAAGCTGAACCTTTTTACACAGCTATTGGGAAAGCAACCAGTGATGAAGAGGAGATTGTAGAATGGAAAAAGAGTATTGATGAGCTAAGACCCCAGAGTGTTAGAATTCATGAAGCTCTACCAGGGGACTCATTACCAATAACCGACAATTGTTGCTTCAAAGGTAGACAGAATTAGTTCAGACTTCATTAAAGGAATTTTCATTGATAATCCTTGTATTTCTGATCATCACTTTCAACTGATATGATCCTAATGTCTCATCTTGTCCCCCAACCTTGACCCTGAACTTTATACTTATAATAATGTATCCCTTCCATCTTGGTCCCCAAACACATAAAATCTATGATCTTTCCTTAGAGACTCTTCTGTCTTTCCTCACTTATCCACCATTTTTTTAGTAACTTATCTTTTATAATCGCTGATTTTATGTCTCCAAACTGTGGACAAGTTATTCCACAGGCATCTTAAGCAGTGATGTAGGAATGGCAGAAAGAATGTGAACTACCACCACCTCTATCCTAGCCTAAGCTCACTCTATTGTACTGTTCTCTGACCTGCAAGATGGTTCCTGTTTCTCAATTAGTTGTTTTCAGACACATCCCACCTCCTCCATGGGTTCTAGGATTGTTTCTCTTGAGTAGGAAATAGGCTGACCCTATTAGTGCTGGGAGCAGTTCATTCAAAATAGAGACAGAACTGAATTCGAAAGAGTGCACTGAAATTCTGAAGACATAAAGAGGAATCATTTCTGTGTGACCTAGAGTTTTACTCAGTATAGTGGAGGAGGCAGCATGTAACTAAATACTAGTATGTGAAAGAAAATTCTGTAATAGTGATGGATCAATGGTGTTCTGGAATACCGTAGGAGAACTGACTCATGCTACAGAGGGCTTAGCCAGGGCCACAACAAGTTTCGCAGATAAGGTGTGTCACCAGAATCTTGAAAAATAAATAAGAATTAACCAAGCAAACAATCAAACAATGGTGGACAAACAACTCAGAATGCGTGTGTGTGTGTGTGTGTGTGTGTGTGTGTGTGTGTATGATACATGAACAGAATTAAAAAATCAAGTTATACTGAGGGTTTTAAAATTAGAAACAAGAGTCTATGTTTTCCTACCACCAGTTATTCTTTTCAGAATTAATTATTTATTTTTAATTTTAAAATTTAATTTGTATTTACTTTTAGCATACCCTGTGTATTTGCATTGTTCAAAATTTTAAAGGTTCAACAAGACAATATCCCGCCACTGTTCCTCCAACACCTGAGTTCCTTTTTATGAGACTAATGTTTCCTATGTGGCATTCCAAGTATACACAGACACACACACACACACACACACACACACACATTTTTATTATTTTTCTTACATAAATAGTTGTATACTAGGTTTAAATTCTGAGTTTGGATTTTTAAACTTACTAACTTCTAAGAGATCATTCTATTGAGACCTATGAAGTATTCCTAATAATATTTAACGGCTATATAATATTCCCTTGGTAGATGTATTAGTCCATTCTCATGCTGCTAATAAGGTCATACCTGCGATTGGGTAATTTATAAAGAAAAAGAGGTTTAATGGACTCACAGTACCACAGTGCTGGGGAGGCCTCAGAATCATGGTGGAAGGTGAAAGGCATGTCTTACATGGTAGGAGGCAAGAGAGAATGAGAGCCAATCCAAAGGGGAAACCCCTTATAAAACCAACAGATCTCGTAAGACTGATTCACTACCAAGAGAACAGTATGAGGGAAACTGCTCCCATGATTCAATTACCTCCCCCAGGTCCCTCCCACAATACATGGGAACTATGGGAGCTACAATTTAAGATGAGATTTGAGTGGGAACACAGCCAACCATATCAGTAGATTAAATGACTCTTAGCTCTTTAACTTTTTTGTTTTAATTTTTACTTACTCTAGTAAATATTATTGGTTGATTTATTAGTTTATCTCTTACCTACCTTTTCTTATATGGTAAGTGATGATTTACTTCATATACTTCACCCACGCCTGCATGTCTTCTCAATATATTACTAGTTATAGCATAATTTTAAGTAACTTTATATAACACAATTTCACTTCTATTACCATACCAACTACTGTTGACAGTATAGTATCCGTAAAGACACCTCTGTAAAGGTTCATTCACTATTTTTCCACTCTTCTACCTCTCAGCTTCCATGATCCACAGATTTATCTTTATATTGAGTGTGTTGGAAGAATGTATTTTCTATTCTGTTACCAGAAATAAATTGTTCATACCTTGACTAAAAGTTGGCTTTATAAGATGAAAATCTGTAATTTGCTTTTATTTTATCACTATAAATATCGTTCACTGTACAACAAAGTATTAAGGTATGATTATGTTTAGGTTTTTATCACTCAGCTTCAGGTTTTTTTGTTTGAGTTGTTACTTTTCTTACTTTTCTCTTCATTTCATCTTTGGCTACTAAAATTCTAAATTCTTGTTTTCAATAACAAATCTCCAAAATCCCCATTTCCTGACTGCAGCCTTTCATCCCAAAGCCCCCCCCCCCCTTTCCTGCTGTGTTTCTGGTGTATCCCTAAAAATCAGATAAATTCTAGTGGGTCAGATCCACAAACTCCTGGTTCCTGTGTCTTACAATTTCTTAGTTTCCTGCTTTGCTGGGAAATATCTTGAAGTAACTTCTGAAGGAAGAGTGTTTTGCTTTTTTTTTTTTCTTACAGAGAAAACATCTGTGTTAAATAAGCTGTGTAGAGGCAAGAATTTTAGTGCTGTTGGCCACAAGTTCAATGATAATGAATCAACAATGAATATTAAATAAAGTGCCTTTAAATAGAAATGCATAAAACCAAAGGCTGGCAGGGACCAAACTCTGTATTTCCCCTAGGAGCAGTGATTTGACATTCACGAATGCAGTGTTCGTGGGAATTTTATAGAACCTAACTACTGTGAATGACAAGCATCCACAATCATTGTCATTATTTTCATTTAAGTCCAGAAAATGTATTCATTCTAACTTAATCCTTGATGAATAATATAGTTAATTACAAATTCCTAAGTTAAAAAATTATTTACCTCAGAACATCAACAGCATTAATTCATTACATAATGGTAATTTGATCATTTAGATTGAATACATAGAAGATGGATATGGTCATTTTACTGG
The DNA here is from genome assembly GCF_009764315.1 of Trachypithecus francoisi. NCBI lineage: Eukaryota > Metazoa > Chordata > Mammalia > Primates > Cercopithecidae > Trachypithecus > Trachypithecus francoisi. The sequence continues at coordinate 91,861,662 of NW_022681454.1, forward strand.
AGGTGGTACAAGATTTTGCATGTGTATTTAAGTTACCTTGCTCTTGAATAATCATGGCAACATTAGTTGCCCCAGTTCACCTGGAAAATTCACCTATTTATTTAGAAGATAATCCTGTGATTTTTACTTTTTTTAAAGGGATAAATGTCAGCTTTCAAGAACATTTTGCATGTGACAGCATATGAGAATCAACATACATTTAACTACAATCAGTCTTCTTTATTAACTGATTTAGTTTTTGCAATTTCACCTCTTCACTAAACTTTATATGTAATTCCAAAATCAATCCTCAGGGCACTTTCATGATCACATATTTGCAGAGCTCAAAAACTTGAGTTGTTAGTAATTAAGGTCAAATAAAGCTGCTCTCTGCATTCTTGTTTCAGCTCCTCTATGGCAAGCAAATGTTCTTTGCTCAATCTATTTATTTAGTGCCCTTTTCAATTTTTTGTGCTTTCATCGGTAATTTCCCTGTTTAAAATATCACCCAAACATGGTGCTAAAGTGCTAGTCTAGAGTACCTGAGCACCAGAAAGCTGTGATGTGCATTACACAGAAAATACCTCTGTTAGATAAGCTGTGTATAGGCAAGAGTTATAGTGCTGTTGGCCATGAGCTCAGTGTTAATGAATCAGCAATGCATATTACATAAAGTGCTTTTAAACATAAATACAAAAAAGGCAGAGGGTTACAAGGGACCAAACCATTCCCCTAGAAGCAATGATTCAGTGTTCATAAACACAGTGTTCGTAGGATTTTATAGAACCTCACTACTGTGAATGACAAGAATCCTCTATGTTCTCATATTTTGAGCTCTCCATCTCACACCTACCTTCTATTTGACCTTTTCAACTATCAAGACTTCTATGCCTCTGCAGGTAGAGGTCTTGATGCTTAATTGCTGCCCCTGTGACAGTCTCTAGTCTACGGCTCCTGCTACCCTACTTTGCCAGATATCACTGCTTCCTCTGATCAAATATCACTGCTTCCTTTTTATATTTCAGTAATTTAGGCAAAACACTTTTCTGATGGCCTCTGCTCCTTTTCTCATTGTTGTTGGTTTATATACCTATTCAATTTTTCATATTTTTATAAGAATCTGAGAGTGATCCCCTTTAACTATCTTGAGTTGAAAGGTCCAGAATATTCTTTCAGATTTTTAGGGATTAAAGCTCAACAAAGATAAGGGACTTTTAAGGCCAGTTTTTATAGATTTTATGAAATAATATTAAATCATGGTATTTCAGATTTGAAAAATGAAATATGTAATATTTCCCAATTCCAAATATATAGTTGAGTAAATTAAAGGCCTTTCTAGATCTAACTGATGTTCTTCTCTAACTTCCTCCATCTGTGTTCTGCACCTCTGCAGATTGTAGAGGACACCCAGAGTTTGAAACTGGTCAAATAGGTTGTCAGCAGGTCAAAGGGGTGCAGAATTTTTGAATCCTACAAGAATTTATTGAAAATGGCTTACCATGGATCATACAATAGACAGAAAGGCAAATGAAGCTAGAGAGAAACTGACAGATTGAGAAATTAGGAAAGACAGAGAAGCTAAAGGTTATGATGGGGTCAGAGACACAACCAAGTTCAGCCTTAAACAAGAAGTTGAGGGGAAAAATTCTAGTAAAAGAGGGGAATAGCAGAACTTTCAACTTCACTGTTTTCTATACTTTATAAGTTAGCACGGAAAGTCACTGAAATAGTCAAGAAAAGTATTAACTTTAAAGTCAGAATAATGAGTTTTTATCAAAGACATTGCGCACTTAGCATTGTCATGTAATTGCTAAGGGGAAAAATAAGCATATCAATTCTGTTTGCATCTTTTTTTTTTGGCCCTGGAGAAATTACGTAGCATTGACTTAATTATGCTCCCTTTGAAGTCTTAGAAAGTTAATACATTAAATGTCTACACTTAGTGCTCCACCTCTCATTCAAGAGTTTCAAAGCTTTAAGAAAAATGCTGTGTATCATCCTGCTGTGATATTGGCAGAAAATTTTTACACAGTGTATCTGTAAGTGTCCTTGAAATGAATATAGTGAAACAGGAGTGCTCACATGGTTTTATTTAAATATAGATTGGAATATTTTGAAAAAAAAGTTTCAATATAGGAGTAATTTTGCCTTGGTTGCTGTGTACATTATAGTCTTTCCAGAAACAATACAAAAATTTCTATATAAATTAGACATTTTGCCCATGGTCTTTAGTTTTTGGGTTTGAGAAGATGCACCAATTCTTTGAAAGCAGGAAGTTTTACTATTTATACAGCAATAGATATTGTCTCCGGTTTACACTTTTTCTTTAAATTTTCAGAAAGGAACCCTACTGTTCCATGACATCCTTTTATTTAACAATAAGAGAAGGTTATTATTATCTTGTATTCCTTAAACATACTTTATGAAATAGTTTTCATTGTATTGTACTATACCCTAGGTTCATGAGAAAAAAGAACTTTGAGGCTGTCAAACAACAAAAAGGCAAAGTTATATATTTCAAATATGTATGCGGCTTCCCAAAAATAAGCCTTTGGGAAGGTTTAGGAAACAAGAGAAGGTACCTTGTCTCAGTAGATACAGAATGATTCCTATTCATCAAAAGGAAGTGTCACTTTTGAGAAGTGTCTGTTCATAGCCTTTATGCACTTTTTGATGGGGTTGTTTTTTTCTTGTAAATTTGTTCAAGTTCCTTGTAGATTCTGGGTATTAGAACTTTGTCAGATGGACAGATTGCAAAAATGTTCTCCCATTCTGTAGCTCATCATCACTGATCATTAGAAAAATGCAAATTAAAACCACAGTGACATACCATCTCATGCCAGTTAGTATGGCAATCATTAAAAAGTCAGGAAACAACAGATGCTGGAGAAGATGTGGAGAAATAGGAACACTTTTACACTGTTGGTGGGAGTGTAAATTAGTTCGACCATTGTGGAAGACAGTGTGGTGATTCCTCAAGGATCTAGAATCAGAAATACCATTTGACCCAGCAATTCTATTATTGGGTATATACCCAAAGGATTATAAATCATTGTACCATAAAGACACATGCACACAGATGTTTACTGCAGCACTAGCCACAATAGCAAAGACTTGGAACCAACCCAAATGCCCATCAATGATAGACTGGATAAAGAAAATATGACACATATACACCATGGAATACTATGCAGTCATAAAAAAGAATGAATTCATGCCCTTTGCAGGGACATGGATGAAGGTGGAAACCATCATTCTCAGTAAACAAACACAGGAACAGAAAACCAAACACCACATGTTCTCACTCATAAGTGAGAGCTGAATAATGAGCACACATGGACACAGGGAGGGGACCATCACACACTTGGGCCTGTCGGGCAGTGGGGGGCAAGAGGTGAGAGATCATTAGGACAAATACCTAATGCATGCAAGGCTTAAAACCTAGATGATGGGGGCTGGGTGCAGTGGCTCAGGCCTATAAGCTCAGCACTTTGGGAGGCCAAGGTGGGCAAATCATGAGGTCAGGAGATTGAGACCATCCTAGCTAACACCGTGAAACCCCATCTTTACTAAAAATACAAAAAATTGGCCAGGCGTGGTGGCGGGTGCCTGTAGTCCCATCTACTAGGGAGGCTGAGGCAGGAGAATGGTGTGAACCTGGGAGGCAGAGCTTGCAGTGAGCCAAGATCATGGCACTGCACTCCAGCCTGGGCAACAGAGCGAGATTCCATCTCAAAAAACAAACAAACAAACAAACATCCTAGATGATGGGTTGATAAGTGCAGCAAACCACCATGGCACATGTATACCTATGTAACAAACCTTCATGTTCTGCACATGTATCCCAGAACTTATAATAAAAAATAATTATAATTAAAAGGGTGCCCTGAGTACTCAAATTGCTGTGATAGTTATTTAAATGACACATTTTTTCTAAAATAAATTATATGGAGACATTATACAATGCACAATTTTAAAGATGGAGCAATTATAATATAGGGCATACAAGTTTACAACTCAACAAATTTCCATGTGACCATCGTCCAGGTCAAGAAACAGAACATAACTAGCATGCCCATGTTCCTCATTCATGAACCCTCCGGTTACTATCTCCCCAAAGGTATCCTGACTGTTAACACTATTCAACTAGTTCTGATTCATTTTAAACTACATATAATAGAATCATACAGTGTATACTGTTTTGTGTTTCTGTTGTTCAGCATTATAACTGTGAGATTCATCCATGTTGAAGTTTGTAGAAAAAAATGCATTCATTTTGATTGCCTCAACATATTTTGTTATATGAATAAGACAGAATTTGTATACTTCTGTTGATGATTTTTTTACAGTTTTGCTCATTAAAAATAGGGGTTCTATGTACATCTTTTTGGATATGTCTGTAGTTTTGTTGAGTGTATACTTAGGAATGGAATTGCTACCTCAAGGAGTATGCATAAGGCATGTCACATATTAACGCTAGCCAATGCTGCCAGTTTCCCGAAGTGTTTATACCAATTTTACTATTTCAAGTAGTAACTGAAAGCATTCCAATTTTCCATTTCTTCGTCAACACTTGTTATTTTCTGTCTTCATCATTTTATTTAAACTGCTGGACATATATTAGATTCAGATTTTCATTTGCATTTTTCTGATGAATGATTTATTTTGTATATTTATTTGCTTTGAGGATATTTTTCTTTTATGGAGTGCTTGTTGAAGTTATAGTCCCCCCTTCTGTCCCCTCATGATTTGTAGAAGCCCTTTGACTATAATGGATAAAAGTCTCCTGTCAAGTGAATGTATTTTAAATCTCTTCTGTTTGTCTTTTCACCCAGTAAATAGTGAATTTTGATAAACCGAAGTTCTTATTTGTAATGTAGCCCAAACTATTAAATTGTTTGCAGTTAATACTTTTTGTCTTTTTTTAAAGAATGCTTCTGTTATGCCCAGACCGTTTGTTCCCCGAAAAAGACCACCAGAGTCCAGAGTCAAAGCCAAGCGGCAAGGATCTTTAATGCAAGTTCGAACTTGGTCCCTCCGTTCCACAACATACAGGAGGGCCCAGAACAATGCGTGCGCTTGCCTTTTATAGCCTAATGTAAACAGGACTTGTAAAGTTGCAGAGGAACGAGGGAATTCTCTAGGTTACAGCATTACAATTGGTTAACATTTTAAGTTATACATTTAGCAGTTTTTTTATTGGTTCCCGTGCTCTCACAAACGGCTGTGTTCTTATCAGGGATTTTCCAGGTGGTGTCCTTCTAAAGTTGAGATATATGGTAGTCTTTGAATTGAAAGATATATGGTAGGGAGACATATGGTGGGATGAGCCCAGGAAGTTGAGGGATATATGGAGGGGAGACATATGATGGGATATGTTTATACTGGGCTCAGGAAGTTGAGAGATATATGGCAAGCACTAGTAATTAGAACAGAAAAAGAACAAGACAGGGACTTTCACATTGCTTGTCTATACAACATCTGAAATCTATAGATAACATTATCGGTTAGGTCCGGCGTCAACTTTTAACTAGGCTCAAGGCGCCGCCCGGGCTGTCTGCCTGTAGGGTCAACTTCTAACTAGGCTCAAGGCGCCGCCCGGGCTGCCTGCCTGTAGATTTCATTTGGTCTCTTTCATTCCTCCCTTTCTCAAGTACCTCTAGAGCCAATCTTGGGTCTTATAAGTCTGATTCTGTTTCAGCATCTACAGGTTGGTATTGGGCTCTGAGGACCATGAGCTGTATGGTGTCAAACCTCTCTCTGACAAACCGCAAAATTCTGTTAACAACACAAGGTCCTACGGTAAACAGAAATAGTAGACTTAGTAGAGGTCCAATGAAGGGGGCCAACAGAGAAAACATAGAGGAATTCCACCATTGATTTGCAGCTGAGGCAAACTGCTGTTTTCTCATTTCTGTGCTTAACTTGCATAGCTGTTGGACCCTGTTCTCTACAAGCCCTGATTCATTTATGTAGAAGCAACAGTCCTCTTTCAGGAACATACATGTACCACCTTTTTCAGCAGTGAGTAGGTCTAGGGCCCTCCGGTTCTGTAAGGTCACCTGAGCTAGGGATGTGAGCTGTTGTTGAAGGGAGGCAAGGGACTCAGCTGATTCCTCCATAGCCACGGCAAATTGTTGGTACAATTTGTTGCTTTCTATGAGGGTGTGACCTAGGGCTCCCCCTGCCAGTCCGGCCGCAATGAGGGATGATGTGAGGGAGATTCCTACAATGAGGGGGAGAAATATTGCTCGTGTAGGTCTCAGTTTAGGGATTGGGTGAATGGCAGTACTAGTCCAGTTACCGGTGTACCCCAGGAACTCGCCGGCAGTTAGTAGAGTTAGTCGGGGAACTAGTGTGACAGGAAGACACAGTAGGCTGGCAACAGAGGGACTAGGTAGATTCTTAGATAATGTTCCATTGCACCAAAAGAATATGCCCGGCGGGGCTCTTAGGGAGGCACTAGGGGGCGTTACAGTGATGCTACAGAGGCTGGAGTTAGTGCCTGAAAAACAGTAGGGAAACTTTTCCTGACTAGGATTTTGGTACAGTGGCACATTAAGAATGGGGGCGTCCGTGAGATTCTGAAAGTCCCTAGTTTGGGTGGAGGATTCCCAGGGCAGAGGGACAGCGGTTAGTGGTGGATGCCCTAGGGTGGCACACAGAAAGCAGCCAGACAAGCTGTGAAGTCCCGTAAGGTTGGCAAGCTCTAATCCTTCTTGTAATACTTCCAGCCAGGAGAAAGGGCGTAATTCTTGTGTTAGTCTGTCTTCTTGTCGCTGGATATCCCCATGGACTAGGGGCAGTATTTGAACTAGGCCACGCCACAGATAGAGGTGACTACTAGGCCATGTGGAGGAAGAGGAATAGTATACAGCCCCACGTTGAGGCGTGGTCCAGCGGGGGTCCCAAGGGTCCTTAACTATCCAAGTATAGATACCGCCTCTACCCTGTTGGTAAAAATTCCACCCGGATTGTTTGTTCCACACTCTGACTGAGTGCATCTTACAGTAATTGTAGGGGCAGCCTGCGTTTTGGTGCCACCAATAGTGTTTACAATTGTGTTTAGTCTGATCAAACTCAAAGCATATCATTGGTGCCACTGGTTTGGCTATCTGAAAACCAGTAAAATTCAGCAAAATTGGGGCACTGCACGACCCTGAGGAGGCAATCAGCACTGGCCAATAATTTCCCGGGCTTATGAGGTTGCCCTGGGTGGGTTTGGTTTTCATAAAGCCAGAATCTCCAAACAAAGGGATTAGAAACTGGTTTTGTGTTAGCCCCCACGGCCATTAGGGCGACTAACATTAGGGTTAGACTACCTAGCTGCATGTTTGTAGTGAGCTATTCTGCCGGCGCAGGGTGAGTTTTAAGGGGTTGTTCTTAGCTTTGTCCACAGTCCACGTGGTCGGTGCTTCAGTCGCTATCGTGACGGGTCCGAGAAGGTCGGAGGCTGGGTCCACCGGCTTGACGTGGGTGTAGTGGATCCACGACGCGATGCCTTCTACCTTTAGGGCAGTGGGTGTGGTTAGGAGTACTTGAAGCGGTCCCTTCCACCGGGGTTCTAAGGTTTCTTGCCGGTGTCGCTTGACTAGGACCCAGTCTCCGGCTGGTACGGGGGGGTGTCGGTGGGGGTCCGGTTTCATATAATTCCTGCAGCTTAGGCCAGATTTCCTGATGAATTTTCTGCAAGGCTTGTAGGGAAAGCAAGAGTTCAGATACATTTTCAGTTTCAGATTTGAGCAGATCATCTTTTAGGCTGGGAACTAGGGGGGGGGTCTGCCATACATGATTTCATAAGGGGTAAGGCCCAGTCTGTAGGGAGTATTACGGGCCCGGAACAGAGCGTAGGGGAGAAGGACCACCCAATTAGCGCCAGTCTCCATAGTTAATTTAGTTAAGGTCTCTTTTAAGGTCCGATTCATCCTTTCTACCTGTCCTGAACTCTGGGGCCTGTAAGCGCAATGTAATTTCCAATTAGCCCCAAGAATGGAAGCCGAATCCTGACTCACCTTAGCAATGAAGGCCGGTCCATTATCTGACCCTATCTGGATGGGAAAGCCATACCTGGGGAGGATATCTTCCAGAATTTTTTTCGCTACAACCTGAGCGGTTTCTCTTTTGGTTGGAAATGCTTCAGTCCACCCTGAAAAGGTATCTACAAAGACAAGTAAGTACCGATATCCGTATTTTCCTGGCTTTACCTCAGTGAAATCTACCTCCCAGTAGATACCGGGCCTGGTTCCCCTGAGCCTTGTTCCCGCAGCAGCCTGGGATTGGGGATAGGCGTTGCTAAGCTGGCAGACTTTGCAACTCATCACAATGCTGCTGGCCGTTTCTGCTATGCGTCTGATCTTGAGCTTGGAGCGTCTAATCAGGTCCATCATCCGCCGGGCACCCAGATGGGTGGATCGGTGGATGTGTTCTAACACTTGCTGTCCTAATTTTTCTGGTAGGATAATATGGTCTTTAGTATCAGTCCACCACCCATTCTGGATCTGTTTCAGGGGAAGTTTGTCGATCCACTGGAGATCTTGTTCTGAATAATCAGGGTAATACGGCAGGTCTCGGGGGCCCGGATCAGGGAGCTGGAGTGCAAGGAGTTGACTGGGAGCCTTTGCCACACTCCTTGCAGTTTGATCTGCCAGAAAGTTGCCTTGAGCAGTTGGAGTGGTTGGCTTCTGGTGCCCTGGGCAATGTACAATAGCCAATTTTTCTGGTTTCCATAGGGCTGTTAGCAGGGCTAGGATCTCTTGCTTATTTTTTATTTCTTTTCCCTCAGCCGTTAGCAACCCTCGCTCCCTGTAAATGGCCCCATGTATGTGTGCCGTAGCGAAAGCGTACCGGCTATCTGTGTATACCGTCAGTTTTCTCCCTGCCCCTAAGGTAAGAGCTTGGGAGCGCTATCAGTTCGGCCCTCTGGGCCGATGTCCCCGGGGGCAGGGGTTCCGCCCAGATTACCTCAGTCTCTGAAGTCACCGCTGCTCCAGCATACCTCTGGCCTTGGTGTATGAAGCTACTCCCATCAGTGAACCAAACGAGGTCGGCGTCAGGAAGTGGGCGGTCCTGCAGGTCCTCTCGAACTCCGTGCACCTGGGCTAATATCTCGGTGCAATTATGGAGCGGCGCGTCCAGGTCCGGTTGGGCAGCAGCGAGGCAGGGTTTAAGGTCGTTGGGGGCAGGAAAATTATTCTGAGGGGATTTAATAGTAGTCCCTGGTAGTGGGTGAGCCGGGCGTTACTTATCCATCGGTTAGGCGGCTGTTTGAGTACACCTTCGATGGCATGTGGGGTAACGACCCGTAATTCTTGTCCCAAGACAAGTTTATCAGCATCTTGTACCATCAGGGCCGTGGCTGCGATCACTCGGAGGCAAGGGGTCCACCCGGCAGCCACTGGGTCTAACTTCTTTGACAGGTAGGCGACTGGCCTCCGCCAGGGGCCTAAGTTCTGAGTTAACACCGCCTTGGCGACGCCCTTACTCTCGTCCACGTATAAGTGGAAGGGCTTAGTGATGTCAGGCAGTCCCAGTGCAGGCGCAGAGAGTAGAGCGGTTTTAATCTGTTGGAAAGCCGACTCGGCTTCTTCTGTCCAATTAAATGGCTGCTGTCCCCACGTTGCCTGATATAAGGGCTTAGCCAGCTCTGCAAACCCAGGTATCCATAGTCTACAAAATCCTGCCGACCCCAGGAATTCTCTTACTTGTCGGGTGGATTGTGGCCTGGGGATCTGCAGAACAGTCTGTTTCCGGGCGTCTGTTAACCAGCGCTGCCCTCCTTTTAGCAGGTACCCCAGATATGTTACTTCTGGTTTACAGATTTGAGCTTTCTTTGCCGAGGCCCGATAGCCTAGACTCCCTAGAGCTTGTAAGAGACTTTTGGTCCCTTGGAGGCAAGCTTCTCGGGTCTTGGCAGCGATCAGGAGGTCATCAACATACTGTAATAAGGTTATTTCAGGGTGTTTGCGTTGGTACTCACCCAGGTCTTCATGGAGAGCCTCATCGAACAGGGTAGGAGAGTTTTTGAATCCCTGCGGCAGTCTGGTCCATGTCAGTTGGCCACTTATGCCCCTTTCAGGGTCAGTCCACTCGAAGGCGAAAAGCTTTTGGCTCTGAGGGGCTAAAGGCAAACTGAAGAAGGCATCCTTCAAATCTAAAACAGTGTACCATTGGTGTTGGGGTTTAGAGTACTCAGGAGGGTATATGGGTTGGGCACAGTTGGATGTATGTCCATAACTCTCTTATTGACTTCTCTTAAGTCCTGTACAGGTCTATACTCCCCGCTATTAGGTTTCCGTACCGGCAACAAGGGAGTGTTCCAGGGTGAGTGACAGGGCCGAAGGACCCCTTGGTCGAGGAGCCTACGGATGTGGGGCGTGATTCCTTCTTTGGCCTCTAAGGGCATTTGGTATTGACGCACCCGAACGGGGTCTGCCCCAGGCTTGAGTTCCACAAACAAGGCAGGACGGTGCTTTGCTAGTCCTAAACCTCCCGTTTCTGCCCAGGCTCCTGGAAATTGTTGAAGCCAGGTTGCTATGTCCTGGTCAGGGGCCGCCTGCTCCTGGTGGAGCCGGTATTCATCTTCTAAGGTTATGGTCAGGACAGGCACGGGCTGATTTTGGGAATCTGTCACGATGGGCCCCTCAGGGAGGAAATGGATCTGTGCTCCCATTTTAGTTAGCAGGTCTCTCCCTAGTAGAGGACAGGGGCTCTCAGGGATAACCAGGAAGGAGTGGGTTACATTCTTGGCTCCAAGATTTACTGTTCTTTGTGTCGTCCAGGGGTACTTTTTAATTCCTGTGGCCCCTTGTACCCACGAGGACTTGGAGGATAATTTTCCCTCAGTTTTAACTAGGACTGAGTGTTGTGCTCCCGTATCGACCAAGAACTGAACTGGGGACCCCTCCACTTGCAAGGTTACCCTGGGTTCGGGGAGGGGGACCGAACCCCGTCTTCCCTAGTCCTCATTTTGAGTGACTAGTACGGGTGTAGACCTAGGGGGTCCCCGTCTTTGCTGTTTCTTTTTGGGACAGTCTCTTGCCCAGTGGCCAGCTTGTTTACAGTAGGCACATTGGTCTTTGCTCAGGTTGTTATATTTGGGGGACCGCTTAGGTTGGGTGTTCTCTGGCTGTAGATGCTCTTTTTGTACAACCGCTGCCAGGACCTTGGTCATTTTTTCCTCTGGAGTATCTCTATTATTGTAAACCCGCTGGGCTATCTGAAGGAGGTCCTGAAGCTGTTTTCCCTCTAAGTCCTCTAATTTCTGGAGTTTCTTTCTAATATCTGGGGTTGCCTGATTTACAAAAGACATTACGACGGCTGCTTGGCTTCCGGGAGCCTCTGGGTCCATAGGAGTGTATTGCCTAAAGGCCTCCATTAATCTTTCTAGGTAGCTAGCCGGGCTTTCTGTCTTTCCCTGCAGAACAGAGTAGACTTTAGCCAAATTGGTGGGCTTGCGAGCAGCCGCCCGGAGACCTGCCATTAGAGTCTGGCGATAAAGGTGTAGCCGTCCCCTACCTTCTGCCGTGTTGTAGTCCCACGCCGGTCTGGACAGAGGAAAAGTCACATTTATAAGGTCGGGGTTGGCAGTCGGTTGACCGTCGTCCCCCGGGACCAGCTTTCTAGCCTCTACCTGTATTCTCTCTCGCTCCTCCGTCGTGAACAAGATTCGGAGGAGCTGCTGACAATCATCCCAAGTGGGCTGGTGGGTAAACATAATACTATCCAGTAAAGCCATTAAATCTTTGGGGTTGTCTGAAAACTGAGCACTCTGGGTCTTCCAATTATATAGATCACTGGTGGAGAATGGCCAGTACTGGAGCCTAGGACTTCCCGTGTCGTCTGGGGGCCCTATTTCCCGAAGGGGTAACGCCACTGTGGAGTCAGGCGGCTGGGGAGGGGGAACCCGCAAAGTACGCCCTCATGTTCGCCCCGCCGGCCCTTCGGAGTTGCTTTCACTTTCAGCGGGTACAGGCACGCTGACCGCTTCCCGTTCACCTGCTCCCTCCTGCGGTTCCTCCCGGGGGGCTGGGACCCGGGGACCGGAGGGGTATGGAGGGGGTTCTGTGGACAGAAGGTCCTCGCTATCTGGTAGAACAGGATGGGGGGGGGCAGTCGGTTGCTTGGATTTTAGCGGTCAAGCAACCAGTGCCTTACAGGGTTCAGAGGCTAATTGGAAAGGGGACAGCCAAGGGGGCGGGTTCCCAGCTATATCCTGCCATATGAGGATATATGGGATATGATCCGGGTGATTAGCACGCCCAGGCTGGAAAACCTTGGACTTTACCCTAGTGATGACAGGGAGACAGAACGTCCCTTCGGGTGGCCACCCTACGTTAAGGGCGGGCCACTCGGAGCGGCACAGAGTAATTAGCTTTCCCTTCCTGATGTCCATACCAAGATCATGGCCCCTTGCCCTAACATCCTTGAAATTACTTGTAAGGAGAGATAGGGGAGTGCTCTGGGTATTACCCATCTTGAACAATAGCGCCCGGAGTGGCGTCTGCAACAGGTCCTACAAGGGAAAAGTGAGTTGCTGGAATATCAACAACAAGTTTACGTCAGTCGCCGGCGCGCGCCAGAAATCTGGGTCAGAACAAGTTCAGACAAGAATACGTCAGTCGCAAGCGCGCACCAGAAATCTGGGTCAAAATAAGTGCAAACAAGAACCAGATGAGAGCCGGGGGACGTCTCCCACCGGTCTCCGCTGGCTGTCCTATAGCGCGTCCGCCAGGACGTATGCCAGCTTCAGACCTCGCGAGTCACAGATTCAGGCGGACTTAGAGAGCCGCGAATTCAGACAGGCTAACAGCCTCAGGCGGACTTAAAGAGCCGCAGGTTCAGAACGGACACAGACAGACAAAGACGAAGACGGGCAAACACAGACGAGCCGGCTCACCTACTAGCAGATCGATCCTAGTAGATCCGTTGACCAGGGGTCTGGTGGGCTTGGGGAATCCCGGATGAGCCCCCAGATGTTATGCCCAGACCGTTTGTTCCCCGAAAAAGACCACCAGAGTCCAGAGTCAAAGCCAAGCGGCAAGGATCTTTAATGCAAGTTCGAACTTGGTCCCTCCGTTCCACAACATACAGGAGGGCCCAGAACAATGCGTGCGCTTGCCTTTTATAGCCTAATGTAAACAGGACTTGTAAAGTTGCAGAGGAACGAGGGAATTCTCTAGGTTACAGCATTACAATTGGTTAACATTTTAAGTTTATACATTTAGCAGTTTTTTTATTGGTTCCCGCGCTCTCACAAACGGCTGTGTTCTTATCGGGGATTTTCCAGGTGGTGTCCTTCTAAAGTTGAGATATATGGTAGTCTTTGAATTGAAAGATATATGGTAGGGAGACATATGGTGGGATGAGCCCAGGAAGTTGAGGGATATATGGAGGGGAGACATATGGTGGGATATGTTTATACTGGGCTCAGGAAGTTGAGAGATATATGGCAAGCACTAGTAATTAGAACAGAAAAAGAACAAGACAGGGACTTTCACATTGCTTGTCTATACAACATCTGAAATCTATAGATAACATTATCGGTTAGGTCCGGCGTCAACTTTTAACTAGGCTCAAGGCGCCGCCCGGGCTGTCTGCCTGTAGGGTCAACTTCTAACTAGGCTCAAGGCGCCGCCCGGGCTGCCTGCCTGTAGATTTCATTTGGTCTCTTTCACTTCCTACTCCAAAATTATGAAGATCTACATATAAGTTTTTTCTAGAAACTTGTTTTATCATTTACATTTTAAATCTGAAGTTCATCTGAAATTAATTGTTTTGCATAATGTAAAGTGGAGGTAAAGATACATTTTATTTTCCGTATGGTGAACACTTCATTTTAACACAAGCTCAGTGTGCCTGAATGGAAAGAATAATAAAAGCTTCCAATACCTATTAATGAAGTGGGAGTTGATTCGTGTATTTGAAAGTATTATCTCTGTACTGCATCCTATTGCTATGACCTATATATTATTTTCTAATACGAAGCACATGACTTTAGAATAAGAGGAAAAGTTATATTGGTGAATTAACTGAAATAAGAATCTTCCTGTGATCCCAGGATCACAAAAGTTAATGATGCTGGATTCTATAGTAAAAGCTGTAACTCTTTCCATGGGCCCAATAGTTATGGGTCATCAAGTAGCAGATAGTGGCCAATCACTCAAAAACAAACTGCTCCATATAAATATAGTTTTTACAAATGCATGGAATTATAAGAAAAAAAATAACTGGCTTAAAAAAAACAACCAAAATCTCTAACAGGCACTGATTCATCCCTGATTTAGCTTATATTTCCTTGTATCATATTTATCAATTATTATTAAACTACTCTCAAATCTGAGTTTTAACTTTAGCTTTATAAGCTTGTGTTGAAAGGCAGCTCTATTACTAGTCAATCCACAGATGTGGTTTTTTTTTAAATGAAAAAGTCTTAAATTTATTTTACTTTGCGTTTGACCTAAATTGTGTATGACAGTTCTTGCTTCTGTTAATGAGGCCCGAGACACCATCAGGTTTTGCTTTTCTGATTGGAGCTCTGTTTAACTTGCAGAAGGTTTCTCTGAACATGGAAACTAAGCAAATAACAGATTTCCAATGAGTTTAAACTTCCAAATAAAACAGATCCAAATGAACCCTCTTGTGACCACTGACTTGGGACACTGATATTGGTGGACAATTTGCTACTAACTTCTAACAGCCTATAGTCCGTTCAGTAATTTTTGACTTTGCAACATCTACTGCTGTTTTTTTCTTTATACTAAATTTTTAAGTAAGTCAATCATTTTTATTCCATTCCATTTGAATTATTATCCAAGCAATAATTTGAAAAATTGTGGAAAAAGCAAGAAAATGTCTGAATATTTGTGATGATTGTACCATTATTTTAAATATAAAATCACAGTTGCTTCAACCTTCAAGACAAGAAAATTGAAATCCTTCTCTAATCCATTTTTCACTTATTCAATTATTCAAACAATATATTTAAAGCTATTCTATGCAAGTCAGTGTGGGAAGAGCTGTAAGAATACAATAATGAATGGTATATGATTCCATACCCCAAGGGATATAGACTCATAAAGAAAATGCTGTAAACATAAAGTGCGCAAAATAATAAAACCATAAGAACAGACACAGTTAAATTACTCCTCTCTACTCCTAAAGGGACTTGAGAATAAAGAAAGCAAAGTTGCTACCTAAAACCTAATCAAATAAAGTCTATTGGCAATGTATGAGTTACACATCCCTAGGTTATTCATATCAAAACCTTATTGTTCTGCTGTAAGTGAGAATTCTTGACCATTTCAAAAATTCTTACTATAACTTGCTATAGTCTTCTCAAAGCAAGTCTAGAATGTAAATGAATCCAATAATAATTAAAATTTTATTGAATTTTCACTCCATGACATTATACAGGTGATTCAAAAACAAAGGGATTAGTTAGACTGGACCTAATGATAAATTTCACAATGGGAATTTGGCAGTGTTTGTCTATTACTGCTTAGAGAAGATAACAGTCATGGAAGGCAAGGAGATGCTAACATATGAAGGTATTCTCTGTAGTATGTCAGGCACAATTCATCAGATTTAATTGAAACGATTTTCAAAATTATGCACCTTTTTGAACTCTGCTCCTACTCTATCACATAAGAAGCCATGAGAATGGTAAGCTCATGCATTCTAAGAATTAGAGAGATGTATTTGTTGTAAACAAATAAACTAGCAATGTAATTTAGATGCTGATTTCTATTTTATTTGCCTAGTACATAAATGACAAATACATGCTACAAGTGCCATTAATTCCATTTCCAGACCAAAACCATAGATTACTACTCTCTGCCCCGCTGTACTGAGTAGTTATGGCAAATGGATCTTAGTTAGCACCAGAGTCTGAACCTATTTGCCAATCTGGGTTAGTATGAGTCAGTCTCCCAGAACTTAATCAATTCCTTAAATGCTTACTGACAAAATCAATATTTTAGATTTGTAGAGAACCAAATTTTAAGGTAATGCCACCCCATGAGGCTTTGTTGAAAAATTAGATAGTCTCTCTAGATTACAGTTCTATCCAGACTTTTTCTCACTATAACACAAATAGGAGGGAAATTAACTGTCTTGACAGAGCAAATTAAGAAGGTCAGTTTACTTTTCCTAACAAAACCTATTGTTATTAGAATGAAAAAAATGCCCTGTGGCATAATAAGGTTAAAAATTAAACTTATATGTGTCTATCCCATAGTAAAATTTCATGAACATGGAGGTCCTTTAATGTTCTGGCTAATTAAATTTTCAGTGCCTTGTAGACTACACCAAAATTTCTTTTTGGTTTCTACTTGTAGAAAAGTGTTAGAAATACTTTAGTCTGGGTTTTTTGTTTTGTTTTGCTTTGTTTTTTGAGGTAAGACCTAGAGTATAGCCAAGATACCTAAACCTTTCACATTGATATATCAGTATGTTGCTGGATATTCAGATTATCAATGCTTATTATGTTAAAATTCACCTGGGGCCTAAAATCATATTTATCATTTAGTTCATATGTCTTTTTTAGTAAACCATCTAAGATCTTCCTTATAAAGTTAAATATAAATATACCCATCTCTATGCAATGTTTTGCATATTGGCATGAAAGAGTATATATATGAGAACATGCATTTATACACAAATGTAGAAGTTTTGAAAAGCAAGTTCATTAACTGATTCTCTGATATATATAATATTTATATGTTATAAAATAATATCTGCTATGCAGTATTTTATCATTCTGTTAAAACTAAAAGCTATTAATTGACAACTACTTGAAATCTAATAAGTTGTTACTTTCAATATTGTTTGATCAAAATCAGAGTCAGATTATTAGCCCTCTCTAATTGGCCAAAAACTTCATTTTGAAAGATATCATGAGAAACTTGCAAAAATAAATTGCCATTTGAAATGTATTGTGTAGAAATTACTTTTGTTCTTAACCATGATTCTTGTTTTGTGTTGAGGGAAGTCAGGGACCCCAAACGGAGGGACCAGCTGAAGCCATGGCAGAAGAACATAAATTGTGGACATTTATCACTTCCCTAATCAATACTCTTGTGATTTCCTATGCTTGTCTTTACTTTAATCTCTTAATCCCATCATCTTTGTAAGCTGAGGATGTATGTTGCCTCAGGACCCTGTGATGATTGTGTTAACTGCACACATTGTTTGTAGAGCATGTGTGTTTGAACAGTATGAAATCTGGGCACCTTAAGAACAGGATAACAGCAATTTTCAGGGAACAAGGGAGGTAACCTTAAAGTCTGGCTGCCTGTGGGCTGGACAGGACAGAGTCATATCTCTCTTATCACCGAAAATGGGTAAGAGAAATATCACTGAACTCTTTTCCCAGTAAGAAATATTAATAACAGCCCTGGGAAAAGAATGCATTCCCAGGGCGCGGCCTCTAAAATGGCTACCCTAGGAGTGTCTGCCTTACGCAGATGTACATAGGGATGAAACACGCCCTAGTCGCCTGCAGGGCCCCCAGGCTTGCTAGGATTAGGAAATTCCAGCCTGGCGAATTCTAGTCGGACCGGTTCTCTGCTCTTGAACCCTGTTAAGATGACAGTGCATGCACAGCAGGACAAGGAAATGCGTCCAGAATTGGTGGGTTCTTGGTCTCACTGACTTCAAGAATGAAGCTGTGGACCCTCGTGGTGAGTGTTACAGTTCTTAAAGATGGTGTGTCTGGAGTTTGTTCCTTCAGATGTGTCTGGAGCTTCATCCTTCTGGTGGGTTTGTGGTCTTGCTGTCAGGAGTGAAGCTGCAGACCTTCGCAGTGGGTGTTACAGCTCTTTAAGGCAGCGCGTCTTCCCGGTGGGTTCATGGTCTTGCTGGCTTCAGGAGTGAAGCTGCAGACCTTCACAGTGAGTGTTACAGCTCTTAAAGGCAGCGTGGACCCAAAGAGTGAGCAGCAGCAAGATTTATTGTTAAGAGCAAAAGAATAAAGCTTCTACACTGTGGAAAGGGACCCAAGCAGGTTGCCACTGCAGGCTTGGGTGGCCAGCTTTTATTCCCTTATCTGACCTCATCCACATCCTGCTGATTGGTCCATTTTACAGAGAGCTGATTGGTCCGTTTTGACAGAGTGCTGGCTGGTCTGTTTACAATTCTTGAACTAGACACAGAGTGCTAGACGGAAAAGTTCTCCAAGTCCCCACTAGCTTAGCTAGATACAGAGTACCAATTGGTGTATTTACAAACCTTGAGCTAGACACAGAGTACCGATTGGTGTATTTACAAACCCTGAGCTAGACACAGAGTGCTGATTGGTGCATTTACAATCCTTGAGCTAGACACAGAGTGCTAGACAGAAAAGTTCTCCAAGTCCCCACTAGGTAAGCTAGATACAGAGTACAGATTGTTGTATTTACAAACCTAGAGCTAGACACAGTGTACTGATTGCTGTATTTACAAACCCTGAGCTAGACACAGAGTGCTGATTGGTGCATTTATGATCCCTTAGCTAGACATAAAATTTCCCCAAGTCCCCACCAGGCTCAGGAGCCCAGCTGGCATCACCCAGTGGATCCCACACAGGGGCTGCAGGCAGAGCTGCCCACCAGTCCCAAGCCGTGCCTGCACTCCTCAGCCATTGGGCAGTCGATAGGACCAGGCGCCACGGAGCAGGGGGCGGAGCCCATCAGGGAGGCTAGGACCCAGCCGGAGCCACAGCGGAGTAGGGGGCTTGGGCATGGTGGGCTGCAGGTCCTGAGCTCTGCCCTGCAGGGAGGCAGCTGAGGCCCACGGAGAATTTGAGCGCAGCGCTGGCAGTGCTGGGGGACCCGGGGCAACCTCTGCAGCTGCTGGCCCAGGCGGTAAGCCCCTCACTGCCCTGGGACAGTGGCGCCAGGTGGTCGCTCCGAGTATGGGGGCCCTCCAAGCCTGCGCCTGTGCCGGCGGGAACTTCCACTGGCCTGTGAGCACCACGCACAGCCCTGGTTCCTGCCCGTGCCTCTCCCTCCACACCTGGGCCAGCCCAGAGAGGGGCTCCCACAATGCAGTGGCAGGCTGAAGGGCTCCTCAAGCGCCACCAGAGTGGATACTGAGGCCGAGGAGGCCCCGAGAGTGAGGGCTGCTAACACATTGTCTCCTCTCAGAAGTTCATTAGTGATTCTAGATTTGCCCTGACCTTGTGATCTCACCCTTACCTCCTGCCTTGTGATCTTTTGTTGCCCTTAAAGCATGTGATCTCTGTGACCCACACTCTATTGGTACACTCACTCCCCTTTTGAAAATCGCTACTAAAAACTTGCTGGTTTTGTGGCTTGGGGACATCATGGAACCTGCTGACGTGTGATGTCTTCCCCGGACACACAGCTTTAAAATTTTTCTCTTTTGTACTTTTTCCCTTTATTTCTCAGACGGGCCGACACTTAGGGAAATAGAAAAGAACCTACGTAAAATATTGGGGGCTAGTTTCCCCCAATATCTTGGCTCTATTCCGCCCAGCCCACAGGCAGCCAGACTTTAAGGTTAGCTCCCTTGTTCCCTGAAAATCGCTGTTATCCTGTTCTTAAGGTGCAGATTTCATATATTTCAAGCACACATGCTCTACAAACAATTTGTGCAGTTAACACAATCATCACAGGGTCCTGAGGCAACATACATCCTCAGCTTATGAAGATGATAGGATTAAGAGATTAAAGACAGGCATAGGAAATCACAAGAGTATTGATTGGGAAAGTGATAAATGTCTGTGAAATCTTCACAATTGCGGGGCACGGTGGCTCAAGCCTGTAATCCCAGCACTTTGGCAGGCCGAGACGGGTGGATCACGAGGTCAGGAGATCGAGACCATCCTGGCTAACACGGTGAAACCCCATCTCTACTAAAAACTACAAAAAACTAGCCGGGCGAGGTGGCGGCGCCTGTAGTCCCAGCTACCTACCCGGGAGGCTGAGGCAGGGGAATGGCGTGAACCCGGGAGGCGGAGCTTGCAGTGAGCTGAGATCCGGCCACAGTACTCCAGCCTGGGTGACAGAGCAAGACTCCGTCTCAAAAAAAAAAAAAAGAAAAAGAAAAAGAAATCTTCACAATTTATGTTCTTCTGCCATGGCTTCAGCTGGTCCCTCCGTTTGGGGTCCCTGACTTCCCGCAACAGTTTTGTTCCTAATAGCTTGAATGTCCTGTAAAGAACACTGGTATTAAAATTAAGAAGTAGGTGACACCTCAATTTTCAAAAATTATTGTAATGAATAAGCAAACCCTTATTAAAAAGGAAAAGTGAAAGATGAAGGGTGGATTTGGAACTGACCAGAATTCATAAGTTTAATATCTGTAAATTGTTACATATAGGACCGATGTCCAGCAAGTGTGCACCTATAAAGCTCTGTTCACTGCTTATGACTGGCATCCTCTCTCATGGAAGGTGTCCTATTTGGTTGCTGCGTGGCTATTTTACAGAGTTTTAAAATATTTTGAATAGCATTCCCAATCACATGAGCCCTCTAGCAGTGTACAATTGTGAGACTTTCATCTACTGACCCAAGTTGGTGACTTTTTCAATCCACATCTCTTTATATATCATTCTGTTTTTAGTCTTCTTAGTGAATAAAAATATAAATTAATGTCAATTTTAAACATTTAATACCTAATAAATGTTTGCATTTTAAATTTCACTTGCTATTATTTAATTAGCATTAGTATATTACAGATAGACTAAATGCTCTCTAATTTGGAAATTTTTCCAGTGATAATTTTTAATTTTTTTTCAAATTACCAGTTTTAATGAGAGGAAAAAAAACTAACTTTCTCTTTATTTTGTGTATATATTTATAATAGTCTACAGAGTTCAAAAGAAGACATGGTTGGCATAATACTTTAGAGATAAACAAAAATGTGTTTACCTAAAACAAAGTTTCTTGGTCTTGGCACTATTGACAATTTGAACCAGATAATTTTTGTTGTGGGCAGATGTCCTATACATTATAGTATGTTTAGCAGCATCTGCCTGTACCCATTAGATGTCAGTAATACCTACCTGAGCTGTGGCAGAAGATAAAATTATCCCTGGTTGACAGTCATTGGTAACTATTTAATTCTGAAACAGTAAATTTTTGTTCTCACGAACTTTTTATTGCTGTCCTATGATAATTACTTTTCACTTTACCACTAATAATAGCTAGCCAGCATTTATTAGGCTCTTTCATTTGTGTGACGCTGCTCATCACCCTGTAAGTTAACACTTATAATCCTCAAAAAAACCAATGACATAGATATAACAGTATCTTTATTTCACAAATAAAAACTTTTTTTAAAATGATGTATAAGCATTTGTCTATCTAAATTAGGTAGATCGTTTACATTTTATTTTTTGTTTGCTTAGTGATCACTTTTGAAGTTATTGTACTATTTTTTAATGTGTTCATCATGAAATGCATTTTTTTTTAGAGTTACTTGGTTTCCAAGTGACATTTAACTCCCTAAAAGAGCATTTAATTAGTAAGTTTATGTTGTGGTCTTTGAACATACCATCTGAGGGAAAAGAGTGTGCTAGATTGCCTTTTGACTTACGATTTTTAGAACAAAATAAATGAAAAAGAAATGAACATATACATAAACTGAGAAGCATAACTAATTGACAGCAAGAAATGAGTTGATTCTCAACATATAAAGTAGTTGCTGAAGGCAATAGCTAACATATATTGTGTTTTCCTTATGTTCCATACACTGCTGTAAGTGTATTTTACATATGTACACATGTATTTATCACACCAAACCTAGAGGATACATGCAAGTTTAGCTTCCTTTTACAGCCGAGGAGATTGATACGCAGAGAGGTTGTAAAAGTAGTTCCAGGTCACACAGCAAGTAATAGCAAAACCAAGTTGACATTACTAGTAAAGAGTATGCTAGGCTGGGCATGGTGGTTCACGCCTGTAATTCTAGCTCTTGAGAGGCTGAGGCAGGAGGATCAATTGAGATTGGGAGTTTGAAATCAGCCTGGGAAATTGAAGCCAGCCTGGGCAACATAGGGAGACCCTATCTCTCCAAAAAATTAAAAATTATAATAGCTGGGTATGGTGGTACATGCCTGTAGTCCTAGTACTCTGGAGGCTGATGTGGGAGGATTGTTTGAGCCCCAGGGTTCAAGGTTATAGTGAGCTGTGATTGAGTCACTGCACTGCAGCTTGGGCAGTAGAGTAAGACCTTGTTCCAGGGGGAAAAAAATGTATGTTGCTATATTGCTTTTCCAGCTTACAGTGAAAGTGAAAAAGTCAACTTAACCTTTTATTCATGACATAAGAGGTAGTTGGTATGTCTAACTCCCATTAAATTATTTGTATGGAGAGCTTGTACTGTGAACTTTATAAGTAAAATCTATTGCCTGGTATCATAATATAATGGAGGAATTGGTCAGGATTATGGAGTTTTGTCATGTTTTGCCCTTAAGCATAGACAAAAACAGAACTTTTGCATTAAATGGATCAATTTTAGTGTATGTGCTTATACTAGAGAGAGAAAAAGAGAGAGGAAGAAAGAGATCTAGCTTGAATAAATAAATTTTGACATAAAGAAATTTTGAAATATGGGAATTATTGGAACTCCAGTGGCTCACAGTATAATACTTAATTATTGATATGACAAGATAACTCAATATGCTGAATGTGAACTTTCAGAACAAAAGAATAATGTTAATGGTGGTTTAATCTAAGAGATGCAATTTGTCAATCAACCTCACATTGGACTTGTAGAGAAAACAGATGGCAATGATGATTCCCCCATTGTTAAACTGCCCTAAGCAGGACTAATAAGAGGAGCAGGAAGGGAAGCTTGGGAAACCTGAGGTACAGAAAGGGACATGAACCTGACTATTTCTTAGTAAACACAAGTTTGCCTTTTCTGGGAGACCTGAAATAAATGTTTATCCTGGTTCAAACTCCCACGGTGATCCTGACCTGAGCTTAAGAGTTGCTAAAAAAAATTTCACAAACTTCCAGCAGAAATGAAATAACAATTTCAAAAGAGACTCCAATTTTGATGAGTAGAGCTTATGCTTTGCATTTCTATAACTGTTTTGGGAATTGCAAACCTCATGGTATTTCTAAATTATCCATCCCCTATTCTACCAGTGTTGGTTTGTATACTCAAGGTATATTGATTGCCATGAAAGCAAACTAAAACCACAAACAAACCCATCAACCTAGCAGACCAACCTTCTCTAGACATTAAATTTATATTTTTTAAAAACTATCTAAAATTCAGAATGACTGCCAGTACCAGAGTGGAGAAATTTGGCAACAAATATAGCTTAACCATATAAATAACTTATTTTTTATTATAAGTAACTGAGAAGTTTAGCAATTAGTACGTCTACTTCATTGCATTTTAAACTGTAACGTGTTTCTTGGCCAACCTTTCATCTTTTTATGAGTGTCTCACATTGAATTTAATCTTTACATTGGCTAAATTCTAACTAAACAAAAATTTCTTAAAACATAGCTGAAAGTAAATATTTTTTTCTCAGCAATGACCTACCCCCTCCCTAGACTGCCTACTTTTGGTATTTTGGGACTGATTGCTAGAATTTAAATGAAAAGATTAAATAATTTTTTTTGTTTGTTTGTTTTTGGTGAGATGGAGTCTCACTGTGTCACCAGACTGGAGTGCAGTGGAGCCATCTTGGCTCACTGCCACCTCTGCCTCCTGGGTTAAAGCGATTCTCCTACCTCAGCCTCCTGAGTAGCTGGGACTACAGGCGTTTGCCACCTTGCCCAGCTAATTTTTGTATTTTTAGGAGAGACAGGGTTTCACAGTCTTGGCTAGGATGATCTCGATCTCTTGACCTCGTGATCTGCCTGCCTTGGCCTCCCAAAGTGCTGGGATTACAGACTTGAACCACTACGCCTGGCCAATTAAAACAACATTTTAAAAATCCAATCTAATCTCTTTATTTTTTAAATTGAGAGGAGGTTAAAATAACTGGTAAATTATAAGCATATTTATTTATTTGTAATATTGTTGTTTTCATTATCCAGGTTGAGAACTAGCCTGGTTCATTTTAATTTTTAATTTTTATATAAGATGCATAATAGTTGCACATATTTATGGGGTGTAGGTGGTATTTTGATATAAAGTTACAATGTGTAATGATTAAATCTGGGTAACTGGGATATCCATTACCTCAAACATTAATCATTTCTTCATGTTGGAAACATTCCTGGTTCTCACAGGATATAAAATTTGAGACATTCAGTTATCATCTCTGCACAAATGGATCTGTTTTGTTCTTTTTCCTATGTATACAACTAGCACTATAGAGCTGTTACCTAGGAACATCTATTAGTTGCTTAAACTGGGTCTCCTAGAATAGTGTCTCTCAGTATTGTTATATCTGAGATCTGATTTTAGGAACTTGTTCTTTAATGATTTATGCCCACCTCAATCCATAAGTAAACAAACAAACAACAAAAATGGACTGTAAACCATTATCTGCAATAAAAAAATTATAATTTAAATATCAGGACTAAGGAAAGGATAAATTAGAAGAACATTAGAAATTAACATAGCACAATATAGGCCGGGATGTTGCACTATTTCTCTCAATACAACAGTAATCACCTTGAGGTCAGGGGCTCTTGTAAATTTCACATTTTCCTCAGTATTTGACATAGAACCTACATATAATTTGGCACTCAATACCTACTTGTTTGTTTTATTTTACTCACTTAGGCAAAAAATAGAGCAGAAAGAAAATGATTGCCTTAGGTAGCATGAAACACTTGCTTTTTATGGGTGAGATCATGCCGCCCATTGAAGCAGCTTGACACAATTACAAAGATCTAGGGAACTGTACCATTCTCAGGTTGCTTCACTTCCTGGCTGATTTTAAACACCTGGAGGAATGAACCATTGAAAATCCTTTGTGCTGTCCACAGTTAAGTTTGGGTGCAGTCTCACAGCTCTCAGCATGGATGCTAATTTCCAAATTTTAACTTGGGCCCTTAAGGGATGGAATTGGCTTACCTCATATCTCTTTAGAAGGAATGAACTTCAACCTGACATATATTCACTAATTATTATTATTTCTTAATTCTCTTAAAACATAAAAGATGAAAGGCTAAAATGTAATTCTAATTGGCAAAGGAATTTCATACCGGGAAGGCATCTCTTGATTAGCAGCTGTGTAGGCAGAGGGAGGGTTGGGGGTATGGAAATTTGGCTAAGAATTCACACAGAAAAGTGCTCGATGTGCTTCGAAATAGCTCAATCAGTACTCAGCGTGCTGTGAAAGCGCTCAACTGGTGCTCAACTTCCAGCATATTTAAATGAGTTGAACGCTTACTTTTTAAAAGTGCTCAATTGGGAGTGCTCAAGTTGTGGTACCTATTAGTTGAATGCTAATTAACTTCTCCTCTTCCTATGGTTCACTTCTCTATTAAACAAACAGACAGTTTTGCTGTTCATGTTTTCAGGTTAAACGTGGACTGTCCATGAGACATTAAGGGATTTGTATTTATTTTTGAGAAGGAAATTATACCATCAACTATTCCATCAACTGTAGCTTTTTCTTTGCATGCTCTTGCATGCATGTTCTTGCGCTCTTTCTTGCTCTCTCTCTTAGATTTTTATATTATACTCCTCACTATTTCTGAGCTTTATTGTTTTGTTGGAAGCTATTTTGAGAAAACTAAAAGAGCAGAACTAGATGTGTTATTTGATCTGATATCTTTTATTCCTGATACATAGGCTTGGTTTTTCCCAAGTGTCTTTTCAACCATCTTGATAACCCTGCTCTTCAGAAATAGTTTTGAGCTTTAATTTGAGTTTAAGAAACTGCATGATTTTGTGCTATGTTTCTAAACGTCCACTTTCACCTTTGGTGAACTCATTAGAATCTTACTTTTTTAAGTTGGAAAGATGAATCCTGTAATTTGGTACATAATAAAGACTTCATTAATCTGTTTAAGATTGAATTTGAGCTATATATTTTGAGAATGCACTTTGGGAAAAAATTACTATGCCATGAATTAAAATGAAGATTTAAATGGATATTTTTTTCCTGTAACTTCAAAATTTATTTCCTAGGCAGATGTTGTGCACATTGTACAGCATCACATAACAGGACAATTGTGTCCTATTTTCCCTGATTACCAACAGAAAGTTATGCACAGGTGAAGAAAGCCTTAGGAACATGCTCCTATAAATGGAGAAAAAGGCATGCCAAAGCTTTACCTGTCAAAATGCAAACTATCAAAGACTATTTCAGTTTAATTGTTGATCTTCTATAATGATGTGGCGAGTTGTTCAAAGTAAAGGTTAAGGAATATTTAGGCAAATAGAAAAGTAGAATTCCATTTGCTTCACATAGCAACTGAATAAGAAGAATGCATAGTCTCACTTTTATGGTGAATAAAATGCAATTTTAATTAGCACCTAATGCAGGATTAATGCATTAGCCTCTTAACTCATCTCCCAGTTAACCACATTCTAAGACAGAAATGCCTTTCAATATATGTCATTGAAAAGGCCACATTAGGACTTCTTAGGCTGGAAGTCATTGAAAATATAGGTCATCTAACGCCCCTGTTCTGATTTGGGTTCTCCAAAAACCTTCTGATTTTAATTGGCTTCCATATAGGTCTACTGTGGAGAAAGAATGAGTTGGTCAGATGAATATTGTGTAGAAAATAAGTTAGTCATATGTCAGTATATATGAAACAGATACAAATCTCACTGAAAAATGAAGAAATTTGTACCATGGCTTTGAATTGCAATCTGAATTTTGTAAATGTGAATCTGAACTGAGTAATGAGATGGTGCTTAGTGTTCTCCTAATAGCAACTTTCTGAGTCTGCAGTCCTAATGGCCTGACCTTGGATGGTGGTGAATTCACTAAGGTAATGACTATCACAACATGAAGCCTCTTTAAAGAAAACTTGCTGGATGTCAAATTTCTGTTTTAAATTTTTCTCTTTGAGTTTAAATTGAATTTCTGTGGTGTTTTCACAAAAGTGCCATGTTCGGTTTTATGAACATAATGAACATCATTTTTTTACCTTTATGCAAATATTCTCAGCCACTATTAAGGCATTTTAATGGAAATTAAAATTTGATTTTTTAGCAACTTGGGGTAGCTTATAATGATAATATTGAATCAGGAATATCTTTTTTGTAGAACAAAATGAAGGAAGTTGGGTAGTAGAGGTCCCTTCACAAATTCTACCCAGTGGCTGTAAGAGGCAATACCAGGTTATTGCTTTGCTGTAAAATAAGAGAGAAATGTATGCCCCGTTGCCCCCTTGCTGTTTGGCATATTGAAACTTTCCTATTAAATTACCCTTTACTGAGTTTCACTGTGCTGTCTCTCTGAAAATAAAAGCTAATTCAGCTTTCTTATATTTTATGATAACAAAAAGCAATATCTAAAGTGGGGGGTTACTGTGCAATCATACGTTCAAGTGATATATTTACTCTCATAAACTAAGGAAGGTATTTAAATGGTTTGCATTAGTTTTAAACAATTATCTCTTTGTATTCACTTGACCTAGTTAGATAATGATGTGCAAACATTTGATTTAATAGCACATTAGTAAAATGTTCGGTGAAGTCTTAAAACAACTGCTTTTAATATTCCTGAACAATAGGAGGCTTTGGGTTCAGTCTCCTGTGAGGTGTGTGGTGCTTGTTTGCAATCAGCTCTGACATTTTCAGAGTCTTCTACTACAAAGAGATTCTATTTTGAAAACACTTATTAGGGAGCAGCTGAATGTGTGTCCTCCATTGAGCACTAAGTTTTTGTTGTTTTCGGTTGTTGGTGGCCAAGATTAAGAAACAATTGAGAAAGCATCCATGTGTGCCATTTGATAGTTATACAAGATAATACTTTTTCACTTTTTAAAAATATCTTTTCCAAATTGGGATTTTGTAATGTATTAATATGCTAATGACTGCTATGACTGTTTGTGTTCTTCCTCTACTGTATGATCTGCTTTCCAATTGAAAATTAATAAAGGCTCCCAACTGGTCCTAAAGTTTTCATCGACATGAGCAGATGTTGCTATTGTTTGTTTGGCTGGAGCATTCATTTTGAAAGATACGATCTCAGTTTGAAAATAAACTAAGCACTAGTCCTGTTTTTGTATAGTAGCATCAGGAAAATATTTTGTTTTGTTTTTATTTCAGTCGCAAACCAAGAAGAGTTACCTTACCAATTTTAGGACGTGAATTTCAGAGAGCAGTCATGATGTTGTTTTGGTTTTATTCTAATATCAAAGTCCTGCTAATGACAACAAAAAAATACTTATTATATGTGGATCAAGTGACAGAGAACTTATCACTGTTTTTATAAACTGTGTGGTATGCTAAAATTTCAGTCATTTTATCCATTTTGTAAAAATTTAACACTCATATAATACAAACTATATGCCACTATTCAAATTAATTACAGGTTCATTTAAACATCATAATAACCCCACAGGATAATTACTTTACTATTATTATACCCATTTTGTAGATAAATAAGCTAATGTCCAGGAAGTTATATAGCCTTTCCAAGGTCACACCATGGATTTTAACTCAGGCAATTTGCCTCCACAGTCTGTGCTTCTATCTGCTAAACTACCCTGTGTTAAAAATTCCAAGTGTTATTGTGGGTGTTTTTTAAAATTTTCTTAAGAATGCTAACCTCTTGGATATTTCTTAATAAGTCCTTGTTTTAATGGTAAGACAATGGACTTTCTTGTAGTGATCCTGTTGTTCTTTGACTGAAAATGTGGCCAAAGCTTCTGAGGAACATATATCCAAAAGAGAGGGTATAGAAAGAGAGCCTTCCAAGGCAACTGGATGATATGGCAATCCTGAAGATCAATGAGATGAAAATGTCATACTGCCACATCCATTTCATTTAACCTTTAGGTTTAAAACTTTCAATGAAAAGGAATCATTAAAAGTATTAGCATATAGTGTAAATACTAACTAGGCTTGTTTATTATCTTACATAAATAAAAATAATTTCAATAAATTGCATATAAATGTTATATACTCATTATATATGTAGGAGAAAATGAATTCTAAAGGAGAAACAATAGAAGAATCTGTGGTTGAGGCAAAGTTATCTCTTCAAAGATACTTTATTGTTTAGATCAACTATAGTACTAAGTGAATAAGACTTAAATTTGTGATTTAAGGTGATTCCACAACTGACCAAGACATTAGGGAGATAAAAGGAACAATGAGTTGGGCGCTGTGGCTCATGCCTATAATCCCAGTACTTTGGGAGGCCAAGGTGGGTGGATCACGAGGTCAGGAGATGGAGACCATCCTGGCTAACACGGTGAAACCCCGTCTCTACTAAAAATACAAAAAATTAGCCAGGCATGGTGGCGGGCGCCTGTAGTCCCAGCTACTCGGGAGGCTGAGGCAGGAGAATGGCCTGAATCCGGGAGGTAGAGCTTGCAGTGAGCTGAGATTGTGCTACTGCACTCCAGCCTGGGCAACAGAGCAAGACTCCGTCTCAAAAAACAAAAAACAAAAAAACAAAAAAAAAGAACAATGATCAGTAGGGTATGAAAATATCATCCAAAGCCAAGGTAATTTATTTCATCTTGTTACCAAAAATATTAAACTCTTGTTTTCCTTTAAGAATATATTCATAAGCAAGAAAAATATGGCCTCTTCTATTGCATAGTTTATAATCTAAAGTTGTTGATTATGGCAGACAAAAATTAATATAGAAATGTAAGTACATATAGAGAAAACAAAATATATAATTGTTTACAATCTTGGACTGTGTGTCAGTGGTTTCAAATTCTAAATGATGAAATTAAGCTTATAACTGTTAGTCTTGCAGCCAGTTGATATTTGCCAAGTCATGCTTAACGCTTCTCAAATTTTAGTAGGAAATCAATATTTTGTAGTTTGCTCATCTTAAGCAGATGGTTATAGCAAAACTTCAGCCTGAGTTTATCCATTGAACTTCTGGGGGAAAAAATTAACACAATATAAAATCAAATATTTGAATAATTTGTATAGGTATTATTATGATTCCTATGCTGGATGATGCCTTGCCCTTGATACATTTGCATTTCATATTAAGCAAACTGCCAGTTTATACCACTGCTGCTTGAGGTGACACAAATATATCACAAGGACCTAATGTTTTAGGCCTAGAAGGAACCTATAGGACAGCACTGTCAATATCATCTAGGCAGGTGACAAGCAATGTCAAATCTATTTAGTGAAGCAAGTAAACAGAAAGAGGATTTTAAGATAGAAAGAAAAGGTACAAGGATGCACAAATAAACCTTGTATGTGGTTTAAAATGACAAGAGGACATGCCATTTAGGCTATCTTGTACTGCTTTAATAATAATGGATATAAAGTATATTGTATGTGAAACAAATGAGTTTCGTCTCTATGAAACTGAAAGTATCATGGGGATGTTTTAATTATATCATCTTCTATAACATTTTGCATGAAACCAAAACATGTGGGACCACTGAAGAGTCACTATATTTTACATTTATCTGCCTCAAGAGTGATGTTTCAAAAATTAAAACACAAATTTATTGTAATTAGGAAATTAAGTATTCTTTCAGAAACTCTACGTATTTTGTAATTCACATAAAATTGGGCTTTTTGATTTTGAACATAAAAGTCTAGCAATGATTTTTTCTTCCTTTTTTCTTTTTCTTTTCTTTCCTTTTTTTTTTCTTTTGAGACAGGGTCTGGCTCTGTTGCCCAGAATGGAGTGCAGTGGCGCAATTTCAGCTCACTGCAACTTCACCTCCCATGCTCAAACCATCCTTTTACCTCAGTCCCCCAAGTAACTGCGGCTACAGGCATGCATCACCATACCCGGCTAAGTTTTTTGTATTTTTGGTAGACATGGGTTTCACCATGTTGCCCAGGCTGGTCTTAAACTCCTGAGCTCCAGTGATCCACCTGCCTTGGCCTCCCAAAGTGTTGGGATTACAAGCATGAACCACTGCACTCAGCTGAATTTTTTCTTAATTTAGTATATAAAGGTATTTGAGTTTGTTTTTACGCTACATTTATGTTATAATCTACACGCCTAAGAATATTATGGCTACACGCTTACATTATGCCCTTTGTGCTCTATTACTTATGTTTACTACTTATATTTGTACCGCTAAACCTTCATTAAATCTCTGTATTGCCACATTATAGCATATCCAGCCAAAATATTTAATACATGAAGTTGCCTTGTATATCCTAATCTAATTGCTACCTGACTTCTTATTGTCAAATTGACTCATTAAATCTTATCTTCAGATACTGCTCTAACTACTCCCTCAGTTAATTCCACCTCCAGTCATTCAATTTTTCACGCCAGACAATCACCTTTTCTCATGCCTCACACAACGTCACTGTTCTCACAGTTCTCTTCCTATCTCTATTACCATTGCCAACAGCTTTCTTAAAGTATTTGTGAGTCCCAAGTTTCTTTTGTGTGGCTTGTTACTTTAGGTTGCTAACTGCTGTAAGTCTAACTTCCCTTCTAAGTTCCTTCCTAAATAATGTCCAAAGAATCTTTCTAAAATGCAAGTAAGATTAGATCACTCCTTAACCTGAAATCATATCACAGTTGTTTATCATCTTTATGGTCATCTCCTTACTCCTCAGAGTGGCATGCAAATCCTTTCTACTTTCGTCTCCTGCTATTCTCTTTTATTTACCCTAAACATTTTATAGTTCTCTGAGAGATTCTATGCTGTCCTACTTATCCTTCAAGACTCAGGTTGTATAAATCAGGCTCCAATCAAAAACAGATTTCACACTCAAATTACAATGTCTCCAGAAGAGTTTACCACAGTGAATCTGTTTACAAAAGTTTGGGCAGGGTGTAAGTAAAACACAAATGTTAATGCAGTTATCTAGGCTAACAAAAAAAGTAAGAAGTACTACAATTCTAAACCCAGAGGGGTAAGGGGAGAGAGTGGTTATCTGAAACCGGAAGGAAAGACAGCTTTGTAGTAAAGGCTGACTGGAGAGGACCAGTGACCACAGGACATAGCAAATTTGCAGGCAGAGTGCCAGGGGAATAAATATACTGAACACATTCTTCTCTCCATTGACTCAACCTCCTGAAGTCAGAGGCTTCCATAGGGCTCACATAATCTGCCAGGTTAGGAAGTTAGGGGGGAAGGTGGAGGTAGATCTAGAGAGCCAGTAGAAAGTTACCTGAAACAAAGCTGTTTTAGATTCTCCCCAAGTCTAGTTAGAAACTTCCTCCTTTGCTTTTCCATAGTCCATACTGTCTTATTATAACACTTGTGCTTTCTCATAATCACATTTTCTTGGTCTGTATCCTTCTGGAGCACTGCATCCTAAGGCCCCCAGAAGACTTTTCCCTTATTCTTCCATTCCAATAAACTTAAATCAGCATCAAATATTGTCTTTTATTTCACTGAGGAACTAGGCTGTACTTTTGAAACACACACATACACACACACACACACATACACACACACACAGAGCTCTAAATTATTGTAGTCACTTACAGAAGATAAAATTTTACAACTCAATTATATGATGGGAAACTAAACATTATGAGAAACAGTTAATGTTATGAAACTGAAAGTATATAAAATATGTCTGGATCCTTCTTGGGGTGATGAAGAATGTTTGTAACAATATTCCAAGTAATTGCACATAGAATATAAAGGAAGAAAACCAAGCAACATGTCCTTGCTCTCTAATAAAGTATAAACTTGAAATAGATACATAGAAACAGAAAATATGAAGCAGAAGTTACAAAAAAAGTATCTTGGATGTGCCAAGTAGGGGTTTGATCGTCTCTGCCATCCCTTAATCTTAATCTCCATTGGAATCTGTGTCATTTTCTCTCTCTTTTTTATTTTTTATTTTTTTGAGACGAGTCTCACTCTGTCGCCCAGACTGGAGTGCAGTGGTGCGATCTCTGCTCACTGCAAGCTCCGCCTCTCGGGTTCACACCATTCTTCTGCCTCAGCCTAGCTGGGACTGCAGGCACCTGCCACCACGCCCAGCTAATTTTTTGTATTTTTAGTAGTGACAGGGTTTCACCATGTTAACCAGGATGGTCTTGATCTCCTGACCTCATGATCCGCCCGCCTCAGCCTCCAAAAGTGCTGGGATTACAGGCATGAGTCAATGAACCCAGCCGGAATCCATATCATTTTTATATGGACTGTTGACATTTGCTCAATTATATGTAAATGCAATAAAAATGCAACTTCGTCTATTCCTCCAATGTATACAGTACCCCTTACTTCACCTACTCTCTGACATAGAAATTCTGAAGTTGCCATTAGAAATGTTACTGATATATTACAAATAATTCAGGGATACGGTGACAATAAATATGATAGAAGTTTATATAGTCACCTTAACTTAGTGTTATAAAATATGTCTTCTCTGATACTAACTTTGTAGCATGTTAAGCAAATTTCAAAATATTGAAAGGTCTATGCCAATCAATACATTTCACATAAATACAGCAGTATTATGCTCTTGGTTCCCAGAATGCATAAAACTTAATGGCTACATGTTAGAAAATATTAAGGTAGGGCTGTTTTTGCACTGGATCTCCTTCCTATCCTAGAGATGTCGTAGGTTTCAGTAGGGTCACAGAAAAACCTCACCTCAAATATAAAATTATATCCATGTCACATTTTGACAAACTGCTTTAGTCTCTGGAGAACCATCTGCCTTCTTTATCTACAAAGTTTCAGTACTTCTGCTGGATAAAATGCATTTATGTTTTTCCATTTTCCATAATGCAGTTTATTTTAATATAAAGTTTTGCTTTATATTCAGGTTACTATATTGATATGTTTCTGTTATTTCTTACTATTTTGTAGTTCTATTTATTTTGTGTTATTTCTTATCATTATATATTTTAGTTTTATTTTCCATTGTGTTTTAATTAATAGACACCTGAGGTTGATTTTAGATTTCAAATTACAGATGCAGTCTTTCTCCCTTGTTTAATCTTGAGATAAGATTTATTTAAACAAGTTGCATATGAGCTATTCCTGAACCAAATACATTTGGTTTTGTGCTATAACCTGGAAACTAGATCCTGATATCCTGGCAGTTACCTCGACTCAAAAAGTGAGGAAATACGAGCCAGCATTTAATTTCGAGCCTCTGAGATATCATCATGAAAGAAGAAACAAAAGCAATGATTTTTGCGTACTTAAAATAGAAAACTAAGGTGTAGAGGGTATTCTTTAAAGCTTTTGCAAAAAAAAAAAAGATATCTTTAAATGATGTGTTAAAATTATTACAAAAATTTATAAACAATACAGAGAGCTGCCAAGTTAATTTAAGATTGATTAAAAGAAACAAATTTATAGTCTGGATTTATTTCTCTGAGGAAATACATTTTTACCCGACACCAGACACATTCAAATTACTGATAGTTTTAGCTTTGGAACATGACTTGTGAAAGCTCCTGTCATAACAGAAATATTGTGCAATAGGGATTTAGCAGGGTGTTTTTGTAGCATTGTGCTATAGCATGAATATTGTTCTTGCTTATTACAAGTTTCTGGTGGTCTTGTCTGACTTTCTTACACGTAACAGGGAATTTGAACAGTTGGAAAATCTGTACAAATAGTACCACTTGTGATTTAATATTTAAAAGAAAATGCCGTGGCTGCAGTGTGGTGGCTCATGCCTGTAATTCCAGCACTTTGGGAAGCCAGACCAGTCAGGGAAACATGGCAAAAGCTTATCTTTACAAAAATACAAAAATTAGCTGAGCATGGTGGTGTGTGCCTGTGGTTCCAGCCACCCAGGTGGCTGAGGTGTGAGTATGGCTTGAGCCTGGAAGTGGAGGTTGCAGTGAGCCAAGATGGTGCCACTGCACTACAGCCTGGTTGATGGAGCGGAACCCTATCTCAAAAACAAAACAAAACAAAATAAACAAAACAAACAAAAAAACAAAAAAACTATTACTTCTCTTTTAATTTTCCCTACTGATTCATTGAGAGATGTCTTAATCTATCTGGGCTACTATAAAAAAAATTCATAAACTTCCCAACTTATAAGCAACAGACTTTTATTTCTCTCGGTTATGCATGCTAGGAGGTCCAAGATCACAGTGCTGGTAGAAATGATGTCTGGTGAGGACCTACTTCCTTTCATCTTTTTGCTGTCACATCATATGGCAGACGGGGTGAACAAGTTCTCTGGTGTCTCTCTCATAAGTACACTACACCAAATCATGAGGCATCTACCCTCATGATGTAATCACCTTTCAAAGTGTCCGTCTCCTAATATTATCACCTAGAGGATTAGAAGTTCACCATAGGAATTGGAGAAGACACAAACATTCAGATCATAGAAAGATATTTTTTAATTGCCGTGGTAGCAATGATAACACAGTCACTTCTGGTTGATATGTGCTTGCATAAACAACACTTATTTTTTGTGCTATTCAACCACATCAGAGTAAAGAAAAAGACTGTAAGGACAGTGAGGTTTCTAAACAACGACTGTGGTTTCCACATGTGTATCAAGAACTGTGAAGGTTCAATGTGCAAGCTGAAAAGTGTGCTGGATACTGTTTAATAAACAAAGGCAGAAGACATACGTCTCCTAGGCTAGAGAGAGAGAATTTTATTTCTCGTAACAATGGCAGCATCCATAGTATCAGCATTCACATTGGTTTCACATATTTCCCAGGTCACACGGGAGGACAGGGTGGAGGACCCAAATGGGTACTGTATACACAATAGGTTTGCAACACAGTTGAGAAATCTGTGATTAGAAAACTCAAATCTTTTATAATAGGCTACAAGAAAACCCTTGTCTTGCTCCAGAAG
Organism: Trachypithecus francoisi; assembly: GCF_009764315.1. Classification (NCBI taxonomy): domain Eukaryota; kingdom Metazoa; phylum Chordata; class Mammalia; order Primates; family Cercopithecidae; genus Trachypithecus; species Trachypithecus francoisi. Next base: position 91,897,442 of record NW_022681454.1, read on the forward strand.
GAGACAGTAAGCAAATCTGCCTTTTGCTCTAGAAATTTATCTAAGAAAATATTAGTTGAATTAATTCTATATATTTTTCTTATGAGATTGCATTAGAAAAAAGTACAACTATAAATGTATGTTAAAACCACTCGTTGAAACAGGACTTAAGGACACACTACTTAGATTAAATTATTCTGCATTACAACCAAATATTTTACTCTTAATCACCTTGTTCCTTGTTAATTATTTCATAAATATACCAAAGTTTCCATAAAAATCAAGGCGTCCTAGTGACAGTCCTGAATATGAATATGCTCTGTTGATGCCACTTATGTTATCATCTTTATATAGGAGGCCAATATGGCATGGAATAAAGGAGATAAAACTATAGATATTCAATAAAATTGTAGAAAAGAAGTTTTCTACCATGTTTCATGTGCTTGTAAATCCTAGTTGCTTCTTCAGCCAAAAAGTTTGAATTTTGATGAAGGTGAAAATTTGGTATAAGATTGATTATTACATTATTACATTCAACTTTAGAATAGTATATCTAATTTCTTAATTTATAAAAAAACACATATGTCATTAAACTTAACTGTTTTATTTAATGACAAAATTTTCATTTATGTAAGACTTAAAACAAGTATGAAGACTTTCTAGGAGCAATTATAACCTACCTTGACTGCTCTAAGTGTTTTCAGTGGATTATTCTAACATCTAAATACAACATAGACATCTGTGAGGAGAGCAAAATACATTTCATTTGCCTATCTTTTATTTGCATTGCATATGAGCTATGTTCTAAGTGATTTTTTTTCTATATAGATTTTAGGAAGTTTTTCTTAAAGGACATTACAACTTTCTAAGCTACTGACTCCAGCACAGTTCTTAGGAACGTAATTATGAACAACTAAAGACAAACATTATAATGTAATACATTTCCTCTAATGCAAAATTAGCATGCATCTGAATTACTTGGAGGTTTGGGCAAAACATGGATTTCTGGGCCGCACCCCAGTTTCTCATTCAGTCATGCCAGATAATTTACATTTCTAACAAGTTGCCAGGAGGTGCTCATATTGCTGGTCTAGGGACCACACTTTGCAAACAACTATTTTAAATAAAAGAGATTCAAGATGATGGAGATGAAGCTGATGAAGATGACAGTAGCAGCCAACACAAGCTAAGTGCTGTCCTGTTGCTTGTCAGTCTGCTAAATTCTTTATGTGCATTAACTCATTATGTGTTGTGATTATTTTTAACGAGAAAACTGAAGCTCAAAGAGTTTAGACAAATTGCCCAAGATCACAAGTTGAAAAGCACAAGAGCTAGTCTTTAAGCTGAGGCTTTTCTAACACCAAATCCTGTGCTTAACAAAGAGTAGAAATAACTACAGTCCATAAGGGCCTTTGGCTCTACAAAGCAGGTGGGAGAGATGCACTGTGATTCAAGAAAGCCAGGCACAACCTGTGGTTTCTAGTAAGGGGCGAGAATTTTCATGTGTAGGAATTAGACCTTAAAATCTAAGTACTTTAGTAAGTCAGAAATAGCCCAAAGTCATAAAAAGCCCAGAAGCAAAACATAAATGACAATGGAAAGATAATCACCAAATCAGGTCAGAACCAGGGTTTCTACATAGTTTTAATATTTAAAAATGAATGGCTTCTGTTGCTTAAACAACAATATTTTCTCATCAAAATACTAGAGACTGAAATGGTGTACTCTCTGTGCTTTGTGCCCAATAAAAGTCCAAAATGATACATTTGCTGGAGTACCCATAGAAAGCAACATTAATCATCTATTTGTGCAGAGACAAGGGCAAAGACAAAGTATCAGGGAACAGTGGGATCTTTGTGGATGAGCCTTAAAATCTGAACCACAGGCCAAAACAAAATCATCTATCTTTACCTTTACTGACCTTACTTCTGTTCCTTGATCATACCAAGCTTGCTTCTCACCTATAGACATTACAATAGCTATTTCCTCTTCCCAGAATGCTTTTTATTTTAGTTTTCGCATGACTGGCTCCTTCTTGCTGTTCAGGTCTTAAATGTTGCAGTCTCAGAGCTCCATCTCTGATCACCTACACTTTGTAGCACTTATCACCACACGTTGCACCATATATTTCAATTACTTATTTGTTAATTATCTTTTCCTCCAACCACTACAATGAAAGCTTGCTAAGAAGGGAATTTTTGCCTGTTTTTTACTACTATGTTTCTAGCACATAGAGCGGTGTCTTAACACATACTAGGTATTCAGTAATTATTTTTTTGACTAGATAAATGAAGGAGGGAAGGAAAAAAGGAAACAGATATTGCAGTAGTTGAACTCCTAAATTTTTTTCTTTTTTTTTAAATTTTGTTTTGATTTATTTATTTATTTATTTATTTGAGACAGAGTTTCACTCTTGTCACCCAGACTGGAGTGCAATGGTGCGATCTCAGCTCACTGCAACCTCTGTCTCCCAGGTTCAAGTGGTTCTCCAGCCTCAGCCTCCTGAGAAGCTGGGATTATAAGTGCCTGCCACCCCACCCAGCTAATTTTTTTTTTTTTTTTTAAGTAGAGATGGGGTTTCACCAGGTTGGCCAGGCTGGTCTCCAACTCCTCAGTTCGAACTCCTCACTCCAGGTGAACTGGCCGCCTGGACATCTCAAAATTGTGATCACAGGTGTGAACCACCACAGCTGGCCTACTCTTAATGGATGATTCACAGGGTTTTCATGCCCCAAATTTGCACGTGTGCACACATACATACACACACACACACGCACACTTTGTGGTCTGTAGTGATGATCGAATGTCATGCCGTTACTCGTGCACACACACACAAACACACACACACACACATATACACTCTATGGTCTGTAGTGATTATAGAATGTCATGCAATTATGTAATTATAGTCTCTCTAATTTTTGCCCCTCCTCTTTTCCCTCCATGCTTAAAATAGACAACGGTGTATATTTATGCAGAATATCTTTGAAAATTGCAAGCAAATTCCCGGTTCAAAATTTGTTCAATTTTTAAATTAGATTGAATCACCCTTGAAAGATAATTCACTCAGTTCCGGAAATAGTATGAATTATATAGAAGGCCTAAGTCTGAATATTTTAGTTCCACATTTCCCCTATGTCAGGGAAAGCATCTAAAACCCAACCACATATTTATATTCTTGTATTTAATTGCAAACTAATTTTATTCATGAAGTTATATTTGAACTAATAGTGACATCGAGAGTTAATTTTATTTGGCAATGCATTTGGACTTTCATTTGGTATAGAATTTAAATCAAGGGATTTGAAAATAAAGTTAAGAGGGCAATTCAATTTTGATAAAAATTGAATCAATGATGAAAGCAGCATCCTGTAAGCTCTAATGTAAACCCAGTCTTTGAAAAATATCATGCATGGTACTTGGAAATTCTTTGAGGAATGAAAGCTTTTCATGTGTGATCTTCTTAAAGTGGAATTTATGTTCAAATTGAATGGATCCATGTGCACAAAGAGTGATAATGCATCTGAAGAGCCTGTCTGGATTCTCTGTGTGGGTGCACTTGCATGTGAAGAGAGAAAGAAGCAGAGAGAGAAAGAGAAAGAAAGAAAGAAGGAAAGAAGGGGGCAAGGGAGAGGTTGTTAAGAAAAGAGTCACTACAGGTACCTAAGTGATTCTTTAAACAAAAAAATTCATATACTTATAAATATTGTGCACTTAGTGTGTAAATAAAATGTTTTGTAATGCTTGTTTAGCTACTGTAATTTTCACTGGTATTAAGTAGACATCATTCAATATGTTTCATTTGTGGCTTTTAACTCATTTATTTGCTCACTTTAAAAATATTGACTATTGGCCGGGCGCGGTGGCTCAAGCCTGTAATCCCAGCACTTTGGGAGGCCGAGACGGGCGGATCACGAGGTCAGGAGATCGAGACCATCCTGGCGAACACGGTGAAACCCCGTCTCTACTAAAAATACAAAAACTAGCCGGGCGAGGTGGCGGGCGCCTGTAGTCCCAGCTACTCGGGAGGCTGAGGCAGGAGAATGGCGTAAACCCGGGAGGCGGAGCTTGCAGTAAGCTGAGATCCGGCCACTGCACTCCAGCCTGGGCGACAGAGCGGAACTCCGCCTCAAAAAAAAAAAAAAATATTGACTATTTACCATATGCTGGTTTCTAATCTGGGTGTTGGCAATGCAGCTAAGTATTTCACTTCCTTATTCTCACATAATTTTCTAAACTGAAAAGAAGGGAAACTTGTTTTTGAATGTAGAATTATTGAAAATATAATGAGATTGAATATAAATGTATTCCTTAAAGGTCTATGCCATATTTTTTGGTTTAATATTTTACTGTAATGAAATTTGATGAATTGTTAAAAGTACTTATAAGAGATCAAGTAGAATTTTTTCAGTAATTTTGAATACCAATCTTAGAATAAAGAATACAGTTTTAAGTAAAAGTAGTCAAAGGTTACGGGCATTTATATTAAAACCTATAGTGTTATCAGTGCAGCAGAGAGAATCAAAAAACAAACAAAAATCCTATACTTTTTGTTTGCGGGGGAAAATCAACAAGTCAGTTGTAGTCTTAATGCCTACCATTCTAGAAAAATTACTAATGGATGTCATATTAAAATATATATATATATGTATACACACACACACACACACACACACACAAGCCCTCTGCTGATGTAGCAAATCCAAACATTTCTGAAAGATTATCTGTGGGGGAATTTAATTTAATCAAGTATTTTCTCTTTGACCTACATGATACTTGACACTTTCTATGAGAAAAATGTGTACTCAGATTAAATATAATCTCAAAGCAATTCTTTTAATTTCAAACTTTGGAAAAGAAAGTGTACCTTTTCTGAAATTTAATACTCATAGAAAAACAGAAAAAGTGAAACTAGAAATGTGTGACACAATGCTGATCATTTCTCGAGGTGCTGCTTCTAGGATGTGTGAGTAGGGAAGAGAGGACATTAAGGCTGCTTGCTTCATGCTGTGAGCCATTAACTGACTGCTCCAGGCTTCACTACCAACAACAGAACAGAAGGGGAGGTGGCCCTGGTGGAAGGGAGGAAAGAAAAAAAGACAGATTTATTGTCTTCTCTATAGGATCTTATTTCCATTCTACTCCAGAGCTCTTTTCTAAGACATTAAATTAGTACTTAACCCTTTACTATTTATACTCCTTACAATCTGAAAAACTGGGAAGGTATTTATATTTTGCCTTGAAACATCATTTTAAAATGTTTTACTTCTAAATGTTTATTGGATTGTACTTATAAATGTTAATTATAGCTTCCTAAAGAAAGGAATCCAGGAAACTGGATTTCTCTCCAGAGGGATTATGTAAGTTTGGTTCACTACAGTATGCATTACTAGAATTTTGAAAATGCATGGTACATAGTAAGTGTTCCACAGATGTGTTGCCTTCATGAATAAGTAGTTGCTATGTTTTGTTTGTGACAAAATTGAATAATACAGAAGGATAGAAGCCATGGTGTGTGGCATACCAGGTAGCGTGCAATGTAAGGAGTGTAATCATTTAATGCGTAATGCTTCAGTAACACTGACCATGATTTAAAACCCAGCTGACAACTGCCATAGGCCTCTGAATAAGTGAGTTAACTTTTCTAAATATGTTTTGTCAAATGCAAAGGAGAAATAACACTACTGCCAACTTCACAAATGGCGCACCAAACAGTGACACTCATACACTGAGACCTCAATAGAAATCTTATATATCAGTATCATTATTTAGAGTGGCAGAACAAAGCCCATACATAGAAGACAAAAATAATCTAATCATGAAATAAAAATGGAAGAGACCTTGTGTGAAGGAAAAGAAGTTATTCAAAATGCTTTATATGTAATAATTGACTTCAAAACCTGATTCTTCTCTATATATTTTATGACAGTAAATTCTGCATTCTCAATTATAGCATATATACCTCCAAATATAGTGTGTATATATATATATATATATATATATATATATCCAAATTCAGTATATTTATTGAAGCATGATTTAAGTGAGGATTGCTTAAAATGCAAAAGGAGGTATTATATGTTTATTCACATAGTAATAGCATGTATAAATGGGCTAGCTTTATTTATAAGTATCTACAGTTATAAGTAAAGTTAGTTATAATTCCATAACAGTGTTGGAATGGAAGCCTCATAAGGACAGGGATTTTGTCTGTTTTGTAATGGCTATTTGTCTAGTGCCTAGGGCATATCCTAATTGTGGTAGATTTGTAATAAATATTTCTTAACTAAAGTAAGTAATATAGAAGCATTATATATATTTAGATGCTTGGAAAAGAATTTTGGCGCTGCTAGTACAAATCGATCTCATGTAATCCCATGACAAAGGAAAGTTTGGTTCCCATATCTTTTGCTTAGGAAAATGACATCATCAATTTATGTTTCAGTAAGAAATGGAGGAAACAGTCATTATTTTCAGGGCCCCATTCTCTTAACTAGCAATTCTACACAGTCCTGAGGAAATTATGCCACTAGCTTGTGACTCCTCAGCAGCAGATCCCGTGTGACATTGCTAAGCACACACTGAAATACAAATACTACTTATAAAATTCAAAATCTTCATTTTCCTCTCACAGGGGCTAACCAGCCATAAGGGAACCTAGGACAACAAGGAATTCAAATACTGTCTTCTAAGTAACAACCGGGGGCCAGGCAGGGTGACCCACTCCTATAATCCCAACACTTTGGGAGGCGGAGACCAGTGGATCACTTGAGATCAGGAGTTCCAGGCCAGCTTGGCCAAAATGGTGAGACCCTGTCTTTAGTGAAAATACAAAAAAAATAGACAAGTGTGGTGGAGCACACCTGTAGTCTCAGCTACATGGGAGGCTGAAGCAGGAGAATCGCTTGAATATGGGATGCAGAGAATCGCTTGAATATGGGATGCAGTGAGCTGAGATCACACCACCACACTCTAGCCTGTACAGCAAAGCAAGACTCCATCAAAAAACAAAAACAAAAACAAAACAAACAAACAAACAAACAAAAAACAAGTAACAACCTGCGTGTTTAACTTCAAGAAAAGTTTTTATTTATGTATTTATTAGAGACAGAGTCTCATTCTGTCACCAAGGCTGGAGTGCAGTGGCACAATCATAACCCACAGTAGCCTTGAACTTCTAGGCTCAAGTGATTCTCCTGCCTCAGTCTCCCGAGTAGCTGGGACTATAGGCCCACACAACATGACCTGGCTAATTTTTTAATTTTCTTGCAGAGATGAGGTCTCACCATCTTGACCAGGCTGGTCTTGAACTCCTTGGCTTCAAGTGATCCTCCTGCCTGCACCTCCCAATAGGCTGTACAGGTGTGGGCCACTGTACCCAACCACCAAGAAAAACTTTGATAGCCACAATGATAGTCTTCAAATATTGAACTCCTGTCAAGAGAAGTATCCATTGGTCAATTTTGTACTTCGGCACTGGGAAGAACTATGATTATAAGTAAAATTGCCAAAGAAGAAAGTTTCAATTCAGTGCTAGAAAAATATTTTTTTAAGAACTAGAGTTGCCCCAGAGTTGAATAACTCATGTGGTCAGTTAATGTAGCAGTTAATTCTGAGTTTCAGATTTTCTGGGAGAGACTAGAACTGTACACATTTAAATGTCGTATATTGTTCTGAGTGGAAAATTTAAGGAGATAATTTAAGATTAATTTTATTAAAAGGAATATAGTATCTAACTATAGTACAGAACAGCTTTAACCTAACCATTGTATCTATTATTTATTAATAGGATTACAAACATTTCACACCATACATAATACACAAAACAGGCAATAATTATAGTGTGGGCACAACACGTAGCATGGGAATAAGGAGAATATAGGGTGTGAGTATCTTTAAATCTGCCATTACATCTGGTCTGGCCCAAATAGTCTTTTTGCTTATAAGTGCTCACTGTGCCCCCATTGGCACCCCTAGGAGGACACCAAGTAGGGGCGTGAGTTTACTCACCCCTTTCAGCAGCTAGGGAGAGTTATTGGGCCAGAGAGTCTGTTCTGGCCATCTCTGCATGTAAAAACCACAGAGATGCAGCTGGTTCCATCTGCATTTTTCTTACTGTCTGTATCCTCTCTGAAATTTGTGCTTCCTTGTCCCTGTTTGAGAAATCCCTGCAAGTGATAGCATCTTTGTCCTGAACCCTGGACCTCTGGCTTTCTCAGAAGATTTGCATGCTGGTCTAGGGCATATAGAAACTCTCAAACCCCTGAATATTGTCCATAGAAATACAGTCAGAGTTTGGGCGCAGTGGCTGACAACTGTAATCTCAGAACTTTAGGAGGCCAAGGTGGGTGGATCACTTGAAGTTAGGAGTTCGAGACCAGCCTAGCTAACATGGTGAAACCCCATCTCTACTAAAAATACAAAAGGTTAGCCGGGCGTGGTGGCGCACACTTGTAATCCTAGCTACTTGGGAGACTGAGGCAGGAGAATAGACATGGGATCTGGAGGTTGCAGTGAGTCAAGATTGTGCGACCGCACTGCAGCCTTGGTGACAGAGTAAGACTCCTTCTCAAAAAGAAAGAAACACAGTCAGACAGAAGCACTGCCTCCAGCTCATATCTATTTCTGCCTTCTGTGTCACTATCCCTTGCTTGATGTTAAAGAAATGTGAGTAGAGCTTTTTCTAGAGGTTGTCATCCAACATCTGGTATGCCTGGAAAGGGTGACTTGAAAATCTCAAAATCCCACATACTAAAAATAGGTGCTTCTATCTGCCTCCCCATCCTTTTCTACCCCCTTAACCTCAGAATTGCACCTCAAAAGGAGAAATATGAGGGCATTTCACTTTAATCTCATATCTTTCAACAAACTCAAACTTCAAACCAGCAATAAGGGCAGAAATTGGACACCGCCTTCTTTATGTTAAAACTATGTGATAAAGTCAGCCAGATCTGGTTCTTAATAAGGGCAACAAAAACTAGATTAAAGCAAAATGTCCAAAATATTATAGCTATGACATTTATGAACTATGAATAGAAGAAAATATTAGAACAATAGTGATATAAACAATTTCATAATCTGAGTCATATGAAATATACCACTGTTAAAAATATAAAGGAACATCTTACTTTTCCTGATACATGTGAAAACCACTTTTTTATTGTGAAGCTAACCGTGCCAGGTCACCATATTGTTTCTGGAGAGAAAATAATTTTCATCTCTTAAGATGATATTTTAATCCAATAATCACATTAAATGAACTTGTTTTGTGTGTCTCAATGCACAGTAAAATAAAAATGTGTCTTTGAGTTCTGAAATTCTTAATTTGAATTTGATAAAGTATGCATCAGATTTTAATATACATGAATCAGCCTCAATGTAAGCAGTCTTCATATAGAATGCAAGCTGTTTATTTTTTCCTGCTCTAGTTTCACGTGGTAAAATACTGTATATAGATAAACACGAATCTCCAAAGTATGAAAGGAATAATGAACATTCAAGGAAGGGCACAAAGAACTTCAAAAAAAACAATCAAATTCTCTTTGTTTCGGCTTACAGACTTAGAGTAAAAATACATACAAAATAATATAATTAACTCTTCACAATGTAATTTTAAATCTCAAAGATTAAACCGAAGCATTTTGCTTATGGACTATCTAATTCTTTGTTTACTAATTTTAAAGTAGACTTCATCAGGTTTGGTATTTTGCTTTCTGAACTAGAAAGAAAAAAATAAGCAAGCAAAGATAATAAAACGGGAGAAACCTACTTTCAAAACAATCCGAAAATGATAAACAGAGGTGGTTGTTTACCCTTGATTTAAAAAGATGAAGACAAAGAGTACATGATTGCTTTTCCAGGAAAAGCATGAGATGAAATAGACTTGAGATATAATTTTACTAGAAATCAAAGACGTACAAAGTATTCATAATTAACCACAGCTTAAATTGAACAGGTGGATACATACTCGTTAGCATGTTAGTTCATTGTATATTTAAAGTTTGTTAAACTATTTATTGCTGCTTAAAGCCAGACTCTGGAACCAAATGGTGTTTGATACCAACTCTTCATTGTCATGAGCCATGATAGTAACAGATTAATAACTACTTTGCATGGCTAATTCTGATAGATGAACTGTTACTTCAAAGGCAGCAGTAATAAAGTCTAATCAGATGTTTAGGAAATGTTTTAGATATTTCAGAGAAAGGGAAGATATAATTTATGGCCAGGAATTAAATGGCCCCAAAGTATTCAGCAGTTATAAATATTACCTTGAAAGCACAGTCAAAAAAACAAATCCTGATGAAGATAAAAAGAATATCATGCTCAAAATCACCAGCCTGGTTGTCCATGTTTATCAATGTTTACTTGGAGGAAGACCTATAATTTTTTTTGTCCTGATATGTCCTGTTAACATTTGTTATGAGTTACTTTAATGAAAACAAAGGAAGCCTAAATGTGAAATTAGGAAATAGACCCCCAAAGTGATCGAATATTCTTTGAATAGTAATCAATGTCTAACCTATTAAGATAGATGGAAATCAATGACTCAAAAAAGACTGGAGGTAAAATTAGCAAAATAAATATAAAATTCTGGCCTCCTATTTCATATAAGATGATATACCAAATAGCTGGAGTGATCTTCCACTTGAAATAACTAACAGTTTTATATACATTTTTGAAAATATCTTCAGAAATACTTCCATGATCTGATAAAAACACCCTGGCCAAAGTCAAATGGAGCATTGAATCAGACTTTCATTTTGAGGACATTTGCCAAATCAGGTAATTTGAGTGCTGATTTTTGCAGGCTTTCAGTCCTCAGAGGACAGGAAAAAAAGCCCAGGGCTCGTGCTTCCAATCAGAGAAGCGGCAGAGACTGGCTAGTCAGAAACCTTTTTCATCCTTTTCCTAAGCATAGTGGTGAACAATATTTCTTGGTGTCTCTTGAGTTAGGTAGCAGTGATGCAGCTGAGTTCTAGCCGATGTGCTATGAATGAAAGTGTCATATGTTCCTTCCAGGCCAGGACATAGCATGATTTTTCTCCCTTCAACACATCCAGTGGTCATGTGTTGAAGGTGGCAGTGTCCCAGTTTAGAAGGAAAGTGGATTACTGACTGAATGAATAGGGAAGAGCCACCATGGAGAATTCTGGTTCTCCTTAATAAGTTCTTATGCATATCTGATTTTAGTTTTCTCATTTTATGTGAAATAATTGGAATTTAGTTCTCCTAAGTCTCTTCCAGACTTGAAATTGTTGGTTTTATTTTGGTAAGAACACATAGCATGAGATCTACCTTCTTAACAGATTTTTGATGTACAATATAGTATTGTTATCTGTAGGCACAGTGTTGTACGTTAGATCTTTAGAACTACTATGTATACCTCTGACATAAAATAGACACTTGACCTTTTTGAATAAATGAGTGAGCAAATGACCCTAAAGTACCTTTCCCTGCAAAAGTGTCCTCTATAGCAGCTATTCCTCTGATTAATTAAAATTCTATTCCTTCATTGTTACCAACGGATTAAGGTGCAACTTTTAGGAAAATAATAATTGAACAAACTCACACTCTGGAGTAATGATATCAGCTCTACAGACTGATCAATATTCAGATGCTATGCACCAGCATTGCTTACAATAGTTGTTAAAGTATTGAAATATTACCATAACAGATCATAAATATCTGCAGCTTCAAACCCTCTGATATTTCTCCCCACCACCACCCTGATGTCTTTCCAGAGACCTAAGATTTTGTGATCATAGTTCCTTGATTCCACAACTAAAAGAACAATGTTTGGTATAAACATCCTTTTCCTTCTTAGCATGAAATTTATAGGCTAACCTTGCCTTTATCTCTTCTGATTTGTTGGTGCTGTCACACTAGTGGTTAAATATTTTGAATACCACTCCCGGATAGCTTGGCTAAACCGTTAAACAATATTTGTCATTTAAAATAATCTACTAAGCCTAGATGAATCTCTTAGTGCAATGTACAGGAAGTAAGACATAATTTTTTTTATAACAATGCTTCTAGATAAAGAAATATCTTAAAAGTACCCGACTGAAGAAACAAGGGGCTGTGGCTAATAGGCATTAATGAGTATTGGAGAACTTTCTGAAAAACCTCATTAGCTTCTCTCTGTATTCCTGGCCAAAAAAAAAAAAAAAAAAAAAAAAAAAGGAAGTCCTTTTCCTCTACTGCCATTCTGTCTGCTGGTATTCCTTAGGAACCCATTCTCTGGCCTCTTCTCTCACTTTATAATTATCTGTAAGGATTCTCATCCAGTTCAACTGATAAATATTTTTAGATGATCCTTACCTTTATATTTTTCACTCAAAGCTCTCAGTTCAGTATTTTAACATTGTATTGGTCATCTTCGACTGGGTTCCTACAATTTAATATTTTCAAATTACCTTTGTAGAGGCTTCTTGGTGGTCTAGTGGTTAGGATTCAGCTCTCTCAAATAACCGGTGTATTCCCAGTCTCAGTGATTGGCTTGATGATCTTCCTTGTAGACGAAACTTGAAATTGTATTTTCATGATCTCACCTTCCCTTTATTCTTCTTTCATTCCGTTATTCACCAAGTTTTCTTAATTCTGCTTCCTAAATATGTCTTGAAATCATTTTATATCTTAATTCCCACTACCACATGAGGATGTTCTAGCCATTCTGAAAAATCTTCATGCCTCTGCATATTCTATTGCTCTGCACAGAAGGCCTTTTATCCTCCCCAACACCTTTTTTCTGCCTTGCAGATGCCGCCTTTTTATCCTTTTATACTAAGTTCAAAGGTCATCGTTTTAGAAATCTGTCTTGACTACTATTTTCCCCTGGAAGTCATTTGATAAACATCTCTATTACTGCACTTAACAAATTTTATTGTAATGAATTCTGAACTAAGCTGACATTTCCTATACTCTAAGCCACTTTATCCAGTAAAATTGAATTATTTGGCAACAGTTTATCCAGGTTTTCTAATAGTCCAATCAGATGACATAAGAATTAGCGTGGCTGGAAGACGATAGCTGGAAAGATGCTGGAGATACATGTACAAACAATGGAGAAGAGAGGGGCAAGCAAGTTTATCAAATCAAAATAGCTTCATCTGGCCAGAGCGTAAAACACAAAGGGGAAAGGCAATAAAGAAGTGTAGGGGAAAATATAGAAGAGAAAAATGACAGTTACCCAATGCTGGGAAGGGTAGCGAGGGCGTGGGAGGTAGTGGTGACGGTTAATGGGTACAAAAATACAGTTAGAAAGAATGAATAAGATCTAGCACATGATAGCACAACAGAATGAATATAGCCAGCAATAATTTATTGTATATTTAAAAATAACTAAAAGAGTAGAACTGGAATATTCCTAACACAAAGAAATGATAAATGCTTGAGGTGAGGGACACCCCATTACTCTGATGCGGTTATTACACATTGTATGCCAGTATCAGAATATCATATGTATCCCATGAATATATTCACCTATTATATACCCATAATAATTAAAAATTTTAAAGATTATGAATGAATAAATATGTATGAAGTACTTGAAACAGTGCTTGGCACACAGTGTTATATGAGTTTATTGAGTAAATAAATAAGACACATTTTATATTTACCTCCTAATAAAAGAAAAATAGAGAGGACTTATTTGAATACGTATGAAAAGTTAAAGATATGGACGTTGTGTTGGAAATTGGTGAGAAATTAGTAGAAGATTTTGTTAGCAAGAGAACTATATGATCTTGCTTATTAGAAATATCTGTCAGGCAGCATAGTGTTGGAATAGATTGGAGAGGCATGATAATAGGAACAAGGAACAATAATCCAGGTCAGATAGATGGGTGTGTGCTCAAATGTCACAGCTGATAGAAAGAGAAAAGAAGATTCAAAGGCCCTTTAGATATAGTATTGACAGATCATGGTGTTTGGATGGGGAGGGTAAAAGAGAGGAAGGAACTTAGAATACGCCTGTGATTCTGGCTTGGATGACTGGATGTAATAGACTTATTAATGAAAATTCGAAAAACAGAGATGGGGCTGGGTGCCATGGCTCACGCCTGTAATCCCAGCACTTTGGGAGGCCGAGGCAGGCGGATCACGAGGTCAGGAGATCAAAATCATCCTGGCTAACATGATGAATCCCGTCTCTGCTAAAAATACAAAAAATTAGCCGAGCGTGGTGGTGGATGCCTGTAGTCCCAGCTACTCGGGAGGCTGAGGCAGCAGAATGGTGTGAACCTGGGAGGCGGAACTTGTAGTGAGAGGAGATCGCGCCACTGCACTGCAGCCTGGGCGAGAGAGCAAGACTCTGTCTCAAAAAATAAATAAATAAATAAATAAAAATAAAAATAAAAAATAAAATAAAAAACAGAGCTGGATACTTTGGCAAGGGTGGAAATGGATGGGTAGTAATATTGATTTAGATCTAAAGATTTTGAAGGACATATAGGGGATGCACGGGAGGGATCCAGTAGGCAGTTGAATGTGTATGAACTTAAAGCGTAAGAGAGAGTTCTGGTGTGGGTTAGGAAGATTTGAAACGTATCAGCCTATTGGTGGTGTTTAAAGGAATAACTGTGGACAAGATGATCCAGGAAGCAAGTATGAGGTGAAAAGCCAATCACTCCTGTTTGTTGAATTAAAGGAAATCAAGGATCAGTTCTGAGCTGAGGTGAGGAATAGAAACTCAAGTGGACACAATTAAGAATCATATAAGGCCGGGCGCGGTGGCTCAAGCCTGTAATCCCAGCACTTTGGGAGGCCGAGACGGGCGGATCACGAGGTCAGGAGATCGAGACCATCCTGGCTAACACGGTGAAACCCCGTCTCTACTAAAAATACAAAAACTAGCCGGGCGAGGTGGCGGGCGCCTGTAGTCCCAGCTACTTGGGAGGCTGAGGCAGGAGAATGGCGTAAACCCGGGAGGCGGAGCTTGCAGTGAGCTGAGATCTGGCCACTGCACTCCAGTCCGGGCGACAGAGCGAGACTCCACCTCAAAAAAAAAAAAAAAAAAAAAAAAAAAAAAGAATCATATAAAGCAGGCCTGGTCCATAGTGGGAAAAGTATCACAGAGTACAAACAAAAGAATGAGAATGTGTCCTGCACTCTATTTTTCTTTTATTTTACTCAATCCCTTCTATTAAAGTGAAATTTTGTCACCAAATGAATCCAGGTTCCATATACCTGGTATTGTGCTCTCAGTAAGAAGAAAATGTGTATGTCAACCTTAAGCCTATCTACTCAAATTCCTTCTTCATACTCAGGGATGACTACATTATTTGTGAGAATTGGAGCATACTGAAAATGTAGGCTCCCCAGTTCCAAAAGCTGGAAAAATATGCCATGAAAGGTAATAAAAGGTACCTTTTCCTATCTTCCACGATCTCTTCCTCTATTTTGATTTTTTAAAATGTCATATTTAATGTAGCTTTTAAAATAAAAATATTTGTTTTAAAATATTATTTTACCATTCAACTCTATACTGTGTAATACCAGTTTTAAGTGCAAATATAAGAGCATGTAACTCACCTGCAGAATCACCAAAATTATACAATTTGTATTTCATAGCTTGGACATGCATATGTCTTTCATTCTTACCAGAAAAGTAGAAACACAGCACAAAACTAGTTTTTTATTTTATTTCCTGATACATGCATGTTTTTTCAACACTATCTTCTTTTGCTTTACTGATTAGTAAGGATGAAAGAAAGGAAAGGAAGTATGGTCACCTTATCTTACTTTTGTTTCTATGTTGTCATTTTTAGGTGCAAATACTCTTTTGTACTCACTTTGAGACTTGCTGAACTCTCATGCTCCCTGGCTGCACCACAATTCTGTTTATATGGCATCATAAATGTTATATGATAATGAGGCAACAAGGAAAGACTGATAGGCATACATATTATACATATCTTCTTTGCTCAAATTCATGTTTCATTGTCCCATCAGATTTCATTTACAAAACCCAAGCTCAAACATAAAATTATTAAAATTTTAAGCCAGAAATAACAGAGCATTAAGCAAAGCATGACTTCAGTTGCATATGTAGTGTTAATGGGACATAAATAAAACTATATGTTAATAAATGCAAGCTAGTCATCTTCTATTACACACCTTTCTCAATCACACAGCATTTTCTTTAAAGTGACAGCAAAAGTTGTCAGCTTTGTTTGGTTTCACCATTTGTGAGATATATCCTTTCTGTAGACTTCTCTGCCACTAGAGGGAAAGATAATTTGTGTTCTGCTGCAATTTGTTATGTAGGAGCTAGGGAGGGACAGAGAATAATGTACATTTGTATAGAGAGATGAAGCAGCAAATGCTCTTCATGAGAAGTTTTAACATTTTGCATTTATCCTTGATATGTGCCTTTTTAAACATGAAATTCTTTTGAAACAGATGAAGGCTCCAATAGTACCATTATCTAAATCTGTATTTGCTTGTCATTGTCACACAATAGCTTTTCATTTACTGCGATGCTGAAGAAAGAGAAAGGAGAAGGTTGAATCAATTTATTAGGGCCAGGTACATATGTGGATTTTCTAAAACTCTCAGAATTTCTACCATAATGCCTTACCTTGCAGAAAAGTCATTTCCATATCTGTCATATTTGCATTTTTTTGTGATTCTGATCTTATACTTCCTTGGTAAATAAATGATTTTCAAACCACAAAGAAAACCTACATCTAGGAATATAACGATCTACCATTTGAAGAGCTCTGGTGTTAGAGTTTGGCAAAACAATTATTTGAACTCCAACTGTCTTTGGCAGAATGTGGAATATGTGTAGATTATTCTATGTAGTGGGAAACCTAAGTCTGTGTCTCAGATGAGACTGAATGAAGAGGTTTACACCAACAGATTTGTCCACCAATAAATGATTTTATAAGACCCTTTTTTTGTTGTTGTTTTTTTTACAGAACGTGCTGAAGATCACAGTGCTATTAAGTTGAGCTTAGACTTGATTCTAGACGGACTCCAAATGTTACATTTAAAAGCCACTCTTTTTTATTTTGTTTTGGTACAAAGATTCATTGACCATTATTCTCTCCTTATGGAATTGTACTATATAATTACTTGGCAACAATATTTTAATGGTACCATCTGTTTTGTGCTTTTTTTTCTACTGGTGGCTGAGTCCATATCCCCATAAAATACTCCTTGCAAGCTGTGCTTCATTTCCTAGCGGTTGCTTGGTCTCCACCTACACAGTGGAAAAGAATGAAATGGCTTGAGGAAATAGATGATTGCACTTATACTGGTCAAATTACTAAAGAATCAATAAGGCCAACTCTGTAAAGTTATTGACTGGCAGGCTCATCTGAGCCCATAACTTTACTTCCAACCAATGTTTCAAGGAATGCTGGATCCAGGACTATCTGTAGAAGCTAAGAATCATTATAGTGCTGAGAAAAGCAACACAAGATTATTGTATTCAAGTTATTCAGTGTTTTTGAGTCATCCAGTCATTTGCTTATATTGCAGATAGGATGCTCCTTCATCAAGTCTATTCTGTCTCTTTAGTGCTTTTGAGAAGGAATTGAGGATGAGCAATCTGCCATTTCCTGCGCACCTAAATTTATCTCATTTATCTATTTTTTAATAAGCTGATATAGTAAAAGAAAGATTACTAATACAGAAGAGTCTTAGCTACTGTGAGACTTAGAGAACATTAAGTTTTAAATTTCATTATTTTTCATTTTAAACACTTAGATAAGAATTTTTTTCCATCTGCATTTTTTTTTTTTATTTTCTATTTCAGTGTACTTCTGGAGATTAAGTTCTTAGCAAAGACATCATTTATTTAGTATTATCAGTACAAATCACTAGATGCATCAAATAAAATTGAATTTTGAGTTACAAAGACAAGATGGGGTAGGGTAATTGTACAAAGCTAAAGTAGAATTAATTCCATTATTTAAAAAATACTAGTGAATTTCTGTAGCTAGTTTATTATTTAAAAGGCAAAAATATATACAATTTGATAATCTCATTCCCATAGAAGTCACTCACATCTCAGTTGTTATCCCAGTCAACAGAATGTGTTTGAACTAAGTTATTCATTATGAAATGCAAATAGAATGAGTTATCTATCTGTAACTCAAAGGATATATAGATAATCTTTGGCACATATTTTCACAGTTAAACAATACCAGATAAAATGCATATTCTGTTCCACTTGGGAAAACTGTGTGGATAATTCATGAGTTGTAAAACACAGGCCATGAGCATTCCTTTTGGGATTGACAAGGAAACAAGAATTGTGAAACATAAGTCATGATTATTAATTCCATAAAGCCTAAAATGTGTACAGTAATCAATATAGATAAGGTAATATCATTGAATACTTAAGATTAAAATTATTTGGAAAACCACAAATGAAAAATACAAAAAATAAAGTTTTCCACGTTGTCTCGAGTCTTAAAAAAAAGTTTGTTTACTTCAAGAGATAAAAATGGCAATAGCTAAACAAATATAATTTTGTTAGTTTTACCTTTATTAGCCCAAATTCAATTTCTTTGATGACAATGCTAAAAAATTGTGTTTTCAGTGAAATTGGTGTTCTGTGTCCTCCAACTCCCCCTCTACCTTTGCTTTTTGGAAAGGTTCCTTTCCCCTGTCCTCTGTGAAGTCATAGCACTCAAAAAGATACTGGAGCAATCTCCTTAGGAAGGGCTCATTCTGCTGTCTACAATTGGGACACTTGTTAGCCCTCTTTAATGGGATAAAATATGGGTTCATTCTGTATCCTGTTGGCATTTCTCTAATACAGCTGTTATTAATAAATTTTGGGCTCATAAGTAAATTGATATTAGTGTGGATCATAAGCCAGTAGTATCACTGTCACCTGGGAACTAGCTGGAAGGGGAACATCACATACCGGGGCCTATCATGGGGAGGGGGGAGGAGGGAGGGATTGCATTGGGAGTTATACCTGATGTAAATGACGAGTTGATGGGTGCTGACAAGTTGATGGGTGCAGCACACCAACATGGGACAAGTGTACATATGTAACAAACCTGCACGTTATGCACATGTACCCTAGAACTTAAAGTATAATAATAATAATAATAAAAACCATTTGACAATTAAAAAAAGAAAAGAAATGCATATTCTTAGGCATCAACCTGGTCTACCGAACCTGAATCTGCATTTTAACAAGATTTGTATATACATTAACATTTGAGAACACTTAGTCTATACCAGAATGGTATTAACACTGAATGATGGCCAAGAAAAAATAAAATGCCCAGTTGCAAAAATACCTCAGTCTAAAGAAAGGATGTATATGGTGACAGTATGAGGTTCTATGTCAGAGCAGGTGAAGCTAATGGCTGTTTAGGACTGTAGCACTAGCATATCATACAGTCATCATTTTCTTAGTCTTTGACAAAATTTATTCCTTATTTCACTGGAAAAAGTTTACATCGTAATGCAAATTTAAAAAGGATTTAAGGAACATTACATATATTTGCAATGATAGAGAGAGAAAAAGGGGAAAGGGAGAGATTATGAGAAACTTTTATTTAAGCACTAGCAGAATTTTGACCTCTTAGAAATCAAACAATGGAAGTATGGCTTTGCCTTTAACTTCTGAGGTTAGAGCAGAAATGTAATTTTCCAACCTCTCATCATTTCTGTAACCTTTCTGAATTCAGTTTAGAACTGAGTATATTTCACTACTTTCTTAGGAAAGGATCTAATCAATATTTGAAGGAATTTGAGCATCTAATTCTCATATCCTTTTGATGCCTTATTTTCTATTATAGCTGTGCCCTAAATAGTTGTTAAATATTTAGCTGTACATGGTAATTTATATTTTTGACAAACTTACTACGTAATTATCGTTCATGTGATCTTTGGATCAGATTTTGAAATACTGTGAAGATTAAGCATCAGAATCAACCCTAAGATTTTCAGGGTAAAAATATAACAATTTTAAAAATGTGTAAATCATAGTTTTTTATGTGACTGAAACTTTATCATCTCCAATTCCAGTTTACCTTGTAAGTTTTATTTTTAATATAGTAAAATTCTCCCCCTTTCTGCAATTTTTTGCAGTGTAAATTGTACTTATTAAGGTTGAAAATATTTTAAGTTTTTACCAATTGTCTTTTGTTTTATACTTTAAGTTTTTCTTATTAATATCTATAGTTATTTCTAATTTTTATCTCATAAAATCTGCTTGAATTTAATTTTTAAGACATTCCAATTTTTATTTTGACTATAGCAGCAATTTAGTCAATTTCTAATATATTTCATAAGAATAATCTTCCAAACATTTCCAGAAAAGCCTTAAAATCCTAATAAGATTTATTTGGAACAGGTCAGTTGAGGTTTTTCTCATGATCATCATGTTAGGTCTGTCATAATGGAAAGCATCCCATTTGAGGAAAGTCCTCCTTATTCTTTGTGAATTTTAGAAATTTTATCTCTGAATCCTTTGGAATGAAAAAAATCTTAGGCAGACTGGCAAATAACAATTTTTTCAGAATTAGAATCATTTACCATAAATTAACACTGAATATAAAGACAATGCTTAATTAAATTGTATATATTTAAATACATTTATTGAAGAATTAATGCTTAATTAAATGTTATAATTTTCATGCCTTGCTATTCATGATATAGAAGCTCCTTTAAAATATAATAAACATGTCAGCTTACTGCATAGTAATTTCTTCAATTTGTTGAGATTTAAATAAAGATAGGCATGTGTTAGAGAGGAATAAAAATACTGTGCTTCAGCTCAGTAGCTTCCTTCTTGTGTTTTCTTTATGTAGGTGTGTGTTTGTATATTCCTTTTTAACAACTTTCTAATTTAATAAAATCCTATCTGTCAGCTTAGCAACCCATAATTTATCATTATGCAACTGGATTAATGAATTTATTTTACAGGTACATCATCAACCTGGAATCATTTTTGTCTGTTACATACATTTTACCTGTAGAATTCCTTGAAATGTTAAAATGTGCTATCTGGAGAAGGATATACTAGAAAGAATGATGACTGTACCAATAATTAGAAAGAAGCAAGAATTTTGAAGGAAATATGAGGAGTTCCATCTTCATCATGGTCAAATAAGAAAGCTCATGGAACACCCAAGAGGCAGTATGAGACAGCTCAAGACACAATATTGAATGAGTGCAAGATTAAATGAAGAGGAAAGAGAAGGGCTGGCTCACAGAGGAATAAAAGCACTTATTGCATTTTCTAGAGCATAGTAGTTTTAGCACCTCTTTTGAATCTGCTGCTTTCTGTTTTATACATTTACTTTAAAACACATCTGGGAAGTATCCTCTTTTTTAAAAAATCAAAAATATTCTATGGTAAATAATATACACATTCTTTTCAGGCTGTGTGCATACATTTGTTGTAAACAAATATCTTAGAATTAATATTAACATTTTTCCATCAAGATGTATTATCTAAATACATACACAAATTACATGTGTATTTATCATCCCCACAATGTGATTTAATCTTTTACATGCATTCATCTAAAAACATTATGTAGCATATAAACCAAAATATCAAGAGTGGTTATCTCAAGGCAGTAAGATCATAAATGCCTTTATTTTCTGCTTCTGATTTTTGTGTGCATGCATATACATACACACACACACACACACACACACACATATATTTCATATATATTTTCTCTCTCTCTTTTAAATAGAGACAGAGTCTTGCCATCTTGCCAAGGCTGGTCTCAAATTCCTGGGCTCAAGTGATCTTCCCACCTCAGTCTTCCAAAGTGCTGGGATTACAGGTGTGAGTCACTGCACTGATCAGTTCTTTTTTTTTTTTTAACTTAACAAGAGAAAAAAAAGTAGCAGAATTTTTTTTAAAAAAGTAGTTCAAAGTAGACATTTCTTATGACTGTATATTTTTTTTAATGGGCTATCATTAAATATTTAAGCAAATAAAAGAATTAAAACCATATGAAATTTTAAGTACTTAAGGAACAATGTCATGCAACATTGGTAGGAGTGGCTACTAGCTGTGGAAACTAAATGTGGGCAGAAAGAATAGACTGTGGCTTAATATGGAGGCTACCTGCAAATGCCCCTGTAACATAACTAGTACTGGACAGAATGTAAGAGTTATGAGTTTGGGATGACCAACGTGGAGACTCAGAATACATTATATGGATTTTTAGATTAATACAGAAGTTATAGTGTGGAATCAGAATCCCTCCTTAGGTAATTGCCCCACTCCTATCCCTCTTCACATTGTCTTATAGTTACCTATTAAGTTAGCTCTCTTTATCCATGGACTGTAAGTTCATCACACATGAACTTGGTTTTGTTTACTGTGCTTGGTATATAAATGGGGCCTTAGTATATTCTGGCTAGATGAGAGATGTATAAAAGGTGAAACACCAAGCCCAGAAAAAAAAAAAAAAAAAAAGTAATTTAGAAAATAAAATAAACAGAGGGAAATACCAAACAATACAGATGGCTCAACAGAAATTGTAGAAGGCAGCATAAATAGGTTTTAAGAGCAGGACTTTGGGACTAAGATAACTCTGGTTTGATTTTCTTCTCCATGAGAATGAAGAGCAGTTGTAACGGGCCGAAGTGAGTAAGGATAGCAGCTCTGAGTAGTGGCATCAGAAAAGCCTCTAAGTTTTATTACAAGACAAATTACACTCAGAATATAACAAGGCTCATTCCTGGCAATAATTTTTTAAAACACAGCTGAGATAGTCATAAAATATGCAGTTATTTTTAATTTAGGAACAAAACCGGGACCTTTAAAAATTTATGCTTCTCTGATTTTTGTCCTTCCAACATTAGTCTAGAAATAAGTTTATTGAGAAGTCAGCTGTTTTTAGACTCTATGTTGACTTTTAATAGTATCAAATGAATGATAGAAAAAAAAAGTTATCCTTGTTTGAGGAATCTAGCTTTGGGAGAAAAGTGATAAAATCTGCTTTAATTTTTTCCTTTCATTTTTCAGATGTCGTTTTAGAAAAACACTTAGGGAGGAAAGACTGTGAGTGATTTTTGTTTTTGTGCCACAGCACAGACACTTACGTGACAATTGGAGTAAATAAAGTAAGCTTTGACTGCTCTTCTCTAATTCATATGTGCCTCTGATATTGATGTGTTAAGGAAAATAACATATCTGCAACCCCTTTCCAGAGAGACACTATGACGTAAGAGTTCAGAGTATGAGCACTGTTACTTCACACACCTGTGTTCATATCCTTGCTTAGCAGGAAGACCCTGGACAAGTTTTTCAGTTTCTCTGAAGGCTGCATTCTCATCTGGAAGACGGAGATAATAACTTCCTCATAGGATTGTTGGGATAATTTTGCAAAGGTTTTAACACAGTGCTTAATACACAGCAATTGCAAAGAAATATAAATTATTTTGTTATTATTTTGTAAGCAGATACCACATCGACTGTGAATCCTCAGACTTGGCAACTTACAATTGGCGGAAGGAGAGGAAAGGAAAAAGAGAGAGCAATGTCATAGTAGGTTGTCATTTTTTCTTTAAATTCATACTGCAAAGAGAAGAAAAGACCAGGAGCCTGAGAAGAAGACCCTAAATATAGCCAGAGTCAAGGTTATTAATAGAGTGTGGGATTGCTGGAGACTAGAATAAATGAATTGAAGACAGAGAGGACACAGGAAAAAAGATATCCAAGAATCCTCTTTGTCATTTACCTCCCCGACTTTCATTCCGGGTGGCTTAACAGTAGTGAAACTGAAGAGAGTAAATGAAAGGAGGGAACTGTTGACAGCAGAGAATAGGAAAACTTGGTGTGCCTGTTACGACTCTTCCCTAAGAGCAGAGTCCCAAAGGAGAAGGCATGAAGCAGAATGTTTTAGTTTTGCGCTAACTTGCCTTTCTCTCAGAGCATCTGCTTTTTTGTATCAGAGCAGAGTTTTATTAACAGTAGTAGCCACTTAACATAAATGAACATTCCATAATTAAAAGGACTCCCTTTAATTAAAAATACTGTGCAGACAGGAGGTGCTTCTTAAAGTCTGGAAGACTGATGGACTGCACAAAACCACCTATTAGAACCACAAATAGGGAGCAGAAATTTAAACACTTAAAATTTGAGTAATGTCATTTGCATTTATTAATACTCAACCCATATTGGATTGAATATCTATATTGTTAAAATACTAGGAGTGGAGAATATTACCAAATTAAAAGTGTTTTAAAGCACTAAATCATATGTATAGGCACTTGTAAAATAAGGCATTATGTTGTAAAATACTAGTTGTACCTTTTAGGTAAAAGGAGCAAATGAAAGGTGAATGGGATTCATATAACCTACAGTCTTCATGATTCCCACATGGAAAGAGACAGAATTGGAGCTAGGATTTAAACACTAACATACATGAGTAAAGATAAAGTGAATGAAAAAAATGTAGTGTACTGTAATTTGTTAGCTAAAAATTTTAATATCTATCTACTGTGTTTCTTATGCTGTAGATACTTTAAGGGTAAACATTTACATTTTCTCAAACCCCAACATCTAAAGTGGGTAGAAGGAGTTATAGCTGCTGGTCTGCTCTCTCTTACTCCCTTCGTTTGGCGAATATCACCTGTGGGAAAGAAAAGAAATCAGGTGACCTGGGTCTATTCTCCTTGTCAGTTCGACATCCAGGAAAATGGACTAAGAATATTTGGAGAAAGAGACCTTATCTCTGCAATGCTGTCCGCACGATGTGCTGGTGAAGAATAATGAAACTTAGTAAACATAATCCTGGATCGGTAAGGCATGGTCATCTGTCAGGAATGCCACACATAAACTATAGAACTATCTGGAGTATAAAATGAAGATATTTCAGAATGTAAACAATCACTGCTTTATGAGGAATCCCGGAAGCCTCATGTGGGGGATATAATCTCTTCTGGCCCGAGCTGCTTGTCAGACATGAGAAGAAAGAACCTGGGGAAACGCCCTTGATGTCTGTTCTCTCTGTGCTTGGTCTGAGGCTTTCCTTGTCTGTCTCCTTGAAATAAGTACTAGGTTACTGCTGAGTAAGGTCTCTGATTCTTGTGCTGCTTTGACAATCTAAACTAGTGTGCTAGCTCATAGGTTACTGGATATGATCTGGGCTCCACAAAGCAGATGCTTTGTAATGAGCCTTAAATTTGTAGTCCATTAAGTCAGGAGAGAGGCAGTGCATTGATAATTATTTTACTAATCCATTTACCACTACAATTAATGGGAGCAAGTTGTATGCATGGTGGTGGTGAGAGAGGATAAATCTTGTACGTTTCATAAGAGAGGTAGTGAAAGTGACAGCAAGAAGAGAAAATAACATCAGAAAGGGAACGTAAAAATTGTTGGAATTCCAGCTTTGTTCTGAGACACAGCAAGCAATTGTTGTTTCTCATTATTTTAAAAGAAATTGTGTCTTTTTAAAGTTACTCTTGAATTGCTTCAGTGACAAATTCATACTCTACAGGGAACCCCATCCCTTGTTTCACGGCTCCAGTTGTTGCACAGTTATATTGATACAGATCTGTCTCCAAAGGGATTCCATCCAGCAGCCTGCTCCTTGGTGCTAATTTTTATTTTGACTTCAACAACTATCCAATCTGTCAGAGTATGCTAGTCTCCTGGTTTTTGTTGTCTTAATTATTTTAGCAGTTCTCCATAACGTTTATAAAAGTCTATATTGCATCCTGAGGTCTCTTCTCTGAATGTGCTCAAACTTGGGTAGGCTCCTTTTTTTAAAATAGATATTAGGTTTCTCTGCAACACAACCACCACCACCAACAGAAAACAGAAGGAAAGGAAATAAAATAGAAATGAAGGATGAGCCTATAGATTAAAATACACTAAAAAGAAAAACCTAACACATAGTAATGCATGTACCTTATTTGGATACTGCTTCAAATGAGCCACAGAATTAATTTATATATGAGTTATGTGAAAATTTGAACATTAACTGAAAGCTTGATGATATTAAGAAATCGTTTTTTATAGGTATGATTTTAGCATTTGAATGATGTTTTTAAATTTCTTATATTTTAGAGATGCATTCTGAAAAATTTTATAGATGAAATGTATAAGATGTTTGAGATTTGTTTCAAAGTAACATAGGGTGGTGGTGATGAGTATATAAATATAAATATATATATGGCTGGGTGCAGTGACTCACGCCAGTATTCCCAGCACTTGGGGAGGACGAGGCAGGTGAATCACTTGAGGTCAGGGGTCTGAGACCAGCCTGGCAAAAAAACCATCTCTACTAAGAATATAAAACTTAGCCAGGTGTGGTGGTGCACTCCTGTAATCCCACCTACTTGGGAGGCTAAGGCATAAGAATCATTTGAACTCATGTGGCAGAGTTTGCGGTGAGCCGAGATTGAGATCACACCACTGCACTCCAGCATGAGCAACAGAGTGAGACTCTATCTCGAAAGAAAGAAAGGAAAGAAAAGAATGAAAAGAAAGAAAAGAAGGAAAGAAAGACTTTTGTTAATATTTGAAATTCACCATAACAAAAAGCATCATTAAAAAGTTTTACATGAAATCTCATTAGATAGGGACAGTTGTCTCTCACTGATTTTATTACTAGCTATATGTCTTACTTCAAGAAAGCAGCTAAAAATTATGTGTGTGTGTGTGTATATATATGTTTAGTTAGTCGAAAGAATGAACAAATACATAAAAAATATATCACTACCAGTAGAATGTACTATTAATAAGAAATCATGGGATTCCATAAGTTAATTTATTAGTTATATAAATAAATAATAATCATCTCTTTTAAAATTTAAACATGGGCAATTGGAGTTGACTCTATTTTGGCTATTTCTTAGCTCTTAGCAAAAATAAAAACAGATTCTTTAGCTTCAACTTAAGATCTTATAGAAAAAGAGAAACAGAAACGTGACTAGAGATACTCATTTTTTAAGGAATCAAATTTTATATGAAAGCTATTACATATATAATTTCCAGGGTTACTTCTTAAATCAACACAGTTTCTGGCATAAAAATACTTTCGCTGGCATAAAAATACTTTCTGGCATAAAAATATAATCACCAGTGCTGAAAATGTGGTCCATTGTGCCCATGAAAGCTGCTGCATTTGGCTCTGAGCAAAAGGACACCGGTAGGATAACAATTAAAATAAAAAGTTAATATTTTATTTACCATCTTAGTTTTAGGTCAATTTTCAAACTATAGAACAGAGCATTATTTAAATATTCCCTCAGATGGCTAGGGGATCATTCAATGGCTTCAAGTACTATTTTTTAAAAAAACAATGAAAGGGGCGGAGCAAGATGGCCAAATAGGAACAGCTCCAGTCTCCAGCTCCCAGCACGAGCGACACAGAAGATGGGTGATTTCTGCATTTTCAACTGAGGTACCGAGTTCATCTCACTAGGGAGTGCCGGACAATCGGTACTGGTCCATGGGTGCAGCCCGACCAGTGAGAGCTGAAGCAGGGCAAGGCATCTCCTCACTAGGAAAGCGCAAGGGGGAAGGGAATCCCTTTTCCTAGCCAGAGGAACTGAGACACAAAACACCTGCAAAATTGGGTAACTCCCACCCCAATACTGCGCTTTACCAAGGGTCTTAGCAAACGGCACACCAGGAGATTATATCCCACACCTGGCCGGGAGGCTCCCACACCCACAGAGCCTCCCTCATTGCTAGCACAGCAGTCTGCGACTTAACCTCTAAACGCAAGGCAGCAGCGAGGCTGGGGGAGGGGCACCCGCCATTGCTGAGGCTTAAGTAGGTAAACAAAGCCACTGGGATGCTCGAACTGGGTGGAGCCACAGCAGCTCAAGGAGGCCTGCCTGTCTCTGTAGACTCCACCTCTGGGGACAGGGCACAGCTAAACAACAACAACAACAAAAGCAGCAGAAACCTCTACAGATGCAAACGTTCCTGTTTGACAGCTTTGAAGAGAGCAGTGGATGTCCCAACACGGAGGTTGAGATCTGAGAACGGACAGACTGCCTGCTCAAGTGGGTCTCTGACCCTTGAGTAGCCTAACTGGGAGACATCCCCCACTAGGGTCAGACCGACACCCCACACCTCACACAGCGGGGTACACCACTCAGACGAAGCTTCCAAAGCAAGAATCAGACAGGTACACTCGCTGTTCAGCAATATTCTATCTTCTGCAGCCTCTGCTGTTGTTACCCAGGCAAACAGGGTCTGGAGTGGACCTCAAGCAATCTCCAACAGACCTACAGCTGAGAGTCCTGACTGTTAGAAGGAAAACTAACAAACAAGGACACACACAACAAAACCCCATCAGTATGTCACCATCATCAAAGACCAGAGGCAGATAAAATCACAAAGATAGGGGGGAAAGCAGGGCAGAAAAGCTGGAAATTCAAAAAACAAGAGCACATCTCCCCCTCCAAAGGAACACAGCTCATCACCAGCAACGCATCAAAGCTGGACAGAGAATGACTTTGACGAGTTGAGAGAAAAAGGCTGCAGTCCATCAAACTTCTCAGAGCTAAAGGAGGAATTACTACCCAGTGCAAAGAAACTAAAAATCTTGAAAAAATAATGGAAGAATAGATAACTAGAATAATCAATGCAGAGAAGGTCATAAACGAACTGACAGAGATAAAAACCATGACACGAGAAATATGTGACAAATGCGCAAGCTTCAGTAACCAACTCAATCAACTGGAAGAAAGAGTATCAGCGACTGAGGATCAAATGAATGAAATGAAGTGAGAAGAGAAGTCTAAAGAAAAAAGAGGAAAAAGAAATGAATAAAGCCTTCAAGAAGTATGAGATTACGTGAAAAGACCAAATCTACG
The DNA here is from genome assembly GCF_009764315.1 of Trachypithecus francoisi. NCBI lineage: Eukaryota > Metazoa > Chordata > Mammalia > Primates > Cercopithecidae > Trachypithecus > Trachypithecus francoisi. The sequence continues at coordinate 91,926,209 of NW_022681454.1, forward strand.
TTTGATTGGGGTGCCTGAAAGTGACGGGGAAAATGGAACCAAGTTGGAAAACACTCTTCAGGATATCATCCAGGAAATTTCCCCAACCTAGTAAGACAGGCTAACATTCAAATTCAGGAAATACAGAGAACGCCACAAAGATACTCCTCGAGAAGAGCAACTCCAAGACACATAATTTTCAGATTCACCAAAGTTGAAATGAAGGAAAAAATCTTAAGGGCAGCCAGAGAGAAAGGTAGGATTACCCACAAAGGGAAGCCCATCAGACTAACAGCAGATCTCTCGGCAGAAACTCTACAAGCCAGAAGAGAGTGGGGGCCAATATTCAACATTCTTAAAGAAAAGAATTTTAAACCCAGAATTTCCTATCCAGCCAAAGTAAGTTTCATAAGTGAAAGAGAAATAAAATCCTTCACCGATAAGCAAATACTTAGAGATTTTGTCACCACCAGGTCTGCCTTACAAGAGACCCTGAAGGAAGCCCTAAACATGGAAAGGAACAACCGGTACCAGCCATTGCAAAAACATGCCAAAATGTAAAGACCATTGATGCTAGGAAGAAACTGCATCAACTAACGAGCAAAATAACCAGTTAATATCATAATGACAGGATCAAGTTCACACATAACAATATTAACCTTAAAGATAAATGGACTAAATGGTCCAATTAAAAGACACGGACTGGCAAACTGGACAAAGAGTCAAGACCCATCAGTTTGCTGTATTCAGGAGACCCATCTCACATGCAGAGACATACATAGGCTCAAAATAAAGGGATGGAGGAAGATCTACCAAGCAAATGGAGAACAAAAAAAAGCAGGGGTTGCAATACTAGTCTCTGATAAAACAGACTTTAAACCATCAAAGATCAAAAGAGACAAAGAAGGCCGTTACATAATGGTAAAGGGATCAATTCAACGGGAAGAGATAACTGTCCTAAATATAAATGCACCCAATACAGGAGCACCCAGATTCATAAAGCAAGTCCTTAGAGACTTACAAAGAGACTTAGACTCCCATACAATCACAATGGGAGACTTCAACACCCCACTGTCAACATTAGACAGATCAATGAGACAGAAAGTTAACAAGGATATCCAGGAATTGAACTCATCTCTGCACCAAGTGGACCTAATAGGCATCTACAGAACTCTCCACCCCAAATCAACAGAACATACATTCTTCTCAGCACCACATCGCACTTATTCCAAAATTGACCACATAATTGGAAGTAAAGCACTCCTCAGCAAATGTAAAAGAACAGAAATTATAACAAACTGTCTCTCAGATCACAGTGCAATCAAGCTAGAACTCAGGACTAAGAAACTCAATCAAAACCGCTCAACTACATGGAAACTGAATAACCTGCTCCTGAATGACTACTGGGTACATGATGAAATGAAGACAGAAATAAAGATGTTCTTTGAAACCAATGAAGACAAAGATACAACATACCAGAATCTCTGGGACACATTTAAAGCAGTGTGTAGAGGGAAATTTATAGCACTAAATGCCCACAAGAGAAAGCAGGAAAGATCTAAAATCGACACTCTAACATCACAATTAAAAGAACTACAGATGCAAGAGCAAACACTTTCAAAAGCTAGCAGAAGGCAAGAAATAACTAAGATCAGAGCAGAACTGAAGGAGATAGAGACACAAAAAACCCTCCAAAAATTCAATGAATGCAGGAGTAGGTTTTTTGAAAAGATCAACAAAATTGATAGACCGCTAGCAAGACTGCTAAAGAAGAAAAGAGAGAAGAATCAAATAGATGCAATAAAAAATGACAAAGGTGATATCACAACCAACCCCACAGAAATACAAACTACCATCAGAGAATACTATAAACACCTCTATTCAAATAAACTAGAAAATCTGGAAGAAATGGATAATTTCCTAGACCCTTACCACTCTCCCAAGACTAAACCAGGAAGAAGTTGAATCCCTGAATAGACCAATAGCAGGCTCTGAAATTGAGGCAATAATTAATAGCCTACCAACCAAAAAAAGTCCAGGACCAGATGGATTCCCAGCCTAATTCTACCAGAGGTACAAGGAGGAGCTGGTACCATTCCTTCTGAAACTATTCCAATCAATAGAAAAAGAGGGAATCCTCCCTAACTCATTTTATGAGGCCAACATCATCCTGATACCAAAGCCTGGCAGAGACACAACAAAAAAAGAGAATTTTAGACCAATATCCCTGATGAACATCGATGCAAAAATCCTCAATCAAATACTGACAAACCGAATCCAGCAGCACATCAAAAAGCTTATCCACCATGATCCAGTGGGCTTCATCCCTGGGATGCAAGGCTGGTTCAACATTTGCAAATCAATAAACGTAATCCAGCATATAAACAGAACCAAAGACAAAAACCCCATGGTTATCTCAATAGATGCAGAAAAGGCCTTTGACAAAATTCAACAGCCCTTCATGCTAAAAACGCTCAATAAATTCGGTATTGGTGGAACATATCTCAAAATAATAAGAGCTATTTATGACAAACACACAGCCAATATCATACTGAATGGGAAAAAACTGGAAGCATTCCCTTTGAAAACTGGCACAAGACAGGGATGCCCTTTCTCACCACTCCTATTCAACATAGTGTTGGAAGTTCTGGCTAGGGCAATCAGGCAAGAGAAAGAAATCAAGGGTATCCAGTTAGGAAAAGAAGAAGTCAAATTGTCCCTGTTTGCAGATGACATGACTGTATATTTAGAAAACCCCATCATCTCAGCCCAAAATCTCCTTAAGCTGATAAGCAACTTCAGCAAAGTCTCAGGATACAAAATTAATGTGCAAAAATCACAAGCATTCTTATACACCAGTAACAGACAAACAGAGAGCCAAATCATGAATGAACTTCCATTCACAATTACTTCAAAGAGAATCAAATACCTAGGAATCCAACTTACAAGGGATGTAAAGGACCTCTTCAAGGAGAACTACAAACCGCTGCTCAGTGAAATCAAAGAGGACACAAACAAATGGAAGAACATACCATGCACATGGATAGGAAGAATCAATATCGTGAAAATGGCCATACTGCCCAAGGTTATTTATAGATTCAATATCATCCCCATCAAGCTACCAATGAGTTTCTTCACAGAATTGGAAAAAACTGCTTTAAAGTGAATATGGAACCAAAAAAGAGCCCACATTACCAAGACAATCCTAAGTCAAAAGAACAAAGCTGGAGGCATCATGATACCTGACTTCAAACTATATTACACGTGTACAGTAACCAAAACAGCATGATACTGGTACCAAAACAGAGATATAGACCAATGGAACAGAACAGAGTCCTCAGAAATAATACCACACATCTACAGCCATCTGATCTTTGACAAACCTGAGAAAAACAAGAAATGGGGAAAGAATTCCCTATTTAATAAATGGTGCTGGGAAAATTGGCTAGCCATAAATAGAAAGCTGAAACTGAATCCTTTCCTTACTCCTTATATAAAAATTAATTCAAGATGGATTAGAGACTTAAATGTTAGACCTAATACCATAAAAACCCTAGAAGAAAACCTAGGTAATACCATTTAGGACATAGGCACGGGCAAGGACTTCATGTCTAAAACACCAAAAGCAACAGCAACAAAAGCCAAAATTGACAAATGGGATCTAATTAAACTAAAGCACTTCTGCACAGCAAAAGATACTACCATCAGAGTGAACAGGCAACCTACAGAATGGGAGAAAATTTTTGCAATCTACTCATCTGACAAAGGGCTAATAACCAGAACCTTCAAAGAACTCAAACAAATGTACAAGAAAAAAACAACCCCATCAAAAAGTGGGCAAAGGATATGAACAGACATTTCTCAAAAGAAGACATGCATATAGCCAACAGATACATGAAAAAATGCTCATCATCACTGGCCATCAGAGAAATGCAAATCAAAACCACAATGAGATACCATCTCACACCAGTTAGAATGGTAATCATTAAAAAGTCAGGAAAGAACAGGTGCTGGAGAGGATGTGGAGAAATAGGAACACTTTTACAGTGTTGGTGGGATTGTAAACTAGTTCAACCATTAGGGAAAACAGTATGGTGATTCCTCAAGGATCTAGAACTAGAAGTACCATATGACCGAGCCATCGCATTACTGGGTATATACCCAAAGGATTATAAATCATGCTGCTATTAAGACACATGCACACGTATGTTCCTTGCGGCACTATTCACAATAGCAAAGACCTGGAATCAACCCAAATGTCCATCAGTGATAGACTGGATTAAGAAAATGTGGCACATATACACCATGGAATACTATGCAGCCATAAAAAAGGATGAGTTTGTGTCCTTTGTAGGGACATGGATGCAGCTGGAAGCCATCATTCTCAGCAAACTATAACAACAAAGTTAGTAAATCACTGGACATTAAAATCTGGATAACACTGTGAATGTCATATTTTCGAGATTATTTGTCAAATTACTAAGTTGTATATAACTATTTTTACATGTATTTTAGAAAGAATCAATGTTTTTCAAGATAATTTGCTATATTTCAACAGCGTGTGAAAGTACATCAATAAAAAAACACGTATTTCTGGTTTCTGTGCTCAAAAATAGGCAATAAATATTTTCTATAATTTTTCCACTTAGCCTGTTTTAAGTTTGTGTGTAGCGTGTGTCTGTGTATTTCATTGTGTTGAAGAAAGCCACTTGGAAAAAATAATATCTTTCAGCAAGAACAGAAAACCAAACACTGCATGTTCTCCCTCATAGGTGGGAACTGAACAATGAGATCACTTGGACTCGGGAAGGGGAACATCACATGCCGTGGCCTATTATGGGGAGGGGGTAGAGGGGAGGGATTGCATTGGGAGTTATACCTGATGTAAATGATGAGTTGATGTGTGCTGACGAGTTGATAGGTGCAGCACACCAACATGGCACAAGTATACATATGTAACAAACCTGCACGTTATGCTCATGTACCCTAGAACTTAAAGTATAACAATAAAAAAAAAGCCAAAAATATATATAAAAAATAAAAGAAAAAAATAGTGAATAAGAATAACATGTATTCAATTCTATTCTGAAAGTTATATTATTTTTCCAAGTGGCTTTCTTCAACACAATGAAATACAGAGACACACGCTACACACAAATTTAAAATAGGCTAAGTGGAAAAATTATAGAAAATATTTATTGCCTATTTTTGAGCACAGAAACCAGAAATACGTGTTTTTATTGATGTACTTTCACACGCTGTTGAAATATAGCAAATTATCTTGAAAAACATTGATTCTTTCTAAAATACATGTAAAAATAGTTATATACAACTTAGTAATTTGACAAATAATCTCGAAAATATGACATTCACAGTGTTATCCAGATTTTAATGTCCAGTGATTTACTAACTTTGTTGTTTATATAACAAATTAGCCCTTATGTATTCAATATTTGATTGCTTGATATTTTCTCAGTGAGAAGCGGACATAGTCAATATACATAGGATTCATTGAAAATGAATAGGATTCATTGAAAAGGGTCAAATATTATAAAGGGCAAGCCTCTTTTAAAGCAGCCTTTATATCACAGAAATAGAGGAGTTATTTTTCAGTGGTTGAATGTACCGTTAATAATTTACAAGATTTAAGTGTATAAAACATTATACACACTAAAGCTCAATGTGACCACTTGTGCTGAATAGCTTATTGCGACTTGAGCTTCTCATACATTCTCAAACATGACTTAAGGGTGAATGAATTCAGTTATCCTACATCTAGAGGCAAATTTCACCTAAATGTAATTGCAGGAATCAAGAAAACAATCCAGACGTCTACTGAGCTATCTGTAAAAATTCTCACTGAAGGCATCAAGTGACTTTGAATGACATTTATAAATATACAAAATTTCATCATATTCAAGTATGTTTCAAACTATACAATAACATAGGTTCAACTGTAAATAACGAGTTAATGGGCGCAGCACACCAACGTGGCACATGTATACATATGTAACAAACCTGCACGTTGTGCACATGTACCTTAGAACTTAAAGTATAATAAAAAAAATGAAAACAATGAATTTTATTTTTTCATCGTGCTTTGTATAGGCTATGTTTATTGGCAGTAATTAGATTTCAAGTAAAACAAACTTCACATCACCACGTAACCATTTTATTTTAAGACAGAGGTTTCACTCCTGTCACCCAGACTGGAGTGTAGTGGGCGCGGTCTTGGCTCACTGCAATCGCCACCTCCTGGGCTCAAGCGAATCTCCTACCTTAGCCACTCAAGTAGCTGGAATTACAGTCACAAGCCAACGCACCCAACTAATTTTTGTAATTTTAGTAGAGATGGGGTTTCACCACATTGGCCAGCCGAGTGTCAAACTCCTGGGCTCAAGTGATCCACCCGCCTTGGCCTCCCAAAGTGCTGGGATTATAGGCATGCGTCACCGTGCTGGGACCCTCCTTTTTTTTATTGTAATAAACAATGGAATCCAGTTGCGGGAATCTAGTCATCTGATATTTCTCTGGGCTTGGGTGCACATCACATCTGGATGTTTGTTTCATTCTTATTTCCATTGAGATATAGATAGGTTTCTGTACCAGACAGTTCCTTCTTCACCATAATAGCAGTTTTATTTTGGTTTTGCATTTTGAGGGCATTAATTCTGACGCAAATTCTATACATCAGACTCTAATGTCAACCAAGATCTCTTCCTGTGTCATAAATCCAATTCCCAGAAAGAGGCTCTTATTGGTGCAGCTTTGGGCAATTATTTCCAGAACACACTTCTCCTTTAAATTATAGTCTTACATATCCAACTGCCTATTGCACGCATCCACTTGGATGTCAAATAGGCTTTAAAATGTAAAATCACCAAACTTCAATGACGATTTTCCTTAGAGTCATGTTTGATTCATTTTTTTTCTTTCTTTTTTTCTGTTCTTTCTTTCTTTCTTTCTTTCTTTTTTTTTAACAATTCAAGAGCTATTCCATTTAGCTTTACTTTTAAATATACTCAGAAAATTATGTCTGCTCAGTACTTCACCCCTACTGTCTAGGCCAAACCACCATGTACTCTTGCCTGGATTATTCATCTCTTTACATCTGCCCATGCCACCTACAGTTTATTCTCAGTACAAAAAGTAGAATCATCTTTTTAAAATTTAAATCAGATCATGCCACTTCTCTGGTCGGGTTTCCTGTCTCACCTGTAGTACAATAAAAAGGCTTTGCAATGATCTGTGTGGTTCTGTATTGCCTACTTTCAACCCATTACCTTTCTGATCTTTTAACATTTTGTTCTTTATCTTATTCACTTGGCTCCAGCAACACAGAATTTTTGCTTATTCTTACATGTGCCAGGTACATTTTCAGCTGTGTGGTCTTTCCTCCTGACTTAAATGTTCTTCCCTGAAGTGGCTGCATGGCTCACTCCCTCACTCTCTCTAACTCTTTGTTTAAATATTATCTTCACAACGAGGCTTTTTCTGACTATCTAAAATTGAAATTCCTCTCCCGATATTCCCTAAGCTTGCTCCATGGTTTAAATTTCTCTTAAGAAATTATCCTCATCTAACATTCTATATATTTTGCTATATGTTTATTATATCCCTCTACTTTGACATCTCACCAGAATGTAAGCTTCATGAACAAACAGATTTTTGTCAATTGTGTCCTAAACCAGGCTTGCAAATAAATATTTATTAAATAACTTGTCCACCTAAGACCCAATCAATCATGCCTGTTCAGTGGAGGTCCATAGGAAGAGCAGGTTTACAAAGAAAAGGATGTCATGGAAAGAGAAAATAATTACTCTCATATAGGCATATATTGTTACTTATTTCCAAAATAAAAGAAATAATGATCAGTATCGTTCAATGACTTACTCAGCGTTATATAACTAATTAGTGTTAGAAAGTAAATTGAATTTAAGTTCCGCACACTCAAGTTCACAGTTCTTTCAGTGATTATATAGCCATAGTTTCATATGACCAGAGGTCTGTTAGTAAAGAGATTCAAAGTCATCACATTTCAATATAGTTCTAAAGCTAACTTGTTAATTGGAAAATTGCTAGATTATCATTATATCGCTGTGATTTACCTGTTAGCTTACTATTCGAGGTCATATGAATTATCTATTTAATAACACAAATTTGGGCCAAATTGGGCCATGATATCTCTTCCTGACCTCAAGTCAATATATCTCCTCTTCACCTACAAGTTTAAAAACATACACCACAAGAATTGTTCAACTGAAATGCTTCTGAAGTCTACATTACCGGTGATGTATTCTTAAGTTTTGTGGTAGTCAAAGGACCTGCTAATGTCTGATATTCTGTTGTCATGGAAACTGATAGGCTGAAGCTGTCGGGTTGGGAACATTTGCCATTATTTCTGATGAAAATAATGAGAATTAGTCAGGTGCAGTGGCTCATGCCTGTAATCCCAGCACTTTGGGAGGCCAAGGTGGGTGGATCACAAGGTCAGGAGTTTGGGACCAGCCTGGCCAACATGGTGAAACTCCATGTCTACTAAAGTTACAAAAAATTAGCCAGGCGTGGTGGCACGTGCCTGTAATCCCAGCTACTTGGGAGGCTGAGGCAGGAGAATCACTTGAACCTGGGAGGCATAGGTTGCAGTGAGCCGAGATCCAGCCATTGCTCTCCAGCCTGGGTGACAGGGTAAGACTCCATCTCAAAAAAATAAAAAATAAAAAATAAATAAATAATAAAAATTAAAAAGTAGTGACAGCTGCTATTGGAAAATATATCTAATCAAAAATGTAATACAATGGACCCACACATTTGTGAATGGATTGATTCCAAAACAACTTTTTAAAAAGAGTTATAGCTATATTACAGAAAGCATATGACCACTTTAAAGAATCTAAGTTAAGATAAAGAGAAATTTTAATTGCACCAAGACCAAATGAGTCTCAGAAGTTTCTATTCAAATTGCTAAAGTTTGGGGAAAATAAAGTTAACTGAAAATGAGATTGAATATTTGAATTGCGTCTTTAAAAATATCACATCTTAAAGTTTTTTTTTTTTTCAGTTCAGTGATTCACTATTGCTCTGCCAAGTTTCTTTCTCTTAGGAAAACATCACTAATTAGAAATGAGGCATATTATATGAAGGAAATATTATTTTTCTGTACTTAACAACATATTTCACTTTTTATTTCATTGGCTATATTGAAGAGTTAGAAGGAAATTGTATTGCCTTAAAAACCAAGACATTATTTTTATGTATATATATATAATTAGACTATTAAAATCAATTGATTTTCTTAATGTGCTGTACTTAAGAAACTAGTTATAAAATTAATCCAATAGATTTTCTTGACCAAATTTCAGTCAAATTCAAGAGAGGTTTCTCAATATTAAAGTGGAAAAAAAGCAGTCCTTTTTTCCCCATTTTTAAGTACCTACTAAATACTTGGAACTGAGAATTTGTCATACAGCATATTAGCGCTATAATAGACTAACAGCTATGAGTCTTTCATCTCTTAGGAGCTGAAATTTATTTCCTAGCTCATTTTATCCTAGGACAGGAAGGAAGGAAGGAAAGAAGAAAGAGAGGGAGGGAAGAAGAGATAAAAATAAATGGCAATAGAGAAAGGCAGAGCACATGCTTACTAAAGATTTTTAAATTTGAGAAGCTTGGAATTGATAAAATATAAAACTTCCATGTTCATATCCTATGTAAGAAAACACAACCAACTTATTATCATAAATTGGCTTACATAAAATTGTCCTTATTGATTTTTCTGTTTGTTTGTTTTTTGAGACCAGGTCTCACTCTGTTGCCCAGGCTGGAGTGCAGTGGTGTGATCATGGCTCACTGCAACCTCCACCTCCTAGGCTCAAGTGATCCTCCAACCTCATCCTCCCAAGTAGCTGGGACTATAGACATGTGCTATCATGCCAAGCTCACTTTCGTTTGTTTTTGGTAGAGACAGGGTCTCACTCTTTGCCCAGGCTGGTTTCAAACTCCTGAGTTCAAGCGATCCGCCTGCCTTGGTGCACTGGGATTACAAGCGTTGAGCCACTGCACCTGGCCTAGATTTTTCTTTTAGGATTTTTAAATGCATTTTGTATTTGGAGGTAACTGTATATTCGCAGGTAGTTATAAAATAATATAGAGTAATCAAGTACACCCTTCCCTGGATTTCATCTTACATAACAAGAGCACAATATTAAAACTAGAAAACTGGTATTGATATAATCTATCGAGCTTATTCAGATTTCCCAAGACTTACATTCACTCCTTTGTGTGTGTATGTATATATTTAACTCAATGCAATGTTATTGTATATGTAGGTTCATGTGATCACCACCACAGCCGAGAGAGAGAACAATTTCATCTAGAGGCTCCTTTGTGCTATTATGATCTCAGATACCTCCCCCCACAACCCCAACCCTGACACCTGGCAACCACTAATTTACTTTTGATCTCCATTATTTTGTCATTTCAAGAATGTTATATAAATGAAATTACACAGTATGTAACCTTTTGAAAGTGATTTTTTTTTTCACTCACTGGAATTATCCGGAGATCATCTAAGTTGTTTCATGGCTGAGTAATAATCCAAGCAGTCCAAGGTGGTCCATAGTGCTGTGGACTGAATTTTGTCCCTCTCAAAATTCATATGTTGAAGCTTTAACCCCCAATATGACTGTATCTGGAGATAGGGTCTTTAGAGTTAAAGGAGGTCATGAGTGGGGACCTAATCTGATAGGACTGTTGGTCTTACAAGTAGAGGAAGAGCGATTTCTGTTTTTCTCTGCCATATAAGGATACAGAGAGAAGGTGGCTATTGAAAGCCAAGAATAGAGCCCTCACCGGAACCTAATTGGCACCCTGACCTAGGACTTCCAGCTTCCAGAACAGTGATGAAATAAATACATTTCTGTTGTTTATGCCACCCAAGAGTGTGGTATTTTTTTTACAGAAGTCTGGGCTAACATGCATGGTATGAATACACCAGTTTAAAATGTTTATTTAGCCCAGAGCCTCTGGATTGCTATTTGGGGCTGTTATGAATAAAAACATTATTAAAATTCATGTACAGGTTTTTGTGTGACATATGTTCTTATTTGTCTAGAGTAAATGTCCAATAGTGTAATTTCTGAGTCATACGGTAAGTGCCTATTTGATTTTGTAAGAAACTGCCATATACTTTTTCTTGGCTAACTGCACTGTTTTATATTCCCACCAGCAATATGTGGGTGATATATTGTTTCCACAGCCTCACAGCATTCAATGTTATCATTGTTTTTTTTAATTTTAGACCTTTTGTTTTGTTTTGTTTTGTTTGAGACAGAATCTCACTCTGTTGCCCAGGCTGTAGTGCAGTGGCATGATCTTGGCTCACTGCAACCTCTGCGTCTTGCGTTCAAGCAATTCTCCTGCCTCAGCCTCCCCAGTAGCTGGGATTACAGGTATGCACCACCGTGCCCAGCTAATTTTTGTATTTTTAGTAGAGACAAGGGTTCATCATGTTGGCCAGGCTGGTCTCGAACTCCTGACCTCAAGTGATCCACCCACCTCGGCCTCCCAAAGTGCTGGGATTATAGGCATGGGCCACTGCACCTGGCCTATTTTAGATATTTTGATGAGTGTGTAATATATCGTTGTGGTTTTACCTTGCATATCCATAATGCCTAATGATGTTAAACATCTTTTCATGTGGGCTTTACTAGGTTTTTGAAAAGTATATTGAACAATATTTTAAAAGCCCTGTGGGTTTTCCTTTTCAAAGACATGCATCCAATACCAAAAATGTTGGTCAAGGGATTTATAAGCCAAAACATTTGTACTCCTTAAAGCTCAATTTTCATACATAAAACTCCTAGAAAAAATAAAATTTAGGTGGTTTTTAGACTCATGGAAAGTAGACTTTGAAATTGTGGATGTCAGAAATCTTTTTTATTGGTTTTGGAGTCTTTTTTTCCATGTTTTAAAAGAAATATTACATATGTAAAAGTTTAGTTCAAACAGCTATTTTGAGGAGCCTGGTTCTCTAGGAGGTGAGAAGTTGTCCCAGTTTTCCCCTCTAATCCAACAAAGCATCATTTGAGGATAAATAGATTTTCAGGGCAATACTCAGAGTCTGCATTAGGAGTAGACCTCTTTCTCAGACAGTTGTAAGAAATCTTGAGGCTTTAGCTCTGGCTTTTAAACATTTTCCTAGATACCTGCAAAGTAAGAGTTAATAGCAGTCATAATAATGGATGCATAAAAACAAATTATAATTAATGGTTTAATAATCAACAGTTAATAAGCAAATGGGTATTTTAGTAGAATGCGTTCTGCCAATAATGGAAAGTGGTTTTTTAAAAAAAGAAATAAATCGATAACCACAAACTTAATTGAACAGAAAATTTAAACATTATCAATTAACTTGGAAGAAATATATTCCACATAAGCTATAGAATGGATAATTAGAAGTTGTTAGTGATAAGAAATTTTTCCTCACCAATCTCATTTTGCTTACTGCTTTTGATGTGATGAGCCTAAAGTGAAACAACAACCTAAATCATATATAGAAGGAGTTGTCTTCCTTTCATGCTTTGAAAGATGAGAGTTCATTCTGACTCTCCAGTAAAAGAAGTCTTATAAAATAAAATGATTAAAAATAAACATCAAAAAAAGGTAAAACATAAATTTAGCATGTATCATTTCACGTTTCTGTCAGTAGCATGGGGAATTGTCTACAATAGAGGTTCCTAGTGGGAGAAGTTAGGGAACTAAGCCCATTAAAACTTCTAATGCACTCAGGATGTAACTATAGTGTACCTAACAAAATAACATATTCTGATGGTAAAATTTTCATTTAAAAATCATGCTTTTCTGAGACCATTGTCTTTAGTGTCTGAAGGAATATAATACATGTTTTAAATATTACTGTGCTTTTTTAAAATTATTTTTTGTAGACTCTCTTGACAGAAGTCCAGCTTAACACAGAATTCTCAACCGTATTTTACCTTTGCCTCTATGTTTATGTTATCTCTGAAGTGGGAATATCTCATGTGTGTGCTAATACACAACAGTGTTGGTCTTGGATTTCTGTAGAACATAGCAAGAATTGTAAAATCCATGTGTATTTCCGGAGTGAGGGAGAGGGGCCTCTTAAATTATATTGACTTCGTTTGTCACCTTGTTGTCGTTAGAGTCCAATAACAAGTATGCAAGTTCTCCTACCTAGTAGGAAAAAATTTGCTGCGTGATACCAATGTATTTATGGACCCAACTTAGGTTGCTACCTTTAATAATTCCCTGTTAGTGTGTAGCGTGCAAGATGAGTTGTCCCAGTTTTCCCAAGATCATTCAGATTATGAGCCATACATTAAGTGGGACAAAATCCCTGTGGCTTCTGTTCTGTAGCAAAGTGTATACAAATGAGGAATTGAAAAAACTACTTTTTTTGCATTTTTTAAAATATACGATTGATGTGCTTTAGAAGTAACGAGACAAACTAGAAATAATCAATAAATATAATAATAGCTAATATTTATTGACTGCCTTGGGTGAATCCTTTGATCCTCAAAAACACCTCTGAGAAACATTCTATCATTATCCTCATTTTATGGATGCAGAAATGGAGGCTTAGCCTTCTTAAGTTACTTATCAAAGGTGAGAGAGCAAAGAAATAAAGATATAAACCCAGGTATATCCGATTCTTGAGCAAAAGTGTTTCCTACTTTAGCATATTAAAATGTTTCACAATACTTTAGAAACAAATTCTAAATTAAATTGTAATAGAAGTACGTTCATTGAGTACTGTTGATCCAACACAAAAATAACTTTAGGGGAAATTAATTTTAAAGCATATTTTATGCCAACCAGCAGGTACATAGAATTTGTCAAATTAAAACTAGGTAGTAAAATAATTTTTCTTTCAAATTTTATCACTACCCATTTAAAGTTGTCCTTGCTCCTTTATAATAAAAATTGTTTTCTAAACTACAATTAACTAGTAGTTTTAGCACCTGCAAACATTTTATAAGTACAGCTGTTTACAATGATTACTTTTTCTATATGTTAATGCTATACAGTCATTTACCCTTCAAGTATTTACAAAAGACTCAAAATTAAAAAAAAAAAAACTACTATTCGTAATTTTTAAACATCGATTCTTCAATTCTCTACCCTTAGCTTGTACCTTTAATTTCTGTCTCTTTGCCACCTTCGTCCTTCAGTCTATAGCTATAGTATGGTTTTACTCATCTTGAAAAAAATAAATTTATAAACTAGTGAACAAGGAAACATTCCTTAAAGCTGCGCTCTTCCATGGCTTCTATTATAGCTTTCCCCTTACTAATCATCCCTAAAGTGAAAGCTACTGTATCCTCTTTGTCACTCCCTATTCACTTTTCAACCCACTGTTGTGAGACTCTGTCCCATCTGTCCAGATTACCACAGTAGTGTCACGTTCGCCAGATACTTAGAGTCCTCATCTTAACTAACACTCTCTCACACTCAAACTGAGGATCATTTTTTATTCTTGATGCTTACAGTGTTTTCCTTGAAAAGAGATTTTTTTTTTTTTTTTCCCCAGAGAAAGGAGTCTTGCTCTACTTCTCAGGCTGGAATACAGTGATGTAATCATAGCTCATTGTATCCTTGAACTCCTGGGCTCAAGGGATCCTCCTACCTCAGCCCCCTGAGTAGCTGAAACTACAGTAATGTGCCAATACATCCAGCTAATTTTCTGCGGAGAAAGGGTCTCTCTGTTGCCCAGGCTGGTCTTAAACTCCTGACCTCAAGCGCTCCTCCTGCCTCAGCCTCCCAAAGTGCTAGGATTACACTTGTGAGCCACCACACACAGCCCTTGAAAAAGTTTCAAGAGAAGAATGTTTTATCTTCTGTATGTGATGTGTGTTAATGTGTGTATGCATTGAGATCATTTTAAGAAATGGAGTTTTAAAAAAATCTTCTTTATGTTCTTAACTGGCAAACACTACCTACCTAGGAATCCATTGTATCCTGTTTGATTATTGAGCCCTTATTTCTATAAAGTGTCTATGAGAGTTTGTGAGGATAGCCCAAAGTAACAAGTATTCTACTTAGCTCACTTAAAGTGGGCTGATTACCACCTAGGGTATGAGTCAAGATTTCTGGCTCTTTTATTTGGACCTATGCTAATAGTTTTGCTTGATATATGAAATTAAATGATGGAGGGCACTCTGTAAAACAGAACAGGGAGATGGGTTTAGTAAAATGTAGTCACTTTAATGAGGGGTTGGGAAGAACTGGATCTGAGCTGAGAATTCTACCGAGGCAAATGGTAAAGAGAAAACAAATCTTTTGTTCAATTTGAAACCATTGGGTTTGTAACACATTTTTTCCCACATAAATCAATTTGATATCTAATTCACAGACACTGTTGGACAGCACAGCAATTGCAGCCAGGGTAGATGGGAGTGAAAGCTAGTATATCTTCTTGTCTTCACAGTAACTGTATTTTTTGTACAAAAGTCAGTAATAATAATTTCATTTGGTGACTATAATATAGAAGGTTAAAAATCCAATGAAATGTGCAAGTGTCACTTTCCTTATTCTTGTTTTTCCTTCAAGTCTTGGGGAGTAAGAACTATCACAGATTTTGAAAAGTATTTGCATTATGTAGGATAATGATGTCCAGCAGATTTAAGTATCCACTGGTAATTATTTATTTCAAAAAAATCACATACAGAATTATAATACATGAAATAAATATAACAATAACTAAGTTCCATTAAGTGTTTACAATGAGCCAGACATTGTGCTAAGTACCTTGTACATATTAACTTGTTTAATCATCAAAACAATTCAATGTGGTAAGAGCTATTATGATCTCTAACAGACTAGGAATTTGAAGCTTAGAAGAATTACATAATAACATAACCAAGGTATCACAATAATAGTAAGTCGTAGATCTAGATTTATTCTCAAACAACACTGCTGATGGACACAGATAAATGTATACCTCCTTCAAACGATGAGGGGACTGATACATAAACTTGGGTGGCATTGGTTAGGTCCACCTTTTGACCTCACAGTATTTTCAAAGGAAATTCCCAGGACCCTCTGCTGTGGTGTATTTAAAGAAATATAAAATCTGAATTTTCCATTCTAACTCTCGGAATACATGCTATTTGAAGTTATCTTATTACTGAACTTGTTCAGTTTCTGTTCTGTTCTGTTTCAGACTATTGTAATAAAGCAAATCACAAATTTTCTGGTTTCTCAGCCCATGTAAATGTTATGTTTGCACTATACTGTAGCATATTAAGTGCAATAGTATGATGTCTAAAGAAAAACAATGTACATAGGTCAATTAAAAATAATTTATTGCCAACAATCATCTGAGCCTTTAGTGAGTCAGGATCTTTTTGCTGATGAGGAGTTTTGCCAGGATATTGATGGCTGCTGACTGATCAGGGTGGTGGTTGCTAAAGGTTGAGGTAAGTGTGGTAATTTCTTAAAAGAAAACAGCACAGTTTGTCATACCAATCACCTCTTCCCTTCACAAAAGGTTTTCTGTAGCATCTCATGCTGTTTGATAGCATTTTACCCAGAGTAGAGTAGAACTTCTATCAAAACTGGAGTCAATCCTCTCAACCTTGCTGCTGCTTTATCAATTAAGTTTATGGAGTATTCTAAATTATTTGTTGTTATTTTAACAATGTTCCCAGCATCTTCTCCAGGAGTAGACTCCACTTCCAAAAACCACTTTTATTGCTCATTCATTAGAGTCAATGCTTCATTCATTCAAATTTTATCATGAGATTGCAGGAATCCAGTCACATCTCCAGGCTCCAATTCTAATTCTCATTCCCTTGCTATTTACAGTACATCTGCCATTACTTCCTCCACTGAACTGTTGAACCCTTCAAAGTCATTCATGAGTGCTGAAATTTACTTCTTCCAAACTCCTGTTCATGTTGATATTTTGACATGCTCTCATGAATCATGAATATTCTTAATGGCATCTAGAATGGTGAATTCGTTCCAGAAAGTTTTCAATTTACTCTGCCCAAATATGTCAGAATAATCACCTGTCTATGGCAGCTATGGACATGAAATGTATTTCTTAAGTGTGATAAGACTTAAAAGTTAAAATTACCCCTTGATCTATGGACTACAGACTGGATGTTGTGTTAGCGGGCATGAAAACAACATTAATCTTGTATATCTCCATCAGAGCTCTTGGGTGACCAAGTGTGTTGTCAATAAAGAGTAATACTTTAAAACTAATCTTGTTTTCTGAGCAGTAGTTCTCAACAGTGCACTTAAATATTTAGTAAACCATGCTGTAAACAGATGTGCTGTCATCCAGATTTTAATGTACCATTTATAGAGTGCAGGCAGAATACATTTAGTATAATTCTGAAGGGCCCTAGAATTTTTGGAATGGTAAGGAATACTGGCTTCAACTTAAAGTTATCAGCTGTATTAGCCCTAACAGGATGGTCAGCCTGTCCTTCGAAACTTTGAAGCCAGGCATTGACTCTCTGGTTATGGAAGTCCCAATGACATCTTCCTTTAATGCAAATGAAAATTTGTTTAATGTAGCCACCATCATCAATGATCTTAGGTAGATCTTCTGGATAACTTACTGTAGCTTCTACATCAGCACTTGCTACTTCACCTTGCACTTTTATGTTATGGAGATGACTTCTACTATTCACCCTCAGGAACCAGCCTCTACTAGCTTCCAGCTTATCTTCTGCAGCTTCCTTGCCTCTCCAATGCCTGAAGTTTAGATTTCTCTGAACTTCTGTTTTCTACACAGCACCTAGACTAGTACCTGCAGAGGTAAAGATTGCTCATAATAGCTAGTGAATTAATGAATTGATTTTAAAATATAGTATAACAAACCCTAGTTTATCTTAACAAAAATCTTTTGTAAGAACAGAATTATTTTCAATATTTACAAAATATGGTAGTCCATGAGATTATCAAGAAGTAAGCTTAGAAAAAAAGGGTTTAATAAATTTCACAAGTGTTTAAGAAACTTTAGCTTTCTATTTGACCTGTCACATTAGAATTCAAATGGCATTGAAATACTTTTGGTCCCTTTCAACTTCAATGTAAAAATTACATTTTTAGTGTTTACAATGAAATATATCTGATAATGGTCTTCTCCAAATCTAATCTAAATGGTAGATTCCTTAAACTACCTCATGCAGGCCTATTTAGTTTCCTCTTAAATTGTCAAAATCTATTTTTTAGTTGAACTCATTGTGTAGATCACTTTAACAGCTTTTTTTCTGAAAATATCTAATGATGTTATACCTCTATAGCACATCCCATTAACTTAAAAAAAATTGAATTTAGAACTCTAAATGTATGATTTTTACGTGTGAAAAGATTCTTGCTTTGGCAAACTATATTCTGTTATCTTTAAAATAGACTGCATGATTAATTCAAATGTATAACTGATCAAATTAGAAGACAGTGAATAAAAATAATCATATAGGCAACTCCTAATTAATATTAGATTTAACTTTCTCTCTACTTCAGTTATGTAGAAATAGTGGTTTGCTACATTATCAGAAGTCAAAATAGTTTTCGAAACTTGCCTACAGGCGTATTTTTCAAGTTTACTGATTGTTCTGAAGACATGGCTGCTCAAATCTGGATCTTCAAATATTTCAATTATCAGAAACTTCAAGATTCTGCACTTAGACATCACCGTCCTTATAAACAATTTATCACTTTAGAATTGTTGCCAAAGCATAATAAAAACTCTAACCTTCTCTAGAGAAGGGACCTAGATTTTGTCTTTTTCTTCTCTAGTGTAGTGGTTTTCATAGTGTGTTCCCTGAATCAGCATCACCTAGCAAAGTATTAGAAAGCAAATTCTTGGGCGCCAGCCCAGCCCTATTGAATCAGAAGTTCTGGGAGTGGCGCCCTACAATTTATGTTCGTAAAGCCCCTCAGGGGTTTCTGATGCAGTATAAAGTTTGAGGAAGACTCTACTGGCCTTAGGATAATAGCTGACATTCACAGGTTCTTTTATTCATCAACTGAGCAGAATTAAACTAAAATGAGGAAAATAAAGTAAATCAGGTGCCTGATATAAGGAACCAGAAATTTCTAAAACTTAGTTGCCTGAGGCAGAACTACATAAACACATATCTCAATTTTCACTGATTTCCAGTTTACTAATTTAAAAATAAGTAATGAAGTGATTCATTTGGGTAGAATTAAAAAAAAAAAAACTCTACCTTCACAAAATGTTTGACAGTCTTTTTACCTTTTATCCATGTCTGTCAAGCTTATTAAATTGAAGATAATACTGAACAGAATTTCATGAGTTTAAAATAATGATTTTATTGTCCCCGTGTAAAGACATAACCATGATTTCTTCAATACTCAAAAATGATAGCATTGACCCTCAATCAATAAATGTTTCACGTGTGATGAATTTGTTCTACTACATCTAAAGAGTCCCTGCAGCTACTAAGAGCACTCAAGAGAGGGCCCATTAGGGATTCTTCATGGTACCCAACTGATACATTCATTCAAACAACAACTACTTAGTAAGTGCCCACAAGGTACTTAATTACTGCCAGACATTGAACAGGATACAAGGCAATGTAGGGCAATTCTGTTCTCCAGGATTTTATAATGTGGCCTGGAATTAAAAGTAAAGTAAAGGAAAAGGACCACACATTTTTCTCATGCCATCATGTGCCAAGCACTGAATATAGCAGGAGACAGAAACCACATCAGTAAATCCATGTAACCGCTCAGAGAAGTTGGCTTGATTCCCAGATTACAAATAAGGAAACAATAGTCTGAGAGATGCTGAAAACTTGTTCAAATTCATCAGGTAAGAAACAAGGGAGGTAAATTTTAAAATCAAAACTGATTTTTAAGTGTTCACTGTGCCTTCCACTGTACCAATTCTTATATAAAAAATAAGCAGCAAGTCTTAGAGGCATACAGTAAATACCTAACTGAATGATGCACATTATTTGCTGTGGGGCGATTAGAAAAGGAGCAGTAACTGTGGAAGAGGAAGTGAAGCCTTCCCAGTAAAAGTTCAACACAGATCTTCACTGAAAGAAAATGGTTTGTGACTTGGATAAAGGAAAGAAGTAAATGTGTTCCAGATGGGAAAAACTGTTAAACAGAAATGTCTAGTCAGGAACAAGAAAGGCAGGTTCCGGTAGAGTGGCGAAATCAGCCCAGCACATTTAGTTGCCAAATAAATGATGTAGAATGGCTTTGCTTGGTTCTGGCTATGCATGAAGGCCCACGTTTTAGCAACTAAAGGAGAGTGGTGAACAGTGCCACTTAGCTTTGCTTAAGTGGTGTATTTACTGCCTGTGTCGGAGTACGTTCAGTCAAGGTTTTGGAGTGCCTGCTTCTTTTGGCTCTAATTTTGTATATGCATTATCTTTCTTCATGTAAGTGATCATTCTGCTCCTCTCCTCTGCAATCAACAGGATTAGTTCACTTTAGCCATATTATTTCTTAAAAAAAAAAAAAACCTCACAGGTACTCTTTCATATGTTTCTCAAGTCCCTAGAGCTGAACAAGTTCTTAAGAATATCAAGTCTCTGGCTGGGTGCGGTGGCTCATGCCTGTAATCCCAGCACTTTGGGAGGCCGAGGCGGGCAGATCATGAGGTCAGGAGTTCGAGACCAGCCTGGCCAACATAGGGAAACCCCACTTCTACTAAAAATACAAAAATTAGCTGGGCATGGTGGCATGCACCTGTTATCCCAGCTACTCTGGAGGCTGAGGCAGGAGAATTGCTTGAACCCTAGAGGCAGAGGTTGTGGTCAGCCAAGACTGCATCTCTACACTCTAGCCTGGGCAACAGAGTGAGACTCTGTCTAAAAAAGAAAAAGAAGTATCCACTCTCCCAGGTACTTATTTGTAGTTACTATAATGTGTCTGAAAGAATTTTAATGTGTAGTTACTATAATGTGTCTGAAATAATTACCATAAGTAATTCAGTATTAATTCAACTCAAATAACTACAGGGTTAGGACATTTTGAAAATGATTAGGATTATTAGTTAGTGTTAAGGAAACATTTTTAGATAATTATAGTAAGTAAAGTATGTCTGAAGAAAAGATGTATTTCATCAACTTATCCTTTAACTTCAGTGAATTTTTATATCTCTGTCTTTATTTTGAATCAAAGTCCCCAGGTATAGGCAGGAAAACTTATGACAAAATTTCAACAGCACTCCTGTTTTGCTGTCTTGTTACAGTCCTCTATGTGGTAACAAATGTTTTTGTCGTTTGGTTTCTTTGAATTTCAAAGTGATGTCCTATGATAAAATAGTGGTTCTCCTAAGATCTTTTATTTGTCCTGGGAATGTCATTGATCCAAAGGAAGATAATAAAATCAGCAAGAAAATAATAAACATTCTCTATGGGATATCACAATTTTAATTGACTATAGACACTCAAATCAATTTTTTTAATCTACATACACATGACAAGGTCAGCAACATGGGAAGCCGATGTGTCATCCCTTTCACAGTATAAGAGATATATTTAACATTTGAAATATAAACATGAAGTATGGTACTTTGTATATCTCTTTATATATCTCTTTAAAAATTGGCTTTAAAACTGTAGATATTAATGACACTTCAGTGTAATTTTTAAACAAATTTTAACAAAAATTACTTAGAAAATATTTTGCTTAGTTTTCTTACAGTTTTTTTTGAAAAAATAGTATATTTGATGATAATGTGATTAAAGAATACACACCACCAACTTTTTTTTATTATACTTTAAGTTCTAGGGTACATGTGCACTATATGCAGGTTTGTTACATATGTATACACATGCCATGTTGGTTTGCTGCATGCATTAACTCGTCATTTGCATTAAGTGTTTCTCCTAATGCTATCCCTCCCCCTATACCCCACCCCACGACAGGCCCCAATGTGTGATGTTCCCCACCCTGTGTCCAAGTGATCTCATTGTTCAATTCCCACCTATGAGTGAGAACATGTGGTGTTTGGTTTTCCGTCCTTGTGATAGTTTGCTGAGAATGATGGTTTTCAGCTGCATCCATGTCCCTGCAAAGGACATAAACTCATCCTTTTTTATGGCTGCATAGTATTCCATGGTGTATATGTGAAGGGGTGGCCTGCCCCTCCACACCTGTGGATGCTTCTCATTAGGTGGAAGGAGAGACTTGAGAAAAGGAATAAGACACAGAGACAAAGTAAAGAAAAGCGGGGCCCAGGGGACCGGTGATGTGCTTACAGAGGACCCACACCGGCACCCGCCTCTGAGTTCCCTTAGTATTTATTGATAATTATGTTTACCATCAAAAAGATAAGGGAGTGACTGGACAATAGGATCATTGTAGGGAGGAAATCAGCAGTAAGACATATGAACAAAAATCCTTGTAACATGAATAAGTTTAAAGGAAAATGCTGTGCCTTGAGATGCATATGCAAACATCTCCATAAGCCTTTTAGCAGTATTGCTCCAGCAAGCCCCACCTTATTCCTAAAGGCGGTTTTCTCCTTGCTCAGTGAACAAAGCACACAATGGGTTTTACCCAGAGATGTTCCATTGCCCAGGGAGGGGCAGGAGACAAATGTTTTTCTTTTTCTCTTTCTTGAGATTTAAGAGAATGGTGATGACCTTTAACCATAAGCAGCCTTTAGGCACTTGTTTAACAAAGCACATTCTGCACCGCCCAAAATCCTTTTAACCTTAAGTCACCACAGCACATGACTCTTGCAAGGACAAGGTTGGGGGTAGGGTCACAGATTAACAGCATCTCAAATACAGAACTAAATGGAGTCTCTTATGTCTACTTCCTTCTATATAGACACAGTAACAGGCTGATCTCTCTTTCTTTTCCCCACAATATGTGGCACATTTTCTTAATCCAGTCTGTCATTGATGGACATTTTTGTTGGTTCCAAGTCTTTGCTATTGTGAATAGTGCCACAATAAACATATATGTGCATGTGTCTTTATAGTAGCATAATTTATAATCCTTTTGGTATATACCCAGCAATGGGATCACTGGGTCAAATGATATTTCTAGTTCTAGATCCTTGAGGAATCGCCACACTGTCTTCTACAATGGTTGAACTAGTTTATACTCATACCGGTAGTGTAAAAGTACTATTTCTCCACATCCTCTCCAGCATGTGTTATTTCCTGACTTTTTAATGATCGCCATTCTAACTGCACACCAATTTTTTTAATAAAACTTATTTTTATCAAAATTTCCCATGTACTCAGAAAAAAAAGTGCTGTACATATAAAACTAATAATGAAAAATAGGAATTGCTTCAGGTCTCCCTACATGCTCTTCCCACTCTATGGAAGCAACCTTCAATTTTTGTTTTGTTTTGTTTTAACTATTTTCAGTATTTTTCAAATACTTTAAATAAAATGTTCGCACTTTTTTTTCCTGATTTCCTAGATATTGATATCTATTGATATACGAAGATGCAAGGTGAGAATTTAGGTTGTATATGTCATCTCTCACATGAAGTTACCCTTACCCCACTTCTAATATAGTTTTAACACATTTATAACTAAATTCATATTCAGTGTTATCATTTATATGACTGTTTTTGTTTGGGTTGCTATAATAAAAATACCATAGACTGGGTAATTTATAAACAACATCCGTTTATTGCTCACAGCTATGGAGGCTAAGAAGTCCAAGGTCAAGGCACTAACAGTGTGTCTGGTGAGGGCTCCCTCTCTGCTTTAAAGATGGCACCTTCTCACTGTGTCCTCACATGGTGCAAGGGCAGATGGTGATAATCAGCTTCCTCACACCTCTTTTATACGGGCACTAATCCCTTTCACAAGGGCTCGGCTCTCATGACCTAATTGCATCCCAAAAGGCCCACCTTCTCATATGGTCACCTTGACGAGTAGGTTTTCATGTAAGTATTTTGGGGGAACACATTCAAGCCATAGTATTCTACTCCTGGCTCTCCAGAATTTATGTCCTTCTCATATGTAAAATATATTTATTCCAGATCAATAGCTCCAAAGTCTTTTTTTTTTTTTTTTCTTTTTTGAGATGGAGTGTCACTCTTTTGCCCAGGCTAGAGTGCAGCAGTGTGATCTCAGCTCACAGCAACCTCTACCTCCAGGGTTCAAGCATTCTCCTGCCTCAGCCTCCCAAGTAGCTGGGATTATAGGCATGTTCTATAATCAGCTAATTTTTGTATTTTTAGTAGAGACAGGGTTTCACCATGTTGGCCAGCTGGTCTCAAACTCCTGACCTTGTCAAGTGATTTGACTGCCTTGGCCTCCCAAAGTACTACCACTATAAGCATGAGCCACTGCACCTAGCACCCAAAGTCTTAACTTGTTCCAGCATTGACTCAAAAGTCTGAAGTGCAGAATCTCATCTAAATATCATCTAAATCAGATATGGGTGTGACTCAAAATGGGAATTATCCCGAGGCAAATTTGCCTCTAGCTGTGAGCCTGTGAAATAAAACAACTTATGTGCTTCCAAAATACAATGATTGGACGGACATAGAAAACACATTTCCATCCAAAAAGAAGAAATAGAAAGGAAAAAAAGTGGTAACTTGTCCCAAGTCCAAAATTTAATGTTGCAAACAACATTAAATCTCAAGGCTGGAGAATAATTCTTGACTAGATATCCTGCCTTTCAGGCGCACTGGGTCAAGCATCGGAACCCCAAGGTTCCAGGAAGCCCTGCCCACGTGGGTTTGTGGAATGCAACCAGTATTGCAGCTCTCACAGGTTAGACTTTCATACTGAAGTCTGTACTATTCTGGAATCTCAAGGTTGACCTCACCCCCAGAGCCTCACCAGACCTAATGGGATCTCTCTGTGGTGGCCCCACTCCTGTGGCAGTTCACTGCCTAGGTCCTCAGGCTCTCTGGAACTTCCTTTGAAATCTAGATAGAGTCAGCCGTGCCTCCACAACTCATAAATTCTGTGCATCTACACCTGTGGAGATTGCATTGTGCAGATGCCATCATTGTTTACCACCTGTACCTTGCAGAGAGGCAGCCCAAGCTGTACCTGGGCCCGCATGAACAACAGCAAGAGAGGGCAAGGAGTGCTGTTCCAGAATGGTGAGAGCAGAGACTTAAAATTTTTCTGTTCCGAAGGTCCTGGATTTCTAAGCTTACAATGGGAATGGCAGGCCCGATGAGCTCTGAAATGCATTTGTGGAGTTCATCTGTCCATTGGCTTGATGACTAAGAGCCCCTGGCTTCCACCAATCCATATTAATCTTATCAAATACAAACAGTGGAATGGTCACCTCCTTGGTGTTCTCTGTTTTTCATTTACAACATTGCCAGGCTGAGAATTTTCCAAATCTTTTTCTGCTTCTATTTTTATTATAATTTTTTATTTAACTTGTTTCTCCCTTCTTGCCTTTTACTATAAGCAATTAAGAGAAACCATGCTACATCCTCAATACTTCCACCAAATATCCTATTTCAGTGCTTGTAAGTTTTACCTTCCACAAAACCCTGGGGCACAATTCAGTCAAGTTCCTTGTCACTTAATAACAAGAACCACTTTTCCTCAAGTTTCCAATGACATGCTTCTCATTTCTGAGACCTCATCAGAATGACCTTTATTGTACACATTTCTATCAATATTCTGATCACAACAATTTAGGTAATCTCTAAAAAGATTGAGGCCTTCTCTACAATTCTCTTCTTCAGAGCCCTAGAAAGAACCCCCTTTTATGGTAAATTCATAGCTTTTTCTAGCATGCACCTTCAGATTCTCCCAGGTTCTGCCCATTACCCAGTTCCAAATCTGCTTCCACATTTTAAGTTATTTGTTATAGCAGCACCCCAGTTTTTGGTACAAAATTCTGTCTTAGTCAGTTTGGGCTGCTTTAACAAGATACTTCAGAATGGGTAATTTTTAAACAACGTAAATTTATTGCTCACAATTATGGAGACTGAGAATTTCAAGATCAAGGTGCCAACAGATTCCATGTCTGATGAGGGCTCCCTTTCTACTTCAAATTGGTGCCTTCTTACTGCATCTTCATGTGGTAGAAGGGCAAAATTTGATAACCAGATCCCTTACATTTATCAGTGCACTAATCCTATTCATGAGGGTTCTGCTCACATGACCTAATCACGTCCCTAAGGGCTCATCTTCTGATACCAGCACCTTGATGACTAGGTTTCAACACAGGAATTTTGGAGGGATACAAACCTTCAGATCATAGCAGTGGCCATCTAAACATTTTTTTCTAGTTCCAGGGAGGATCTGATGATAATTCAATATGTACACTTTTGCTCAATCACATTAATTTTTTGTTCAGCACCATACCGAAGAATCCACATATCCATTGATTCCAAATCGCTTCACCACCTGTACCTTGCAGAGGGAATATGAAACTAAGGAATATATGGATAGTTTTGTGTGGTACTAAACAACAACACCACCAGCCCCCCTCCCCCCAACACACACACACACACACACACACAAATGTGTGTGTAAGAAGTCTGCAATAGATCAGAATCCTTACCTCCTCATGCAGTAGTAACTTTTGCCCTTTGAACTCTGAGAATGACACCACTATTGGTGGTTTTAATTTCTGTTGCCCTCTTTGGATGAGCATATTTAAAACTACTAAAGTTCAAATTTGTCACATTGACTTTGTATCTATTTTTTATATTATATTTTAAAGTGGCATAGTTTAAAATGTCCAATGGTTTCATTCTTTATATTTATGTCATAATTTGTTACCTAAATCAAAATGTTTCAAGAAAGGGAACTATCTAACACTTCTGTTTTTATTAAAATAAAAAGAAACAACAAACTGTGTTGTTTTTATATAGACTTCTTGTTTATAACCTTGATATTTCTGGAATTTAATATAGATTTCTATATTTTATTAAACTACATCTCAAAAGCCACTATTGATTTCTATAAATTGACATAGCCATTGACTTAATAAAGAAGACTTAATTCAGCTCTGAAGGAAAATCTTATTCTTTATCCAAGATTTGCTGTCTTTTCAACTTCATTCAGAAATTTGGCAGATTGAATAACCCTTGACATTTTGGTGAACCACCTGACAATTTCAATTATAGTTTGAATTTCAAAGAGCAAATATTTGAGATATTTCAGATTCCAAATCATATCCAACTCTCAACCCTAAAAATGTCCTTTTCTTGGGTCTCAATAGCATTTTTTCCATTTGAAATGTTTTAAGTTTCTTAAAGTCATATTCAAAGCTAAAGATAAGGAATTTTGAGCAGTGTAAACTTTTACTAGGATAGAGAAAAAATACACAATTTAGCAATATGACCTAATTTTCTAGCTTCAGAGCTAGATCATCCTTTGACTAATTATTTTTCTTTTGTGTTACTGTTTTAATCATAATTCTTATTAGACATTTTGGGACTTTGACATAATTATTTTCATTAGATTTGCAGAGACCTTTATTCATAAAGCAAGTTTAAGTAAAAGAAAGTTAAGGTATAATTTTTAATATAATGTAAATATGATTTAGAATATTTGAAAATTATTTGTGATTTGTATGGCTTAAAATAGATAATCTACAAAATAATTTGAAGAATATTTAGAAATTAATCTTAATTTATATCAGAAATTTTATTAGCTCTGAGAATGATCTGGCATAATTGCAAGTATTGAAAATGTCAGATAAAGTTGATTATGCATTTTTAATAGTATACTAGCAAAATAAAGTGTAATAAAATTAGAAGGATAAAGAAGCATGTATTTTATGTTTTAATGGAGATTCTTATTCATTTTTAGCAGAAAAAACAGCAAAACTCTAGGCAGTCTTTGCAATAATGTACTGGTAGTATGTATAATGAAAAACCATACCTGGAAAGAATGTAACCATGTTAAAGGATCAGTTGGTAAGAAATGCTGCTTTCCTGCTTCTTACTACTCTGTGTATCAGAATCTGAAACTGCCATAGCAAGCTGTCTTCCCATTTGCTCACATACCTAACTCCTAAAATGTTGAGAGAGATTCTTTAACTATGGCCCTTATAAATGGAAACATTAATTTATTGAACGTAATTGAACCCACAAAATGATTTTTCAATTATATGTAATTTTTAATTTTTAACACTTAAAAATATAATATAATTTTTACAAATTTACTCTAAATATATTTTATACGAATTATAAATTGTGCACAGAGCCGTTATTGCATATCTTTAATTCTTTATCACTAAGCGTTGTTTTAAAATTCTTACTTTTGGAATAATACTAAAAATAGCAATAAACATTTATTTTTCTTTTTGTCACATCCAGATTTGTCGAATTCTCTCCCATGTGTCCCAAATTGCTTTTATCCAAGCTCAATCTGCCCTGCCATATCAATTCTTATTGTCAAGTAATATGTAACTATCTTTGTAAGAGTATCAATCTCTGCTTTTAATTTATTCAAAATTCATTTTAGGCATATTTTATTTATCAAAAACATTTCAAGAAAATGTTATCTCTGCACTATTTTCTGGAAAATGCCAACCATAAATTGCTTGCTCATTATACCCACAATATCCATTTCTATATGACCCTTCATTGTTCTTTTTACACCTTCACAATATCTCTTTATAACAAAATATTCTGCCCTTTATATTCTACATTTGAAGATGTGATGGTGATTGGATAATGATACATTTTATTTTCACTGGGACTTACAGTCTTATAGTCCCCTTACAGACATAACCATGATTCTAGAAGACAGGAACAGTAATTTACCTGGAGCGGAACTGAATCCATAACCTTACTAACACTTTGCTTTTTTAACAAAATGAGGCAACTAGCAACTGAAATCATTCCATTTAAAATAAATTTCACACCTCACTTAAATAACTTGAAAAATGAAGCCTTACAATAGGCCAACATTCTGTTTTTAGGAAAATAGATAGCCTTCTTTAACAAATACATTTTCTCTTAAATCCTTACATTAGAAACTTGAATGATAAACACTTCAGTGAATAGTTTACAACTTATGGTGTAAGATACAAGATTTTATTCCTAAAAGCAAGGGATGGGTAGGTCTTAAGAAAGAAGATTTCAGGCCAGACTCTGTGGCTCACGCCTATAATCCCAGCACTTTGGAAGGCTGAGTTGGGTGGATTACCTGAGGTCAGGAATTCAAGAGCAGCCTGGCTAACATAGCAAAAGGCAAAACGCGTCGCTACTAAAAATACACAAAAAAAGCTGGTGTGGTGGCAGGTGCCTGTAATCCCAGCTACTCAGTAGGCTGAGGCAGGAGAATTGCTTGAACCTGGGAGGCAGAGTTTGTAGGCAGAGGTTGCAGTGAGCCAAGATTGTGCCATTGCACTCCAGCCTGGGCAACAAGGGCAAAACTCCATGTCAAAAAAAAAAAAAAGAAAGAAAGAAAAAAGATTTCTGTTGATTTTAAAATTATGCTGAGCTAACCACACTGTAAGTCATACTGCAAATCATGTGAAATGTGTCCATAAGAACAAGCCTACTGAATTAAGGTATTGCCTGCCTTATTTCATGAGGCAATAATGATTTGTTCTGTAGTGGGGTGCATATATTTTTAAAATGTGTTATACCAATGGGTCTACAAAAGAAAGAAATAAAAAGCAAAACAACAACAAAAAGATCACATCATTTCAACAATTGTGGTGATCAAAACGACAGAATATTTACTTCAAGTGTGTCCTCACCCTTAATTAGCACAAAAATTAGTATTACCAGAATACTCTTAAAGACTCTCTTCTAATAATTCTATCATCGAGTCATCTTGGAAGGAAGGTTTTTAAAGCCAGTTAGTCAGCATGCTTTATGATTTTTTATGTAGAGGAGTACAAGTGGCTCTCAGAATTACAGTGTCAGCCCATCTCCTTGGGTCTGAAGGAGACCAAGGGATCATTATCAAATAGATCCTTTGATATGGTTTGGCTGTGTCCCTACCCAAATCTCATCTTGAATTGTAGTTCCCATAATCCCCATGTGTCGTGGGAGAGACAGTGGGAGGTAATTGAATCATGGCGTCAATTACCCCCATGCTGCTGTTCTCATGATAGTGAGTGAGTTCTCACGAGATCTGATGGTTTTATAGGGGCTTTTCCCCCTTTTGCTCTGCACTTCTCCTTCCTGTCACCATGTGAAGAAGGACGTGTTTACTTCCCCTACTGCCATGATTGTGAGTTTCCTGAGGCCTCCCCAGCCATGCTGAACTGTGATTCAATTAAGCCTCTTTCCTTTATAAATTACCCAGCCTCAGGTACATCCTTATAACAGCATGAGTATGGACTAATATATCCTTATTTGCTCTCTTCCTTTTGTATTCTGACATGAGTAAACTGTGAAATTGTGCTAAATAGGAATGTATGCTAACTGTGAAACAGTCATAATTATTTTAGTAAGTTATGAAACATATAGGATATTCAAAATGGGTATATGCTTATTTAAAATAGATGAAGAAAGTCTTGGAATACATATTCAGGATACCCCCTGAATTATAGGCCACAATTGTACCTCACAGCATTTATGGCCTCAAATCTAGTGACAGAAACACACCTTAGTTCCATTCTATAGCTTCTAATAAAGATTGATTATCAAAATAAAAGCTGACTAAAGGGCAGAAATACATACAGTAATCTTCAAGATTTTTTTCTCTTTATCTGCCTGGAGTTAGTTGAAGCAAGCTTTGACAAGTCATTTATTTAATAGTTTAGTGGAACTCATTCCTACTCTTGAACCTGGAATGGAATGTAAGAAATAAAGAACAATGGAATCCAGTGATGTATTTCAGGATATAATTGGTTGTCTATACTCAAAGCTGATCTTATCACTTGAGATGAAAAAAGTAAAACAAAACATCGTAGTGGAAAAAAAAAGTTTATGGTTACTAACCCTGAAAACTTAATTCTTGTAAATAACCTAGCCCTAAATAGAAAATATATGTCATCAAACTAATTTGTGAAAAGCTATAATTTGTGTAGCAATGATTGAGGTATAAATATAACACTTTAGTGTGTTTTAAGGAGTTTTATTCAGATAAGCTATTTTTTTTTTTTGATAGGCTTGAAAATATAGTATTTTTTCTAAAACAAGGCTTTTGTCTTTCCTTCTATGGAAAGGTGCATGTCTTTAGTTATTTCTGCTGGACTATTATGTGTGGACTGGCATACTTTTCATAATCCTAATAAGTATCCAGTGGAGCCAGTATGAAAGCTCATTTAGAACAGGGCCAAACTGTCTTGCTCGCTGAAACAAGTCCAGTACCTAGCAATGTGTCTGTTACATTTTCAGGTGCTCAGAAAGGCTGAATTGCTTTGTTTATTAATTAAATAATATAGACTCAAATCCATTCAGTCCCTGACCAGGACTCTTCATAAAACAGTGGATCTCAAAATCATTCGCTGAACCTACAATATTGCATCAATTGAGAACTTGTTGGAAATAAAAATTTTCAGACCCCATGCCAGACCTTCTAAATCAGAAACTATTGGGGTAGGCCCAGCAATCTGTGTTCAAAAAGCCCTCCAGGTGGTTATAATGTATGCTAAAATTGAGCACCATTGATGTAAACAATCCTCAAATATATTGTGCACAACTTTTTAGAATTATGAGAGTGGCTTAAGGGTATATTACAAGAAGACAATTCCTATGGACAGATTGTGAATAATTTTAATTTCTCAAGAATTTTGTTCTAATTGTTTTATGTATAGGATAGTTGGAACGTATGTTCTACTTCTTATGAGTATCTTCATTTTAACTATAGGACTATTCCCCTCATGTAGCAAACTGTGTAATTTGTTTAGGAAGGCCGACTCAGTTTGAGTTACTGGTACAGATGCTGAGACAAGGACCTGAATGCAGATAGATTATTAGGGAGCTGTTCCCAGAAAGCACAAGTGAGGAAGTGGTGAACATGAGAGAGGGTGAGGAGAAAAGCCAGTCAAGCATGTGTTAACAGGAAAGGGTTACAATTGTGGGCAAATAGGTCTCAATCCTGTGGAGAACCATCTGAGAAAAAATGTGTGGAATGTATCTCAGAATCACCCAGTGGAGGGTGGAGAGACTGAAACATTTATGTCCTTAACCCCATTGTTTGAGAGTTGATCTCCAGTGATTCTAACATATGCTATATTCCAGGTTATATTTGTGTATGGCCAAATATTTGTGTGTATTCCAGGTTATATTTGTTTATGGACAAAGTCATCAGGCAGAGAAGATGAGACACAGCCCTTGAGGTGGGACATGTCAATACACAGGAAGGTTGAATTGTCACTGCCTTGAGAATGGAAGAATAGCAGAACTGACGATATACAGAACAAGAATGAGGGTCGGCATTAACTATGGGTTAGAAGCCATGAATTTGCAATAACACCAAAGCATACAGTTGTGTGTTCCATTTCTAGGAAAGGTAGAACAGTGAATTCTAAGACATATAAATGGCACACAGAGTAACTCTAATTGTTTTATAGGAAGTATGCAATCATAAACACTGACAGATAAGCATACATGTAAAATTTTTAAGAAAGGTCATGATCACTAAAACAGAGCAGATGACTTTGAATGTTCTTGCTTTATGTGATCATACATGGGTTCCTTTGTCAAATTCTATAATTCTGCTCTGCAAGTGACATTTTATTTGAGCAGTTGGCATCTGGTGCCTCAGTTTCAACTAACATTCTGTTACTAAACACAGTTCAAACATCATACGGTAATTTTTCAATGGTAAGAAAAGGTACTTTATACTTCATCCTAGTGAAATAACACAGGCAGGGAAGTCAATTGCTTGGAATTCTGAAAGGTTTCCATGCTGTCAAGTCCAACACCATTTGAAAGCATTTTTGCAGTAGGCCACAAAGCTGCCTTTTTGTGGAAGAAACTAAGAAAGAAATTTAGGAACCCCAGAAAGCTCCAAGGTCCTGTTCTGATTCAGTAAAAGTTTCAAAGACTATACCTCCTGAGCTTACTTTGAGAATGACAAACACAAGTAGCTTAGGAAGATGGACATAGAAATTCACCTTTTGCATTTCTCTGCTTTTTCTTTTGGAAACTTTGTGTAGAAAACATTCAGTTTAACTGTAATTATTCTAATTTTGAAAACTGCGTAACAGGTTCTGCAACTTAGAAGCAGAGGGCTATAAGAAAATTTTGTAGAGCATATCTTTACTAATTATGAACTCTGGCATCCACTCCTGTTTCACTTTATGATTAGAGTGAGTTACTTTAACTTTTTGTTCCTCAATTTCTTCATATTTAAAATGCACATAGTTCTAGTGCTTGCATGATAAGGATGCTGTGAGAATTGAATGAGTTATCTAGATATATGTGTATGGTATATATATAAAAACACATAGTGCCATACATAGTAAGCACTCAATATTAGCTTATACTATTATTATTGACATACTGTAAATAGTGTTCAATAAGCATTTACTGGATAGAATAAATGCTGTCAAGCACGACCATTTATGAGTACTATCAAAAGTACTGCAGTAACTTGAATGATTTTTGAGCACATGTAATGTTCCAGGTGCTTTAGATACATTTAGCCATTTAGTCCTCACTATTCCTCCATGAAGAAAATGTCATTCAGCTCATCAGGAACCTGAGACTCAGGGTATGTAACATACTTTGTTACAGTTAAGGAGGTCCAGCATTTGAGTTCAAGCCCATTTATTCAACTTTTATTTTATTTTTCTAGTTTCAGATAGTCTCCAAGTCCTGAGGTATTTGGCTTTGCCAATTTTGAATTTAATATTTCTATACTTAATTACTATGCAAAAAGTTAAGGTCTTCTCGCTTGAGAAAATGCAAATTGATTCATTTTCTGATTTAATTTTTTAATTAAAATTTTTTCTAATGACTTCCTTTTTATATCAGCTTATCAAATAATTTAGTCCTACATGAGGTAGGAATATCCATAGATGTATAAGGATGAGTTAGGGCTATAGGGTTCTCTTATTTCCACAAGCAACATTTAGGAAAAGAAATCTGACCTGTTCCTAGCAACCCATTTTATTGAAACCCTACTATGTGTCACTCACTGTAAAGGGATAGACCAGTGACCAAAATGAAGTCCTTACTGCCATGAAACTTATTCTAGGCCAGGCGCGGTGGCTCAAGCCTGTAATCCCAGCACTTTGGGAGGCCGAGACGGGCGGATCACAAGGTTGGGAGATCGAGACCATCCTGGCTAACATGGTGAAACCCCGTCTCTACTAAAAAATACAAAAAACTAGCCGAGCGAGGTGGCGGCACCTGTAGTCCCAGCTACTCAGGAGGCTGAGGCAGGAGAATGGCGGGAACCCGGGAGGTGGAGCTTGCAGTGAGCTGAGATCCCGCCACTGCACTCCAGCCTGGGCGACAGAGCGAGACTCCGTCTCAAAAAAAAAAAAAAAAAAAAAAAGAAAGAAACTTATTCTACAGCACAGAAACAGATGGTAAATAAGTGACTGTGTGTGTATGTTTATTTGTCTCAGGTGGAGTAAATGCTCTAAAGAACAGGGCGAAAGTAACAGAGACACATGGGGGGGCAAGAATAGATGATCATAGAAGTCATGCCTGATGAAGCGACATGCAGAGACCTAAATGAAATGAAGGAGGGGGCTATGTGTGTGTCTCTAATGGAAGAACAATCCAGGAGGTGACATAAAGACCAAGGCTGAACTATACTAGAGGACCAGCAGGGAAGTCATTACAGCTGAACCAGAGGGACTAAGGGGTTATATAAAATATGGACAATATGGCCCTCACAGCCACTTACATAGCTAACTACGATTTCATTAAGGCTGGGATAGAGGTTGGCTCAGAGTGTCAGGCAAGCACAAAGGTTGGGATAATACTGCTTGGGATTAGGGAGGTAGGAGTGGGAAGGATTTAACATTTTGTTCACAATTTGAGTTATGAGAAACACTTTGTCAAAGAGAGAAACTGAGAAGAGATCAAAAGGAACAAAGCAAAGCATGAAAATCCACAGCTGTGAAGAACTCATATATTGCATTTAGATGTGATCAATAGACTTTAAGAACCTTATTTTTTCTTTATTGGCTTCAAGATAGCAAGAAAGCCTTAGTTCATAAATCGTAGCAATTAAGTGCCAATTTGCCCCCACATCATTTTAAGCATTGATCGAAATCCAACTAAGAACTCATATTCATTTGTTTGTCTGTCATACTTAAGAATTAATTTACTCTGCCAAGGGTCATTTAGCTATTAAAAAATAATAGCTACAAGAAAATAAATATTTTAGTGTAATTTTCTGATGGTGCCAAAAGTTACCATATTAGCATATGGTAAAATAGGCAAGGGATGAGGGGGTCCTTCAACAAACACTGCTTTTCCTAATGTTTTGGCATAATGCACCTTAAATCACTACAACAAACATCCAAAAAAACCCAATGCCAGCAGAAACAAAGAATTAAAGACAGTAACACAGTGGTTTCTGACACTGGCAATAATTTTTAAATCTTTATTCTCATGAGGTAAAGTACTGAAATCAAGAATTTACTTTTAATCACTGTTCAATCTTTGTTCAATACTATAGAACACAGGAAGGTTGGTCTATGCCACATGATGAATGCAGTCTATTTCTTGCATTGCACATTAAGAAGCAGAGCAGGTAGCACAGTGTTGGCTAAGTCTCAGCGGTGGCATATTTTCATCTCCTACGGGGTGTGGGAAGACCCCACTGCACAGCAGTAACAATAAATCTAGCATATCCGTTTATGAAATAACTTTGGCAGTAATGGCAAGAGGATTTGGATGAAAGTGTATTTGTGGTCTTCCAGCTGGAAGATCAGAGCAGAGATTCTAAAGCAAAAAAGCAGAGTGGAATGGCAGATAGTGGCTGCTTGGATAAGAACAGAAGACAGTTGAGGATCCATGCTGAGCGCAAGGGGAAATGCAAACAAGACAGTCCTTTCAGAATATCCCCATGCTGCCCAGTGTTGGCGTGAGGGATTACTAATGCCATCTGCTGGATATTCTTGGGATTTAAAAATGGAATTTAAACAAATAATACTCCAGTTTCCCTATGTCTTGGCTTCAGTTCTTAAATGAGAAAAACAGCAGCAATAACCAGCTAAAGAAAACAAGTGATGAAAACAAAACTCAGGCCATGTACATGTTTACTATACCTTGAGAAGATTGGAACTTTGTATGGCCACTTATTTCAGACAAAGTATTTATAATAATTGAATTTTTTTGGTTGACGTGTGTTTGTTTAATTTTAGCAGAACTCTGTAGTGGTGCACTTTGGCCATATGCAACACTCAGGCAACTGGATATAGTTTGTACTGTAAATCCACAAAGCCCGTGCTAAAAATATATTATACACTATAAAATTTATATACTACATACTCTCTTTTGTTGGAGAGAACATTGTGGTTTTATTTTGTTTTTAAATCGGGATAAAAATAATTAAAAGGCAAGAAGAACATTTGGTCAAAAACACTACATATCCATTTGTGTCTTATATAAAATATAGTAAGTTATCTTTTGTTGTTGTTTTGTGGAAATATTTTCCTCTATCATGCTCTCTGTAGGATTATTGTGAGATTGCAGTTTAAAATGACAAAATTCCTTCTGGTATTTCAATAAGATTTTAGAACCTTTAGACATGTGTTGCTAAATTAACATTGATTATAGTCTACATTTTCGAAACCGTACTAATCCCATGAGACTTGTAGTGGGGAAAAAAAAATGGTTTCTGTGGTCAAATCCATTTGGAATATTCTATAATCCAAATATCTTCTCCTAGAGATCAATAAGGCACATCAACTGAGATGTGAGGAGTTGATATTTACTGACAGTTTACCACATACCATTATCTCATTTAATGTTCATTCTGATTCTATTATGTGGACATTATCATTATTCAAAAGGAAACAGGTTTATAGGGTTTATAATTTGTTCAACGTCACACTAAGAAAATAAAGGTACTGGATCTGACTTCAGAGACTGCACTCACAAGTACAAAGCTATATATCCCATAATATCAATCAGTGAAATAATATATATTGAAAGAATTTTATGTTAATTATATTTCTATATTCACCTGTTTAAAGCTTTGAGCAATAATATGATAATATCATCTGTTTAACTTTGCTTAACCCAACATTTCTAAATCTAGTTAGTTACAGGAAACTCATTAATTTTAGTGGAACTAGCATCCTACAGAATTCAGTTCCAAAAATGCTGATATAATTAAGCTATAGTATTGCTATAGATGAGAAGTCAGGAAGGGAGTGGCTCTTTAGTGTTTCTCTGGCCACTTGTTCCAGCATATCTGCTGGTGTTCTCTGCCTATGCATGTCCCATGCTGGTCTCCACCTGATGATTTGGAAGGGCTAGAAATAGGGAAGCAAACACCTGATATCTTTGCTGCTGCAGGTGCACAGAGCACTGGAACTCTCTGCATAAATGTGTAATATTTAGGACATCCTGCAAAAGGAACAAGCTTAATTTAGTTAAACCACAAGGTTGAGTGATAGACAGCATGTTGCTGTTATTGTTTAGTCAATTAAATCATCCCCTGTACTTGTAGGAACTGTTCCACATTTATTACCAGTGAGAAACAAGTTCGGGTAGTGTTGTTGATTTCCTTGTGTTGGATTGAGTTATACTTAGCACATCTAAAGATTTGAGAATGAATGGTGGAAGACACAGTGATAAATTGTCGAGCTTTTCTAAAGATTCAGAAGTTCTAAAGTTCCTGCCAGTGACAGATGGTCTGTCCTTACTCATTGCTTATCTTCCTGACAGGACTTGATTTTTTTTTTTTTTTTTTCTTTTTTGCTCAATTCCCTTACAGTAAGTTCAGCTTCTTGGGAGGTGGGATAGTTTCATTTGTTATAATTACATTACTATATTTTGAAGTGGCATCAACTCTCTATGAACATCTCTTTTTAGATTATTAATGTGCACATGTGCACAAAAGGGAATTATAGGATAAGAGGAAGAGAGGAAATACACTACCAAGGGAAATCCATACCTCAATCTTTCTGTTATTTTGATAACCAAGTATACTATTAAATAGAGTCCTCACTGGATAGTGTTTTTTTAAATAAATATTATTTTAGTACCTCCAATATTTTATAATAATCGAAAACTTTTTGAAAATTTTGTTTAAACCACACAACTAGCGTTTATGAGCTTGTAAAATATTTCTAAGAATTCACACAATGAGCCCAAACAACTATAACAATAATGTGCTTAGATATTAAATAGTTTCCAAATGAAAAATGGAAAATTGCAATCAAATTTCTTAATTCCCTTCATCAATTTCAAATATGTTCACTGCTAAAATAGGAGATTAGAAGATATGCTATTAAGATAAGGAAGGTTGGAAAAGAAAACAATTCCCTGTGGAAGTAAATATAAAGGCTTTAAACATTCTAGCTTGTCTACAAATAACTTCAAAAATCCAGAAGTAATTTAGCCCTCAAGTTAATAATGCCACTAGTGTGATATAGCATTATATAGCTGCAAGTGTTACCAGGTGGAAAGAGATCGACATTATTCCCTAGACCTAGGGAAGTTATAACCCTTGTTTAGTGAACATTTTCTCAGATAGTGGCTTTTTAACATTGCTTTATTTTGGTAACATTCAATTACAAAATCTCAGAGAACTCATGCCAGCCCACTGGTTATGCATGAAGATGTTAACCTAGACTTAGGGAAGTTATAATCCTTGTTTAGTGAACATTTTCTCAGATAGTAAATGGAAGAATTAACTGTGTAGAACATTACAAAAAAGTTTCAAGCTTCTTTAACACATAGTGTCACAATAATAATACTGGATTTTAGTTGTGTATCTATTGCATATACATTGATGTATAACTAAAAAGACAAGACATATCTGTCTTTTTATTCTTAAGGACCATTCTAGTATAATTGGATTTTCTTCTCCAGATAAAAATGTGTTGAAAAAAGGTTCTAAATATTCAATATTTTTGAAAAGGCCAACAAATATTGCATAATTTTGAAATCATGCCTTTATAAAATCACAGAAGTAAAAGTTACCCTAGTGAGTATGTTTATTAAAATGTATTAAGATTACAAAAAGGTGCATAGATGAAGTTAATAAAAATGCTTTTCTTTAAAGATAAGATGGGCTAAATTACTCTAACAAGTAGACCCAAAATGTATTGTTCCACTATTAAAGGTTTGTTTCATGTCAGCTCAGTACCACAGCATGGAGTAGAAAAGGGGAGTCTGCTCTGTGCACCGGATCTATTGTGGCTTCCAAGGTCCTCTGTGCATGATGTCACCATCCTAGTAAGCTGGAATGGACAAAGAGCAGACACAAGCACATGGGAGGTTTTATGAATCAGGTTTGAAAGTGGTGTACATCACTCTGCTCACATTTGATTGGCACTCAGTCACATGGCCTTGTAATTCTACCCTGCAGTGGAGGATGGGAAATGTAGCCTACCT
Organism: Trachypithecus francoisi; assembly: GCF_009764315.1. Classification (NCBI taxonomy): domain Eukaryota; kingdom Metazoa; phylum Chordata; class Mammalia; order Primates; family Cercopithecidae; genus Trachypithecus; species Trachypithecus francoisi. The sequence goes on from NW_022681454.1 coordinate 91,965,582, forward strand.
GAGTGTCCCAGCAGAAGGAGAGAATGGATTTTCATGATCGTCTCGCAGTTTCTACCACATGAACCCTTGACTTTGCTTAAAAATAGAGATGACTTTAAATGATTATGAATTAATATAGTCTAGTTTTTCTGATAAACTTTGTATCCCCTCACTTGTTTGTAGGGCAGGATATTTTTAAAATTCATATAGTAACCTAAATTGGAGACTAAGTTTGAGGACTAATGATTTTAGAATAGTTGGTTAAATAGAACTGGTAGGAGACCTGGGAACTTGAGAACCCAAAAGAGATTCAAATAGACTCTTTCTTGAAAATGCACATTAAGACATATAGGACTCATACTGAAGGTTCACAGATACTTAGTGACCACCTATGGTGAAGAACACTCAATTTAGAACATGAAGATAGATTATTATTTATTTATTTATCTGTAGTAATGTGCTAATAATTGTTTGCTTATAACAAATTTATACTGTTAAAATATCTTATATGTTAATACTCATGAATAAAACCAAAGACGAGAAGCAGAGATTATCTCCTTGCTGACCCTAAGCAACAGAAGATAGTACAATGAGTAGAATCATGGCTTTAGACAACACATTTGTCTTTCTTCTTCACAGAAATACAAGATTTGTGCCTCAATATTATTTCATGCTTTTGCCTAAAATACTTTAAGATGAAGAGCCATGGGTAAATTTTATAGTCTAGATAGTTACTGATACGTTATTATCATAACTCTTACCTTCTACTTAGTCCATAAAGGCTGTTGCACAAAACAACTTCTCATTTAGTAATTTCTACAGGTAATGCAGAGTGCTCATAGTTTAAAT